>NC_049222.1:78833702-79578702 GCF_011100685.1 Canis lupus familiaris | reverse complement strand
GGTCATAGGTCCAAACTCCAATCACATACAGTATCCAGACGGGCACTGTAATTGAATGAATCTAGGTAGGTGAAGTGTTAAGGAGTGGGAGAAACTGCAGAAAACTGAAAATCACACATGCCCCATGTGAAGAGGGAGGTGACTACTGGGCTGAATGTCTTGACCTATGAACTCCCTATCCTGCCCTGCCCCATGCCTCTTAACTTTAAAACTGCCTAGGTTTCTGGACGTTTAACTTGATCTTGACCTTGATACCAGTGATTCACTGATTAGCTTACTGTTTTGTTTTTTAAGACAACAGCTTGCATTTTCTTTTAATTCCTCTGAGCATCATCCTAAACCCGGGTATCTGGAATAAATGAAGGAATGAGTCACTGAATGAATTAATGGTCCATGTGTGTGATTTTTCTTTCCTCCCTCCCCCCTTCTTCCCTTTGCGTCTGCCTTCCTCCCTCTTTTCCTGGATATATAAAGATAAACAAGGAATAGACTCCCTACTTTGTAGGCACAACATAACCTAGATAATCAGGAGGGAGCAGTGCAAAAACATGTACACAAGCAGCTCTAACAGGAGGGGAGGTGCTCTTGCTGGGAAACACACAGTGGCTGTGGGGAGATGAAGAAGGGATGATCCTCTGAATCTCACCAAGCCACGTTATGGAAAGTCTCACAGACCGTTGAGTGTGTGTTAAATTGTGTGTCGGTGTTTGCCAGGTGGCAATGTTGAGAATACTCCTCTCTGTGGCTATGGGACAGCTTGTACAAGGATGCGGCGGTGTGAGAGTATGATCCGCTTGGAAAACTAGCAAACATAGCTGTAGATTGAGATCCTCAATTCTGACTCGACCCTAATGTCTAAAGTTCTCTCCCATTGGCCAAGGATCTGAGCCTACACCAGACTGAGCCCTCTGGCCATCTTTCTGGACGATTCCTTTTCCAGGGACAATGTTTGGCTGTTTAATGAACACTGATTGGTCTAGGACAATGCTTATGTTTTTGTCATCTCCCAAATATTTTTTTAAGAATGTTCAATGGTCCTGCCAATTCAAATCAGTCCAATATGCCTTTCTGTACACCTACTAAGGACATGGCAGTGAGCCCTGGAAGGTGGAGTTATAGAGCCTGTGTATCATCACCTCTTTCCTTGAAGAGTTGATAATCTCTCAGAAACATTGATGGGATAACTTTTAAAAAAGGTAGGGGGAAATTTTGGAGGGGGGGGAAGCCATATTTTTATTTAAAAAAAAAGAAAATGCCTTGGCTTTTTGTGACTTTTCAAATTTACAATCAGATATTTTCTTAGCTAAGACACAAGAGGTTCAATGAATATTATCTCATTTAAAAAAGCAGTACAAAAGACAGAAAATTTAGATCAAAATCCTCTTTGGGAATGGAGGGAGAAAGCCCTGGCCAGAAATCTTACGGCAATCTATTTAGACTTAGTTCAGCATTTTCAACGTCTGGAATTGGCTATGCTTATAAATTCCATAAATTAAGGTATCACTCTGTAGCTTTGAATGTCTCAGAAATTTAACGCACAATTCTGACATAAGGCTAGACTTACAGGGAAAAATTGCTAGTTTACCACTGTGTCTGTCTTTCAAGAACTTAGGTTTATTATAAATATGATACAATCAAGAAAGGACAATATTTTAAAAGCTGATATTTTCATTAATTTTGTGTATTCCTGAGTTTCTGACCGGAATTTTTTAATTAAAAATTTGTGGTGAGGTACACATAACATAAAATTTACTATTTTAATCATTTGAAGTATATGTGACCAACTTGCTTTTATAGATGGAAACATCTTTCTCAAACTATTCTTTGGAGGAGGCAATTTTTAAATGTTTATATTTAGGGACCTGAGTGGCTCTACAGTTGAGCATATGCCTTCGGCTCAGAGCGTGATCCCAGGTCCAAAGATTGAGTCCCACATTGGGGTCCCTGCAAGGAGCCTGCTTCTCCCTCTGTCTATGGCTCTGCGTCTTTCTCTGTGTCTGTCATAAATGGATAAATAAAATATCTTTTTTTTTTTTTTTAAAAGAGACCTTTTTTTTTTTTTAAAGATTTTATTTATTTATTCATGACAGTCACAGAGAGAGAGAGAGAGAGAGAGGCAGAGACACAGGCAGAGGGAGAAGCAGGCTCCATGCACCGGGAGCCCGATGTGGGATTCGATCCCGGGTCTCCAGGATCGCGCCCTGGGCCAAAGGCAGGCGCCAAACCGCTGCGCCACCCAGGGATCCCGATAAATAAAATATCTAATAAATAAATAAATGTTTGTATTTACATTGGAAAATGGAACAAGTCTTTTTTCTAACAAAATCAAAAGAAGGTAAGATTAGAACTTTATAGTAGTAAGTAACACTGTAGCTTTGGACTCCTTACTAAGAGGGTCAAAACAAAGGCCCAGAAGCCAGAAGGCCTTGGTTCTAGAATGCCAGCCCATTGTGGAAGGAGGCTGCCAATGCCCACGGAGGGAGTGGGAGCAAAAGTTTATAGCTGACTGGTTAGGTTCGTCTCTGGCTGAGCTATGGTCACTGATCTGTTTGGGTCTTTTCATGGGTGGTGGGCAATATTGGGTTATTTATTCTGACAGGAGGCTAGATGCTATTTCCATCTGCCTTAGAGTATTTGAGGAGATAAATGTCTGCCACATTCTGATAAATGGCCTCTCTGGTTCACTGCCAGAGAAACTGAGTTATGGCTCCTATATTTCATTTCAGAGAAAACTTCAGCCATCTGAAGTGTGCAGAGCAGCCTTCCATTTGACCAGGACAGCAAAGTGTTTCTCTGTTTAGAGGACACCGGTTTTTGCACAGTAGCTCCTTGGGGGGATTGGAGGGTAGGGGATAAATGGAAAACACTCTGTGAGTCAGACCAGTAAATCAAGTGTAGTCAATTCAAAATATGAAAAAGAATCCAGGGACCGAAATATAATAGTTCTATGTCCTGGCTTGGTTTAAAATCATCTTTACTTTAGAGTTCACATCTTTAGTTAAAATCATTCTAGAGCACATTATTTTGAAAAATAACAAGGTGGGGGGTAGGGTGGGCATAAGCATTTAAATACTATCTGAAAATAAATAAATAAATAAATAAATATATAAATAAATAAATAAATACTATTTGGAGGATCACAAGGTATTTATTTTCATAAGAAACATGAAAAAGATTTTTTGCACAAACATCAATTATATATATCAGTGGATTGAATGAAAATTTATTCTAGATATCAACTGATTTTCAGATACCAAATGGCAAGGGGATTATAATTGTAAATATGTTTGTCATGATCTAGTGTTATGCATATATATAGCCTGCATTCATCACTTACTGGTATGTGGACACCTACATATGTTGAGTGGCTTGTACTGATGGGATGGGGTATCTGCCACATGGAAGGAAGGGAAATGTTTCAGGGTAATGTAGCACAATGGCATGTGTGAAATCAGTCCCTCCAGGGGGAACATGTGGCAGTTACCATGACCTTTGCGGAAACAGGGAAAACACAGAAGGAAGACCCTTTTATACATTGTTGTTAGCATAGAAGTGAGGTGAGCCAAGAACTCATGTGGGAATTTAATCAAATTGAGCAAAGAGTTCCCTATGTGCCAAGCTGTATCTCTTCCAGTTGCCTGGATGTTGGGGCCATATTTTATGAAAAAGCCATTACGATGAGACAAAACCATGCCACCTGAGCAAATGCTAATTGCAGGGGGAGCCCAGCAGGATCTAGGTAGCTCCACATTGGAAGATGATCTGGGGAGGGGGTTGGAAAGTTTTGTGCCTGGGGGAAGAAGATGGAGTTATGTATGAAAGATTTGTCTCTGAATACAAGAAAGCTCCTATGTATGAGGCTTACGTGTTATTTCTCTGGCTGACTTTGGTTAGTTGCAGTTCATGTGGCCTGGCCCAATTTAAACATACTTGATTGTTCCTGGAGGAAAACTGGAAGGAATAGGAACTCATCCTCCCAGGGTACTATGTGAGTTGGAGCAAGTGAGGCAGACTGCCATTCCACCCAGGGAGAGGAGGGCCCACACAGGGGCAAGCATAGGCAGTTCCAGATAAATCTGGGTTTTTTTTGTTTTTTTTTCCTCATAAATTTGACACTGGTGAAAAAAAGATACAATCCCTGGATACTTTTCTTTCCTAAAATGATGGTACCATATGATCTGACACAAAGTTTGTAAAACACAGAGACACACTTGCAGTGAGCACTGAATCATGAACATGGTTCATGCAATAATTAACCTAATTAACCTAATTAGGCATTGTGGAGAATGCCTAATTTTGAATCGTGTGTAACCTCCCCTAAGAAAACTTCTCTAATACCTTTAACCTTACCTTTCTTCATCTTTACATGTTGAATTATCTGCCCCTTTTTCCTGTTCTTAAAACATTCTGTGCATATTTTTATCATTGTACTCCCCGTGTCATGACTTGTCTTTCTAATTAGAAACTTGTGAACTAATTGAAAACATTTGCATTCTATAGCATTGAACATATCAAGCACATACTGTCAACTAATGTTGAATGAATAGATGCCTACAAATAAATCCTGAAGCTTAACATTAAAAAAAAATGTTGTTTCCTAAATAAGTATAAAAGGGTATTCCAAAGCAGAGGCAAAATGGAAAAGTAATCAGATTTATCAAATAAATAGTTCCAGTTGGTGAGTGGTAGAAAATTGTGAGGATGCAGAAGAGGAGTCATTGGCTGTAGAGGTCTGCTAATTCTGAGGGCTGCAGACTTAAGAGTCTGGGCTCATTTGTGCAAGAAGGGCTTGGAATGACCACAACTTGCGCAAAGCAGAACAGACAATTCCTGTGGTCTCATACCAAGCAGAAGTCATGAAAGCAGCAGCCATCTCTGCATTCAAATCTTGACATCACCACTTACTCTGAGATCTTGGGTGATAGTAATAAGAAGTCCAATTTTCCATGGCACTGTAAATGTTCAAAAGGATAATTCATACATGGAATATTAACTCCTTCTTTCTGTCTTAGAAGGTGGTTTGGATGGTGTCAGTCTCTCTGAGAACAGCACAAATTCTCTTCTCTGTTCCACCAAGATCCTATTCTATAAAGAAGTCCCTGGATGAACTTGTAGTGAGACTCAGCGATCCTTCTGCACCAACCATGTCATTACAATTCATGAGTTTCAATCTCCCTCTCAATATACAATAACATATTCTTCAGTGGCTCCCACCTCCCGATCAATATAAACTAGCTCTACCCTGAAGGAAGCTCCCTTTGCAGAGAACTGAGACACATATTCTCTTCCTTCAATCAGCAACCACTCCTTTGGATTTGCAGGTAGACCTCTCCAGAGCCATCCCTATTCCAAGGAAAGAGAAGATGGGTCTTACTGAAGACGTGTAGTTGCATCTTTGAATTGGATTCACATTGCCTGGATTGTGGCAATGATCCCTCAGGATTGAAAGATGCACCATTTGAGTATTATATCTTGAAGCCAGAATGCATTAGTAGTAATGTTGCTTTATATCTGTCCATTAATACAGATTTTAAAAAGAAACTATAAGAATGGCCATGGCAGTAAAGCAGAATTCATCCTTAACTTCTTCAATTGCTGTTAGTTTCAGGAGCCAATTCACAATGTCTTCCCTATTCTATTGGGTTCTGTTATTTCGAGGCTCTTTCTCTCATTGCTCATGAGATCCCAAGTATAGACACTTACCTGTAGTCACTTCACTTTGCCTATATTCAACATTTTGACATAGAAAAATAATCCCATTAAGTCAAATACAAACCCACCACACTCCCTTCAGAAGCATAAACTTAAAATTTTTTTTCTTATTTTACACAGAGGTGAGTTTGGGACTATGGCTACATCTCCCCTCCGCCCCTTTTTTTTGCCCATCATGAGGCCAGCGATGCATCGAAAATTTTAATAAGTGTTTACAAAGGGAGCAAATAGGATCCATTAGATTTTATGCTACCATTTTTTAAAAGTGTAGAGTTTCTCTACATCCATTTAAATTAGACTTTGCTTTAATAACTAATCAAGGATTGGATATAATTTCAATTGAGTAATGCTAATATGGAAGTTGGAGCCAGGCCAACATGGTTCTGGTGTCAGGGGACCACACATAATTATTGTGACCCAACCAGAGATGTGATGCCTTGTCTTTTTAAACCAGCTAAACTGAAGAGGAAGCATGCCAAGGAGAGGGTATGCCAGTTTGGCCTCACATGCCCCAAACTTGCTGTCTAGGTTGATTCAGCGGAAAGAACGTGGGCTTTGTAGACAAACCTCAGATTGAATTCTGGCTGTTGCACTTATAACCTTGAGGCCTTGAGCATATTACTTAACCTCTCTGAGTCTCGGTTTCCTTTCCCATAAAACAGGGATTATATCTCCCCTGCAGTGCTGTTTGTAAAGATGAAATGAAATACAATAACTCATGTCTGATCTCTGGGCTAGCACAAGGTGGCTACTCCAGAACTATCCATTTCTTTGCTCCCTGTTCTTTCTGAGTATATCACATTAATGGTGGGCAATGTTTTTAGCGAGGTACTGAAAACAGCTCCTTCTCCATAATGATGCTGACATTCACTAGATCTTTCATGCTGAGAATAGAAATGTTCCGGAAAGTTCTCGAGAGAGAGAGAGTATGAATTAGAACAAGATCCTTTCTTACTATGTTCTTCTCATTTTTTTCCTTTTTAGACAAGAGAAGGAAATATTAGTTCATGGGGAAAAATGAGTTCAGATTTCCCTTCCTCTCTCTTATTTTTTGGTTCTATTCTATTCTATTCTATTCTATTCTATTATTATTTTACCTTAGTTCAGTTTAGTTTAGTTTTTGGTAGAATAGAGAACTTGAACCAGATCTTGAGAGACTACAACAAATTTGCCATCTTCGTGCTCTACCCTGGAAAAGACCTCAAGGTCCATACGGGCAAATCTCCTCTGTGACCATCTCCTATAAATCAGAAAGAGGGTGCAGTTGCAATGGTCACCATGTAAAATAACATGCCGTCCATATAGGACGCGATGTGCAAAGTACCAGTGTAACTTGACATTCAAGGCACTTTAACTCCTGTTTCCATAGCTACACTGTAATCCAGACATTTGAGAGGCAGGCCTGCCTCTGCCAGGCCTGTCATTTCAGGGAAATAAATTAAGAGAGCTGATGACAAGGCCTGGATTATACAATTTCTTTAAAGTACAAAGCAGACCTGAAACCTAACCAGGAATGAACAGAGTTCAGACAAAATGGATAAAATCCATTTCCGGTAACCTTTGTAAGAAAATTTGAATGCAGCCTCCTATAGACATTTTGTTCCCCCGCTCCCAGAAGCAGCATCATCTGCTACACCTGGCAGTGCGATTTGCGGCACCATATTTTTCTTAGTTTTAAGAGGTGATACCATATTTTTTTAACTGGAAGTTTGGAAAAAATAAACAGATGGGAAGATACTGGTGGTGGGGAGGCATGATGGAGAGAAAAAAAAGAGAAAAATGGGTGAGGCAGGTGCTAAAGGGCAAAGCTTCAGTACCAGACACTGAGATATTTGCATATCCACAATATGTTTCTGGCCCAGAGCACGTTTCTCGGGAGTTCTGTATGTATTTCTAGGTCTCTATATTTATCCATGTCTCTGGCTACATATGTAAGACTAAGTTTGGAGGTGGTGTGTTTGCTGGATGCTTTGCAGCGGTACTCAGAGAGTTTTGTGTTAAATATGCACTGGTGGCAGAGGGGCTGCTGTCACATAGGAGGGGATGTGGTGGAGGGACCCTGGGCGCAGATCTGCAGCATGGTGGCCAGCAGTCAATGGGGTCTTTCAACATTATTTTCATCAAATGTTTCTAAACCAGTTCATTTATCTTTGGATTCCCTGTAATGCCAAACAAAAACAGTCTGATCATAAAATCGGACCGTTGCCGTATGGGAACAGCTACGCTCCTCCCAAAGGCCTAGGCCAAGCTACGTTTTACCTCATGCGTGAGTGAAGTTCAGGGTTGGGTAATTCTAGTGGGAAATCAGGCAATGCCTGCTTGCCTGAATGCTATTTATTTACTCATTTATTTTGGCAAATAAGTAGGGGAGAAGGTTGTTTTAGAAGAGGAGGTATGGAGAAAGTGAGTTGGAAGAATGGATTTTGTTGCTCAGAGTAGATCTGACACATTCTCACTACAAAAAAGGATGGTAAAAAAAAAAAAAAAAAGGATGGTAATTAAGTGATGCGATGCAGGTGTTAACTAACACTGTGGTGGTTATCATTTTGCAATGTATAGGAGTGCATCAAATCAACACATTGTATGTCTTAAACTTAAGCAATGTTATATGTCAACCAATTCTCAGTAAAGCTGGGGAAAAAAGAAACTATTATTACAGGGCTATGCACTTTCCCACAGATGCGGCTGCTTGCCATCACAGGAACATGCTGGTCCTTAATCAGTTTACTTTTTGCCCCTTTTTTAGTGTTCGTGCCAACCACATCATCCAGACCCTTTGGACCAGGTGACACTGATGACTCACCTGGTTATTATTTCTTTACTTTTTCTTTTTTTTTTTAAAGATTTTACTTATTTATTTGAGAGAGAGAGAGTGAGAGCTTGCACAAGCGGAAGGGCAGAGGAAGAAGCAGACTCCCCACTGAGTGCAGAGCCTAACTTGGGGCTGGATCCCAGGACCCCAGGATCATGACCTGAGGCGAAGGCAGATGTTTAACTGACTCAGCCACCCAGGTACGCCTCAGCTGGTTGTCATTTCTAGCATCATGTAGAAAATTTACTTTTGGGACAACATATTAAAAAACATTTTTATTGGATTATGTACAACATTAAACATTTGCTTGTAGTGATGTTTTAAGTCTAGTATTTTATTTAAAACTATGTTACAAAGGAAAATTGTCCCATGCGTTTGCTTCCAATTTGGGGAATTTATCTCTTTGTCCAAAATGATAAACAAAAGATGAAAATTAGGAAGTAAAATTATGAACACATGAAAAGAAAAGAAATTTATATGAAATTATTGGCCTGAGGGGATATGTGTGTCCACACACACAGACCCACACAAGAACATACTTTTTGTTTTTGTTCACGCTGGAATGAACTAGATGTAACAAAGTTTAAACTAATATAATGTGGGTAACATTTTGAACATTGCTTCTTGTGCCTTACTCCTCTACCTTTGCAACTGTAAGCTCTTAGTTTTGTCCTACCCCTAGCATCCATCTATGTGGGGACTGTGGGGAGGAGACAGATGATCTTCCAAGTGTGAACTGAGACCACACCATGGGGCAAATGCCTGTCAGCCAGGCTATTGAGTGGAAAGGGGATTTTCCAGTCCAGCATAGAGAAGACCCTTATATATCCCATGACAGCCTGACTTGCTTAAGGTAATAGGCTTTTGATCTAGTGGATGTGTAAGTGTTGTGTCCTCCTTTCTGGACTGGAGGGGGATGGTAGGAAGAAGAAGAGAGAAAGGGAGAAAGAG
Organism: Canis lupus familiaris; assembly: GCF_011100685.1. Lineage (NCBI taxonomy): Eukaryota > Metazoa > Chordata > Mammalia > Carnivora > Canidae > Canis > Canis lupus. The sequence continues at coordinate 79,569,227 of NC_049222.1, read as the reverse complement.
GAGAGAAGTAAAGGTAGGTGGGTCCTGATTTCCACCTTTTCCAGACTCCTTTCCACCTCATTTGGGGGCTGGGGAAAGCCATCTTGCATGTTGGCCCATGCGCTCTGAGGTGCCACCATATCAAAGTAAATCATAGTGGCAGAGAATGATCCAGGGGTCCCCAAGACCACCCCCAGGTTTGATGATTCCCTAGGAGGACTTGTAGGGCTCTGCATGCAGTCTGATTCATGGTTGTGATTTAGTACAATGAAGAGATATCAAACAATATCAGCAAAGGGAAAAGGTGCCTGGGGTGAGGTCTGGAGGAAGCCAGCTTCCAAGAGGCCTCCCCTGTTGAGTCACACAGGATGTACTCAATTCACCCCAGCAAACACATGCAAACTTGCGACAGCACATGCAAACTGTTGTCTTCTAGAAGCTCATTAGAAACTCAGTGCCTCAGGGTTTTATTGGAAACTGATCACAAAGGCATTCTCTTCCTGGTATGTACCAAAATTCCAGACTCCCAGAGGAAAGCAGGTGTTCTGTATAAATCACATTATTTGCACAAACACTTTAGAGACACCAATTCATTCTTATCAGTTAGTATGGTACCCCAGACCCAAGTTCCTAGATGCCAGACAAGGGCCACCCTTGTGAGCAGGCCTTGGGGTAGGATAGCATTTTCAGGCCTGCTGTAACTCTTTTTTGCACAGAGGATGCTCAGGCAGGGGGGATCTGATGATAGAGTTTCTTGGCAGCCTTTGGTGCTCAAATGGCATGGGTGCTGCTTTAATGGACTCAGGGACTGCCACGGGGTCCACTGTGCAACGAGGGATGATCCTGCAGGAGAGGCTGGGCTTGGTGCAGTTCACTGGTCCAGGTGGAGGACTTGGCACACTTGGTGTCTGTAGCCAGCAGGAGTTGGGGGAAGGCAGATTGTTCAGGGAACCCCATCCAGAGCATTTCCCAAAGAGGAAGAATGGATCACAAACACATCAGCCCCAGACAATACCGGAAATTAATAGAAGGTGTGTTGACCAGGAAGAGAAGGGAGATCCTTCCAGCAGGCAAATATCCAAGGATCAGCACAAGCCCAGAGGTCCCTCGCCCTCAATGCCGGGGGAACACATGAGGCCCCCTCTCTTGCATGCATTCAGATGCTCTTTGGAATATCAACAGAGGAGCAAGGAGAGTCTGAACATTGCCTAGGTGACTGCTTAGGTCATAGATCATTGCTCTAAGCCAGATTACATATTGAAAAATTTCCCCTGCTTATCAGTGGGTAGGTATTTGGAGATCAAGCCAGATTAGTGACTGAATTTTGAAGTTACATTTTCCGTATGTCTGCATCATAGTATAACTCTGTGTCTTACTACATTAGTAGTTTCTATGTGATTTGTGAGGAAGGGTATTATTTTAGAGTCTAAAGATGTTTACCATTTCACTGCCCAACAGGTTTTTTCCCCTCTTTTAGATACCTTCAAAAATAAGGATGTGTTGCCACTAGAGGATGATATTCTCCAACATGTTCAGGATTCAAAATCCAAGACACATCCCAAATATAAAGCTCTTAAAGCCCAGTAAAGTGAACAATATGTAATAGATAGTCTTCAAAGATCACCTCCAACAGTCATTTGCCTCCCTATTTGGGAGAGCTGATTTATCCATTAAGAGGAGGAACCCCTCTCCCTAAATATAGGTGGCCCCCTCTGATTGGCTTTGATCAATAGAATACAGCAAAAATCATGCCAGTTCTGAGCCTAGACTTTATGAAGCCTGACATTGTTCTCTTTTTCTCCAGGGAAGCCCAAGGCCAAGTTAAGAAATGCAATACTGGGGCACCTGGGTGGCTCAGTGGTAGAGCATCTGCCTTCGGCTCAGTGTGTGATCCCAGGGTCCTGGGATCAAGTCTTGCATCAGGCTCCTCTCAAGGAGCCTGCTTCTCTCTCTGCTTATGTCTCTGCCTCTCTCTCTGTGTCTCTCATGAATAAATAAATAAAATCTTTTAAAAAAAGATAAATGCTTGCTAAAATAAGTAAAAAAAAAAGAAAAAATGATGCTGTTATTATGTTCAGTTAAGTATGTGGCAAGGCCACAAAGAGGGACACTGAGAAGCCCCACCCACAATAAGTGAGCCCCAGACCCATAAGCCCAGTTGAACTGTCCAGCCCATTCCTAGCCATTTCAATCATGCCAGTAAGACCCCAGATATCATGAAGCAAAGATGCTCTTGCTGTCCAAATTCCTGATTTATGGATTCACAAGCAAATGAAATAGTTGTTATTGTAAGTCAGCAAATTTCAGGGTAGCTTCTTATGCAGCAATAGATAACTGGAATACATTTAAGTTACCAGCAGAATTAAAATGGTAACCTTCAAGAAATAAAAAATAAACATACAGTTCTTTGTTATCTACACGAAATAGTTTTAGCTCAGACTTTTGAAGTCAAATTATCCTCCGAATAGCATATGATTACCAAATCTTCAAGTCATTTTAACATTAAAATTTCTTGTGTCTTTTGACAGTACAGATCAAGGAACATCAAAATTTATTTATTTATTTTTCAAGTGGAAGTAGAAAACATACCATTAACTCTGTTGTGCAGATATCATTACCAGAATTTGCTGCTTCAGTAAATTGATTTCAGCTTTTTGCCCAAGGAAACATAAAAAATTTTTATTACAGAATTTTCAAAAAATACACAAAAGCAGGAAATCAGAAAGCAGCCCCCATGTATCTTTTGGGCAATTTCAACAATAATCAACATTCTCCTTTTTTTTTTTTCCTTGAAGAATCAATGTTCTGGCCACCTTTCTCATGAGCAGATTTCTTTCTAAGCACCTATATCTGAACCTCATGGCAGAAATTGGAAGAAAATGAAGGAGAGAAGATATGAGTAGGAGAGAAAGAGCCAAGTGTACTTCTATGAAAAACTTGAGTAGTCTCCGATACTCACATCCTGCTCCCATTCTCTTTAATCAGGAGACTTACTTTCCATTTAGCACTCTAGTTAGTATGTAGAGGAATATTGACTCCAAGACTGAGATAAAGTCTTCAGCTTCACAGAATCCCTAGCAATGGCTGGGGTTTCAGCCTTTAATAAGTGCCTCTGATATAAACACTTCCAGAGCCCATATTCTAAAAAGGCGTCCTCCTGCAGAAAGCTTTAAACAAAATTTAAACAAGATTTTGATCACAGGTTTACAATAGTTTCATGACAAAAGCTTTGACTTCAAATGTTTTAGGAGTTGCTGTTGGGTTTTTTTGACTGAGAATGTAGTGTGTGTTATACATTAGCTGTTTAATGCGTTCAGTTGTTGAATCCAACATGGCTCAGAGGTTTAAACATTGGCAGTCATGAAAACAAACACTAGTTCACGTTCCCAGGGCCTAAAAACAAATCAAAGCCAGCCTAATAGAAGGCAGGCTTAATCATTTTTCTTCTTATGACTGGTAAAGATGTGAAAAACCAACCTTCAGTTTTACATTTAAGTGGTAATCTTTGTAATTACATCTGGGTTCACAGAATGTAATGCTATGTTTCTTCTCCACTATTGTAAAATGAAAACTGATCTTTTCCATATTCCTTTGTCTGGATCATGTGACCATGGTGGGCTTAATGAGAATCAGGCAGTGGGCCAAAAGGAAATTTATTAGAGAAGCTCTCCCTCTTTCTTTCCTTCTTGAGAATCTGTGTCGGAGTTGTATTTGTCTTGGGGTCAGAGTTTTTTCTGTCAGTTTATGGATATGGAGAGGGACAGAATGAAAAGAGCAGAAATTTGGGTGAGTATAGGTAGGTCCAGCAGGGATTTGCAGATAGAAGGCTGGTCACCACGCGGGCAAATCTACTGGTTTTGGAAAGTTTTTGGTAAGGCTCAGCTGAAAACTGGCAGACCCTGGGTGTCGAGACATAGATCATAACTGTTTTTTAGGTATTTCTTGTTGAGGTAAGAGACTTGTGTTTATCATATGTTGCTTTTCAAAGGTTGTTCTTTCAAGAATTTGATTCTCTTGGAAACACAAAAAAAGCCGCCGAGATATCAGGACCCTTACTTAGGTGCCCTGTTCCCTAACTGTGGTGTGAAAAGGACAGCGTACTCAAAAGGGAAGATCTGAGTGAAGGCTTTGACTAACTTGGTTCTAGCAAGGCCTATTGTTAAGTAGCTAAATGTGCTTAGATTCATCAAACGATGTCCAATATCTTACTTGCTTTATATGCAAAATGAAGATAATAAAATCTGTACTCCCTCCATGAGAAGCTCATTTTAAAAATTAAATGGCGTTCGCTGGTGACTTGAAAACATATTGAAAAGGTTCAGCTAGAGTATGAAGGCCTGGTTGTCGACATTCGTGTTATTTATAGAGCGCCTACCTCATGCCGAGAAGAGCCTTCGGAAGAGAGGTTTCAAAGCATCATGCCAGATATTACTACTAATATAAACAAGATTGTAATCCATAAGTAAATCATTTGTTTCTGAGACTAAGAAGTTAGACAAAAGTGAAATAAACACATGGATTTTATCATCATTTTTCTCCTTGCAATTGGCATTCGCTGGTACATCAACAGGTATTTGATCTTTATTCAAAGCATATATATGGCTGGTACAGAAACCTGCACGCACACACGCACATGGTATTTCTAGTAACTGCTACAGTCTGATAACCCTAAACACGATCTAAATGGGCATCGTTGATTGTTAAGAGTTAGAAATAGAGACTGAGCTCCACCAGGGGAGATATATCACCATAAGAACTTACTAACACCTTCTGTTTCTGCTTTCTATTACTGCACAACGAACCACCCCCAAACTGAACAGCCTAAAACAATATACATTTTATTGCTTACGATGATTCTGTGAATGAGGAACTACGGCAGAGTTCAGCGGGGGATGACCCTGCTCTGCTGTACTTAGTGTCAACCGGGGCAGCTCAACTGAGCTTGAGGATCTGAGGTGGCCTCAGGCACAGTCTGGGTTGTGGTTCTGGCTGTTGGCTGGGCATCTTTGGTCTCCTCCACACTGCTCCTCTTTCCATGTGGTTTCTCACCCGCCAGGGACTCTCCCTCCATGCGGCCTCTTCTCCAACAGGAGACAGGACCTCTTTCTTTACACAACAGCTAGCTGCCAAGAGGGCAAAGCGGAAGCTGTAAGGTCTCTTAAGACCTAGGCCCAGACCCAGCAGCAGCAATGACCTTCCCCTGAATTCTTGTGATGTGAGGAAAATGAACTCCTGGATGTTTGTGCCATTCTGTTCTGTGGCTACATAATTCCTTTTGGCGACAATACTAAAGGCTGGCTTGTTGGAGTGTTGAAACTTTCTCCTTCTGACTCCTTTGTATTTAGTGTGGAACACAGAGCTTTCCTGAGGAAGCCAGGAGTATCGCTGTCTGGATGACTGTTTTAAATAGGAAGGACGGGTATTTCACCATTCTGTTTGCTTTATTTGGTGGTAGTGGTGGTAGTGGTGGGGTTAAGTCCTTGTTAATAGAAAAATTCAATTAAACAGAATATCTCTGTTGCCAGGTGAGTTTGGTAAGAAGGGGCTGCCCTGGGAGTTTCAAAAGGGTTGCTGCACAGAGAGAAACAGTATAAGGATACAGAATGAAGTGGTAACAACAAGCATTGATATTCATGGCAGCCCTGCAAAGAACCTTAATGGAAGGGGAGACAGTCCAAGCTAATGGATTATTTTCATAAACCTTTACCTTAATAAACAATTGTAGAGAATTAATCCAGCATCAATACGATCCTCAGATTCTGATCATACAGTCTTCCTCAAAGGTCAGAGCTGAGAACAGGAACTTGAGTACATGTTGGTTAGCTTCCCTCTTAGTTGGACTGCATGAAATCTGATGGGTTCAGAAGTAGCAGATGTGTGTATTGAAAAATCAAAAGACAGGAATCAGCTACTCACCGTGTGGCCTGACCTCCCTCGTACTCCACCCAAGGCTTCTGACCTTTGAAAGGGATGCTACTTTGTTATTGGAAAATGGACCCCAAACCATGAGAACTTAAGAAAAAAGTGACACAACAACCACAGATCCCATGAAAATGTTTGTCTCGGGTTCTTCCCCTGGCTTTCTCTCTCTGAAGTGATCAGCTTAAAAGAAACCACAAAGGAAGACACAGTGGGGAAGAAGCCTAACGCCTTGGAAAGACCCATGTAGGGAGGAGACTCTGGCCCTTTCTCTTCTACCCTCCCAGCCCCCTCCTCCTCTGCTTACATAGGGCAGCTGCTTTTGTTTTTTTTTCCTCCAGGTGGGCATAAGGATGTGTCCAAGTTGTCTAGTCTAGTTTAGATTGGCCCATGGATTTCCTTTCCTGACATCTTTTTTATGCCAGGGCAGTGGAATATTCCAGCTCAACTCCACTGTGAAGAATTGCACAGATAAGACCTTAACCAGTGCTGTCAACACTGCTGAGGGAAAACCCACTCTCTGTTGACTGGCCACATTTTCTGTTCATGACCACAGATGGCACACAAAGCTCTTTTTATTTTGGTTTCTGTATGGGTTTCTCCTCATCTTTGTGACTGCTCAGATGTTTTGGTGTTGAGGGTATGGAATAGAGCCCTCTGGCCTTTCCCATTTCCTTGGGAGACTGCTTTTAGGTCTATGGCTTTAAATATCTCTCTCTATGCTAATAACTTTCAAATCTGTGTCTCCAAACCAGACTTTCCTCACAACTCCAGCATCCTAGATCTAAGTGCCACTGGACATCTTCTTTTAAGTGTTGGTAGGCAACTTAAACTTAACATATTAAAAAATAGTCACTTGATAAATTTTCTGTCCCCATCCAAACACACACACACACACACACACACACACACACACAAGCACATGCCTCTCTCTTCCGGGCCACCCTGCATCTGTAAAGGCTCCTTCTTACCCTCACCCACTCAGTGGTTCGAGGCCAAATATCTAGGAGTCATTTCTTATTTTTCTCTTTTACTAATCCAAATTGATTCCAATCAGCATTCTAGGCAATTCGATCTCTAAATTATAACCAGAATCCACCTTCTTCTCCACATGTTTACTATTAACACCTTAGTCTAAGTCTCTAAATTACTATTTCTTTCTTTGGTAGGATTTTATTTATTTATTCCTGAGAGACCCACAGAGAGAGGCAGAGACATAGGCAGAGGAAGAAGAGGGAAGGCAGAGGCTCCTTGCAAGGAGCCTGATGTGGGACTCAATCCCAGGGCCTTGGGATCAAAACCTGAGCCAAAGGCAGGTGTTCAACCACTGAGCCACCCTGGGGCCTCTCTAAACTACCATTTCAAATAAATTTTTCCACCAGCTTCCTAACTGGTCTTCCTACTCCTCTTGCTGTCTGTAGTCAATTCCCCAAACAGGAGCCAAAGTGGTCTGTTTAAGAAGTTAATTTTGACCATGCCACTCCTCTGTGTAAAATCATGCATTATCTTCTTGCCACACATAGACTAAAAGCTTACTGCTTGAGCCCTGCGTGATCTGGCCCCGCTTATCACCCCCACTTCATTCAGTGCCTCCTCCCACCTACGCCTTATGCCTGTACCCTCCTTCCTGCCCCTCAAATGCCTCATGTCCCTGCCATCTCCTTTGCCTGGAATATTTTCCCTCCAAATCCCTTTGTGGATGGATTCTTGTTTTAATTTGGTTGTCAGATCATCATCTGATGAATATGTCTTTTTACAACCACCTACGACATCACCCTTCTCTATTTTCTTCAGAACACTTCCCATGACCTGAGAATGGTTATGGAATATCTCTCCTAGTAGCATGTAAGCTCCTTTTGAGTGGGGACCTTGTCTGTTTACTCTATTGAATCTCTGACACCTAGGATATTGTCTAGTACATACTGTTTTCTCAGTAAATATTTGTTTAATATAAGCTTTTTAACTAGAAGCACCTAGAAAGTGTTTGATGTGTGCTTGTTGGATGAATGAATGTATGAGTGATGCATGACATCTGCTGGTGCTGTTCTTAGAAAGTATTCTCCCCACTACCTCCAACCCTACCTCACTCTATTTGGATAAACCCATCTGATTTGGGGTTTTGATCAATATATACATTATGATCTAGCTAGATTCCAGAGCAATAAATGGGTGTTGTGTTTTTCAATCAAATATTTGCCCTAACATGTCTCATTGAACCTTGGTACTCTTACCTTGTTGGAGAGCGTTATTATCTAAACATCAGTGCCCTTTCTACATTTTCTCCCAGGTCTGGGATTCCATGAGTCTCTTTTCCTTATCTTTCATTTTCTTTAGCTAGATGTGCAAGAGTTACCAGCAGGATGGGTGTAAGCGGTCTTCCATAAACAGTGCAGTCAAAGGCTAAGGGGTATCTGACTTGACTTTCCTGCAAGATTTCAGTAGCCGTGGAGGAACAGAATAGTCTTTGTGGCCAAATTCTTTGCCATTTCTCTTAAACTGTGCAAAATGCTTTCCATATTTACTAATACTGGTCTTTAAATTCAACAAGGGAATTTAGTTTTATGTCTTTTTAAATTCCTGGCAGTAAGCCATTGTGATTCCATTTTGTAAACATTTACATTTGGAAATTTGATGCAAATTCAAGTTCAAGAGAGCAGTAGGATGCCTCAAACCACACACTGTGGTTGAACTTGAAGTTTGGTCTGATATTTTGCTTGTCTTCAAAGGATTTTTTTAAAAACTGCAAATTAATTGGTTTGTTCTGCACAATGAAAAATGATAAAACAAAATGTGAGAGATTAGAAAGTATTATAGAATTCTTGTTTCTATAATTGACAGTTTTAATTGATATATTTTATCCATTTGAAAACCAAGAATTTATACCTATTTAAAAAATAGGAATGGGAAGAGTCGTAAACTTCAGATATATTCGTAGAGAGGGGCACACATACACATGTGTGTATTCATGCACATGTATGATGAATGTGTATAAAATATTATTTAGAGTAATTTTATGTCTTTTTCCCAATACCATAACTTATTTGCCAGAAATTTTCAAAAATTTTTAATTATCTCTTTGGCTTTTTCAGATAAGAGTACTGACACTAGAAATGAATCCAAATTTTTATAATATCTTATATAGAAATGATTACAGTTATTGAGCATTTTTTGGTAAGAGTTGGGCTCTTCTCTGAAGTAATATAAAATATTAGAGAATGGTATAAGTTGTTATTAGAACCCATGATATTATGGGAAGCAGATAGAACAGGGGCACCTGAGTGGATCAGTGGTTGAGCATCTGCCTTTGGCTTGGGTTGTGATCCTGGCATCCTGGGATTGAGTCCTGTATTGAGCTCCCTTTAGGGAGCCTGCTTCTCCCTCCGCCTATGTCTCTGCCTCTCTTTGTGTGTCTTTCATGAATAAATAAGTAAAATTTTGAAATAAAAAAGAACAGGGGATCTGACTATTCTGGATTCTAATACTATCTGTACTACCAACTAACGACATATATTTATAGATAAGCTAGTCTTCTGGATGTCAGAATCTATCAATATTCTTCAGGAAAATCTTCTGAAAGATACTAATGTGCATTTCATTACAAAAGGTTTCTATAACCAAAAAAGTCCAGGAAATGCTTAGAATATTCCTGTGTAGTCTTGGAAATTCAGTAGGACTATTATCATATTAAAGGCACTGCCATAAGCGCAACAAAGTTGATTTAAAAAAAAAAACACAGCATTTCTCAAGTATTTTTGCTTACAGTACTTTACATTTAAATCATTTTAATTTTTTCTCAGAACACCTATCAATTCTTGTGATTTAAGTGTTCTGCAGTAACCCAACTTAGGTGATATCATCATACTACAAGACTCCTGAGGGTTCTTTTTAACCGTAGGAGCCCATGATTCTTTATATCAAAATTATAAAACTAATAGCTCAGAATAAAACAAAAGACTGAACTTTCAAAATTTTTTTCTGAAACACTAATTTTTTTCCTCATAATGTAATATCATCAGCCACTTAAATGTAGATCTTTCTTTCATCACTATCTCAGTCAAAACCCTAAAAACCTAAAAGTCATATTAATTTAAGGTTTATTTTAAAACTCTGATTATATCAAACATGTAAAAAGATAGGAGTAAGTAACAAGTCTGAGAATATGTAACTATTTCTTCTGATTATACGTCGTATTATTAGTTTGCTTCAATGAGAAATTAGTGAGCTATCTCTATGTTTCTAGTGGTAGACCAGGCATTAGAAACGTGGTTATGAGTAAGATATAGTCCCTGCATCCTGTGATAAATATTATGATAGACAATTGGGCTGGATGTTATGAGGACCCCCCCAAATCCAGTATGAGTATAGATAGACTGGGAAGAGAAAATAGACAACAAATATAATACAATAAGAAAACCAAAGTAAACCAAGAAAAAACCCTAATATCGACATTTGAGAGAAATTGTTGGGACTGGAAGGCAAAGGGCCCAGAAGATATAGAACATGGTCGCTATGGACAGAAAAGCCAGAAAAGTAAATCTTAGTAGTTAATGGATCCCATTTCAAGGACCTTTATCAGAGGATCCTATATGAGAGGTCATTGAAGCTTATTAACCAGTCATTGTACAGATAATTACACTAAAGTCCAAAGTCACAAACCTCATTTGTGGCAGAAACAAGACCAGACTCTAAGACATCTGACATTAAGCACATCATTTTCTGTGAAATTATTTGGAGATCCTGTGACTTTTATTTTTATTACTGTGGTATGTGATTTGAAATAAGTAGACCATTGTTTGTGGCTGTCAAATGGGTTCCAGTGATGTTTACTTTAATGAGAGTTGACTTATAACCTATTAAATAGCAATTTAACAAATACCCATATTAGAAGAACAGGAATTCCACTTGGATACAGAGAACATGGCAAGTAATTCAAGGCTTACGAGGAAGGAAACAACTGACCTGATCTCTGATGATATATGGTGGTGGTGGGTGGAAAGGGAGGAAGACCTCCAAACTCATTCAATATTTCATTGTCAACTGATAGGAGGAATGTTGATGGCATTGCCAGCTGCAGGTGGCCTGTGGGGGAGAGTAAGCAATGCTGATGATGTGAGGGCTAGGAGGAAGGACCGGACAAGAGGGATTCTCTGAAGGGAAAATCGACACACTCGATTATACACAATATGTGATGGATAAAGTAAGATGCAATTTAAAGAGCATGGTGATGATGAGGGAAGGACATTTGGCTCATTATAGGGAAGGAGGTCAGGAACAAATCTTAGACTTCATTATACATACAAACTTCTGTAAATAGAATTTTTAAGTCTAGAAAGAATACGGGGTTTTATTCTACTTATAAAAAAATGCCTTCCGGCTTTAATGATGGATAATACAATGGTTGTATCAAGTTTTTAATAACATCCCTTGACAAAATATTTGTACATCTAATAATCATTTTGTTAGCAGATGGTTTCATGTGCATAATTCTGGACTCTCTTTTCTACTTGCTCCATTTTCTCTTATATCGATTGAAAATTGATAATATAATCAGTAAGCCCTACTTTCCTCCTTAAAGACAACTGGTAGAGAGAGTCTTTCTAGACTTCCCTTCCTAAATCCAAACTTTGCAGTAACATAAAGTTTTCCTCATGGAAATTATATACCAACTGTTATTTTGATGGTCTACCTTCAATTTCTCCCCTATTATTTCTATTAGCCTCCCATTAGTCCCCTCCCCCAGAATAAATAAAAATGCTTCTTTCTTCCTTTGCCAGACACAGGCAATTGCTTCGGAGAACAAGTAAATACCTGTTGAAATACAATTTCAAACTCCTCCCCCAGCTTTGTTATTTTTTTTTCAATTGAAAGACTAACTCCAGCACCACAATTTCTTGGGACAAAGAAACGCATTTCCCAGGTAGAACGGAAATGATAAATAGAGAAGCTTACAAAGCCTGCTACTTAATATTATTTTTCTGAATCTACAGTAAATAAATTGATCTATTGATAATTGTAACAGGTGTCTGAGAAAATAAAAACAGTGTATCAAATTCCTGTCACTGGCAATATTCTTCTCTTCTGGATGTCTCATCATGGAGACATTACAGATATTTGCAAAGGGAAATGAGAAGGCGTAAGTTATTTTATTTATAGGCAATTCAAATTCTTTCTGGGAAGAATTTATAGCATCACATAAAAAAGCTAAAATATTGGCATTCTCACTTTCAATCCTGCACATCCTTTCAAGTCACTGTCCCTAAAATCCTTACGTCCTCCCCAAACTCCCCCAAATGCTACTTTTACTCCTTCCAATATATTTTTGTAAGATCAGTTCTTTTCTGTCTACATAAAAGTCAGGTGACTGTACTGGTTTCCTGGACTCTCAGGAAGCTGCACTTTGACCTTGTTTAAAGTGTACAAATATTTAGCTTGTGAATAATATGAATAATGTAATTCTCTATTTGCTGATTTCTGTTCTGCTAAAAGGTACCATGTGATACCCCTATAAACTGTTGCTATTTGTTTCTTTCTTTTTTTTTTTTTTAGATTTTATTTATTTACTTGAGAAAGTGAGAGAGCGAGACAGAGAGAGAGAGAGTGAGCACGCACAGGTCGGTGGGAGGCGCAGTGGGAAAAGGAGAAGCAGACTCCCTGCTGAGCAGGGAGCCCCACACAGGGCTCAATCCAGGACCCTGAGATTATGACCTGAGCCAAAGGCAGACACTTAACAGACAGCCACGCAGGTGCACCCCTCACCCCATCTTAAAGATTTTATTTATTTGTTTGAGACTGTTGCCCATTTCTAAAACAGTAGCAAAATAAGTCATAAATATTGGTATAAAACGATGGGGTGGAGAGACAGTTAATTGACTTGTGATGATTTGAGGGAGGTAGACTCAATTGATTTACTATTCATGGAGTTGATGAACTTTATTACATTATTGGTGTCATGTAATAGGGAGTCCTTTTCATCTGGGCTATTAATTTGATGTGTTTGTAGCATTTTTGTTTTTTTTGTTTTTGTTTTTGTTTTTTTTTTTACTAACGTGCATACAAGGGCCAGCTTCAGCAGAATCACTTAAGCTTTCTCAAATGGCAAATTCCTGTGCTCACTTGATGCTTATTGCATCAGGGCACTCAAGGACGAGCCTTGGGACCTGCATTTTAAATAAGTAGTTCTGGTTATTCTTCTCACATTGAAACTCTTGAGAGTCACTGGTTTATAACAAGATGTACGTTCTAACCCAAATCTCCTCTTGAACTTGGCAGTCGGTTTGTAGAACCAGTTATTCACTCTTCTAGAATATTCTTGAATATTCTGCAGGTATTTTGTATTTGTTAAATGCTCCACCCACTAAACCTGTGTCTTGTTTTCCTTGTCTTGACAACCAAAAGTCTAGGAGGCATCTGAGACTGCTCACTCTCTTATCAGCAACACACAGTTTATCAATATGAGTCTCCATGTCCAGCTTCTTAAGATTCTTATGTCTATCACCTCTTCTCCATCCCCACCTTCCCTAACAGGCCAAGTTGCAGAGACTTTTTGAATGTAAAGTGATGTGACTAAGTATCATGTCCTTTTTTGGGACCCCAAGCGACACAACAAGGGTGAACAGTGGCAGTGCCACATACGCAAGCAAGAAGCCTTTTGTTGTTGCTCCTTGTCATTTGTAGAAAACCAAAAAGCAATAATAAAACTGTTGGTCTGCTTTAGCTATCATGATTAAACAGTGTTAGTAATAGAATACTCCTCACTACAGGATTTCTCCCACCAATTTTGGCACACGGTTGGCCTACATATACTTTGTACATATTTTTATTATCTTTATACATGCCACTTTATGTTGTAATTGTCTGTCTACACATTTTTCCCTTTCTATAAACTCTGCTCTTTATGTATTTTCTATCTCCCAGCAACTAGCAGAACACTCCCTGTGCATTATAGATGCTTAATAAATGCAAATCCTGCATTCTGGAATAAACGGATTATTATTACATTATATACAAGGCATGGATCAAACTGAAAGACTAGGTATGCATATCTGCATACTCATTCCCACAGAAATATCTATAAATTGTGTACAATAATAGTGACTATGAAAAACAAGGAGATGTCGTTAGTGGATTAGGTAATTCAAAGAATAATTGAATGAAGAAATTGAACAGGTATGACTATTTGAATAAACCACTTCCATAACACTGGCTGGAGAATACATCAAATACATTAATAACATATAGACATGCACAGCCTCTTATCAATAGGTAAACTTGTAATATCAGATTTAAAATGAGCAAAGACACACACGCACACAAATTACTAATATTTAAGGAAAAAAAAACACTGTTTAGAGAAGTACCAAACAATAGAATATTAACGATCAATACAGTGAATATTATATAGGAAAGATAAAATAAATATACCTAATATACCCAGATGAAGAAGAAGGGATATTTCATTCTGTAAGAAAGAGTCATTTTTCTATGAAAAAAGGGCAATTAAAATCTAAACAGTATCAACATGGGTATCAACGAAAACTCAGTTGATGCATTCAGTAGCAGAATGGACACAGCAGAAGAATGGATTGTTGAACAGAAATATTGAGCCAGAGAATTTTCTTAGTAGTTAGCATAAAATATTAAAAAGAAAAGGCTTTGAAAAATAGCTTAAAAGTCGAGAAAATGAATCTAGAATTTAAAATATTTTTTTCATAAGATAACAAAATAATATCTATCCACATGGAAACTAAAAACCAATCTTCCAGCTAACTACTAGGTCAGAAAGGGTGCTATGTAATAATAAGTATGTGTTGCGGCCAAAGTTATTCAAGGAAATTCTTTTATTGGAAATTCTGAAATTATTGTGTTAGAAAATGAGAAGTCTTGGAGAAAATGTTTTAATAGTTTAACTCAAGAAATTAGGGGGAAGTAAACCTAAAGCACAAGAAAACAATTGCTAAGCTATAATAAGAAATTAGTGAAATTTAAACTAAAAATTTGATAAAAGGAACTAAGTGCTATTTTAAAAGATGAATAAAATATAGAAAACATTAACAAGTACTGTAAAAAAAACAGGTGATACAAAAGCAGTATTAAGAAACAGAAGAAGCTACAATTACATCTATAAGAGATATAAAAATTTAAAGAAATTATTATGTATATTTTTGCATAAAATATTTGAAAAATTGTGTCAAATGGATAAAGTATTAGGAAACTATTAAATAATAAAATTAGTTTCAACAATATGTAGAACACCTGCACACATGCATAGAACAGCTATAGCATAAAAAAAAAAAAAAAAAGAAAGAACAGCTACAGCGTAAACCAAAAATGCAGAAATTATTTTTAAGGAGGCATAAGGCTCAGAAGTGAAATACTAAAATATCCTCTAAATTTTAAAGAAATGAATCATTTTCTGTATTAATACATTTTTCTGGAGCAGAGAAAGCATAGAAGCCTTTTCTAAATCCTTCTGCCACCTTAGCATAACTCCAATAAACTAAATGGACCTGAACTGTACCTATAACTTAATCAATAGGCCAACCTTACTTAAAAATTGAAGCAAACATCCTGAATATAATATTAGTAAGTTGAAACCAACAATATGTTAATTGAATGATACATTTTTATGTCAGGAATGCAAAGATGCTTTCACCGCATAAAAATCATAACATAAAAATTGGTTACTGTATTAACAAATCAAATTAGAAAGAAATTATGTGACTGCCTCCACTGATGAAAAAGCATCTGATGAATTTCAATTCTCAATCTTCACTTTTTAATTGAAATTTGAAAATTTAACCATAATCTAGAGTTGAATCCACAAGCATGCATTACATTTATCTGTCATATATGTCTCTCTAATCCACGTTAGCCTTAGATATTTCTAACCTCACCATTCCCTCCATATTTACTAATTGACAATCTACTGTAAGAAAGAACATTATTTTCTATTTTATTTATTTATGTTTGAATTTTGATACGTTACATTTATCATTCAATTAGAAATATTTCTTAGTTTCTAAAATTCCTTGAACCCTTGGGTATGATTTTAATTTCCCCATATTAAGGCCATTCTAGGTAACTTTTTCTTTTTTAAAAAAATTGTTTTGATTCTAAATTAATTCTGTTATTGGGGCACCTGGGTGGCTCAGTTGGTGAAGCATTCAACTCTTGATCTCAGCTCAGATCTTTTTTTTTTTTTTTTTTTTTTTAATTTATGATAGGCACACAGTGAGAGAGAGAGAGGCAGAGACACAGGCAGAGGGAGAGGGAGAAGCAGGCTCCATACACCAGAAGCCCGACGTGGGACTCGATCCCGGATCTCCAGGATCGCGCCCTGGGCCAAAGGCAGGCGCTAAACCGCTGCGCCACCCAGGGATCCCTCTCAGCTCAGATCTTGATCTCAGGGTTGTGAGTTTAAGCCGCACATTGGGCTCCTCGCTGAGCATGGTGCCTACTTAAAAATAAATAAATAAACAAATAAAATAAATTAATTCTGTTATTGTCCAGTAATCTGTAAGGCTTCAGAGCCTTC
Organism: Canis lupus familiaris; assembly: GCF_011100685.1. Lineage (NCBI taxonomy): Eukaryota > Metazoa > Chordata > Mammalia > Carnivora > Canidae > Canis > Canis lupus. Next base: position 79,552,795 of record NC_049222.1, on the reverse strand, counting down.
CATAAATTTGGGAATTTATGGAATCTTGTTTATGGCCAAGTATATGCTTCATGTGTACCTGAAAAGAATGAATATTCTTCAGTGCCTAGGAGTCTTATTTCGTAAATTAGTCAAGGTGGATAATAGTTTGGGTCAGATTTTTAAATGTATCTTCTGGTCATTTTGTCTCATTTTATCAGCACTGAGAAGAGGTGCTAACACCTCCAACTATAATTGTGATTTTTCTTTTTTTTTTCAATTTATCTATTTTTGCTTGATACATGATGAAGTTCTGTTATTAAACACATATGGAGTTATGATTCCTGTGTCTTCCTCATGAAATTATCCTTTTATTATAATGAAATATCCCTCTGTGTCTTTGGTTTGCCTTTTGTCTTGAAATCTTCTGTATGATCTGATACTAACCTTACCACTCCAGCTTACTTATGCTTACTCTTGGCATGGCATATTTTTTCCCACCCATTTACTTTCCATTTATCTCTGTTTTTCATATATATAGTGTGTGTGTCTCTTATATTTAACATAATTACTGATATGAGTGGATACTGATGTATCATTTGTTGTTTCCTATTTGCTCCACTTTTACTGTTTTTCATTTTGCCTTCTGTTTCCAGTGCTTTCTAGGAATTGTAATATGCACTCTTATCAAAACTGATTCTGAGTTAATGTTGCACTTTTTCATTTAAAATATAAGAAACAACAGGTTAGGCACATTGCTAACTTCTCTTTTTTCATGCTATTATTAACATAAGTGTTTTTAAAATGTTGATAGAATGAGAAAATACAGCCTTTTATATCTATCTATACATTTGCTGTTTCCATATTTCTTGATTTCTTCCTATAGACCTTAGTATCCATCTGGTATTATTTTTCTTTAACCCGAGGATCCCTTCTTACGGTGTTTTTTTGAAGTGTAAATCTGTTGATAATGAATTCTCTTAACTTTTGTTTACTTGAAAATATTTTTACTTTGCTTTAATTTTTTTTACTGATACTTTCACTGGATAAAGATTTACAGGTTCACATTTTGTTTTTTTTAGAGCAGTTTTCAGTTCACAGCAAAATTTAATGGAAGATACAGAGATTTCTGATACACCACCTGCCCTCACATATATACAGCCTCCCCCACTATCAACATCTTGTACCACAGTGGTACATTTGTTACAATGGATGAGACTACGTTGACATATCATTATCATCCATAGTCCCTAGTTTATATTAGAGCTCACTCTTGGTGATTATGTTATATAGGTCTTGACAAATGTATAGTGACATGTATCCTCCATTGTAGTATCGTGCAGGATAGTTTCACTGCCCTAAAATCCTCCGTGCTCTGCCTGTTTATCTCCCCCCTCTCTCAACACCTAGCAACCACTGATCCTTTTACTGTCTCCACAGTTATCCTATCCTGTCTCACACAGTTATCCAACTATGTGACTAACATAGTTGGAATTATACAGTTGTGATTTTCTTTGTATTAGTTCTACCTTAGAGTGTCTGAGATTCTTGAATCTTTTTTATATTTTTGGAACAAACTTTGAACATGTTTTGGTAATTATTTCTCCCAATATTTATTTTTTTCCTCCAAGTTTTAATTTGCTCTGTTTGGGGTGTAAATTACTCATGGATTGCATTGCTTGATATTAATTGATCGAACATTGAAGTTCTGTACTTCCTTTTTCATTTTTTTTCTCTTTTCTTTAGATTGGATAATTCTCATTGCTTTTTTTTAAAAATATTTTCTTTATTTTAGAGAGAGAGAGAGAGAAAGCAAGAGCATGTAAGTGGGAAAGGTAAAGAGAGAGAGGGAAAGAGAATCTCAAGAAGACTTGGAGCTGGATGTGGGGCTCAATCTCAGGATCCTGAGATCATGACCTGAGCTGAAATCAAGAGTCTGATATTTAACCAACTGAACCATCCAGATGCCCCATAATGTTTTTGCTTTAAGTTCACTGATCCATTCCTCTGTTATATCCAATGTGCAAGTTTTTTGTTTTTGCATTACATGTTTTCATTCTAGATTTCATTTGGTTGATGGCAACAGTTTTGAATCCTCTGCTGATATTCCCCATCAGTTCATCCATTAAGAACATTTTTTAAAGTTTTTTTCTTAAACATATTTATTATAACTTCTATGAATTCTTTGTCTACTATTCATTTGGGGGTCATCTTGATGTTGAAAAAAAAGTTGAAACTATCATTTTCAGATAATATTTACCTAGAGACTCAATACTAAAACTATTAAAATCTAATAAGTTGGATATATAACCATCATATAATAAGTAAGACATTTAGTGTATAAATATACTCAAAATGCACAAACGTGTTTTAAATAATAAACTTTTATTAACACAAATTGATAAAAATATTTTTCTTGAATAAGATGCCTCACTAATGTAAAGATGTATGTTCTCCAAGAACTAACCAAATTCAAGGAAATTCTAATTAAAGATCAGATATAACTTTTGTGTGTATGAAATATTCTGACACTTAAGTTCATCTGGAAGAAAAATGCATCGATAGAAATCTAGACATGAGTGAAGATGAGTAGAGGAAGCATATGCTGTAATATACTAAAAAAGCTATAGTCATTAAAAATATGAATATTTGTTTTGGCATCTTCCTTGCTAGTACCTTATTCCAAACTATCATCCTATTTTACCTCTATTAATGCATTACCTTCTAAACTGCTATTTCTGTTTCTACTATGCTCCCTTGTCATTTATCCTCAGCATAGCTGCTAGAAGAATCCCATTAAAGTGTAAGTCAGGTGATGTCATTTTTATGCACAAAATTGCCAGTGGCTTCCTGTGTCACTCAAATAAAAGCAAAAAATCCATAAATTAACTTTAAGGCCATAGAAGATCTGACTGTTATTTGTTTCTTATTTTTCGTCTCCTGTTTTACCTCCTCACTACTAGGCCTCCTTGATATCCAGCAATCACACCAGGCATGTTCCTGTCTTGGAAAGAAGCAACTAGATAGGTGACAGGGAAGCCAAGGCCTTTTCTGGCAGGTGACAGAGTGAAGCTATGCAGCAAGTAGAAGGGGCAGCTGCAATTTCTAGATTATGAAACAAAGGCTCCCTAGATGTGCATGGTCCACCATGGTGGAGCTGGCCCTGGAAGGTAGCTCATGTCTGGAGTTGGCTCCTCTCTTCTAGTCACTCCTAAGTAGCTTCTTGCAGCAGATGTGGATTGTTCTGCTTGCAGCAATAATCAGAGACAAGGTACCACATTTCTCAATACACATAGTTTTACAGAGTGGCTTTATTTCAGAGATTTTATTCCTTCCTCCTGGACAATTGTAAAGCTGTGTGAGTTTTCCCCTATCTCCTTAACTCCAAAATTTAGGGAAAGAGATTTGTTGCATATGACACTCTTTTCTCCTGGAAACTCCCCTGATTTCCTCTGACAAAAATTTCCTTCACTTTCCTCAAAGGTCTTTATTCAACAATGAACACTTTGGTATATTAATCCAAACTGATACTGGTCTTCCCCAGAACACAGCCGGTTCCATGTACATCCGCTTTGTCAAATGGTACTACTTATGACACCATTATCTTCACACAGAGCCACTGGCAGTAATTTTCACTGAGGGAAAAAATAAGATATATGATGGGGTACCTGACTTCAACAGCAATACATGCATTCTTTTGGAGGTATAAATTTCCACTTTGAGATCAGTTCAAGAGAGTGTGGAGACATAAAGGAGGGAGGAAGACTCTTGGATATCTGGAGTGAAGGTGAGTACCATGGTAAAAGAATAAAGTAGTCTAAGGAAGAAGGGTGCCTTACTTAATATATTTTTCTACTACACATTTTATTTTTTAATATTTTATTTATTTATTCATGAGAGACACACACAGAGAGAGGCAGAGACACAGGCAGAGGGAGAAACAGGCTCCCTGAAGGGAGCCCTATGCTGGACTCTATCCCAAGACCCCAGGATCATGACCTGAGCTCAACCGCGGAGTCACCCAGACATTCCTTAATATTCATTTTAAATATCAGTAAGTAGAATGTAAGGTGAGAAGAAATCTTTTATAAGGTGGTGATATTCCATTTTAATAGGAAAAAATCTACTCTGTACTTTGAATCTTATTTTATTTCACCTGGATGAATTTCAGAGCCTTCTCCCTTCCCCTTTTTTAATACTCAGTCTAACTAGGAAGAGCTATTGATTGCAAAGTTTGAAAAGATTCAGATTAACTTTGCAGTGCTGCGTCCAAAGCTTATTTAAGAAACATTTAACCTTAGGAACCATAGTTCAAGTCTGTATCTGCACCAACCAATTTTCATTTTGTCTCTGGCTAGTCAATAATCTCTTTAATTTCTTTGACTTGCTCTTCTAAGCTGGTGAGGTACTTAGTTACTGTCACTGACAAGCACCATCTAAATAATGACATAAATAAGCAAAGTGATTTAGGTGGGGCTTGTTGGCTTTGGCACAACAGACAGAAGAGCTGGTTGGTACAGAGTTGCTAGCAGAATGATTGTAGGTAACAGTGAGAATAAGTTGTTACTGTCTATTATTACAGTAATTTTCACAAGTTAATTCTATAATTTCCATACCTTTGATTTCCAGGCTTCAGTCTAGATATTTACTATCTTGAGCCCAGTAAACTTTTTTTTGACTGTGATCAATTTGCTTTTATAACCATGTATTGAGTTCCTAACTATTGTTATAGTGTTTTTTATTTCCTTAACATCCACTCAACTCTTTTTCATATATTAAATTCTCTTTTGAGATGGTTCACATTATTTTCTATTTTCTAAAATATATATATTAGTTATTGTGAAATATGCATCAGAAACTAGATCTCCTTTGAGTTTGTTTTAATTATCTCTATTTTCTCATGGCCTTATTTCTTGCTGTGTCTGGTAATTTTGATTAAATGTTAGACACTGATGAAAAAGCTGTAGAGGCTTTGAACTCCATTCTCTTCCTCCAGAGAAGCCTTATCCTATCCTCTGGCATGCAGCAGAAGGCTGGATCAACTCCATCTAGTTTCAGACTGTTCTGACTCAGTTTAGTGCACAGTGTTTATGTAAGGCTTGCTCTACTTCTGTTTTTTTTCCACTCATCCACCTTCAGTGGTTTTAATCTGCAGCCTGGAGCTTCCTAAGACCTATCTAACTTTGCGGGTCATGAACTCTAACTTTTGCTTCCTAGCACAAAGGGATGACCTAAATTCTCATATGCCTTTCAAGCATTTTCATCTTATGCTTCTTATGCTTTGCATCTTATGCTTTTGCTTTTCTCAGATTAATCAGCAAATGACTCAAGAATAAAATGAGCTCCAGTTTTAGGTTTAATTCTCTGGACCTCACTTCTCACTTTGATCTTGTTTCCTCAATATCTGGCAGTTTTGGCAGCCTTGAACTTCAAGTTTTGACTTCATTGAACTAATGAGATTGCCTGAAAATACTCTCATCTCTTCTCAACTACACCTTGCCTTCCTCTGCAGCCCATCTCCTCATGCTAGGGCTCTGAGAATGTCCTACGATACATCAGAAAGCAAAAATTTGAGTTAACTTCAATTATTTTTCCTTCTCTAAAATCTGGGCCCCCCTCAATTTTTTCTGCCACAGTAGTGCTCTGATGTCTACAAACAGATGTTTTATAGTTTATGGGATTTTCAAATCTTTTTCTCTAGGAATATTGGTATGCTATAAGCTACAGCATCCACAAACAATAGAAATTTCCTGGTCAGTGTTTTAGCATATGATTTATTATCAACGGTTTCTTGATAATATTTATTCCATTTTGGTATTTTAGATATGATTGTTTTAAAAATTTATCCATTTATGTTGTGTGAAAAAAAGGAAAGCCTCTTAAGAAATATGCACTTCCAAATATGTCAGAGCTCCAGAATTTTAGAATTTGGGTTTCTTTGAATGAAATTCTCCATCTGATTTCAGGCCAAAGAGGAATATTTTGGAAGAAAAAAATAAACTATGTCAATTCATTATGCTGTTTTTTTGTATGTGTTCCATTGTTCATAAATATGAGTGTGTAGGTATGCATACAAAAATAAAGCTGAGATATCAAACACAATAAATTTTATTCAAGTAAAGAAAACACTGAAGCAGCTAATATTCTCTAAACAGAAGAAATAATAAAGCTTGATTTTAATTTTTAATTTATTTTCATATAATTGTATACCTTTTTAACATTTGCTTATTCTGTCATTAAATTCTCAGTTTTTATAGTCTAACAGTGTATTCTTTGTAGTGCATATATTATATAGCTTTCTGTAGCTACTCATCAACACTCATAATACTTGTAACTAGGGGGACACCTGAGTGGCTCAATGGTTGAGCATCTGCCTTCAGCTCAAGGCATGATCCTGGAGTCCCGGGATCGAGTTCTGTATCTGGCTCCCTACATGGGGCCTGCTTCTCTCTCTCCCTATGACTCTGCCTCTCTCTCTCTGTCTCTCATGAATAAAGAAATAAAATCTTAAAAAAAAAAAACATACTTGTAATTAGGAAAGCATTAGTAGCCTTTTTCAATAGGAAAGGGAACAAACTGAAAAATGTATGGGAATAAGAAGGAAGATACTGGGTGAAATCAGTCACTTATTAAGGGCAGTAAAACTGTCTTTCCAAAATATAAAGTGATCATTAGAAACCATAATGTTTAGAAGATATGAAATTAATATTTTTTTTTTTTTTGTTGAAATTAATATTGTTAAAGAAATTCTGGGTTCTTGAAATTTAAAAGAGTCTGAGAAAACAGGCTTTATGATAAAAGCATCCTAAGGGTCATTTCATTTGGGTTAATTGGTTTCTTAGCTACTGACATGATTATGTCAAAGGATTCTGAAAATCATACAAGATTATGTAGTATAGAAGAAAGCAATTTATTTTAAGGAGCATCGTTTTGTGTAACAGTTTTCAGTTCACTGAAAGTCTAAGTCTTCCCTTTGATATTTTTTTCCCTTTGATATTTTGAACATAGTAAGCAAAACTGTTTTAAAACTTATGTGTGGAGCACCTGGGTGGCTCAGCCAGTTAAGCTTCTTCCTTCAGCTCAGGTCATAATCCCAGAGTCTAGGAATTGAGCCCCGTGTTAGACTCCCTGCTCAGTGAGGGGTCTGCTTCATCCACTTCCATTGCTACCTGCTTCCCGCTTGTGCTTGCTCTCTCTCTCGCTCAAATAAATAAATAAAACGTGTGTGTGATAACTCTAATTAGCATTTCTTATAGGGCTATAGGTCTATTTATATAGTTTCTCTGTTTCTCTCAATTTTTAATCACACTGTATTGTCTTCTCATATATGGTTAGTTTTGATTGAGTGCTAGACATTGTATACAAAAAATTGAGGAGATAAATTGAGGCCTGACTTACCATATCTTCCTTCTGAGAATTACATTTATGCCTGGAAAGTGGCTAGGGGTATTAGCCATCCCAGATCACATTAATCCAATCAAGAATTGAAATAATTCCCAAATAGGTTTAGACCTTGCCAAGATTGATTCATTACTGGTTTACCCTTGCCTGTAGGTAGTATGTGGTTTCAGAGTCGTAACTGAAAGCTGGGAAGGTTTTCCAGGGATTTACTTCCCCCATTTCTGAGTTCCCAGCTTTAATTTGTATTTCCCTATACTTGTGAGAGTTTGGTCATACAGCCCAATAGCTTAGCTTTTTAGTAATTTTTCTTTCTGAAATTGGAAAATACTCTTAGAAGAGAAGCAACCTCAAATGCTGATTTCAGCTTTCAAGATTTATTTCTTGGATTTTGATATGATAATTTTTCAATGAGATGTTAATTCGCCATTGCATTAAAATATTTTCTTTTCATACATATTTAGTCCAGTGTTTCAAGTTGTTCTCAACGGGAGATTTGATAAGAAATACCTAGATTATCATTACTGTAATAGAACAGTATAGAATAGAATAGTTAAATATGAGTAAAAGTTATTTTTTCCTGTTACTCTGAAATGTGGAATTAGATTTTACCCAAATTATATTCACTGAAAGAACTATCTGGATCATATTCTATTCATTTTATTACATTGGATTTTAAAAATTAGTTGTGTGTTTAATATAATATGTTAAATAATACAGAAATATATTAATAAAAAGCTATAATAATAATTTCCTCACATCCTTGACCAATCTTTGTCCCTTGAAATGGCCAATGTTCAGCATGTATATATCTATACTTATCTTTACATATATATGTACAAACGTACACACATTTATTTTAAAAAATAAAAGATTATAAGCACATACTCATTGTGCTAATTTATTTTAATAAATTTCGATATAAATTATGCAACAGGCATTTACAAATTATAGAATTTTATCAATTTTTGGTAAACATAGTAATTCTGTAAAATAAGCAGAATTTGAGGTTTTTCTTTTTGGTGGCAAGATGTGTTTTAGTAGTCACATGTCTTTCATTATCTTATATGAAGGCAAACATTACATACATATGAAATCTGATACCCAAACTCTGTTTTTTGACTCTGAGCTCTTGACTATTCCCCCAATCCACTGTACTTCAATTTCTTCAGTTTCATTGCATTCACATTTCCTTTGTGATCTTTCAATCTCAGAATTATGTACTTTGTTACCTGATTTGTTCGTACTTTTGTATCTAATTCTACTACACAATATGTTAGAATAAGGGTGATTAAAACTGTACTTTCCCATTCAATTTCTATTTTTTTCTTAAACTGAGAAAAAAATCACTTGAGTTTCATAAATTGTCTTAACATCTAGAGTTTTTTGAATTTCTATCAATTTTAGGCTGGTAGCCTAAAAGGATACATGATTATCCTGTAGAAGTTCTCTTATTAGAAATAATTGTCCTAAGTGTTTGACCAGTTAAATAGACATTTCATTTAAAGTGAGTTGGGGTACCTGGTTGGCTCAGTCGGTTAAGTGTCCAACTAAGGTCATGACCTCAGTGTTGTAAGCATGGAGCCTGCTTAAGATTCTCTCTCTCTCTCCCTCTGATCCACTCCTCCCTTTTCCCCTCTTAAAAGAAAATGGATAATCATACAATAAGACTCGTACATTAATATATATGCATATTATTATGCATATCCTATACAATGTACACATGTATCTTACACATTTTATTTTACTGTGAAATATACATATGTAGAGTTTTGGCAAATAAGTCAATGCACTTTGAGTTATTCGGCATTAATCAAACTTCTTTTTTTTACAACAATTGGAATTTGGCATCATCGGTTAGGATGCTTTGTTATATTTATTGTGTAAATATTCCAATAATCCATTACATGCATTTTTACATTTGGTTTATTTAATGGGAATTTAAAGATACTTGCAGTGCAATTTAAGAGTGGAAAGCTTACGATTTTTTCCTGCACACTTAATATGACAGCATTTCTTTTAGTAACTCATTTTTACTGGGTTTTTACTAAGAATTCAACTTAATTTTCTGGGAAGTGATAAATATTTTATAGTCCTCATATTTCATCTTCTTCAAACTTGCTTAATAGTTTTGGGAACAAACACAACTTGTCCTTATTGATCATGCAGATCAACAGGTGCTAGCAGACTAGGTAAATATGCTAAAGGGAGCTTAGCTGTATTGAACACACTAGGGACTGCTTGCTAGCCAAGGAGTGAAATCTCCTTGTAAATGAATAGAGAGTCAGTTAAAACTTGCTTCATTTTGCTATAGTCGGTACCTTTTTTCCATCCATTAAGTCTCCAAAATAGGACTGGGGGAGCTATCTGGTGTTAGAAAAATGCCTTCTTATTGGCCCAATGTTATGGAATGCTATTTTAATCAAAGACTGCTACAAAATAGTTGCCAGATTGTACCTAAATAATTTTCGTAAGTCTTTTCATTTAGTTTACTTCTCTAGAAATTGCTGAAATTGTTGGTGCTATTCCTGGAAATTGCTATGCATTTTACATTTTCTGTTTGAAAATTGTGTCTGCATGGTAGGCGATTCTCTGGCTACTCAAGAAATTTAATATTTTATTGTACAATCATGCTATACTAAAATATTATAGTACACTAAAATACATTATTTTTTCTTATTAGAAATTTCATAACTCAAAGGCTATATAAAAAATGATCTTTTTGACCAAATTGGTCAGTTAACTTAGCAATAAATTAGTAGGGTTTATTTTTTCCCAATCTCTTGTCTGTTAATTGAAATCTTTGAATTGACCAATTGTTTTGGCCTCGCCTACACATCACCTAAGCAAGTTTATTTCACAGTCTGGTTACCATAGTGTCTGACTCGCATAAACACACCCAGAGCTCATTTGCGAATTCTTACACTAAATACTAAATTAAAGTATGCTTTTGATCAACAAGTTTTATCAACCCACAAATCTCCTTCATGGCTGTAGTGAGAGCTAGAATTCCTTAAAACCATTGGCACATAATCATGAACTTGACTACTTTCTCTCTGCCTCATGTCTGTAGGCAAAAACATAAATACATTAAAGTACAATTCCACAAACTTCCCTTGCTTCTTTTGGTTCCAGAGTTGGGTGTGATTAAAGTAAGCCCTGGGAGATCTGTTGTTAATGTCTTTTTAAGAAAGGCATGAAAATCACAGTGACTTAAAAATGAAACTCATGAATTCATTTTAAAGTTCATATAAATCTGAAACTTGAAGTTAAACTTGAAGGTCATATGAAACATAAGAACTGGAAACCCTAGGGTTTCTTAGCATGTTAGCTATTCTGGTTCTGTCAGTTCTGAGTGGCCAGACCAACTTCCTTTGGAACATTGAATTATGAAAGGACATTTAGTTCTGTACAACTTCTATGTACATTAGTAAAATCTTAAAATTCTTCAAGAAATGATGAATTAACATTTTGTGGCTTTTCATCTCTGATATGTGACTTTTTCTTTTTTAGTTCTAAATAGTGATTCCATTACTTACTGAGGGTTTGAGAGAACATGTTCATTGAACAGACTTCTTCACTCTTAAAGGACATTGCTTTCTTCCATTATTATCAAAGTACCCTTCCTGGCACTCCACTCCTTTACCAGGCTCTGTAAACTCCTCCTGGGTACCCCCTTTAATACCATGCTGTTGAACATCTACCCACTGGGCATCTGCTAGGGAACATCTCTGGCCCATTGAATGTGCCCTCATGTACCCTTCCGCTAGGAGCTTCCAACCAATTAGTCCAAGTTCTATGACGACAAAGCTACATGGCCCTCCATGGCAAAGTGGAATAGAATATTTCTCCTTTGTTGTTTGCACACTGTTGAAAATATCACAGAGCATGATTGTTTTGCCAGATATAGGGCAGAGTTTTAAAATAAATTGTTATTTCAGTTTTTAATTCCTCCTACCATGCCTCTTCTTGAGTTAGGAGGCAGTATAAATATCAGACATCATTCAGAGGGCTAAGGCTTTGTTAGTGGGTTAGTTCATATTTCTTTGTTCCATTTCTACTTAAGGGGGCTTTTAATTTTGTTGTTACAAATAAGTTTTTGTGACATCTCATTTCATTCCCCCATTCCATAAACTGAGATATTGATTTTGGTTCATTTTATGTATGTCTGTATGTGGTTTTCCAGCTTTATTGAAATATAATTGACATACAAAATTATATAAATTGGGTGGGTGTCAGGGACTAGGAGGTGGGGAAATGGGGAGATGTTGGTCAGAGGGTACAAATGTGTAGTTAAACGATGAATAAGTTCTAGGGATTGAATGTATAGCATGGTGACTATAGTTAATAATAATGTGCTACATGCTTAAAAGTTGCTAGAACAGTAGATCTTAAGTGTGTTCCCACCACACACAAAAACAATGGTAATTATGTGAGGTGATGGATGTATTAACTAACATTGTTCATTTATATTTTTTTTGTTACTGTTTGTTTCAATTCTTTGTTCTATTCTCATTTGGCACAAGTCTTTTATGCTCAAGAAATACTGTTGGCCTTTCTGCAAAGAGATTTCCATTGTACAAGCATCCCTAGTTCACTAGATGCATCCTCCTGTATTTGAACTTAACAGTGAACCGAGCTTGAGTTCTTTCATGGGAAGCTCCTCAGCCTCTACTCCAGCACGCTTAATGGAAGGTTTGGCCAACTGTTTGCTAGACATGGCAAACTATATGTGAATACTACTAAGACTCAAATCTGGACACTCTCTTGCTTTGCCACACTTACAATAGGCCTGCTTCCAGGTTATGCATTATAAACCGGTTTCTACAGCTGAGCAAGCCTGTCCCTAAAGAGTTTGAGGAACTTGCTTAGGGCTTCTTACATCCAGTGAGCAACACCAAAGATTTTGAAGCAAGACTCTTATCTACTGCATCTCATTATGTTTTAAAACTGAAATATGGCATACAAATCATAGCACTTCCTAAGGAAAATTATCTTTGAAGAAGGTGGGAGAAATTATCTCCATTTTCTTTATTTACACTTTCATTCATCAGGAAGTTATTGGCGTTCAAGTTCTTCAACTGAGGAATCAGCAGGACACTAGACTCTTCTTTAACTTCTCACAGAGAAATTTTGTTTTTTGTCTTTGTTTTGTTGTTGTTGTTGTTTTATTAAGAATATAATTATTTTTACATTCCTTTTTGGTTTATATGAAACCCATGTGGTTTAAAATGACATCTAGGAGCACCTGGATGTCTGTCAATTAAACATCCGACTCTTGATTTTGGCTCAGGTCATGATTTCAAGGTTATGAGATCAAGCCCTGCCTCAGGCTCTGAGCTCAGCTGGGAGTCTGCTTAAGATTCTATCCCTCTCTTTTTGCATCCACAATCCATCCTACCTGCACTCATTCTCTAGTAAATAAATAAATAACAAATAAACAAATAAATAAAAATAAAATGACATCTAGCATTGCTCAGTCATCACAAAAGAGAAATATTTCTTAGAATTATAGAAGGGAGGCGAGGCTAAGAAACACATAGTCCAATTTAGCACTTGATGCTTTGATCCTACCAGCCTACAGTCTGCCATGCTTTACTAGATCCACATCAGACCACAGCCTATGGCCTAGAACCCCACCATCTTCAGAGAAGTCTTGTCATGCTGACATTCCAATGTTGGCTTTAAAGCCTCTGGTGTTAGCTGTGTTTCTAAGAGGATATGAAAATTCTTAAGTCTCTTCCACATGCAGACCTTTGAGAAAACTTCATGATCCCCTCTTCTAACAATGAAATAACCACTTGCAAGTCTTTTTCATTTTTAATTTTATGGAACACTTTAACAAAAGTCTTGCTTGAGGTTACCTTGGAGGTGAAGACAGTCAGTATTTTTATAGATGAGGAAAATGAGACCAGGGAAAGAAGCCAAATGGGATTCTTCTGACACACTTATTAGAACTCTTTTCTCCAAGCTGCTGCTGTCCTTTTGTAGATGGCCTGTTTCCATTTTCCATCTATCCTGTGCCATGCCCACTGAGCACCATAGACATTGTCCCAGATCATGGCGATGTTCATGTTCTTAGGACTAAAGCAAGGGACCACAGCTATTACTGAGCAATTGTGAATGGGTTGTGTTCTCCTAGAAAAACAGTGCTGATAAACTGATGAATGCTTAGATAACACCAGTGCAGAAACAATATGACATGAAAAAGAAGCAGCTGCAGAAGACCAGGGTTGAGGGGCGGGTATGCTGAGGTGATTTCCAGAGGATGAGATGGTTACGTTAAAAATAAACCAAAAAAACAGTCCAAACTTTTCCTGATGGATACTTTATATCTCATTTTACCAGGTGGTCATGCTCAATATACTTCTGTTTCCCAAAGTTCCCAAACGAATCAGGAGACTACTGCAGAGCCCTCTTATATTTAAGGCCCATCTCTATGGCCCCTGTCCTGGCAGAGTCCTGTGTGATGTTTCTCCTGGTTGTTTGTAATATCCTCCTTGTTGTGTTCTCTCGCTGTACTCATTCCCTCTTGCAAATCCATAATCCTCTCCAAACATAAAGCTGACCAAGTCTGTTTTCTACTCAAAAGCCTTCAATCATCTCCCATACTATGGAAAATCATATGCAGTCCCTCAGGTTTGCAATTTGACTTTTACAATTTTCCCCAAGCTCCCACAAGACCCACAGTAATACATTCTTGATCCTACAGAACTAAGAACTATATTTGCTATTCTCTAACTACAAGTTGTATTTTTTTCCTGCTTTTGTGCTCCAAGCACACTTAGTCTTCTCTCTTTCTGGAATTCCAATTGTTTTCTAACTACATACCAGACTTAGCACCTTTCAAAGGCCCATTGAAATCTACTCTTCCAAAAGGCTTCTTGTACCTCTCCCTTTTTTTTTTTTTTGAACTTTTCCTAAACTCTATGATATATTTCTCACAGTCAGCCACTATTGATTATTTACATGGTTGACTCTCCTGATTCACTGTAATTCTGGGGAAGAATATTTACTGCATATCATAGGCACTTAGAAGATTTCACAGACTGAATTGAGTCCCAACTGGTGCTATTATATCTGTGTATTTATTTATTCATCATGCATTTCTTCAGTATACATTTGTTGAATGCCTACTACATAGACAACTAAGAATTTCAAACCTAATGGGGAAGGTCTGCACTAACACATTTAAGTATAATTCACTGTAGGAGAATGCCATACTGGGACCAAATTAAAAGCTGGTGGATTTGTGATAACTCAGTTTCATATTGTGCTTCTTTAGTGCCCTTTTCATTTCCCCTGACTCTATTCTTCTTAATCATTTAAGTTTGGGTCTCTTTTAGGCTGTACCTAGATGGTGATGGAAAAGCCATGTAAAGCGTACTGCAATCCAGTACTTTTTCTTAGTACTTTCCACAGTACTCTGGTCTTAGGTTTCCTTTCCTCCAAGGTCCTATAGCTAGTGTGGATTCCTTCAGCACTTTCTACCTCTCCCTTTCTTGCTGCAGATTTGAAGACAGGCTCTGATTTTCCTTCCTCTTAAAGATCAGCACACAAGGCACTGCAGTTTTAGAGTTTTTCTGTATGGTCAAAGAGAGAAAGCGTTAACACGAAAGGAAAATTCAGAAATATTCAGTGGGGACAGACACAAGTCCCCAAATCCTACCTTTTGGATTTTTCTGGAATAGTATTTGGTTGCACTATTAGACTTCTGTCCTCATGGATAAGTCTGTATTTTTATTATGATACAATATATGCAACTGAAAATTTATGATTTTTTCCATTTTTGAGTGTACAGTTTTTGTGGCATTAAAGATAGTCACACTTTGTACAACTGTTACCACCATCCATCTCCAGAGCTTCTTCATGTTCCCTAAATAAAGTTCTGTACCCAGTAAACACTAGCTCCCCATTCCTCCCTCTGCTCCCTCCAGCTCCTGCAAACTATCATTCTACTTTCTGTCTCTGAATTTGATTACCTTCGGTACCTCATACGTGTCAAATCACACAATATGACCTTTTGTGATTGGCTTATTTCACTTAGAATGCTGTCTTCAGGTTTCATCCATGTTGGAATATGTCTCAGAATTTCCTTCTCCTTCAAGCATAGTAATATTCCACTGCATGTACATACCACATCTTATTTGTTCATCTATTGATAGATACTTGGGCTGCATTCACCTTTTGGCTATTGTAAATAATGCACCTGGGAACATGGGTGTACATATATTTATTCAAGTCCTTTCACTTCTTTTGGGTTCATACCCAGAAGTGGAAATGCTGGATTACATGGTAATTATATGGGTAATTCTTTAAGGAGTCCAATACCTTTTTTCTGCAGTGGCTACTTCATTTTACATTTCTAGCAGCAATGCACAAGATTCCATTTTCTCAAAATCTTTGCAAGCACTTGTTATTTTGTTTCTTTTTTCTTTTCCTTTTTAAAAAACTTTTTAAATACCAGCCATCCTAATTGGCTTGGAGTGGTATCTCATCATGGTCCCATGGATATGTCTCATGGTGACATTCACCAAATCCCACCTCTTCTTCAGACCTACACATCTTCTTTTACTTTGTTCTGTGAAAACTTATTTTCCCAGGATGTCATTTTAAGCAATAATGGAGGGCAGAATAGTAGGTATTCTTTGTCAGAAGAAATGTATTTAGATTTATGAGACCTTTGTACTGATGCTGTCTCTCAGTTTAATTTCTTTCTCTTAGCAAGGTCTTAATAGATAATTTCCTCAGACTTCTTTCCATCTATGACCACATTTGGTAATTTTTCAGACTTGGATTTACTCAGTTTCAAGAATCCATTTATTTTCATGCAACTATTTATTAATTCACACCTTCATGCATTTATTCAATGCTTATTTATTGCACCTGTACTGTATTTAATGTGTCTAGCAATTCTCACTATTTTCTTTATTGCTTATAGTATTTAAGGAAATATTCCAATGAAGTACTTGGACCATTCTCTCTTTGTCCAGTGTCCAGGCTGATTCTCTGAACATCTTTTCTGGGAGTGTCAAGTTTTGTGGGGTACACTGAATTGCCTGTTAGAAATGAATGTTCACCTCATATCTGGCTCAAGTCAGCATTTCAAAGTGAGACACGATACTTTTAGAAATCTATTTACACAGCATAAAGTAGGTACTGGTATTCCACTTAGAAATGAAACTATTTGTTTATTTCTTATATTATAAATAGCATATTGTGAGCTAAGGATGCTTAATACATGTTAAAAAATATAACATACACAAAAGGAGACTGACTGGCAAGTCCAGTTTCCTGGATCTTATAATAATTTTCTTAAATTTCTTTATATCATTACTGTAATGATTTCCTTTTCTTTCCTTCCTTTTCTTTCTTTTTGAGCAAGAGAAAGCAAGATTGACAGTGAGAATTACCACATGCAATGTTTTGTTGTTGTTAGATTTCAGGCTTATAACTAAATAAAAGATGGCATAATTTTGCATCAGATGTGTCCCCAAATAAATCTAGGATTTTCCACTGAGCTTTGTTCTCAGGAAACCATCACCATATCTCATTGTAGAAATATTTCCATGTGTAATTAATTTAAATATAACGTAAAAGAAACAGACTTAAGATGAAAAAAAAAAAGAAAAAGCCTTCTACCCAAACATATTTGACCACAAACCAAAGGAATATTTTTGGTTTGGTGCTTGTTTTGATGATCACAGGATTTATCTTTATTTGCATTTTACTTGGGCTATTTTCAATGCCTGGGGAGACATGATGTACATTGTAAAATAATGCAATAAAATAATTGGACATATTTCCCTTGTCTCTGGGCATATTTATGCTTGTATACATGGTCACGTTGCAAGGGCTGAGAATGCAGCAACCTCAGCTGTAAATTGTTATGCTAACAGTGCCAGCTCACCATGGCTGCTCCCTTGCTGAGAAGCAAAATGGGTGTTCCAATGGGACGGATTGCCCTAGAGTCAGCCGAAATGTTAGTGCAGCTCATAAAGTGAACGTCTGTTGGGCTTAAAAGAAAAAAGCCTATGAAACAAAACAAACCAACACCTAATCCTTTGCCAGTAGAATTTTTTTTTTTAAGATTTTATTTATTTGAGAGAGAGAGCAAGAGGGAGCGTGAGCGTGGGGTGGGGGGTGGGGGAGGTGGGTAGGGGAAGGGCAGGCAGAAGGAGAAGCAGGCTTCATCCCAGGACCCAGGGATCAGGACCTGAGCCAAAGGCAGATGCTTAACTACCAGTCGACTGAGCCACCCAGGTGCCCCAGCCAGTAGAATTTTTATAGAAAGTGCCAAATTAATGATAGGCTGAAGGACATTCTTCTGGTCTAGAATCAGTAAACATAGCCACCATCATTCTCCCAGTTCTCAGCTAAGTGAACTTGGTTGCTTCCATTTGTTCTGAGCTCTTGTGTAAGAAGAGGGATTTAAAAACTGGCGATTTCAACTCAGGAAACTTGGTGAAATGAAGTTAAGGAGCTTTGGAATCAGAATGTTAGAAGCAAGTTTGATATAATTTGAGAGTCGGAGTTTGGAATTCAGGATCTCAAATCAGGGTAGATGACTGTGAAGACAGTATTGTACTTGAAAATATACATCAGAATCTGAAGTAGAGCCTTAGCCATTTTTAGTGGGAGGAAAGAAGACTCCCAACTTCCTAAGTTCTCCATACAAATTACGAATGGACCCTGAAATTAAGTAGGGATGCTCTTTGTGATATCTGCCTGATGGCAAACAAAGCTGACCTGATTTTGCTCTTCATGAGAAGTGGCTATAAGAGCTTTCATTAAGGCTTGAAGGCCAACATTAGCTTTGAGAAAGTGCACTAGATTTAGGGTCATAAGACCAAAGTCTAAATGCTAACTCCTTTCCTCATCATTTTGAATGTGATTTTGGTGATTTTGGAAATGTCACTCTATCTCCTCTGGTTTTCTTTTACCTAGAAAATGGGAACACTGTCTGTCTCCCCTACCTGAAGATAATGTGATGTACTGTAAACTTTCCCTAAGGATTATCAATATTTTAAAGCTGAACTCATTTCTTGGTAATAATCCCTAAAAAGCACTTTTTTGTAGTTGAGTTGGATGTGCATTTTGGAGGACTCGGTGTTTTCCAACATTGCTACGTATGAAGCCACTGCAAAGGGAAAGTACATAGAGGGTATGATATGGGAGGTCTTTAGGAGCTAGTCCTGGGAGATGCACATGTCCCTACTGCTCAATTCTTATTGGCTAGAATTCGGTTCACAGCTATAACTCTCTGCAAGGATGGCTGGGGAATGTAGTTGATTCCTGTGCCTCAGGAGAAGATGAAATGGAATTGGTGAACAATTAGCCACATTTAGGGTCAGAACCACAACTCATGTACTATCTGGTCTATGATACAGTCATGTTAATCATTTTGATTAAAGCATCACTTAATGAGGACAGAAAGGCCAAACTTTTCACAAATACCCAGAGCGGATGGTATAAAGAGTTGGTGTGGGATCCCTGGGTGGCTCAGCGGTTTAGGCACCTGCCTTTGGCCCAGGGCGCGATTCTGGAGTTCTGGGATCGAGTCCCGCAACAGGCTCCCTGCATGGAGCCTCCTTCTCCCTCTGCCTGTGTCTCTGCCTCTCTCTCTGTCTCTGTGTCTATCATAAATAAATAAATAAATCTTTTTTTTTTAAAAAAAAGAAGAGTTGGTGTGCTGCAGTGGTGAGCAGGTGGTGCCTTGTGAGAGGCAGGGCAACACTGACTCAGACATGTTCTCTTTCCCCTTTGTCTTCTCATGGGGGCTGGCCTAGGTGGCTCAGCTTTATGTGAGAAGAAGAAGGGCCCTAATTCCCAGTGGTCAACACAAGAATGCTCCAAATGCTTAAATGCTCTTGAGCTTATTTTGGCCAGCAATACTTTCTGGAAAACTGTCACTCCAGGAATGTGGCAAAGAAGCCTGTAAGAAAGCATAGCCCTGTCTGGGTGAACTTTACTAGTTTTTTTTGGGGTGGGGGCTGGAGTATGAACCATAAAACCATTGATATGTGGATAGCAATCCCATGGCCCGACTTACAGACAAGAGAGATTTTGTGGTCAGGGGCTAGCTTCAGAAAGAAGTCTTGTTCATGAATAAATGATCCCGTGGTTCCTGAAGGTATGTGAGTGTAAGGACTCATGATGGGAGAGGACCATGAACTGAGGGAAACTGGCCCATTGGGTTGGTGGTGGGCGCAAGAATGAAAGGCATCCAGCCTTTGAGTTATAAGTACCTCCAAGTACCACATAATTGCATTTTAACCAAGATTTTTATAAATAAATGTAACAATGTTGACTAGGGACTTGTTAGCTACAGGATCCCACATATTTTTAGTCCTCATAACAGCTCTTTTAAACAAAGAAACTGCACATGCAGTCAGGGAATGATTTTGTCTGCTGAGAATCTTTCAAGTTATATTCATTACTCACTCTCAGTGACTGGCCTTCACTTAGTGCATTTCCTAAAACTTCAGTGCAAACTGAAGTCCATGGAAAAGTGTATTAAAATTCCAGATCTTGGGCAGCCCCAGTGGCGCAGCGTTTTAGTGCTACCTGCAGCCCGGGGCGTGATCCTGGAGTCCCGGGATCGAGTCCCTCATCGGGCTCTCTGCACGGAGCCTGCTTCTCCCTCTGCCTATGTCTCTGTCTCTCTCTCTCTGTGTCGCTATGGATAAATGACTAAAATCTTTAAATTTTTTTTTAAATAAAAAATAAATAATAAATAAAATACCAGATCTCTGGTTCCCCAGCCTCTGCAAAACACTCTGTACCAATAAGTCTGGGATAAGGCCTGGGAATCTGGATTTTAACACCAACCTCACACCCAATAATTCTGCTTTCTAGCTAGTGCTTTAGGAAACACAGGCTTGGCAATTGAATATGACTTGCTCGTGTTTGTGCGTGACTCTTAACATAAGAAACTATGACATCATCATTGTCAGTAAGAAGCTTTGTTTCTTTTATTTATGTCAGGAAGTCAGCAATGGATTCCAATGGATTTAAATCAAATAGTGAAATAACTGGTGGGCATCATAAGAAGTAACCTGACTTAATCCCAGCTATTCGGTACCTACTCTGTTCCAGGCACTGCACCATACACTTTATAACCCTGAGACGTGGGTGTTACTGATTTCATTTTAGAGTTGAGGAAACTGCAATTCAAAGGGGTTATGTAACTTGATAACATTGGAAAGGTAGTGAGCAGCAGGATCCAGATCTGAATCCTGCTGTGTTTGACTCCAGTGTCCTACCCTTTTATCTGTCCTAGATCAAACCAGAGAACTTTAGGTTGGGATGATGGTAACTGGGCAGGTAGCAAGAGCAGGAGGTGTCAGAGAAGGCAGGGCTAACAGAGAAGGTTTAGAATGACAGAACGAAGAGAGCAACTGGCAGATGGGAAGACAAATCATCTACCTTGAAATTCTGGTGACCACAAAGGGTCAAAAGGAACATCTCTCCAAGGTAGCTTTCTTAAGGTTCTGGTTTTACTTTCTGATGAATAGCATAAAGAACAACCAATCTATAAGGTGGGAATCACTGCACCTGTTTTTATGGATGAGGAGTCTAAGGATCAGGGCATTGAAGCTATTAATTGAGTCATATAATTAGTTAATAAAAGATTGGGGATTACAATCCAAGGCTGTCTGGTCTCAGAGCCCATTCTTTCCAATTCACAATATTCTTTCCCTAACAGAATCCAAACTAGCATTTTCCAAACTGGCTTTATTCTGTAAGATTAACAGGAGATAAGATTAGGGAAGATTTTTAATAAATTTTGGTGGAGGTGGTAAATTAGAGGCAGAAGTCAGAGAGTCTATGGAATTGAGTAAGTGAAAGAACAGGGATTTGGGGAAATGGGCTTTGTGCTAGTGAAGGAAAAGAAGAGAGAAGATAGAAATGTACGAGGCAAGGAGAAGATAAGGGAAACCAAAGCAATATGAAGAGGGAAATAAAGATACTTTGTTATTTTTTGCTTTATTAATACCATCATTCTTATACATAAGAAGATTTTAAAAAGCATGGCAGTAAGATTTTGGAAGAGATAGTGATAAAACCTGCTTATTCAAATATATGTATTTGTAATAAAAGCACAACCACATTTCCATGGTCCTTTTGTATACCATAGGTAGTATAAAGACAACAAACCAGATGATGGGGCACCTGTGTGGGTGTGTGCCTGTTGAGGGGTGGTTGAGGCTCTTTGTGGGTTGTATCTACCTATCAGTATGGATGTAGGAAGTAAAAGCTGAATTGAAAAAAATCATCATATTGAAATTATACCTAATTTGTGTGAGTTAATAATGGGGACATAGAGCTGTATTTATTCTAGTTCTTAGAAGCTAGAAAACAAGTTCTTTATTATGAAATAATTAGTTTCTCAAGTCAGGAAGATAATAGTATAGTAATTTGATGTGTGGATGATTTCCTGATATTCAAAAATCAAATCCGAGGGAATTTCTAAACCCAAATATAGATTATGCTTGGCTTTCATACTGCTTAGAATGGTTTGTAACCATGTTCTCTAACTAGAATTTAAAAATCAAAAGGTGATTATAAGAGGATCTTCAGAGGCAGGATCAAATGTGATTTTTTTCCCTGCACATCTTTGTTTTCTGATTGTTCTGCAATTAACATAGATTAGTACACAAATTAAAAGAGATAATTGTTGCTGCCAAGTGTCAAATTCCTAACAAGACCAATTCATTGGAAAATATGTTGATTGCAGATCAGACCAAGTTTTCAGATAAAGATGATAATTTCAATTCTATTTTGATCTGAGGTCAGCTTATAAGGACCTCTGTAACTTTCATTTTGTTGAGCTTCAGCACCAATAAGGCAAACTGAAATTTACTGTCTTTTCTCCTATTATATGACATCTGAGATTGAGGAAGGGGAGAAATGGGGCTCCCTTAACTCTTCTTGGATTTTTAACAGAATCAACTTTATTTGACCTTCATTGACTTTATTTATTAAATTTCATTAATTAAACTTTATTTGACATACAATGAAAGTCACAAGTTTAAAATGTACAATTTAAGAAGTTGTGACTTAAGGTAATTAAAAAAAATGAATTAAGCCAAATTTGTCCTCATATCCTACTTCCATGTACTGCTCCCTATGCTGTATACACTGTAAAATAACATATTAGATTGTGGGTAAAATGCATATGTGGAGATGAGTCTCCAAAATAACCACTATTGATAAGCATGTTCCTATAAGATGAGGATTCTAAATTCCGAAACACTGATTTACAGAAATATTTTTAACACATCTTGTTTGTGGAGGTAAAAATTAAGTTTCTACCATTTGCCTATGTTGACCACCATCCTAACTAATATTATTAGTCTTTTCTCTTATTCTGAGTATTATGTATATTCTTATAAATTTCCCTATATCAAACTCCCATGAAAGCCAAATCACCTCCTGCAGGATTGTTGGTGATACTGTGACCCTGCAAGGAAGCGGTTCTAGAAAGTGCCTCATTTCTCATCTAATGAGAGCTGGGGGGAGCTGATGTCTGAATTGTAGATGCAAACTTACAGTGAGGTTTCTACTTCTCTGCCCAACCATTTGGCTTCTTGGAGCTTTGCTGCCTCTCTACTTTACTTCCCTACTGCTACCTCCCACTTGGAGGCATCCTCTTCTTTTCTAACTCAGAATCTAAAAACTGCACCGATATAGTGAATTTTCTAGGCAGAGCTACAGCAGGGTTTTCCTCTTTGAAGTCCACTCTGCATTATCTCTGTTGGGAAAAAGGAGAAACCTGCAGGGACATCCAAAGGTCAGAGTGAGAAATACACACATGGTTGCTCAGGCACCTGAGTGCAGGTGCTCACACCCTCCCTTCCTATGGGCACCCACCTGCCTTAAGATTAAAATTAAATAATAATTAGAATTATCCATTATTATTTTACTTAAAAATGTAAGACTTTAAGCCAACAAGTGCTTTAGTGCTAACAAATGGTGCTTCTTAAAACAAACAAGAAATAAAAGAATGTCTAAAAATTGATTCTATAACCATGACTCAAATGATAGAATTTGTAAGTCAGTTTGATACTGACCTTGCTTCTCTTTTCACATATCTTTCTTTGAAATTGCCAAATCCCACAATGAGTGAAAACTTAGTAAGCTTCTGAATGAATTTTTTAAAGCTTTTTTCAGACACTTTATATCAGTCACATGTATATGTATACAAGTGTGGATATATACTTATATGCACACACACATATATATATGTAGGTATATACGCACCACATATCTATATACCTAGTGTGGGTATATATGGATATTTATTTGAACTCCCAAGAAGATAAAGGCTAAAAATGACTTCAGTGGCAGACTGATTAAAATTTGAATTAATTTTATTTTGCCCGATAAGTTTCCATATCCCCATTCCAGGCTGGCAGCGAAATTGTCATCCTGCAGCTCTGTTTCACAATCTGAAACCTCTTCCCTTGTCTGTGTCTATGAGTGCACAGACATTCAAGAGCACTCACAAGTGTAACTTCAAGTTTGCCTCTGAGTGCACAGTCCTGAAATCTTAATATGCTACTTTTTTCCCTCCATAAACAATACAAAGAAGTTGACAGGTCTGAAAGGGGCTTATGTGAAAAGATAATTAAGAGCTTTAGAGAGTGTCAAGAGTCAATAGCTCAGCACTGTCAGCACGGCGGAGTGTTACAGGCTATAATTAGATGGCATGGAGGTGGAAGGCATGTTTGGCAGTTGATTCCCGCACGATCTCCAGCGGAAAAACAAAGAGCAGCCTCCACGAGATATCAGGCGAAGCGGAGAACAAAGGTACTGGAGTCAAACCTTTCAAGCGTCTCTGTTTTCCCAGGGCGCATCATTTGGTAAAGAGCATCTCTCCCTTTTGATTGGCATCTGCATGGGACGTTTGGCTGGTGCTCATCATCCCCACAATCCTCTTGGCTTTGGGCAATGGACATCCTGGTGGTTCTGAGAATTAGACGCCACTTCTGCAGGGCCTGTGCACCCAGCCCGCCCTACATGCCTGTACTGACTGCGGATTCTAGAAAGTTCCAAATGATTTGAGGCAGAGCTAGTTGATTCATGATGAGAAGCAGCTCTGGAAAAGTCTGTAAGAGTTTCTCCATAAGAGGAGATGAAAAGTCAAAAGGCATTACAGGACTGGAGAAAGAAGCTCTGAACAACTCTGAATGGAAAGAAGATAATGAGGAACAGCCAAGCATAGGAGGCAAAAAGTTGATAAACAAGGAAAAATCTGTCAAATATGTGTTTAAAAGTACAATATTCTGGGGATGCCTAGGTAGCTCAGTGGTTGAGCGTCTGCCTTTGGCCCAGGGCGATCCTGGAGTCCCGGGATCGAGTCCCACATCGGGCTTCCTACATGGAGCCCACTTCTCCCTCTATGTCTCTGCCTCCCTCTCTCTGTGTCTCTCATGAATAAATAAATAAAATCTTTAAAAAAAAAAGTACAATATTCTGATTTCCACATTATGATTATCTCAATGACTTAAAAAATGTACATATATGTACATAAAATTCTTCACAGGTTTGTATTTTAGAGCTTTTATTTGCTTGGTGTTTTAGGTGTACTCAGCCTATTTGCTCTCTTGGTGTGTTTTTCAGTTGAGAGCAACATATACCTTGATTTTAACGGAAAGGCTCCACTTCCATCATGTTAAAAGATAAACTGAGGCATATTAAAAATTTTATGAGTTTACTTGAGCAAAAATCAATTCGAATGGGGCAGCATTCAATCTAGCAGGAAGAAAGGAGCTCTGAGGAATTGTACAAAATGAAAGACTTTTAAGGGCAGAAAAGAAAAGAATGCGAACAACGAAGTTATACTAGGTAAAAAAGCGGGTTGGTTATTGCAAGGTTACTTTCCTTTAGGGGATGGCAGATGACCTTTAGGCAGATGGCCTAACTAGTGTTGATCAACTGATTCTTAATTGACTGGTTTATGATTCCTTTTCTGGGAAAACTAAAACTGTAATTAAGCTAAGTCTCGGTTTGGTGACCCTGGGTTTAGCATAAGTGACTCCATTTTGGGCCTGTTGCCCTGTGTTCAACAATAGATGCCAAAGCACCATCCATGTTATTGAGCTAAACTGCAAATTTTTAGGTAAACATTCCTGGCCAAAACTGATCTTAAAAGTTTCTTGTTTTACAGAAGTTGTAATTAAACAACATAATTTAATCAAAAATACTGAATTCTAATCAATACTTTTTAGGTAAAACATGTGACTATAATGACATAAATTGGATAAACACAATGTCAGAAAAAATTACACAAAGTTGGCTTGAAATCAGCCTGATTTAAAACATAACTATTTTTAAATATGGTTGAAATATGTATTTCTTACCTCTAAGAAACTGTGATCAAGGAATCATCCCATGCAGACCTGCTAATTTTTTAGCATTTTCTTTAAATCTTAGAATACAGTTAGAGTAAAAAGTTATGAAATGCTGTAGGTGTGGTTGAAGTCCCCATCCATCTTGTTCCCTTCTCCTGCTCCAGAGGTAGTACTTTCATAAATTTTGAATAATTTACAGACATTTTTATCTGTATATCTGGACAGTAATAGAGTATTGCTATTGTGTTACTGTGTTTTGAAAGTTCACAAATAGTGTAAAAAAATCTGCCATTCTGTAATTTGTCATTTTAAAACTCAATGCTTTATTTATTTATTTATTTTTGAGTTCTATCCATGTTGATATGTACTGGGTTTATTTTTTGAACTGTTATATATTATTCCATTTTAGCCTGGAAAAGTAATTTGGGCTGGACTGTGCTGATCCTCAGCTGCCATACTAGAGACTGCAGACTATCTGTGGTGACAAGTATAAGAGAAACCAGAGGATGATAGGATGTTTCTAAGCATTAAATGGCAGGATAAGATAGATCTGAGTATCAAAAAAATGAGTGTGGAAATAATAATGAAAATAGACTGGAGGGAGAGGGCTTGTGGGACCCCAAGCTGAGACCAGGGTTCTAAGTGTAATATAACAACTGTAATGAGATACAATGAGGTTCTGAGCCAGCTATCTGTCCAGAGCCTTCTAGAAGGGAGTTAGAACATTTTGCTCTAAAGTAACTCATCTTGATCTGATTATAGTCTGAGTTCGGCTATCATATCACACTTATTAATAAATTTTAATTAGAGAAAGTGAGGAAAGAGTAAGCAATGGCAAACAGCCCTATGAGATAGGTGCAAAACTTAACACACCTCTTTTCAAGCCTGATTGGGAGCAGGAGATAGGGTGACAAAAGCTGGTATATGCTATTCACTTGTAATAAGTTTGCTTCCTTCCTAAATGTGCCCAAATTTGTCTTCATCCCCTTACCCTTTTCTGCAAAACTATGTAAAAAACCTGTTGGATACTCAGGCAAGTTGAGGAGAAATCTGCATGATCTGGAGTCACTGATTCTTAAAGTTAGCTTCAGAAAGGACCCCATCACCTGGACTTGAGGACAATGTGACTAGTGAAATTCTGCAGGCTTTGAGTGGCTGTTCATTTCCAGAAGTCTGATTAAAAATGGCTGAGAATCATTGATAAAATTCATCATTTCAGAAAAGTAACCCAACTGTAATGATAAACAATGGAAAACTATATAAGAAACTGTTCAACTTCAACAGACTTGAGTTCAGGTTTTGTTCGTTGATCACATCTATGTACATCATCTGACTATTTATGTTTCTTCTCTTTTTCCCACTGGGAGCCAAAAAAGCCCAAAGTACTTCATCAACATGGATAATTGGCCCAAATGGGTATAGTTAATATTCTACCAATATGTGCCGCAACTCTATTGCATGCAGACATATACACACAAATGTTCATTCAGGTTTTGTTTTTTACAAGAGAAAAATTGGAAACTAAATGTTAATCAACAAGAGTGGGCTATCATTTTATCGCACAGGGTTATTAAACTCTGAATTGTGGTCTTCACCTGTGGTCCCACAACAACCTCTCCCACCAGTCTACTTTCCTTACTATCTCCACACTCATTCTTCTGATACTTGTTCTTACTTCTGTAATTAGTGTTCTCCTTTGACACTCATGCCCTCGTCTTTCACAGCTGTTTGCTTTTGCTGTAACTGTTGCTAAAAATCCTCAAATGACAACACCTTGATGAAATCTTGGTTGATGGTTTGTATCTTCCTTACTTGAACTCTAGTAACACCTTGTAGTTGCTTACTCTGCATGAGCTATTACCCGCAGTTATTAGCATTGATGCTTGAATCTAAGTTCTTCAGAAAACTCTAAACTTGCAGAAGTCAAGGAAAATATCTCTTTCCTTATCAGCGCGCCCCAGCATACTGTCATGCATGTAGTAGGTATCTATTTAATACAGCAGAAGCTGGATGAGAAAAGGAGTCTTATCTCACTTATCATCCCTTTACCTCATGTTTTTAGAATAGCACTTGGCATATAAACCCTCATAAGTATTTTGTATTATATCAAGGACAGGTAAATTATGGTCTGTGGGCCAAATCCAGCTCCACACTTGTTTTGATAAAGATTTATTGGAACACAACCATGCCCACACCTTTACATATTGTTTATGGATGCTTTCTCTACAACAGCAAAGTCAACTAGTCTCAATAGAGACTGAATGGCCCACAGAGCCTGAAATATTTACCATCTGGCCTTTTATAGAAAAAAGTTCACTGACTGAATAAATGAAAATGGGCTGTGCACTAGGGAGATGCAAGACCAGAAAGCAGCACAAAAGTTTCCTAAAAATATTGAATTTAATTATTACTCTGATTTGTCACTTTAAGGGATTGGCCTGTCCTCTATTTCCATCCATGTGAAGATAGGCACATATGCATTTGTCATCAGCTTTCTTGTCATTGTCTGCTGGTGAGTGATTAAAGATGGCTGAGACTGATATTTGGTAGACACACACCCAGATATACATATATATGTGTATTGTATATATATTTGTTAATTGTAGGCATCATTTTGGAAAATGCTCAGAAGCAAACATAAAAATTGTCAAATCCTAATCACACAGCCCAGTGTTTTAAAAATCACATGGATCATTTTATCTGATTTTCAGAGTTCAGTCAAGAAATTTCAGGTTTGTATACATATATTCATTACTAGCTGAACAACCAAGAATGACCTGCATATAACTGCATAGTGACAACATTATAATTCCATTAGAAACAGTGGTACTTATTACGTGCTAACTTGTGTTTATCCTGAAACTCCATCACCTGATGAATATGCAATTAACCTACTTATTACCACAGAAAACACCTCCTTAGAAATACAACACATCCACATAATTTTTAATCTGGTCTTCAAAGGCTTTCTGTGGGAGAAAATAACTTTTTCCCAATAAGATATATTATTGGAAACACAACTGTATGTAGCCAATTCACTACATCATCTGATTTATTTTAATTAGAGGTTAGCTGCTGAATGTGATTACAGTTATAATTATTACAATACCAGTCATCCACATTTCTATTAGTATTCCACTTGATAGTTAGCAATAAGCAGAAATAAAATATTAGGACTTTTAAGAGAAGAGATTACCAATTAGTACAATTCTCCACTGGCACAAGATAATTATTAATTATGATCATCATGGTAATTATTCACTGAGTTAAATTTCACGGGGCTACCTGTGTGCAGATTCTCTCTGCACCACATTCTGACATCAGCATCCTTCTTATCTGCTCTGGAAATCCTGAAGCAATGTATGTATTAAACACACAGTTGACTGCACACCAAATGGAAAGGCAGCTGTGGAGGCACGCGATGGATCTTCATTTCATTAAAGGATCCCTTCCCTTTGGAGGGCATTGGGAGAGGAATATGTAAAAACATAGACCTTAAAAAAGGTACCTCTGTTCACATACATGTAGGTTGATCACACTGGATACAACTGAACCCAAACTAGCCCTACCAGGAGCAGCTCTTTCATGCTCTTCCTGAAACTGCCATTCATATCCACGCCAACACTATTTATTGTAAAGAGAACAAACAAATGCCATTTGAGGATGATTGATCACTCAAGGATAAGTTGGAAAAATATCTACAGGCATTGTGGCTTTCAACCTGCATCCACTTCACTGCTGCAGTGCTAAAATATAAAGCCATTACTTGGCAGTATGTACATTTTTCTATGTAAATGCCTTTATTCAAAACCACTGTATTCCCCTTCAGGTTCTCTAGTTGATGTGAGAGAAGTTTAAGAAGGTATAAAGGAAATACCAAACGGGAGTCAGGAAGAAAGACACTTTGCTGGAGTGGACATGCCAGACTAGGATTCAGATGAGAGTCAATACTAGTCTTGGTCCTGAACTTCCATGGTTACTCTTGAGGCAAGTTATTGGACCTCTCAGAGCCCTGGGTTCTTTATTTGCACCTGGAGACAATGTCTCTTCTGCCTTACTGGGAGGCTGTTGGTAGAGTCAAGGAGGTTGCACATGAGATCGTATTTATGAGCTATAAACTGTTAGACAAATATCAGGCAAGTTTAAGTAATTCAAAGAAATCACATTTAACTAGACTTCTGGATGTGTCTTAAAAAATAATTTGACTGTTACTTATTACCAAGTTATGCTGTTACTAAGTAGACAGAGGGGAAAAGACTGAAGTTGCCAGAAATGGAATTTAGGTAAGAAATTAGAGTTTCTTAAATCTCTGGATTGGAAAATCCTGAAATAAATTATAAAGCAAGGTTTTGTTATCTCACTTTTTGTATGTTTAAAAAGAAAATGTGGAGAGTTGATGTTTTGGAAATGAAGAGTAGACTGGTTGGGACAAGGGCATGGCTGATGGAACAGAGCAACCTCAGACTCTCTTTCATAAACAAAGTCACGTGCTGGTGCTATCAGGGTGCACTTTGCTGTGGTTGCCTCTGTAGGAACTGCACCAATCAACTCTTGCTGACTGTAAATGGGGAAAAATAAAGTAAATTCCAAATGACTTTTTTTCATTGCCGTTCATGTTTGCTGCCAATGTTTGCTTCCATGCTTGAAAACATGAGCAAAGATTTGTCTTTGGGAAGAGCTCTATTTCTCATGTTTAAATAGCTGCTGCCCTAAAGGGGATTGAAAAGAGGTAGGGGACAGCCAGTATCTGGTGGCCAGAGGGATGGCACATTTTGCCCAATAAAACAAAAAATGTCTAGGCTAAAAAGAAAGCAACTAACGTGAAATGTATTATTGCTTACCTGCATTTCTTGAATTGGATCAGAAACAAAGACAGATATGGCTCAAATTGCCTTTGGGCATTTATCATTTTAAGTGTTTGGAGAGCCCAGGTTATGTAAATATCAGTGCTAGTAAAGATTTCTGGATGTAACAGTCATTTTCTTGTTAATTTAATTCTGTTACAATTTTTAAAAACTACACATCTTCTATTCTAGGCCAAATTTCTGAAATATCTGTCAGGAAGAAACTGCTATAATATGTGAATTTTTTGCCCTATGAACTGATTATTTTTAGCAGCTTTTATGAGCATAATAACAGTAATTTTAGCAGCTAATTTACCTAAAATCATTTTATTCCAAAACCTGAAAGCCCCCAAATCAAAAGGTTCTCTTTGTCTAAAAAGTTTAATGAAAATAAATGTTTCTAGTTAGTTTTAAGAGGAAAAATTAGGGTTTCTTAATGCTCAAATATTTAGTAAGTTCTCAAGGAAGTGTAGGGGGAAGCAATCTGCCTGTCATTGGAGAGAAAAAAAATTAAAGAGCAGGATTTTTAAATTGTACCTCTTGACACCAATAAATAACAAGAGAGAGCTAGTACCATTCTTTAACATGTGTGCGTACAATACAATAAGCAAATCTGACTCATCTGCCAGCCTGATTGCTTTGTTTAGAATTCCACTGTCAGAGGTAAAGTGGGGGTGAGGGGATTTATGTAAATTAGGCCCTTCCAAGCTGGAAGAAAGTTGGATTACTTTAAAAAAAAATCTCCTAGTTTAGAAAGTTAAAAGTGTTTTTGTTCCCACATCAGTTCTGAATAAGAGTGATTTTTAAGTTCTCAGAATCAGGTTAAAAATATGATCTGGAACCCACAGCTATGGATTTTCACAGATTTTTTCCAAGCTTTGAAGGTAACTGATCCATATCTTCCTGCCTTTCTGGTCTTATTCCCTGTGAGTGTTGGGATGAGAGAGAGGGAGAGGAGTGAGCTGGGGGAGGAAGAGTGGATTTCTGGGTGAGATATTTAGTCCTGGATTCTGTATGAGCTGAGTGTAATCAATCAGATTAATCTAAGAAATAACAGCTCTTGGCCTGAAGGTTATATAAAGTGACAGCAGCTCAATGTGTTTATGTTCAATCAGAATTTATAGAAAGGTAACAATATAGACCATCTGACCCCTGGAAACCTCTATCTAGTACCCTAACATTTTGGGCACTCTTTGGTTTGTTTAAGAGGGCAGTAGAGGCTGGTACCTGATTCTCTGACCCTGTGAAAGCTGACCTTGGGTATTTCACATTCTAGCAGTCTACATACAATGCTGAATTCAAGTTACTTAGAGAATTCTAAGTGCTCTATTAACACTTTGTGGAGACAGGAATGTTGCAGATTTGACCACAAAATAGGAAATAATAAATTCAAATGCTCTTCGGAGGAAGTTTGGTTTTAGACAATGGCTGGAGCCTGATGGTGTGAAGATGGGGTCCCTTCATGTGACACTAGCACCATCCCTTCCCAGCTCCAGTCTAATCCCAACCAGCCTTGGGTTGACCAGCTATGGGGCTTAGAAGTTTTGTGAGAATGCTCTAGTCCTCATAGCAAGTGAAAGGGAGGACAAGAAGGGGATATAACAGTTCTGAAGAATTGCGTTCCCCTCTGGAACAGTGGCCAGCTGAGATGCTAGCAACAGAGCTTTGGGCCTGTGGTTCTCAGGATTTGTGGAGAACAAGGGTGGTGTCTGTCTTCTTGGGGTTCTAGGAATACTTGGCTGATCTCTTTCATCCCAGAGAAGTAAAGACACATGGGGGTTCATAGCCTCTGTCAGAGGTGGAACATGTCAGTCTTTGTCCCTAAGGAGACCAGGAACTAGATAGGCTTGTGGTCTTCATGACTTCTCAGATGGTGCTCTATGGGCCTACAGATGTAAATATCTCCCAGCATTCACATGTGCCGCCGCGCAAAGTACTAACAGCCTGAGTGAATTTCTGTAATAATAAGATACCATATTGTTAAATATTTTATTATTTTTTAACATGACTTATTGTCATTTTATTTTTTAAATGGAGGAGTGGAATTCAGCCAGGCTATGCACTGGATCCTCTATCTAAAGATTTTATTTATTTATTTGACAGAGAGAGAGAGAGAGAGAGAGAGCGCACAAGAAGGGGCAGAGGGAGAACCAGACTCCCTGCTGAGCAGGGAGCCCAAAGTGGGGCTCAGTCCCAGGACCCTGACCTGACCTGAAGGCAGAAGCTTAACCAGTTGAACCACCCACGTGCCCTGAATCCTCTATCTAGATGGCTAATTCAACATCAGTTAACATATTTCAGCTGGATCCTCACAAGAGCCAACTTTGAGCAGAGAATTAGAGACAGTACTGGGTAAGACAAAACAACTTCCCAAAAGAATGTTAAATTGAGGGACGATAGTTTTTTAGCTGGCTGCAAAAGATTGATGTGTCATTGGTGCCATGACTGTGGAGGCAATGACCCAAATGAAACTCATTTTGAAATGGAAAATGTATCTGCTATTTGAACTAAAAAAGCACCATCAACTCTCTTACACCGTGTTGTAGCTATTTTTCTGCATATGTTGTTTAAATTATTTCATTTTCACTAATTTTTGAGCAGTAGTGGGATTAGGTACAGGTTCTACATTTTGTACATTTGTATTGGCTGGTCAGTTTTAATCAATCTAAAAGTGCTTAGAGCAAAATTTAAAAAAATATTATGAAAATTATAAAATAGGTTTCTTCCCACTTTTATTTGTTTCATAATTATGAAACAATATTTGATGAATATTTCACAAATGTTAAACAACATTGCTCAATAGCTTTGAATAGACATTTACAAGTAATTTTGGTGAGGGAAAATGTTTCAAAAATCTCTGCCCCATAAAGAGTAAGATTAGCTTTATTTGAAATAATGTGACTCAAAGACACCCCATCCTCATTTTCTGTCATCTTCCAATATATCCACTGGACCTGTCATTTTAATGACCAAATCTCAAAATGTGTTCTTTCAAAGACTCCTCTTAGAAGCAGGTGTGGCCCTGAAGTGAATTAAGCTTAGAGGAGTTGTCTGCTCTTAATGATAATAAGAATAGCCACAAAAATAAATGATCTATCATATGGACTCTTCTAGTACCAATCTATGAGGAAAGTTCATTATATCCTTTTTATTCATTATACCAGACATTATTAGACACAATAAACAATATTAGAAAGACTTATACAATAAATTGAGAATTTTTAGGTGGATGATGATCAAGTATAAGAACATTTTAAAAAATGCTATTTGGTCCATTGTGTTCTCATTATGTTTCAGTTCCCAGAATTCTCCAAATAAGATTTAATTCTCCTTTCTAGATAATATATGAGTTTATATTTTTAAAATACCTATTTTCCCCTTCTTTTCCAATGTTTTTGATATTTTGGTATTCTGTTCCATTTTTGATGCTATTTGTATGCATGTATTATTTACTGTAATCATGTCATATCATTCTTGATAACAGACTGGGTGTAAACCATAAATAACCTATCTTAGCAAAGTCTTCAGGTAGTTTATGAAATTCGCGCTGGTGAAGAGAACACTAAAGAAGTAAATTTCCATGAGTGATTTTTCTTTGTATAATTTAAAAGCTCTCTGCCAAGATTATTGAAACATATGCTCCCAAATT
The DNA here is from genome assembly GCF_011100685.1 of Canis lupus familiaris. NCBI lineage: Eukaryota > Metazoa > Chordata > Mammalia > Carnivora > Canidae > Canis > Canis lupus. Next base: position 79,518,587 of record NC_049222.1, on the reverse strand, counting down.
TTAGTACAACATTAAAACACGAGCTATATAGAAATGAATAGGTAAGTTTCTTTATTTTATTTTATAAGTTCAATTTGCCAACTTACAGTATAACATGGAGTGCTTATCTCATCATATTAGGCTTCTGATAGAGCAGCTCAGAATGGTAGATGACAAAAAGCCAAGTCTTCACCTTGGGGGAAATATCTGTGCTTAGCAATACATCAGTAAACTATTTTAAGACTTTAAGCTCCAGGGAGACCTCCAACCAGGTTGGATTTCAGGAACTCAAGTTTCAATGATGTGTAGCATTGTGACCCATCTAAAAATGTCTCTTGAAAAAATGTGCAGTCTTTATGATATCAGAATATGTTTTGTATGTACCACCACTAATGTCCTATTTGGTAAACATCCTAACTTATATACCAGCTTCTTTCACCTCTTTATACGTTATCTATTGCAGTCCTCCAGAATGCATGCTTGAAGACCACTAAATCTCCTAGCACCACACAACAATAAAGGATAAATGGCAGATCCCCTCTGGAGATAAATAAATCATATAATTGGAAAATGCATGGCTTGTATGAGAAGGAACATGCCACTTCCCAGATGACTTGTACACACATGAATTTGTGGGGCAAGGGTGCATACACTAAAGCAGGGCAGGCTCCTCCCGTTAACAGATCCCAGAAAGCTCGGGGAGGCCATGGGGCCAGACGCTTATGGGAGGGCTGTTCAGTCTTTCACTTTAAAACTACTTAACCAGTTGGCTTCTGAGCTCTAGTTTCACTGTGGAAATTTGACCTCAGGCAAATATTAAACTCATATGCTTCAGCTCCCCACAATTATTTAAATCATATCACTTGTATTGGTTGCAGTGGGAGGGAAAAAATTCTCTGACAAAAATTCTCATCTCTTCCTCCTACAGATGTGGCCAAAAATACTGTGGATCTTCACTACTGACATGTTCCTCAGCTCTGGTGTCTAGACTAATGTTTCTTAATGTTTCATTTGCAAATGAGCTGCTAGGGATCTTTGTTAGTGCTGAGACTTGCATTCAGGATATCTGATTGTGGCCTGGGATTCTGCATTTCTGGCAAGCTCCCAGGTGACGCCAGTGCTGCTCATCTGTGGACTGTACTTCAGGTACCAATTGCCTAGATTAGAGTCCATTATAAATGTTGTCTGTGGTCGCTTTGAGATTTTCCATATAAAGTATTTTGGAACCGGTCTAAAGCTTTCAGCAGATTTAATTCTATGTGATAACGTAACAGTATGAAAATGTAGAATTTGATGAGCAGTGGGAGTACTTCAGTTTTAATAGAACTCACCTGTGATGTGACAAGGATGTGCAAGAATGGGTTTTAAGGCCCCTAAACTTCAAAATAATTTGAATCCATGACTCTAGTCCATGTATTATAGGTGTAAAGATAAATACATTTTTCCCTTCCCCCAAATTTTAGCTCTCTGGCTCACTGTCAGCCTCCCCAATGCTACCTTTGTCATCAATCCAGCTGATTTTCCTAATCCACCTAATCCCAGCTCCTTGACTCCTGTGTTGACGCTGACTTCCATTCTGTGTCAGCCTCCTTCCTCCACCATCTTAGGTTCAATCATCTTCTTCTCTGACCACTGCCTTCCAATTCCTACTGCACGACACTAGTCCACTCGTGCCAAATCCTGCAGTCTCAGGTAACCTATCCTGCATTTTCCCATCTTTCACCTCTTCTTGCTCCCATTTTCCTCTTCATCAGGTTGAACTCACTCCCTTATTCCTCTCACATTCAATTTTTTCAGCTTGGCAAAACCACATTGCTTGCCAAGGGTGGATAATGACCCCCCCCGCCATATCCAAGCCCTGATGCCAGCCATCTGTGAATATCATCTTATATGACAAAAGAAGCTTTGCAGACATGATTCAGTGAAAGCTCTCAAGATGAGAAGATCATTCTGTATGGTATGAACAAGCCCTGAATGCAAGTGTTTTATTCTCATAAGACAGAAGCAACAAAGATTTAGCACAGAAGGTTGAAGACTATATGTTAATGAAGGCCGAAAGGGATTTGAAGGTGCTAGGTTGCTGGTTTAAAAGATGGGAGGAGGGGCCAGAAGCCAAGGAATGCCTCTCTGGGATCTGGAAAAAGCCAGGAAACAGATTTTCCATTAGTGCCTGCAGAGGGAGAGTGGCCCTGCTGACACCTTGACTTTAATCCAATGAAACTGTCTTCAGACTTCTGGCCTTCAAAACTGTAAGAGAATCATTTTGTGCATTCAAGCCACTAAGTCAGTGACGATTTGTTATCTCAGCCACAGGAAGAGATTACATTGCTTAAGTCAGCTCTCTGCCTACACTGTGCTTATACCCGCACAGCTAAACATGGTGAGGGACAATCACACAACTATGCTGGCCAGTCACACTTTATTGTCTTTTTAAATATTTTTATTTATTTGGCACAGAGAGGGAGAGAGCAAGCACAAGCAGAGGGAAAGGCCAGAGGGAGAGGGAGAAGACTCCTCACTGAGCAGGGAGCCCAATGCTGGGCTCTATCCTAGAATCCTGGGATCGTGACCTGAACCAAAGGCAGATGCTTGACCAACTGAGCCACTGAAGCTCCCTATTTTTTTTTTAATTTTTAATTTTTTGAAAAAAAGATTTACTTATTTATTTTGGAGAAGGAGTGAGTGAGCAAGTAGGGGGAGGAGTGTAGGGAGAGGGAGAAAATCTTAAGCAAACTCCCTGCAGAGCACAGAGCACAGCATGAGGCTCGATTCCATGACCTTGAAATCATGACCTGAGCCAAAATCAAGATAGAGAATCTTAACCGACTGAGCCCCCTGTGTCACACTTTAAATGGAGGTCCTTGAGTGAGCTTTCAACTCTGTCCTGAAATCCTACAATCCTACTCATGCCTATCATATTCTTTCATTATTTTAGGGGATATTCATACCTCCTTTCTCCTCAACTTTCCACTGCTTCTAGTCTCTTCTTTTAGCTGATGAGCTATTTCACTAGAAACAAAAACAAAAACACAATCAATTAGAAAAAAGTTGAAGACCTTCAGTAAGCTTCCACTACCTTCCGGTGTCTCTGGCCATTCACCAGCTCTCCCCTTGACTATAAATGAACAGTCCTCACTCCAAACTAAGGCCAACACCTTCACTTTAATGCCACATATCATCTCTTCTGCTTATTTTCTCTAAAACAGGGAAAGTTTTTCTCTTTTGACTTGCTTATTTCCAACAACCTGAAAATCTTTCTTCCCATCCCAACTATAGCTCTGTTTATTGCCTTCATTTTAACCATAAAATATATTCAAAAAGTATCCACTCTTGCTATCTTTACTTCTTTCCCCATAGTCTCTTAATCTTACTAAAATGGACTTTTACTCCATCATCCAGTAAAAGTGCTTTTATAAAGGTCATCAGTGATTTTGATAACTGCACACAAAGGTAAACTTTCAATCCTTAGTTACTTGTCTTACCAGCAACTTTGACGCAAGTAATCACTTCCTACTCTGTCCAGCACTTCCCTCACCAGGCTTTCAACACAAATACTGCTGTGCTCTTCTATCTCATCAACCTCTCTCCCTGACCTCTTAGCATTGGGCTGTCCCAGAGCAAAGTCCTTGGGTCTCACTTCTTGATCAACACTCACCTTATTGATCTTCTCTAATCTCATAGCTTTAGTACCATCTCTATACTGATGAATCTCAAATTTGTGTATCCATTTTAGAACTTCAGTCTCATCCTCAGACTGGTATATTTAACTGCTTGCTCAATATCCCTACTCAGGTATACAACTGACACTTCAAATGTAACATGTCTTATTGAAAGACTTCATCTTGGGCAGCCCAGGTGGCTCAGTGGTTTAGCGCTGCCTTTGGCCCAGGGCATGACCCTGGAGTCCCGGGATCGAGTTCTGAGTCAGGTTCCCGGCATGGAGCCTGCTTCTCCCTCTGTCTGTGTCTCTGCCTCTCTCTCTCTCTGTATGTCTCTCATTAATAAATAAATAAAATCTTAAGAAAGAAAGACTTCATCTTTTACAAAAATCTGCTCCTTCTATATTCAGGCCTATCCCAATAGGTAGATGACTCAGTCTGCCCATTTTAGACCAAAAACATGGGAGTCATTCTTAACCCCTCTTTTTTTTCACGTTCCACATTCACTGCATTAGCAACTCCATCAGCTCAATCTTCATATTTCTTCCATGGTCTGACCACTTCTTCCCACATTTACTTCTTCTATGTGTAATCATTACCACCAAGAGATCTCACCTGGATCATGGTGACATTCCCAGCTTCTTTTCATTCCCAAAGTTTACTCCACACATTGACCAGAGTGGTGTACTTAAGAACCTGGTATAGATGATGCCATTCCTCTGCTTGAAGCCCTTGATTTTGACTTTATTGACATCAGTTTAGCCTAGCTAGCCTCCTTGCTGTCCCTTGAGCACTCTGGGTACACTCATACTTCAGGCTCTATGTTCTTTCCTTTATGCTTTTAGTTTTTTTAAGCTTTTCCTCAGATATCCAAGTAATTCACTTTCTTGTGTCTTTCAGAAATACCACTTTCTTAGTGAGTCCTTCTCTAGGTCAATTTAAATGTATATCCTCCCCATCTCCATTTCTATTATTTTTCCAATAGCACTCATCACTCTCAGATAGCCTATATATATGTATATTTTAACATCTTTATTGGTTTATTGTCCCTTTCTGCTTATTAAAACACAAAACTCTTGAGACCAGGGCTGTAATATCCCCCATCGCATAGAACAGTGCCTGAAATACGATTGGCACTCAGTGAATAATTTTTGAGTGGATAACTACATGAATGAATGAACAAATGAATGAATAAATGAATAAACAGATAATAAATGAGTGAAAGAAATAAGTTACATCCACTGCCCTCGAAGAAACAGATTGAGTAAATTGATGGGTCCCATGAGAGTAGGAGATAAGTCAGAAATCTGTGCTGACTGTGCTCTGGGGTGACAGCCAGGAGGTCAGCTGGTATTTTAGGGATGATACAGCACTTAGATTACGTTGAGTTGGGGCTGTTTCATGACAGTCTGCCATTGGCTGTTTTCTGTATTCCCTCTGATGTATGTGAACATGGAAACTTCTTTCCCTTAAGCAATCCAATTCAGGAGTGAACAGAAGATGTACACTAATATTTCATTTTCAGAAATAAGTGGCTTTTGTAAAATTTCAAATATTATTGCCATAAAAAGACCTTCAATTTTTTTCTTTGTGTGTGTGTCTTGGGGTTTTAAAAATGCTGGGCAGTATTGAGAAAAGAAGGAACCTAAACTAGCATCTTGGATATTCACTATCTTCCCCCCCCTCCACTTTTTAATATTGAAAAATTTTGAAACTACAGAAAAGTTGAGAGAAATAATTCAATCAACAGTCACATTCTCGGGCAGCCCCGGTGGTGGTGGTGCAGCAGTTTAGCGCCGCCTGCAGCCCAGGGCGTGATCCTGGAGACGCTGGTTTGAGTCCCATGTCGGGCTCCCAGCATGGAGCCTGCTTCTCCCTCTGCCTGTGTCTCTGCTTCTCTGTGTCTCTATGAATAAATACATAAGATCTTAAAAAAAAAAAAAAAAAAAAAAACCACAGTCACATTCTCTTTATCTGGATTCATCAACTGTTAATATTTATCCATGTTTGCTTATATATACATTTTTCCTTGTTTATACATCTGAGTCTCTGGATGAATTTTTCCCTGAACCAAATGAAAACAGGTGATAAAACATTTCACCCCTGCCTATTTCAATATATGTCTGGTAAGGAAAAAAAAAAACACATTTATTAGCCATAATACAATTTTAGTATATAAAAATTATTAATTCAACAATGTCATCTAGTCTTTCATAATCTCCATTTGTCTGAAATATCATTTATAATCAAAATATAATTTACAGCTACTTATTTCTAATCCAGTGATGAATCAATTTTTACTCATTGCATTGATTGTTATTTGCCTTTAGCCAATTTTTATCTGGAACATCATTTACCCCACCCTTTTTATTTATTTGTTTCTTTGCAGCATTAACTTTTCCAAAGAGTCCAGGTAAGTTATACTGTGGAGTGTCTGAGATTGTATTTGTTTCCTCATATTTTAGATTCATTTAAATGTTTTTGGTAAGAACACCCTTTGGTTCCCCTATGTACTTCTCACTGCTTCACAGAATACTTCCTTTACTTTGCTTCACAGAGACATAGAACATCATGTGGTCCCATTATTGATGTTGCTAAGTTTTATGTTTACTTTTGTAATTAATAAGTATTCTATGGAATGAGGTTGTCCTTGAAGAAAAAGTATTTCTAGAAAACCTTTCATTTATGTTGGTAATAGTAACTGTAAAATCCTGCAGCCTATAAGTAATATGATAGCTATGTGAGTTGAGGAATGGGGACACTTCCTGAGGTAGTGTATTTGTGTCCTAGGTTGTTCAACCATTTTATTATTGTAAGAATCTTTATGCTCTAGTCAACCTGGTGGGAATCCAAGCTTTAAGAAAACAATGAGGGCAATCTGAGAGGTGAGACATGATGGTGTCCTTCTGACTCTCAGAGACATCTGTGCTAGATCTCTTGAGTTTAGAATTAAAGCATGACTTATCCATCCATGGGCCAATGAGTGGCTTATGATGGAGTATCATACAAAGTTGCACTTTAACCAAAGCCAACATAGCCAAAGAGTTTAGTGTACCGAAGGAAAAGATTTGGTTTATTTTATTCCATTGATGTTAGAAAGCTGGATGCTAGGAATTACTCTTCTTAGAAAATACATAACAATATTCTAGGAAGCAAAAGAAATCATCCTTAATAACAGTACTGGGTTTCAAAACCACTAGTGTGCTTGTGTGCTCAGTATCCTTACCATTAAGAAAACATGTATGGTATAGGAAAATCTCACTGTGTGACCCTGGCAGCCTCTGTTTTTTTTTTTTTTTTTTTGACGATTATTGATTTTGTCCAGAAAACAGAAATAATGATGGTTATATCACAAGGCTGTTGGAAAAATTAAATGAGACAATGTGCTTAACGAGCATAGCACAGTGTTTGAGTATGTGCTAAGTGCTGAATGAACATGTTTCACCAATATTACAGTTTTTATTATGTAAAGTACACTTATTTTTATACAAAGCTGTAAAATAGTGAACATGTAATTTTGAGGAGATCTGAATCTTTCCCCTGTTTCAAATACTAGGCATATGTTTAGTTGTCAGAGAAGTAAATTTGGCATTTTCCTTGCCTTTGCGTGGCTTATTGAATAGGTAATGTCATTTTGAGGCAGAATTTCAAAACAAATTTGCATTATCATTTATCTAATTTACACATGGCCACACACATCATTCTGTGTTCTCATCTTTACTATGAGATTAACAAGGGCTATTTTTATTTTTACACCTGTGGAAATATCAAGAGGACTAATTCTATTTTAGAAAAAATAAGCTACTAAGAGTTCCTAATTTTCTAAACAAATAGAAAATTGCTATTTATTTCTTAGAAAATACAACAAGGAATCAAAAGAAGGTTGGACTGTGCAATTTTAATACCTGTGTTCCAATGAGATTAGTATTTTGGATTCTCTAAATAGAGACTAGCCTTCCAAGAAAAACAGTGTTTAGGGACTCTTGATGGGTTTGGAAATTTGTATTCTAAACAGCTTACAGTAAAAATATGAATCCAGGGTGCATTTTATCTGAATTAGTCTTTTAGAGTGATTGCATGATATGCAGATGAGGGAGATACAGGCAGATATATAGGGCCTGTGGGAGTGTTGATCCAGAGATAAGGGAAGTGGGTCTTTCTTCTGTTGGACTCATAGAACTGGATAGAACAAAGAAACAAGCATTTCACCTCCACCTCCTGTTCCATGCTGTCTTTTGCTAACCGATGCTTAAGACTATCAGTGCTTAAGCATATTAAGATCTAGACATCAATACTGACATCTCAATATTGTTATCTCTACCAGCAAGCAAAAGCCAGATGGCATCACTGATGTGGCTGTACCCAGAACATGTTCAGCCTTATCACCTGAAGTCATCAGAAAGTGTCAGAACTTTGCAGTAGTGATTCTTTGAAGTGAGTCTATTAGGAAAGAAGCATATGGGTTATTCCTACAATCTTGTGAATCAATTGCTTATGAAAATTGATGATGCAGTCTGCATGTGTACCTAGTAATACCTAGAAAGTTGTTAGTTTGAGAGCTCCAGAAGCGTCCTCTGTCAGTGAGATATTCAAATGAACATTCATTGGTTATTAATATGATTGACAAGGATGATGATTTTTTTAATCAAAAATGTTTTCCTAGCATGTATACTTGCAATTAATGAAGGGAATTTCATGTGTAGGAAATGTTAGGACTTCAGGTTTTATAGCAATCAGGAGCATTATTATGAGTGTTTGGGGATTTATAGAAATATGTATAATCATCACATTTGAAAGTACTTGAGAAATTGTTAAAAGGTGGTGACATAGTGACCCCCAAGGTGGAAAGTAACTTGGAAATTTGGGATCTGGTTTGAAAATCTGTTTGGTTTTATTAGTGCTAGCTGGTTTGAGGTCTAAGGTTATACAGAAAACTCCTAGCAGGCCAAATAGTAGAATTTGGCACATTATATCAAGTAGTTTTTTCTATATAACAGATCACTTCAAAGCTTAAACTCTTAAGACAAGGGTGTCCAATTATTTGGTTTGAGATCTGTGGGTCAGTTCAGGCTGGCTTCCATTGGGTAGTTCCTCTGCTCTTGGAGGTGGCTCTCATATCTATGTCAGCTACTGGGTTAGTTGAGCTTGGCTGCCAGGATGGCCTTTAGCTGTGACAGTTAACTTCACAGTTTCCCTTCTTTAGCAGAGTAGCTCAGGCTTATTCACAAGGCAGCTGGGCATTTCCAAGAGATGAACAGAAATTAGGTGTGTTAAGGCCTAGGCTCAGAATTGGCATGACTTTACTTCTTGCCACATGGGAGCTGCCAAAGAAAATCACAAGGTCAGCCCAGATTCAAGGGTGTGGAACTAGACTCCACCTCAAGATGAGAGGCATTGCAAAGTCACATTGCAAACTTTGTGCTATGGGGAGGGGAATATTACATCTATTTTTAAAAATAACCCGCCAAACCTCCTTCTGGTGACTGAGGTTAGTTTGGTGGGTGATACTTGGGCACTCTCTAGGTCTATTAAGAAGACAGACACCCTCTTGAGCTAACTTCTAATGATCTTCCAGGAATGAGGAAATACCCATGGTCCAATATCAATCTCTTGGGAAACCCATGCATGGGTGTGGAAGTCTTATCCTCTAAGGTAGTAGAAACAATTCCATGGGTTAGATACTTGGAACAATCAAGAGTTTTAAGTTGGATCAGGAATTGGAACAGTCAAAATAAGTAGTTAAGTTATAGCTAAACTTAGCTAGTGTTCTTGGCCAGTGGGGTGAATATGGCAAGTTGTCATATATTCAGAAACAAGAGTTAAGCTGGATATTGCCATGCATGATTCCCCTTTGAATCAGCACAAAATGTTTCATGCTCATTTTTTTATATTTAATTTTGCCTGTAAGCCAACTAAAATAAATAGCAGTGAAGTGTAATGTTTTGAAATAATCCCATAGTTTTCAAGTGCTCTTGAAATAGAAAGCAACAGGGCTCTATGTGCTATTCTCTACCGACTTGACACTTACTGTGTATGCTGCCTTACAACAGTTCTCTTTAATTGATACTTGGCTTGATATCCTTTTAAATTATTAAATATTGGAGATGCTCATTAAATGAGAGATTAAAAGAAATGGTAGACACAGCTAATTATTAAAGGTCCAAGAACAGACATGAAATGCATTTTATCGAAGGCTTTAGTGGATTTTTAAAGTAAATGAATGGTTTAGTGATAAACTAGTCGAAGTTAATCAATTGGGCAAAACTATAGGGAAGCCCTTTGAATCTAGATTTGAAGGGTTTATAAGTAATCAGAGTGAGAGGCTTAACAGCTGCTCCCTATTTCCTTAATTTTAGACCCTTGAGCAGCTAATTGGTTGGGAAATTGGGTCCAACCTTTGCAACTACTTATAACTGGAAGGGACCCCTCATGTGTCCTTGTAGGGAGGGCCCACATGGCTAAACATCAGCAGGTCAGAAGTTGGGGGACATTCCTTTGTGGCATGCTGTGATTTAAAGGCTGTCGTGAATCATTCTGGAGGTAAAGCTCTGAGGAGGTGTATTTTCGACCTCCTCACTTCCTGAACTTTTCAACCTCTCAACTGCTTCTTTAACTTCCAAATCATGGGCCATGTATTATTTTTGCCTGCTCACTAAGAGGGAATGTCGGTCGTTGACACAGCCACCCTTGGCCAGCGAGATTAGTAACATGATACAGAGATTTTCACCACTTAAAAGTCACTGGTTCAACGTGGCTCGGCTAGGTAATGACTTACAGTTATTCTGACCTGACAGCTGTTTAGAGGCCCATTTGAAGTGAACTATTTCTCAGTTCGCCTCCAGACAGGGGACATGTTGCCTCTCTGGATTGCAAAATGTCATCTCTGCTGGAATCTTACATAGCAGAGAGGCTCAGCGTTGAGTCATCATCATGAAGGCTAAAATAACATGTTGCCTAGAATTAGGAACATTTGGCTGGCTTTTGTGTAAAGGTTTTGAGCCCTGTGGAAAAATAATATCAAGTTAGTTTCTCCCCAGAGTCAAAGTCACTCTGCTTACAAGTTTAATACCATTAACTCGTTCAAGGCACCAGGGCCGCATTTAACACATTACGAACGATCAATGAGAGCTTCAGATAAGATGCATTTAATGTCCCTTTCTTGGCCCTCCAACAATTAGCCACATCTACCATGCTTCCTAATCACTTACGTAATGAATGTCTCCGATTGGAAAGAAGTGTCTGCCAGCCACTTAAGGAGTGATTGAGGCACCAGGGAAGACAGGGTTCAAAGGGCTTAAATCACCAAGGACTCAGTCATATCCAGCTTCACAGAAAAGGCACATAGTTCAAAGACAACAGCCAAAGCAGACTGCAAAGGGAAGGGAAGAATGGGATGGCAACTAGAGAAATGGAATATGACACATTGGTTGATAATGAAACTTTATTTATTTATTTAGATTTTATTCATTTATTTGACAGAAAGAGGGAGTGAGTGGGAGAGGGAGAAAGAATCTGAGGCAGATTCCACACTAAGCATTGAATGTGACATGGGGCTCAATCCCACAACCAGGAAATCATGACCTGAGCCAAAATGAAGGGTCAGATGCTTAACTGATTTTTTTTTCCTAGGGGTCTTGGAGCCCTAAAAGAACACTTCTCTTTCCTGTCCCAACACCACTCTGGCCCTCCAATAAGATGTGATCCTATCCCTATGTCTCTGTTGTGAGAAAGAGAAATCAGCCCTGACACCCAGGAGCTTTCCTGGTATTCACAGCTAGGTGTTGGTGCTCTCCTGGTGAACACACAGATATCAGTACCGCACAAGGCTACTCTGTGACTGTTAAGAACCCAGGTGCCACAATAAAACTCTATTTAAAAACTGTGTATTTAAAGCGGTTGTGACAGGTAGACACACTCTTTAACTGCAGTGTTTCAAGGCATCTTCTTCTAATTGTGTGCCTGACTATGTATCAAGGGCTCTAATAATCTTTTGGATGGCATAACCTTTCTTTTCACCATGCAGTGGTTGTCATTAGATTCCATGCATGCCTATCACAAGAGCTATAATAACTTATTTCTGATTTTATATTACGTTTTGTGTGATGTTACTGCAAAGTATGTAGAGACTTTCATCTGTGGTGTCAACTTGTTATGTCTAATCTTTCCAAATTATAAGGGTCAAATCTGTTATCACGAAGCCTCTCTCATATATTCGTATCTTACCTTCACAGCTAATCTGTACTTCTTCTGAAGGCAGTGCACGTTTCTTTTGTTACCTTTTACCTCTTCAAACTGCTGAAGATCATGCTGACAATGTGATCGGTGGCTGATGAATGAATTTTTAAAGTCACTTTTGAGCTCTCCTGAGTGTAGTATCAAATCATATTGCCATTATTGTTATTTGTCACAGAGCCCAAAGTTTAAGGCAGGAGGAAGAGGCTATGAATCTTCTCAATCTGCACCCATCCTAGGAACCTATGGCCTAAGTATAGAAAGCTTGTGGCCCGGTGATTCCCAATGTGCCATGTTTTAAAGGCAGGCCTGTCTTTCTTGAGGTCATGAAAATTTACAAACTGGCTTAGAACTTCTACGTGCCTACTCTGTGCAAAATGAGTGCTGTAAACATAGGCTCCTGCTGAAGTGAAAGGGGCCAGGAGATACAGTCCTATTCCCTAGAGAGCCCAGGGAGAAAATAAAGCAGAGAACCTGTCTATTTTGAGTCTTCTACTCAAAACCTGTGTTGCAGCAGGGATTCTGTGCTGGGCTGAAATATGCAGCCCCAAACAGTTTAAAGCCACCCCGATGGTCTTACACAAGGCTGTTTGACTTATTGTTTTCTTATTTGTATTAATGGAACGTGGTTTTAATCTCCTTTCCCTGGACGTCTACTCACCCTTCAAAACTTTTCTCATATTTTATTTTGTTTGCTATACCTTTCTCTAGGATCCTCAACAATTGTTACTTTCTTATTTATGTTCTGGTTAGACTTTGGAGTCACCTTTACTGTTGTATAGATGAAAGTGACTTATAAATGTGCATTTATTTGTTTCTCCTCCTAGTACGAGAACTGTTGGAGGGTGAAAATGAGGTCTGCAATCGTTATATCAGTGCTTTCTTCTCCACCATCCTCCTTTGTGCCAGGGAAATATATAGAGCTTCATAACACCTAATTAGCATTGCTAAATGTACTGAATTTGGAAAAAAAATATTTTATTTAAAAATTTTGGAGGGAGGGGCCACCTCAGTTGAGGGGCTCAGATGGTTCAGCAACTGCCTTCAGCTCAAGTCATGATCCTAGGATCTTGGGATTGAGCCCTGCATCAGGCTCTCTGCTTGGCAGTCAGTCTGTTTCTCCCTCTCCCCTGCTTGGGCTCTCTCTTATCCTCTTTCTCTCTCTCTCAAATAAATAAATACTTTTTAAAAACATTAAAAATTTTAAAAATTAAAAAAATAAATAAATAAATTGAAGAGAACATTGTTCAATATTAATATCAGAATTAGTTTGTTTACCGTTGAAAATAATCTAGCAGTTAGTAGGACTTTTTTTTTTTAAGATTTTATTTATTTATTCATGAGAGACAGAGAGAGAGGCAGAGACACAGGCAGAGGGAGAAGCAGGCTCCATGCAGGGAGCCCAACGCGGGACTCAATCCTGGGACTCCAGGAATCATGCCCTGGGCCGAAGGCAGGCGCTAGACCGCTGAGCCACCCAGGGATCCCCTTAGTAGGACTTTTTAATGTGTGTGTTGCAGATCAAACTGACATAATGTATAAAATGTCTCTAAATGTGATAGCATTCCAATAAACTTCACTTGAAAATGATAGAATTAATATCAGTTTTTGAGGTGGTTGAAGAAAAGCTAAAATTGTAATGGACTTGTAATTCATTAAGATGATGGCTTAGAAGCTACTCATATAATAAATCTATCATAAAGTAGTTTTGGAGGATGAATAACTAAACCAATTAAGAATATGCCTGGTAGAATGGCAGATTGGATATTCAGGAAAAAGGCCAAGAAATGGGGTGTTTTGATTGTCAGATTCACTCCTAAGTTTATAACTTTGTACTTTGTTAGGAAAGCAGTGCATGGAGTCCCTAAGCTTGATTCCTGCAAGTCTGTGCTCTATAACACACTATTCATTAAGTGGCTTTGGTGTCTTAATGACTTGTTGCTATTCAAAGTGTCGTCCTCTGGGCCTTCGGTGTTTGTATTACCTGGCAGCTTATTGAAAATGCAGCTGTACGGGTTCACCCCAGACCTTTGAAACTACAGCTCCATTTTAACCATGATCCCAGGGGATTCATGCTCACATTACAACTGAGTGGCACTTGTCTTACTTTATATATATATATATATATATATATATATATATATATATATATATATATATTTGCAATATGCATGATGATTACAGGAGATTAAGTCCATTTGAAAAAAAATAATCAATTGCTGTTTTCTTCCAAGAAAAGAGAAGATATACATATTTAACACAACACCTTTCTTGATGCCTCTTACTGGGGTAGCAGTAAAGTGCCTGAAAATCAGCTTGTATCTTCTGAATTTATTGTGAACGGACAGAGAAGCAAAGAAAAAAAAAAAAGAATACCAAGTAGTGCAGTTAAAATAGCAATTCCATTTCATTCTGCCAAGAAGTGACTTTTTCAATCAAAAGTTTGAGAACTAGGAATGTTTATAAAAGTTTGCTAACATCTTTAGCTTAGGTATTTTAGTCTGTCCAAGCAGTATTTACAGAGCGGGTACATTAGGCTTCTATCTTTCATAAAAAAATCTGGTCAAGGAGTATCCAGTTGTACTAGATCATCTGGGAAACTGAAGTCTGACACCTGAGTGTCTTTGACTTCATGGTCCACTCGTTCCATAGCTCCATCATGTTTTCTGTCTGTTGTCCTGTTAGTTTCATTCCGATTTTATTTGAATCCCAGATGGAAGTATCCATATAGTTTCCTAGAAACAAGCCATGTTAGGCATAATAAAAACTGAGAATGGACTCAGTGGAGGAACCTGGTATAGTCTACTTTCTTTCTTTCTCCCTTTCATTTTGCAGTGTTTCAAATGATGAAGTTCCATGCAATGAGTTCCCACATTGTGGGGTGGGGGGGTAACATTAGGCAGTATGAGTCTAGGGCTGATTAAGCACAGTTAATACCAATTTTGCTCAGACCAAATTATAAACATGTTCGGTTTTAGAATTTTCAAGAATTAAACCCATGGTTGTAAGCCTGCTTTATTCCAGTAGTTGTAAAACCACTTCCATTCCCTGCTGGCAGCTCAAACAGCTTTCTCTGGAAAGTTCTCTCAATAAATAGTTGTGTTTTTCTTCCGCCTTCCCTCTAAGTCAGTCAAACACACAAAACTCTTGAGGTTCACTGCCCCCCCCCCCGCTAATGTCCCCACCCTCCCCATTTAATTGCAATGATGGGGTCTACTCTTTGGCTGTTCTGAGTATCTATTGGGAAGCGGAGTCCCTTTCACTCAGCAACAAAATATAAATATCTCACTATACCCTTTTTTCTTCCACTTGCCTCCCAGGACCTGGAGCATAAGATCAGATCAACTCAAAAATCTTAGAAATAGTGCTTTCCACTGGCAGTTATTATTTTGTTTATTTTTTTAAGTGACCTTAATTTTTTCCCCTTCCTTCTTGTTGCACTAACGGCCTGAGGCGTAGAGAAATACAAACGCATCCCAACACACATTCAGACATTAGCTTGTCATGCCTTATGTTTGTATTTTTGACTATTTGGAAATTAATTAAGAGATGTTGTTTTCAAAGTGATTTTTTTTCCTGAGTTTCTCAAATATTTGAACAATTTTTACACATTTAAAAAAAATTTCCCCTTTCTCTCTGTTTGTAATAAGATTAATTATGTGAGGTGCACCGCTGCTTATCCCCATGAAAGAAAATCTAAAACGAGGGATTTCAGCTTCAAGAAGGCTATTTTGTCCTGTTTCCGATGTTCTAAAGGGATTAATTTACCATATCGTATAGCCCTGGAAGACTGTGATAATTGAAAACATCCATATTCATTGCATGTTCAAAGGGATCTGTCTGACTTTGTAATGTAAAAAGTGCATTTTTAACCTGAACGGGGACCTGCATCTGCTATTGCTTAATCCTATTAGTCCAACAGTTCCAAAGCTTTAGTGTATAATCATTAGCTCGCGTTAATCCTGAGACATGTCTCCAGCTTCAGCCTGTCAGAAGGAATCCCTGCAGGGAAAATGTGGAGGTGCTGATAGCACAACACCAACTAATCTTATCTTAAATGCTAGCAGCAGCCTCTATCTGTGATAGCCAGGGAATTAAAAACAAATTTTTTATGGGTATTGGATAGCAGGGTGTTCCTCATTCCCCACCCCCACCTCTCTTTCCTCTCTCTCTCCCTCTCTTCCTCTCTCTTTCTTCCTCTCTTTCTCTTGATACTTCTTCCTTGCCCTAATTTCCCCTAGATTCTTTGTTAGAATGATGCTAGCGAGGACAACAGAGGATGAATTGGAAGAGGGGTGGGGACAGAAACATTTAAGATAGTGTTTCAGCAGTGAGGCTCTTTGCTAAATCACTTAGGATACTTGCAAGTCTTCTATCATTTTTATTTCCTGACGTCATAAAGCCAAGCCAATCCCGTGCTTTCTGCTGCTCTGGATTATAATGTAAGATGACAAAATGTTTTCTTAGAGTTGTCATCTTCTCCCATGGCACAGCCTCCTGGGAGCCTGAGATCTGGGTCCCCAGGTGCCTGTCAAAGCTTGCTTGAGAAGAGAAGTAAACTGCCACAGAATGCTAGAGAGTGAGACCCTTAAGAGGGGAAGAAGGTGCAGTGGGGGTTGGGAGCAGGAGACAGTGTGGGTTTAGGGGTTGCTGTATGAGGTGTATGAAAGTGTCGTCCCCGAGTGGAGTTTAAAGCTGTTTAGTTCAGACCAGGGTAGAATGTAAAGAGGGCATTCACTTTGGAAGCAGAGATTTTTTAAAGAGTGAAAGAGAATAATCATTTACATAATAAACATTAATTTAGTAACTACTATATGCCTCTCATGGGGACTCTAATATTAAATGTGGTCCCTGCTCTCACAGAACTTAGTGGTGATCTAGGAACTATTAGTAAACCAGTGAACAAAGAAAAAATTGGCACATAAATCATTGATTACAAACTGTGATAACTGCCACAGTGCTCCATATTCTCATATCTATTTGCCTGGAGGTTATAAACTCAGCTTGGTCATCAGTAAAATACCTCCAAAGGAGCATGTTGGGAATTCTGTGGTCCTCCTCTTCATGCAATTTTATTAAAGTTTAACTACTTACCTCCTCAAGAGCCTGAAATAGCCAGGGGGTTACACTTTTCCTCTGCCCATCTAAGTTTAATTAAAGTATTAATTAAAATTCAGAGGTGTTTCTAAATTCAGGCATTTTGGCAACATGATGTAGATACGATGCAATTGATAATTAAAGGACATAGTTTGACTTACACTGGTGTTGCCTGTTTGATGGTTCTCATACAATTGATGGTGTGCAAAATGAGCAAATGTTTTAATATTTATATATTTTCCATTAGAAGCCTCTTCTATTTATGACAGTGATTTGAAGTTTCTCTTAGAAGCCTCTTCTATTTATGACAGTGATTTGAAGTTTCTCTTTGAAATCCATTTAACTAAAAGACAGCAAACTCTTTTAAAAATACTGAACGAGTTCTAAATAGCATAGGATTTGTACATATAGGGCAAAAATCTTGAATGCAGTGCTTGGATGACTTACTGTAGGAACAACTACACTACAAAACTACTGGTGTTTATACTGAAGTAGGGGCTGGTAACTATCCAACCACAACTGTGAAAACAAGAGCTGTTGCACCTGCTGGAGGAATAATACATACAATTGCCTTGATTGAGATGCTGGTTCATCAGGTAATGGTGTTCATTTGACTAGAGTTATCAGTTGTGAGCTGTGTTGCAAGTTAGTTGCTTAGACAAGAAAAATATATCTGACAACAAAGAGCAGATTCTTGGATGTGTAAATTCAAGGGTAACTGAGAAATAAACATTTTGGTCAATTTTGATTGATCCATTTATTATATTTAGTTTACGATAGCAAACGACAACTGGATATTGAATACCTTTTTTTAAAAAATTTATAGCTCCTAATGGAAAAAAAATAAGTTTTATCTCACTTCTAAGTAACTCCTTTCCATTAATTGATATTTTCAGGACAACTGTAAGTTATAGCAGAACACACTGTACAAGAATGTCTTTGACAAAAATCCTTGCAGCATTTGTGTCATTGCCTCCAAGAATATGTCAAGAGAATTACCTGCAACTGGATTTAAGATGTTATCTGAATAAGAATCACCAAATTACTAATCTTAATTTTTCACTCTTTATTTCCTCATAGATCATCCCTTTGCTACCCCATTGAAAGGGAATCCTTCCAGTTTATGAACTTAAAAATCTAAGGGTGGATTGATTCCACCGATCAGACACTATGCCACTCAATCATCTGATACTCTTTCAGTGTGGTGCCTGCCAGTGCCCTGCTAGAGACTG
Source organism: Canis lupus familiaris (assembly GCF_011100685.1). Lineage (NCBI taxonomy): Eukaryota > Metazoa > Chordata > Mammalia > Carnivora > Canidae > Canis > Canis lupus. Next base: position 79,500,388 of record NC_049222.1, on the reverse strand, counting down.
TGAAACACGAAGGTGTATTGGACATGGGATCTCCCCTCCAGGAACTTACTCTTTAAGGGAGGAGAGGTGATATGGACACATCTACTTTTTCTGAAGGGTAGAAAATAAAAAAATAGGAAGTTTGGAGAACATTTTATTTCTGCCAGCTGGAGAGATAATAAAGTGTTCTATGTCAGTGGTTGCCAACCCTGATTACACATTGAATCATTGGGGAGCACTCAAAGATATCAGCGTCTGAGCCTCACTTGCAGAGCCTCTGACTCAAGTGGTCTAGGCAGGGTTCAATCATCAATAGTTTCTAAAAGCTCCCTAAGTGATTTTAATGTGCAGCCAGGGATGAGAACCACTGTTCTAACCACTCTACCATAAGAACTGGGTGGTTTTTACATTTTTTATTTTTTATGTGCAAAACATTCTATCTCTGATTAAAACGGTAATGTCTCAGCAGACTAGCTTACATAAATTTTGTGTATATAGGTGTTGATATGGATCAATTCATTTAAAATATTTCATCAAACAAATGTCTTCCTTTGTGAGATTTTTTTCAAAGTATATTTTAACAAATTTAAGTAATCAAAGACTTGGTTCCAGCAAGGCACTGCATGCAGCAGTACTCATTAGCAGCATACCACCTCTTTAAAAAATATCTTGCCTATTTACAACCTATACAGATTTTATCTACCTTTAATTGTGAGAAAGAAACAAAGTTGTAATATTCCTTCAAAGCTCTCAAAGTTGATCAATGTCATTTGAAGTTTTTTCAATTCTGTTTTTGCTTCCGTATGGAATTCTCTGCCCTTCACAAAGGTCTAGGGCCTAATTGTCATAGGGACAAGCCTACGATAAATAGTTTTGGAAGAGGAGCTGTCCCGAAACTTGCTCATTGTAATGGTAGAATATTTCAAAAATCATCTTGAAATTATCAAATTGACTTGCTTGCTTTCTGTTGGCCTGATTACTTCCATGAAGACAACCTTGGATGCTGGGAACAAGTGCTGCCAAATGGAGATACTGTGAAAAAGATCTCTTATTTTCTCCTAAGGGCACCTCATTAAGCAGAAAGCTTCCTGAGAATCAGCCTCCAGCATTCTGGAGAAACTAATGTGATGCTCTTTTCGAAATTGTCTAGTTTATTCTTTGTTATGGATTTTCTTCAACTGTGCAAAACCTGGTCATCTAAATTAATCTTCTAACTCCACTTCCTTAGTGGAATTGGAAGGGCACTCAAGACACTACCAAATCTAAGCATGACTGTGCATAAGTCATAGAATGCAAGTCTATTTTATTTATTTTTTAATTCTAGGAAGTAATCCATGAAGAATGAATAAACACATACATGAAGAAGAAATAGACATGAAGGTTACCAGGACCACTACTTAGTCACTTTTCCCAATAGGATAAGTATTTCATTACTTATCCTACTCTGTAGAAATAAATAATAGCTTGTCAACAACTCTTCTATCACTTCCATTTTAAGGATAAATAATTGAGGAGAAGTTTTTTAAAGTTTTTTTTTTTTTTTTTTTTTTTTTTTAAGTAAGCTCTACACCCAACTTGGTGCTCAAACATACAACCCTGAGATCAAGAGTCACATGCTCTATCAACGGAGCCAGGCCCTAGGTACCCTAATTGAGGAGAAATTTGATACTCCTTCAAAAAAGGCAGAAAAACTCATTTCTGCGCTATCCAAGGGAACCAATTCTAGGTCAAAATATTAGGAAAAGTTTCTATTCATATATATATGAATGTCATATACATATGACATTTTAGAAGCTTGTGGCAGAAAAAGTATTGCCCACCAAATTCTACTCTTGCAGTTTGGAAAGGGTAATGTGACAAATTTGGGGCCAGAGAAATATGAATATGTGGTGTCAATTACAGAGCAAAGAAGTGAAAAGCCCATGAACAATTCCCAATCTTCCTTTCTCTCTTCCCTTAACATGGCGACTGAGAAGGTTGTACATTCTAGAAGGCGAATCCCAAGAAGGTGGCCCTCTGTGTGCAAGGGTGACTGAAGCAAAGCTCCTCCCTGTGTCCCCTCACAAGCCAACATGTGGCAACATGTGCCTGAGGAATATCATGGAGAATTTTGTGTTGTGGCTATAGCAGGATAGCCTAGTTACGTCAACTGATAGTCAACAACGCTCTAACAGTAATCTTAACTAATCTTGGCTCTTCTCTGCATTAAATGACTCTAATTCTGTTTATCCTTTTTTACTTTTTGGGAATCATACCAAAAACAACAACCACTACCATTAGTAGCTACCACCTTACTCTCTCCTGAGCCAAGCCTCAGTTGGCTGGGGTGGGGGAGACTGCAAGGAGGATGGGAGGGAGGTCTGTCTGCTTTGTGTCCAAGGGAAGCATGTTGGTAATGCCCTTTTTGGACTTGAAGGAAATAATTGGACTCATTAAGTTGCTTTTCTGCCTTCTTTTCCTTAGTCTAAATAACCCATAGGTTAATTAGACATGGTTTCTATCCTCGGGAAATTTTTTCTGTGTGTGGTTAGTAATGGAGAGAATAGTCATAAATTCAGTAATTAAATTTTCAGTTTTACAAACACTAAATAATGGCAAACTACCTGAAAGGTGTCTTGAAAAACAATATCCCTTGTGCAACTACTATCTTGTATCAATAATTCTGCAAATATTAGGTTATAATCACGATGCTTTTGTTCAAGTGACAGTATAGTAGGTCCCAATTTATGGTCTGGCCAATTGTGCAGATGGTTAACAGACAGGATCATGTAGTGTGGTTGCTTCTCAGCCCTGGCTGTATAAATATCTGGGTTTGTTTTTAAAAATACTGTTGCCTGGGCCTGATCCCAGACCAGCTGAGTAAGAATCCGTGAATCATTCTAATATACAGTAGGGTTGGGAACCACTAATGAAGTTAACAAGAACATTAAACTGGAGTCAGAATTTGAATTTTTATCCTCTTTTTATTAGCTATGTAACTTCATGCAGTCTCTCTTTCTGAATTTTAGTTTTCTTACATACATGACACATATAATACTACTCTCCCTGCCTAGCTCCACATATAGTTTTGATGTCAAAATGAGAAAATGTATGTGAAAGTACTTTGTAAACTATGAAAAGTCAAACTTCATGATAACTTTCATCATTATTTTTATAGACTCATAGACATGACTCAATCCTACTTCTAATCATTTTACTGAAGTAGTAAGAAATAGGTTAACTAAGTGAGTACGTGAGTAAACTGTCCACCTGAGTATTAGTGCTCAGGAGAAAAATCAGAAATCCAAATGGAGTGACCTGGCTGGCAGACAACTCCTCCTTCCTGCTCAGATGTCCATGTTTGTAGCAAGAAGAAGCACTACGATATTTTGATGAATTACAATTCTTTGGCTCCGTTCTGGGCAGAGAATGTGCTGATGACGTCAGAATTGCTCTTATCTTTGTAAGCTGAGTCTTTTCACTTTTCTTGGTCTTTACTTGTTCAAGAAATGTGCACCTAAGTCAGACTGGTCTGTTCCACCCCATAGAAGGCAGAGGCACTTGTTGTAGAACAGGTGTCTACCTCCCACGGTGACCTAAGTTTAAATCTTCTGACTCTGCAATTTGCTGGCTGTGTGAACTTGGGTATCTTATGTGACCCTCTCGAACTTATTAAATCTTTACTGAGTTCCTACTATTGCCAGACACTCTGATTAGAGAAGAAAAGACCAGTATAAAGAAAGAATACCTCCTCTTCCAAAAATTTACGGTTCCGACAGGAAAGACCCAACAAGCAAAGGGACAGTGACTTTTGCCTTCAGTGTTTTGCAATTAAGCTAGCCCAGTGCCTGGCAGAGAAGCTGTCCAGTGAATGGTAATAAGTATTGTCATTATTTGTCGTGTTGGGTGTGCCAGAGGCACAAGCCAAAGGACATGAACCAAGCCCTCTTGCCTAAGCCGGTCAGGCAGTGGTGAAATGTAACTTATCTATACCTTCTTGCCCCTGGCCAAGCTCTGTGTGGGTTTAAGGAAAGCAAGGAGCTCTTCTGAGTACAAAAAGACCTTGAAAATCTCCCCTTGACCTCAGCTGTCCCTGCTGGCAGAAGATCAGACTCATTCTAAAGCAGATCTATGGCTTTGGGTTTTCTCCAGGACTGACAGGGCACAAATCCAGATCACTATTTCAGAACTCATCCTGGCCAGCCGTGAGCTGCCTGGGTTAGCCTCAGGAACCCCCTGGCCTCCTGAGAATCACCCAACCAAAATGCCTGGGAATAGGGCCAGACTCCCTCAGGCCTTTTCTGGTCTTGCTGGGGAATCAGTTCTGAGCCAGAACCTATTCCACAATGAGAGATGAGTATAGGATGATCCAAACATTAACCGACTTTCTCAACCATGGTTTTCCTTTGTGGGTTCATTACATCCAAATTAATGGAATAAATTTTTTTTTTTTTAAGTCACGGAGATTTGTCCACGTAATAAGGAAATTGTAATGTTTGACCACTCGTTTTCTTTCTTTTCTTTTTAATTTTAATTCCAGGATAGTCAACATTGACCATTCATTTCAGATGGAGGTCACAAACATTTCTAGATTTGTGAAATTAATCAATGGCATTTTACCATGCTATCCGAGGACAGGAGATTGCCAAACTGGAGCTTGAATCTGCTCATCTTCTAGAACTTAACAGATGTTCATAGTTTAAACAAAAACAAAAGGAAAAGGAGGAACATCCTCTCTAATAAAGGAATAATTACGACAGAACTTAAGGCGGAAGAACAGTTTTTTCTTTCTTTCTTTCTTTCTTTCTTTCTTTCTTTCTTTCTTTCTTTCTTTCTTTCTTTCTTTCTTTCTTTCTAATGTGGTTTTTCTCTGCCCACTTTCTTAGGCTAGTCAAGTGAAACAGTGGGATTATTTTTTCCCATTTTCAAGCCTGACCTCAAGCACACGCGTTCATTTGTTATATAAAGACAATTAACTACATCACTATCAGCTCAACATTGATGATCTAGGGAGATGTTCATTTAAAAGACTACCTTTCACTGTAGCTAATGAAGAATATGCATCAAGGGTGAAACTCCTCTGGCAGGTTCTAAGCAGTTTAAAGGGAAGGGCTGCCTGTATGGAATCACCAGCCACGACACAACCCCCACTTCACTGGCTTCTCAGCAGAGATACTTTCTGAAAAACACACCAACTTGAGCTATTTAGGGCTGTGACATACATGTGGTGAGATCATCTCAATAGTCTGCTTCTGTGTCGGAAAAGCTGTAAAAGTGTTCAAATCAAAATAGTGGCGTTTGGTTGAGGATGTTTCCCCTTCTCTCCCTGCTCATTTTTCATCTTCCCAGAGGGCTCCCCTCCCCCTCCCCTGCTCTTCTTCACGCCTCTTGCTTGTCTCCCTTCATGACAAGAAGGAGTGCCTCCACTGGGCCAATGCATCAAGCAGCGACACCCACCCCGGCGGAGTCTCATTCCCTCCGACAGACGTCAATTTAAAAGGCAGGAGCAGATTCTGAGGCGAGGGTGAGGGACGTGAATGGAATCAGTCATCATTACCCTGAAGCGACGTGGGCTCGCCCTGGATGTTCCCTCATCAAGCTTCCCAGGACTCTGCCCCGAGGATCACCCCCATCACTCTAAACAGTCGTGACACGGACGATGTATGGGTTAAAATGATGAGCAGGAGAGACAGGCCTATCCCAAAGTAAATAGACTGAATTAGAGGCATTACAACAGTTAATATGTCAGGTCCCTGTTGGGAGGCCATAGATCCTGTGTGGTCTATTCTCCCTGCATATTGAAATTGATTGTGCCTCGGGCTACGGCGGGGTTAGTGGGGGAGGGGAGCTGACGATTCATCCTTCCAGTCACATGGATCAAAGAAAGCAGACAGTGTTATGTGGAATTATTTGCTGTGAAGGTGCAGGGAATAGAATTTAATAGAGCAACGGGGTATAATGAAAGAAGCCATGAGTCTTAGCCAATGTCTCCCCAGGCCACACCATCCGAGGAGTATAAATAAGATCATGCTCTTACCCAAATCATATTTCTCTGGCTCAGCCCTATCTAAAACTGCAGGAACTGTGCCCTCCTTTTCCTCCTTCCCCACCTGGCCAACTGTTTTCAGGAGACCTCAGGGGATGCTTTCTGTGCACTGAACCCTGCCCTTGTTGGCCACCATATCTGAGGCTCTCCTCCTCCCCTGCTTTCTGCCTACCGAGCTGATGTCTGTCAGGGAGACTGCCAGCTCCTAAGCCGGTCCCTGAGGTCAAGCATGAAGGGAATCTCGCCACTGCCATGCTGCTGGCACCTTCCCTGTTGCCAATAATGCCACACAGAGTCTCAAGTGCCTGGCACCAGCGCTTTTAATCCGGTTGGTTCCTTCTTAAACTCAAAGCAAATTCAATGCCACAGTGCCTTTGATAGAGGCGATTTTTCTGTTTGTTTCTACTCCCATGTTACAGTTACTCCCCACTTGCATGAATCCATAGTGATTGAGTCAGAGGATGGGCTGGGTAATAGTTACTGCCTTGGTCCAGGTTCTCCAGAGGCAGACACAGATTTGTGTGCAGCATGTATGTGGGGAGTGTGCTGGACACCCACACTCGTGTGAGAGGAGGTGAGGAAGCCAGCCTGGGAAAGGGGAAGGTAAGCTGACCTGCACTTGCAGGGGAGGCCTCTTCCAATTACATGTGTAGATCTAGAGCTAGGCTGGCCCTTCAGAGATGTCCGCAGTGGAGGCAAGGAGCTGAGATTCCAACACTCGCATCATGCAACCCACTGGATGTGGGTCGTGTCAGGGAAGAGACATAACCTTGAGTGGGGTGGTCCTCCTTTCCAGCTGAAGGCAAGTCCCAAAGAGAGATTCAGCTGGGAGTAGTCTGTAGCCAAACATTTGTGCAACCGAGGGAATAAGTACTTGGTCTTGATGGGGGATCTGGCTCGTGCACATTCACTCCACCATACCTCTTCCTTTTCCTGTGGACTTGTTGACCTTGGCCCTATACCGTTCCTTAGGTTGAATTATTTTCTAAGAAGATCCCCAAACTCTGGCAAGCCTTCTCCTCATCCCACATTGGGTAATCTGATAAATGATTGTTAATGCTCATCCTGAGACCACTTATACTTTCCTGTACTTGTAAATGTACCAGGAAGGTACGTTTCATATAAGTCCCAGGGAATAAACTGAGAGGCTCATACGACCCAAGGAATGTGAGAGCTAGGTCTGAAGCCCTGGGCTCCCTTCTGCCTGTCTCAACCCTTAGCTGATATTGGAAATCACTTCACAGCCCTAGGCTGTTAAATTCAAGTTAGACTAGCTGGCCACTAAGGTCAATTTTGGCTTTAGATTTTTCCAACAATGCACTTACATGGATGTCAAAGAAGCAAATGGCAAAGCAAAAAGGCCTTATCTCTTGGAGAACATTAAAACTCTGTGAAACAGGAAGAATAAAGCAATTAAGGAAAAACTAAGAGGATGCCTGTGTAGCTCAGTCAGTTGAGCATTGGACTCTTGGTTTCAGCTCAGATCATGATCTCAGGGTCCTGAGATGGAGCCCTGCAATGGGCTCTGCACTCAGCTCAGAGTCTGCTTAAGATTCTCTTTCCCCTCTCCTTTTGCCCCTCCCCTTGGTCTCTCTCTGTCTTTAAAATAAAGCAATCTTAAGAAGAAGAAACTAAGAAAAATTAGAGTAGCAATCCATAGTTAATACACTCAAACTCCAAATTAATTGCCACAAGCAACTCACTTATCTAGAAGAGTCAGCAAACTTTTTCTATGAAAGGATATAGAGCAGATATTTTTGGTTTTGCAGACACATAGGATCTCTGTTGCTACTACTCATATGATAGTGTGAAATCAGTGATAGATTCTATATAAAACTATGAAAATGGCTGTGCTCCAATAAAACTTTATTTATAAAACAAATGAGCAATTGTGGTTTGCCAAACCTGCTATTGAATTAAAGAGAAGAAAGGAATCTTAATAATAATCTAATGCCCTGCTACTCAAAGAGTCAGTGTGGTTCATGGATGCTGAGCATTGGCATCACCTGGTAGAGTATTAGAAATGCAGAATCTCAGACAGCACATCAGACCAACTGAATTATAGCAGGCATTTCAAAGCTATCCCAGGGTGATTTATATGCACAATAAAGTTTGAGTAGCACTCATCTGATCTATTTTTCTCCTTTTTATAGGCAAACACACTGAGGCCCAGAATGATCAAATGACTTGTCTGAAATCACATAGCTGGTTTTAGATCAAATTGAAATTAGAAGTCCAATTTTTTCTTTATTCTACAAATATTTATGTATTTTTAAAGATTTTATTTATTTGAGAGAGAGATCGAGTGTGTGTGTGTGTGGCGGGGGGGTGGGGAACAGATGGAGAGAGAGAGGGAGAGAAGTGGACTCTGTGCAGAGTATAGAACCTGACTCAGGGCTCAATCTCACGACCCTGAGATCACAACCTGAGCGTAAATCAAGAGTCAGGCACTTAACTGACTGAGCCATTCAGGTACGCCTACAAATATTTATTGAATGTCTATTGCATATCAAGTGAAAATGCCTGCCTTCATAGAACCTGCATATTTTGGAAGGGAAGCAGACAATTAAGAATTTTCTAAATCAAACACGTGGCAAGTTAGAAATCAGTAAATGTTTTGAAGAAAAAGAAATCAAGGATAGAGAATAGAGAGTATAGGAATGTATTACAATTTTACATAATTTGTTCAAGGAAGACCTCATTAAGAAGGCAACATCTGAGCAATGACTTGAAGGAGACAAAGATATTTATGAGCACATAAATATCTAAGAAGACAGCCTGTAGATATAGGGAGTAGCAGGTGCAAAGGTCCTCTGTGGGGAGCATAAATAGTATGTTCAAGGAACAGCAAGGCAGTCCTGCGGCTTGGAGTAGAGTGAAAGCAGGGGAGTTAGTTGGAAATAAGGTCATGAAGTCAGAGAGAGACGATGGCTTGTGGGAAGATGAGGACAGAATTGTGTAAGGCCTCAGAGATTATTGTAAAAATTTGCCTTTTGTAAAAACTAAAGGTTTTGAGCAGAGGACAAAAGGATCACTCTGGGTGCTATGTTGAGAATAAAGAGCAGGTGGAGGATCCCAAAAGAGGGAACAAGGAGACAAGTTAGGAGGCATTTGCAATAATCCAAGGGGAATATAATGGTGGCTCATACCAAAAGTGGTGAGAAGTGATTTGGTTTGGGAGATATTTAAGGCAAAGCAAGCATGTTTTCCTGATAGATGGTTAGATATGGGGTGTAAAAGAAAGAGATGAGATGAAGATTGAGGATGACATCAACTGACATAGAGGAAAATGCAGGAGGAGCAGTTTAAGGAGTGATGATCATGAGATTGTTGCCGGAATAATACCCAGTGAGAGATGTTGACTAGAGTGCTGGACGCATGTATATCTTGAGTTCACTGGAAAAGTTGGGTTGAAGTTCTACATTTGCAGATATGATGTAGAGATGGCGTTTAAGGTCACAAGATTAGGTGGGATAACTAAGGAAATCAGTGCAGGTAAAGAAGAGAAGGGGTCCAAGAATTAAGCCCTAAGACGTTCCAATTTAAGAACTTGGGGAGTTGAAGAAGGACCAGCAAAGCACACTGCATCTTGCTTTCTGTGTTACGATAAGGTGACATAGAAGGAGCATCTCCTTGGTGATAAGTGGGTCCTGAGAGCCTCAGCCACTGCTCTCCTCGCTTTTCCTAATCTAATTGTCATCTACTCCAGCTTTCTGGCTGTTTCATGTAAGCTTGATTTTCCCCTTTATTCCTACCAGATGCCAGGTACTAGATTGAAAAAAGTGTGAGTGTCTGGGAGTAAAGAGCTAATTTGATGTTTCTGAAGATTCTGCTGGTACAAATGAACTATTTTATTTTGTGTTTGTACTCCACAATAGAAAGAGGGAAAAGGCACCAGAGCTATTTTCTGGTGACAGAGTCCATCAAATTCTGCTGATTTCATTTGAATTAAGAAAAGGAAAAAGAAAATTAGCACAGATAAGGAGCCCCTTATTTCCAGGCTGAAAGAAACTTGTTTAGAAGCGTTCAGTCTGAGAATGGTATTAGAAAAGAAACAGGCAGGGTGGAAATTGAAACTACATGTGAACCTCTGCTGTAAAACATGTTTGTACTCTGTTCAGTTCCACACTGCCAAGTCCTTTCATTTTATTCTCTGTGGTTATGTCCTCTTTTGGGAAAAATTAAGGCAAGGATTGTGGCTTAGGTGTATCCTATTTTAAAGAACCAGTGGGCTCAAATGCAGAGTGGAGGGGGAGGCAGTTTAAGTAGATAAAGGATATGAGACCATAATAATTAGTGATTTTAGGGCAGGCATAAAAATCTGAATTTTTATGTGCAATTTCCCAAATTTTAGTATTGATACTCAGATACTTTTCAAATGCGGTGAGAGCCAAAACATATATGTATATACACCCTCATATACATACATCTGTGGATTACAACTCATTCAAAAGCAGACAGTATATTGTACAGATAATAAAGAATTTTCTAACAATCTTGATAAATTTAAAAGGAATCTATTTCTTGGTAATAGGATTTTCTGCTAAAACACCAGCAATAACAAAAACAATTGTGAAACAGAGTAAGACACATTAGGGCTGTGGTGTCCTATTGGTGGAATTTTAGGAATCACCCTACTCATACAGGAAAAACTTTTATTTATGTATTTGTTTTTTTCATGAGAGACACAGAAAGAGAGGCAGAGACATAGGAAGAGGGAGGAGAAGCAGTCTCCACGCAGAGAGCCTGATGTGGGACTCAATTCTTGGACTCCAGGATGACACCCTGAGCCAAAGGCAGAGGCTCAACCACTCAGCCACCCAGGTGTCCCCAGGAAAAACTTTAAAAAAAAAAAAAAAGGATTTTACTTATTTACTTGAGAGAGAGAGAGAGCTAGAGCGCACATGAATGGGGTTAGTGGTAGAGGGAGCGAGAGAAGTAGACTCCCCACTGAGCAGGGAGCCCTACAACACAGGGGCTCAATCCCAGGCCTCCCGGGCCAGACCCTTAACCAACTGAGCCACCCAGGCATTCTTCAGGAAAAACTTCCTATGTCATGGGAACCTTTTTCTTATCATTGACCCCCCAAGTCAGTAATTACTTCCTTTGCCTACCAGTGAGGCTAGTGTTAATATTATACCAAATTAAAAATAAAACAAAGTAATAGTTGTGAGACCCTAAAGTCCTCAAAACAGGGATTCTGGAATATCTTCACATTAGTCTCCCGGTAGAGGGTGATAAGAATTGACCTAAGTCCATTCTACCCTTCTACAGTTTTCAAGTATTTTGGTGATATCAGAAGAGGTCAGAAGTATATTGGAGCTATAAGGTCTCTTAACTAGATGGTATTTTACATTAAAAACAAATCTTAGACCCAACTACAATAACTCATGAATGACCAGTCACAACCTATTCTAGTTAAGTGTGGGGAAATTTCCTTCCCAGTCATAAAGCACTTTCACATGCAACTGCTGTGAAGGATTCACTCTGAGGCAGAAACCACAATTCTGGGATTCAGTCCAGTAAATATCTAGCTGGTCAGTCACAGTATTCTCTAGAAAGGTCCAAATAGAGCAAGAGCCTGTGACATTCCTATATCTTTCTAATGTAACAGTTTCTTTCTTTCTTTTTCTTTTTCTTTCTTTCTTTCTTTCTTTCTTTCTTTCTTTCTTTCTTTCTTTCTTTCTTTCTTTCTTTTTTTCTTTCTTTCTTTTTTCTTTTCTTTCTTTCTTTCTTTCTTTCTCTCTCTCTCTCTCTCTCTCTCTTTCTTTCTTTTTTTTTCTCTGTTTTTCTAATGGAATAGTCCTCTGGTCAATCATTTATTGTAAGCTCTCATTTTACCAGTGAAAAGTGATCTTCTATATAAAAAAAGAAATCACTAGTATAGACTTCTTTAATATTTGAAATTCTTACATAGAAGTCTCTAAGTATGGATTATTGACTGGAGTCCTTGAAATGCTACCTAACCATTGGGATGAGAATTCCAGACAGAGTTCTTCAAGTGTTAACAGGTCCTTGGGTACAGATTAAAATGAATTCATACATTAGTACCTTACACTGTGTATGCTAAAGCACGATACATAGACAATATAACCATTATCCTAACTACCTTCTATCTATAAGCAGAGAACAAATACCCCTCATTTGAAATTCCTATAACCTGCACGTTTATGACTCATGACACTCATACCACTGGTTTAGAAAATTATCTTCATTACAAACAAGGACATTTCCTCTTGAAATTGGTGTCTGTGTTTCCAAAGTCTGATCCTCTCAACAAGAAGTTGTTTCTTTTCTGTGGGTTACTATATTCTTTACAGCTAGCTCAAAAATACATATACGTCTGTATTTATGAAAGTTAAAAAGCAAACAACAGTTACCTACCTAAAGAGATGGAAGTTATCCCTCTGTCTAACAACAAGTAAAAATCTGAACAGACTGAAAATCAACAAGATGTGACAATATGCAGGGAATTTACCAGGAGAGATACAAACATTTCTGGAGATAGAGGGAAGAAGGTAAAAGGAGCAGTGTGCAGAATGAACTGCAAATACAGAGTTCTATAGTGGGAATGCATATTGTGTTGAGACTAGAAAATGTAAGAAAAATTAGGAACATTTGTAGCAGTTTCTAGGCTTGATTAAATAGAGAAAATCTATTATGTTATGAGGTAGTATGAAACAGGATACCAAGATAAAACTTGCTTGACGTGACTAGAAGATAAGATAAACATTGAATTGTTCTAGCTTATGAGCTAATTAGACCTGTGACCTCATTCTTATTCTTCACTAATAACCATCTGTGTGAAGTTCTCCCTCTAACTTAATTTCCTGAATCTCCTACTCAACTTTCAGAAGTAAGAATGGTATTAAAATGGAGGACACTAATTATTTTTCCTCAGAAAATATGTTGCACGTTTTGTTTCCATGGAATCTTTCATTGTAAGACAAGTAAACCGGAGAAAGACAATTTGGGGATAACAAAAAGCAATAGTCTTATTTGCCTGATTCCAAATTTCTTCTCATTCTGTTTTCTTCCCAGTTTTATCCACAATGATACGTACTTTTATGTACAATGATTATGATATACAATTTTTATTTTACTAACAATTTTTTTTGAAGATTTTATTTGTTTATTTGAGAGAGAGAGTGAGCACAAACAGGGGGAATGGCAGAGAGAGAGGGAGAAGCAGGCTTAGGGCTCAATCCCAGGACTGAGGGCAGATGCTTAACAGTCTAAGCCACCTAGGCGCCCCTTATTGTAGTAACAATTTTTATTTTCATTTTATTAACTTTGCATTAAAATTTAAATCCATTCTTTTATAGATTTCATTATCATTTTTGGTGTCTTTCCATATTACAAAATGATGTAAACATTTAGAATTAAAAGAAATAATGTCTTCTAATCAGTTAAGGCCACCAGAGTCTGATATTTTAATTAATAATATGTAGATTTTAAATTGGCTCTCTGCATAGTTTTAAGGATATAAATTGCCCCAAAATTATATGAATGTATTCTCATTTTGAAAGAGACATGTTATGGAAGATCATAGAGATATGAAGGAGACACAGAGACATAATAACAAAATAAACTGTAGACTCTCCTTTCTTTTACTTTTCTTCAAGGACCATGGCAATTTTAATTTTGATGTCAATATTTCTAATCTTTAAGTAAACTCAAGTATATGGGGTGCTGACTGGCTCAGTCAGAAGAGCATGTGACTCTTGATCTTGGGGTTGAGAGTTTGAGACCCACAATGGATATAGAGATTAGTTTAAAAAATAGATAAATAAATAAATTCAAGTATAGACGTGTATGTGTGCAAGTATTTTGTTTTGCCACAATATCTGAATTATTGTGTAACTTGCTTTTCATGCTCACATCATGGCAATTTTGCATGTCAGTACATATTTATTTACAACATTTTAATTTTTAAATTTCTTTTTCTTTTTCTTTTCATTCAAGTATAGTTAACATGCAGTGCAGTATTAGTTTCAGGTGTACAATATAGTGGTCCAACACTTCCATACATCGCCCAGTGCTCATCACAAGTGCATAGACCTCATCACATATTTCCTTTGTTCCCCTGCCTACCTTCCCTCTAGTAACCATTGGTTTGTTCACTACAATTAAGTGTGTATTTCTTGGTTTGTCTCTCTTTTCTTCCTTTGCTGGCTTGTTTTATTTCTTAAATTCCATCTATGAGCAAAATTATATGATATTTGTCTTTCTCTGACTTATTTCACTTAGCATAATACTGCCTAGCTCCATCCATGTTTTTTGTAAATAGCAAGATTTCATTCTTCTCAATGTCTGAGTATATATAAAACCACAGTGCATATATATGTACACACTGCACTTTCTTTACTCATTTATCAATCAATGAACACTTCAGCTGTTTCCATATCTTATCTATTATAAATCTTATATCTATTATAAACATCAGGGTACATGTATCCCTTTGAGTTAGTGTTTTTATATTTTCTGGGTGAATACCCAATATTTGGGGTAAATACCTAGCAGTGCAATTACTGGATCTTAAGGTAGTTCCACTTTTAACTTTTTGAGGAACCTACATACTGTTTTCCACAGTGGCTGCACCAGTTTGCATTCCCACCAACAGTCGAAGAGCGTTCCCCTTTCTCCACATCCTTGTCAACACTTGTTTCTTATGTTTTTGATTTTAGTCATTCTGACAGGTGTGAGGTGATATCTCATTGTACTTTTGATTTGCATTTTCCTGATGATGACTGATGTCGAGCATCTTTTCATGTGTCTGTTGGCCATCTGCATGTGTTTTTTGGAGAAATGTTTGTTCATGTCTTCTGCTCATTTTTAATTGAATTATTTTTGGAGTGTTGATTTGTATAAGTTCTTTATTGGATACTAACCCTTTACCAGATATGTCATTTGCAAAGATCTTCTCCTATTCCAGAGGTTGTCTTTTAGTTCTGTTGATTGTTTCTTTCACTGTGCAGAAGCTTTTTATTTTGATGTAGCCTCAGTCATTTATTTTGCTTTTATTTTCCTTACAGGAGACATATCTGGAAAAATGTTGCTGTGGCCAATGTCAGAGAAATTAGGATTTTTATGGTTTCAGGTTTCACCTTAGGTCTTTAATCCATTTTGAATTTACTTTTGAGTATGGTATAAAAAAGTGGTCCAGTTTTCTTTTGCATGTAACTGACCAGCACCATTTGTTGAAGAGACTGGCTTTTCCTCATTAGATATTCTTTCCTGCTTTTATGAAGATTAATTGATCATATAATTATGGGTTTATTTTCTATTCTGTTCTATGATCTTTGTGTCTATTTTTGTACCAGCACCATATCGTTTTGATCACTATAGCTTTGTAATATATCTTGAAGTCTGGAATTGTGATAACTTCAGCTTTGCTTTTCTTTTTTTAAATTGCTTTGGCAATTTGGTGTCTTTATTGGTTCCATATAAATTTTAAAAACATTTCTAATCATTAAGATTGTGTTAATGGTATTGCTTTATTTTTATATAACTATTTTCCTGATGTTTATTTAGGTTTTTTCCTCTTAAGTTTTCCACTTGAAATAATGTTATAGTGAATAATTTTTAAAATATATCTTTGTACATATGTGACATTATTGTTACAGGACAGAGTCTTATAAGGGAGACACTGAGTTAATAAAAAATTCATATTTTAAGTTTTGTTGAATATTGCCAAATTTCTCTCCAAGGAGACTTAGCCAATGCAATGGCATAAAAACTAGAGTATGCATTTCCTAAAATCTCACCAATATTAAATATTACATTTCTCTCTGATTTTCCAATTTAATGTGAAGGATGGTGTTTTTGTTGCTATTTAAATTTTTATTTCTCTGATTACTCCAAAGGATGAGCATTTCCCCCCATACATTCTGGTCATTTGCATTTAATTTTAGGAAAATTGATGGTTCATAGATTTTGTTAAAATTTCCAATAAAATATCTGATTTTTTACTATTTCCAGAAACTCCCCAAGTATTCTGAATAGTAACTCATTGCATATTAGTGTATTATTTGTATCTTGTCATTACTCAATGACTTAAGTACAGACTTCCAGTGGCTTTTAGTAGAAACATTTTGAAGCTTACCTTTTTAATCAGATCATTTTTTTTTGGTTGGTTTGTTTTGTTTTGCTGTTGAGTTATATAAGATAAGACCCTTGTATATTTTTTAGATATTAACCTCTTATCAGATATATAGTTTGCAAATATTTTCTTCCATTCTGTAGGTTTCTTTTCATTTTGTTGGTTGTTTCTGTTGCTGTGAAGAAGTTTTTTCAGTTTTATATAGCCCCACCTGTTTCTTTTTGCTTTTGTTGCCTTTGCTCTTGATGTTGTATCCAAAACATCATTGCCAAGACCAATGTCCTATGCTTCTTTGTAGGAGTTTTATGGTTTCAGGTCTTATGTTCAAGCTCTTAATCTATTTGGAATTTATTTTTCTGAGTGATATAAGATAGGTCTCATTCCATTCTTTAAAATGTAGATATGGGGGATCCCTGGGTGGCGCAGTGGTTTGGCGCCTGCCTTTGGCCCAGGGCGCGATCCTGGAGACCCCCACGTCGGGCTCCCGGTGCATGGAGCCTGCTTCTCCCTCCGCCTATGTCTCTGCCTCTCTCTCTCTCTCTCTCTCTCTGTGACTATCATAAATTAAAAAAATTTTTAAATGTAGATATGTAGTTTTCTTAACATCATTTATTGAAGAGACTCTCCTTTCCTCATTTGTGTTCTTAGAGCACTTGTCAAAGATTAGTCGACTACATATGCATGTTTTTTTCTTGGATCATTAAACTGTTCCATTGACTTTGATGTTTGTTTTTATGCCCTTACCATATTGTTGTGATTCCTATACCTTTGTGATATAATTTCAGATCAGGAAATGTGACATTTCCAGCTTTGTTCTTTTTCAAGGTTGCTTTGGCTATTTGGAGTCCTTTTGTTTCCATACACGTTTTAGGATTTTTTTTCTATTTCTGTGAAAAATACCATTGGAATTTTATTTTATTTATTTTTTAAAAAAGATTTTATTTATTTAATCATGAAAGACAGAGAGAGAGAGAGAGAGAGGAGAGGCACAGGCACAGGCAGAGGGAGAAGCAGGCTCCATGCAGGGAGACCAACGTGGGACTCGATCCTGGGTCTCCAGAATCTCACCCCCGGCTGCAGGCCACGCTAAACCACTGAGCCACCCTGGCTGCCCCCCCATTGGAATTTTAATAGGGATTGTATTGAATCTGTAGATTACTTTGGCTGGTATGAACCTTTTAACGGGGGGATCCCTGGGTGGCTCAGCAGCATGGAGCCTGTTTCTGTCTCTGCCTCTCTCTGTCTATCATGAATGAATAAATAAATCTTAAAAAAAACAAAAAAAAACATGAACCTTTTAACAGTATTAACTCTTTCTATTCATGAACATGAGGTATCTTTCTATTTGTTAGTGCTTGTTCAATTTCTTTCACCAAGGTTTCAGTCTACAGTTTCAGTTTTCAGTCTACAGGTTGTTGATCTCCTTGGTAAATTTATTCCTAAGCATTTTGTTATTTTTTATATTATTGTAAGTGGAATTATGATAGTTTGTTGTTAGTATATAGAAACACAACTGATTTTCTGGTACTAATTTTGTATCCTCAAACTTACTGAATTTGCTTATCAGTTCTAACAATTGTTTTTTGTTTTTATTTTTGTTTGGTGGGGTCTTTAGAGTTTTCCACATAAAATATTTCATCTGCAAACAGACTATTTTACTTCTATCTTCTGATTTGGATGGCTTTTTTCCCTTTTTCTTGACTGATTGCTGTGGCTAGGATTTCCAGTACTATGTTGAATAAAAGTTGTGACAGTGAAAATCTGCATCTTATTTCTGACCTTAGGGGACAAGTCTTCAGCTTTTCATCATTGAGTATATTGCTAGCTGTGGGGTTGTCATACATGGCCCTTTTAAGCTTGAGATATATAATTATTCAGGTTGTTTATTTCTTATTAAGTAGAATTTAGTAGGTTGTATCTTGCTTTTTTTTTTTTTTTTTGACCATATGGATCATAGCTGTTCATGTTGATAACTTTATTATTTGATTGCCCTGTGGATCTGTTTTATTTTTTTCTCTCATTTTAGTTATTTCTTTTCTTCTGATATGCCTAACTGGTTTTTCTTTCTTTTCCTCAGATTGCCAAAAATAGTATATGAAAAATTGTAGAAATAATTTGATGCTCAGGTTAGTGTATTTTCCCCTCTCTAATGAAGTTTCATTTTGCTTCTGACTAGCTGTCTAGGGTCATTAACAATTTCAAATTACCTCAACTCCAAAAGGTTTAAGAGTATTTGAACCTGAATCTTGTTTCCTGTTAGTGAAAGCCTCTTCCTGGTTCAACATTACTATCTATATCACCCAAAAGTATGGATATTTACAAGGGTCTTTTATTTGACAGGCCTTAAATTCTAGTTTTTGGTCTCAGTCCTGTGAGTCTATTGAAAGCTCTGCTCAACTTCAAAATCTTACAATCTTGAAAGAAACTGCCTCAAGCAAGTGCTTGTTGTTGTCCTCTATAAGTCATATAGTAATATTTTGTAATATTGATTCATCATCACTTATTATTAATATCTTGAAGGACATTGAAGTTACAACTTCCAAAATAGGTAAAAATCAAATATATTTAAGATGAATTTTTTTTTTCTTAGAAATTTGCCATTTTTGTTTTATTACCTTCTCATATGCATTATTGTCAAGGAGAAGTCTGATGCTAATATGATTCTTTTCTTTTGTAGGGAAGCTATTCTTTCTCTTTGGAATATCTATCTTGGGAGTATTATTTTTTAGTTTTGGCTATGGAATCACAATTTGTTATATTTAGCTCTGGATTTGTGCTCCTTCTCTAAGTGGATACCTTTGAGTCTCTTCTTCTGCTCTGTATAAAAATATATTATTTCATTGATTAAATATTCTATTCTCTAGTTTTCTTTTTTTTTTAATATTTTATTTATTTATTCATGAGAGACACACAGAGAGAGAGAGAGAGGCAGAGACATAGGCAGAGGGAGAAGCAGGCTCCATGCAGGGAGCCCGATGTGGGACTCGATCCTGGGTCTCCAGGATCACACCCCAGGCTGCAGGCGGTGCTAAACCCCTGCGCCACCGGGGCTGCCCCTCTAGTTTTCTTTTTCATAATTTTCCTATTAAATGGATTTCAGGTCTAATACAGATCTATCCTCTGCAACCCTTTATTTTTCATAGCTTCCATTTTTTCCTTGAACACCATATTCTGTGAAGTTTTTTGGCATGGTTATCTAGCTCACTAATTTACTCTTAATCCTAGTTCATTTTGCTATATATCTCACCTTTTGAATTCATTTTTATTTCCATGTTCTTTGGATTTTTTTTCATAAAATACTCTTCTAATTTTATAGAAACTGTAAACATATCCATACACTTTCATTATAGACCTAGTCTGTTCGCTCTATTAAATATTCTTTCCATATGTTAGTTTTCTACTTTTTGAATTGGAGTTCTTTCTTTGGTAGTTTTGGTTTTCCTCAAATATTTATAGATTCTTAGTTTCTATGTGTGTATTTTTCAGGAATGTTCCCTGTTTGCCTGCTTGTGGATGCATGTTTTGACTACAGAAGCTAGTCTTTGGAGAGATACAAGTACTACAAAACATGGTATGTTAGTGGCCTGTCTTTTTAGTTTTGAAGCCACCTCCTCCATTTTCCTCTGTGCCTCAGCTATCCAAAATTCTCTGCCTTCAGTGCTTTATTTACTGATAGCTTTTGGCAGCAAACTCAATTACTTTGTCCCCTCAAGATAATTATTCAAAGTGACAGTTTGAGTCGATAATTATCCAAAGCTCCATTATTGTTACCCATATCCTTTGATCTGAGAGCTACTCTGATGTCAAACACCATTTACCGTCTTTATTTGTGTGTTTTCATTATAAATTTATGTAGTCTTCAGTTCCCCTTTCATTCCTATTGGCTTTCTATTCTTCAGAAGTTCATCAAAATTTTATATTCACTTAAGGTGACTTTTTTTTGTTTCCTTACAACATATTTTAAGCAGTTTTGTTTTACTTCAAAGGAGTTGGGGCTAGAATGAAAGTGATTGAGCTGAATTCACTCTACTTTAACAGTTTTGCAATGAAAATCATAATTTTGCAGAGGCATATATTGTAGAGCAAAAACCTCAGAAATAGTTTACACAGAAACACATGGTGGTGGTTCGTATCTACTTTTTGGGTTGCTATCATAATGAGAGGATAGGTGCATGCAATCTCCAGAAACTGATTGGTATTCTAAGATGAGTATTGAATCTTTGGTCTTTGGTTAGCCAAAGAGAAAGAGAGAGAGAGAGACAGAGAGAGAGAATAGTGTAATAAAGCATGAGCTAAAATGCAAATCAGAGGAATGCTTCAGAATGAGTCAAACAAGTCTTAACACAAAACCTCTTCCAAAAACACAAGGCACACATGAATATTTGATGGCAAGAAAGAAGTTAGAAAACAATAACTGCATTAAAAAGCAGGGTTTGGGTTGATTTCGGGATACTGTTTATTGACAATGACTGACATTTTATTGCAGGCTTCCCTGGAAGAGATTGCAACTATATCTGAACTAAAGCACTTGACCAAGAATCTTCTATGGTACATAAATAATAGTTTTATTTATTGAAATTCCTCTGTATATACATCCCCAGCCTAGATATTCCATGAAATTCAGAAGCCATTTAAAATATATTCATAATAGAAACCTCACAAAATTTCAACATATTTAAAATCAAGCATTATATGTTCTTTTTAAAAGCCCATTATCAAAAGTAAATGCTGACATTGTAACAATATGGAAGTAAGTCTTTGGGGTTGATCAAATTTTAGGAATTTTTGAAGTTTGAATCCATCTGTATGCATTTGAATATGAAACTGAGTATCAAGAGTAATAGAATGTTGTTAGTGAAAGGACCTGAGAACTCATTAGGCTAACATCACCAGCACTTTAATTATCTGGAAATTTTAAAATAAATGCGGTTTGGGGCTTAAATTACATCTATGGTGGTTGCCGAAGATGGCTCTGCACCTCAGAATCACAGAGGGAATGTTTTTCAAAATGTGGAACCCTGGGTCTTAAAGATCTCATTTCAGTTGGTTTTTAGGGCAACTTGGGAATTTACAATATTAAAAATCTCCCTAGAGATATATGAGATGTAGCAAGGTGTCAGAATCACTGATTCAGAAAGCTTCCTGGATTCTTCATAATCCCTTCATTTATAGAATATGCACCATATATATTCTTTTTTGTGTCTTTTTTAAAAAAATAAAAGCTATAAAATTGTCCTCAAAGTGTTTCTAGATCCCAATTTTAGGCAAATGGGGCACAAAAAATTAACCAACACGGGGTGGGGGGAAGCAGGAACCAACTTGCCTCTATGAAACCTAAATGTTGTTAAAGAGTTCCCTCCTTTTTCTTTCAACAAATGTTAGAAACAACATCCAAAAAAAAAAAAAAAAAAAAAAAAGAAAAAAGAAAGAAACACCATCCAACAAAAAAATAAGCCCTCAAAAAAGAACAGCTTTTGTAACTCTCACTGCAAGTTTATAAAAACAGGAAACACCTGAGCTCTAGCAAATCCTTTGATGAAAACTTGCAAAACTAACTCCTCAAAAAGAGAACATAAGCTAGATCTCTCATCTTTAACATGATCATTGATCAAGTTCATTGCCATTCTTTTTTTTACTAGGCCCCACGAATTACCCACAAACTTTCAGTGTCATTTGTGGTTATTACTGGAGTATCCAAATTTGCCTTTAGTCTTGATACTCTTTTTCTATTCATTTTTAAACTGGCAACAACACTGAAATATCTCACTGTTTTCTTCCCCCCTCTTCTTTTTAAAAAATTTTACCCAGTGACTAGCAATAAGAAAATGTACATTTAAATGCTGTGGTCTTTTCACAAAATCCATAACAGAAGAGACCTAAACTGCCCAATTTTACCATCTCACTCCCAGATTAAAATCTTTCAAAGGGTTCCCATTTTCCTTAGGATGAAATTTAAAAAATCCAAATATGCTTGACCGTCTCTTCCTCCCTCAGTTTCTCTGTCCCTCTGTGCTCTGCTCTTTGTCCCAAGAAACACATAGGATGGGAGGCATTGGCAGGGCATGGGCCGGGGGGGGGGGGGGGGGTGCGGTGCAGGGCTGGAACTTGGAGCTATTTCTTTCCTGCTGCCTCACTCTTTCTGCCTAACTCTCTGCTGGCAGTTGTGAGTATCCTCACTTCCACAGCTCTTGCTCTGATCAGTCTCCAATAGCTCTGTCCACCCCACTTACTCCTCACATCGTGGCATCTTCCTGTAATTGCTGTTCTCTGGGAGGCTGACCCTTTGTCCATTCCTGAAACCCTGCCTGCACACCTGTAAGTATCCCTTTTATTAAAATCTCTTTTTGAAACCATCCGAGTGAGTTTTGTTTCCTCCTAGGACCTTGACCAGTAGGATGAGTTTATAAAGTCCTGCATAGTCTAACCTCTGCCTACCGTGCCCACCTATCACCCTGCGTTCCAGCCATGGTTTCTGCCACTCAAGGGCATGTGCTTCTTCCTTTACCTGAACTGTTCTTCCTCATCCTCTTTACCTGTAAGTCTCTCCCTCCCATCCTCAGGTCTTCATGTTTGCAATGATTTATAGATCAGTACTGAGCAGCTCCCAATGAGTATTTGATACTTACTAAATGTTTTGTAGCTAAGGATAGTAACACCCATGCAAATTGCTTCATCAACAATTTAGCCCAGGGAAATAGCTATTGAAAAGAAGAGATGAAACTGCTGCCTTGTACATTATTTTCATTATTTTGTTTAGTAGATTAGACATACTCACAAAAATTATTTTAACCTAGTGGATAATCAAGCAGGTTTGACCCTGAGCTTTTTTTTTTAGCCTTTACTAGATACACTGCATCCTTTCAAAATTTTATAGAAAATATACTGGGGGCTTAAGGAGGAGAATGCTTATGTATATTGTGCAACAAACTTGAATTCTCCTTAAGCCCCCAACATATTTCCTATATAATTTTGAAAGGGTGCAAAATTCCTTGCTATCTATTGTACAGTATGCATAAGTAATGTGAGAAGCACCATGAAAGAAATAGAGTGACCTAGAATATTAATTGTCACTGAGTTGGTTTCAATCTCCTTGGTTCTAAAGAAAACCTGATGGAATCAGGAGCAGAAAAGAATTTAAAGATATTGGTGATCGCTATTTGCTACAGGATGTACACAACTGTATCTTTTTTACTTAGTGACACTTCAATTTTGATCTCAGTGAGCATTCCCAGTGTTCATGAGGGTCCTAAATATTTCACTCTACTGATCTTCTGACTGGAATAAAAGTCCTCCCACTTTTTACTTTTTTAAAAAAGATTTTATTTACTTATTCATGAGGCACACAGAGAGAAAGGCAGAGACATAGGCAGAGGGAGAAGCAGGCTCCATGCAGTGGGCCCAGTGTGGGACTCGATCCCAGGACCCCAGGATCACACTCTGAGCCAAAGGCAGATGCTCAACCACTGAGCCACCCAGGCGTCCCTACTTACTTTATACTTGAATAGCACCTCACCTCTTTCCAAGTTCCTGTACATGCATTGCCCTTACTCTTGCCCCAGTGAGGTGCATAGATGCTCAGAATGTTAAATATCTTAGGGAAGACCACAGAGATTGAACAGGGAAGGGTGTTAAAGTAACCGTGGGTTTTCTGTCATAAAGTTTGGTCTTTTGCCTACTGTTTCATGCACATGCCCCTGATTATCAAAAAATTTGGGCAGTCATCTTTTCCTCTGCTTCTGAAAGTAGAGTTATTTAAAAAGGAAAAGGAAGAGCTGGCAAAGTTGGCCAAGGGAAAAAAAATATATCTCTTTGTGTAAAGTGCCAAACATTAATATCTGACAAATAATCAGTATTCTACAAATATTAGTTCATTTGGAAGAGAATTCTGGAAAAATGTCCTTCAGGAAACAAACACTTGAGAAAATAGTGTCTTGCTAAAAAAAATTGCCATTGGTATATGAGTAAAGAGCAAAAGCTGCTGCTGCCCCAGATAATGGGGTTCATTAATACTGCTGTTAAATCTGATGTCTTTTATGAATTAGAACTTAAAGAAGTTTGACTATTTTAAGGTCATTTATTTAAAGAGAATCTGAACCATCTTATAACTTGCCACATATTATCTGCTTAATGAAGGCCATCAAGTGCTTTATGAACTCAATTAAACACAGCAAATGCATCTGTATGTCATTGCAATAATTGCCTCCTCCTGAGGTCTATAGAAACCAGAATCAGAACATGATAACCAGGTGGTCGAGTCCTTTGCCTATGGCTTATTTGGTGGCAAATTCCATAAATTGTTTGGATCTCCTTTGTTTGGAAATACCACCTCCCATTTCGAGAGCAATCATTTGTCATAACACAATTAAAATGAGCAGGTCTTGGCCATCCATGACTCTTCATCTTCCTGCAGATGCAAGAAGTCCCCTTTCTCTTTGGTGGTAGCTCAGAGGTGGTCCATCAACTTAGCGCCTCGCTTCAAAAGTGGAATCAGGAGCTTGTGTTTAAAACCCAGATCCCTAGGTGACTAGTGGTCCAATGAGAAAAGAAGTATTAAAGTGTAGAATGGTGATCTTCCCCCCTCCTCTGAAGCCAATTGAGACATTTAGCTCATTTGGTTTCTTAAAGAAGTGAAAGGAAAGAATCAGGGGAGGGGGAAGAGGGACAATCCTCTTGAATAAAAAAGCCAATCATCAGGTGACATCTCTGGCACTAACATTTAGTAACTGATAATTGCTGTAACTAGGGCCATTGAGCTTTGCAAATATTATCCAGTAAATTTTAATTAGCACCCGGGGGATTGAAGAGTTTCAGAATAAGCTCTTGGGAGAAGCTTCCCTAGCCAGTGGCGATGTGTGCTGAGTAATTTTAGATCAGCTGGCCTGTCAGAGCGGATCAGTGTCATCGCACCACTTATCCTGAGGAAAATGCACCTGCTTCTACATGGAAATAAGGTGCATTATCTGCCAATTTGTGCTGCTTATTTCTACAGCTCCCCAGGTTTGACGAGTGGGGAATATAAGGACTAAATCAGGAGGCTTTGGAGGGGAAAGGAAGGAGAGTTTCACTGCCCTTCAAGGATGCACACTGTCACAGGCCCTTGAGTGGCCTCCTCTTCCTCTTTTGGTTGCCTTGGGACCTCTCTTGGGGCTGTGTCAAAATGGCATTCAACTTGCTACAAAACCTGAGGATGCTATTTTGTAATAAAGAAAAAAATATCCCATATTATTTTCTTTTTGTATGAGGAATTTCCAGTTGTATTCTGAAGCGTAGAGTGAGAAGTTAGGAACAGAAGGACACTGATCCCTGACAAGGAATCTATTCAAGGCTAATCCATAATATTGGTTGGAAATGTTTAGAAACAAATGTGTACAAATATAAAATGTATGTCTCAATTTTTTTAATTGCACAGTACCTGAGATATCTTCTAAATGTAAAAGAATCAAAGAAAACAGGAATATTGAGCTAATATTTATAAACAGACTATCTAGAAGGCACTATGTGAAGCTAGGTATATATGCTATTTTACTTTCCCCTACTCGTGGATAAGGAAAATAAACTTAGAGCAATTAATGGACTGTCTTTGGCCCAGTTCATGGTCCCAGAGTCCTTGGATAGAGCCCCACATCAGGTTCCCTGCTTAGGAGGGAGTCTGCTTCTTCCTTTCCCCCTGCCCCTCCCCCCTCTCCTTCTCTTTCTTTCACACACACACTCTCTCTCATAAATAAATAAAATCTTTAAAAACAAAAAAGTCAGACAGGCACAAGCATAGGTGTGGAACTTACGCACCTGGGAACCTTTCTACACTGCTGGTGGGAATGTAAAACGGTACAACCACTCTGAAAAAACAGTCTAGCAGCTTAACAGAGTTAAACTAGCATAGTTACCAAAGGGCCTAGTAATTTCACTCCTCAATATAGACCCAAAAAAGTGAAAACATACATCCACACAAAAACTTTATACATGAATATTCATAGCAGCACTATCCAGAGTAACCAATGGTAGAAACAAACTAAATGGGCTAACAAAATGGGGCATATCTGTACAATGAAATATTATTCAGCCACACAAAGAAATGAAGTCCTGGTACATGTTACAGCCTGAATGAAACTTGAAAACATTCCATTGGGAAAAGGTGGAAAGACTACATATTGTATGACTCCACTCTATGAAATGTCCAGAATAGGCAAATAAATGGATCCAGAGGGCAGATTGCCTGGAGCTGGAGAGTTAGCGGACCTGGGAGGTAGCAGCTAAGGGGTGTGGGTTTCTTTTTGGGCTGGTGAAATGCTCTAAAATTGACTGTGTAATGGTTGCATGGCTCTGTGAATATACTAAAAGCTATAGAGTGGCACCCTTTACATGAGCAACTTTCCCAACTTCCAATGTCTTTGGTTGCAAAATACAAAGTTAGTCTCTATTCAGAATTGTGAGAATTAAAGATAATGTATGAGAGTGTTTAGAGCACAGTGGATTTCTGCTACCTGTTAATGGTTGGAGCCATGGCTGTTACTGATATTCAATTCCATTTTGTGGCCAGTAGAAGATGACCAGGTGTAGAGAAAGAAGGAAATTTAAGACCAAGGAGGCTGCAGATAGATGAAGGAAAGGATGGATATACAAGGTGAGGGGGAAGGAGAGGCAAAGTCACATGGACTTTCAGAGAGACAGGGCTGAGAGGTGGCAGAGGAGGGTAACTAGGAAGCAGAGGACCCATGGGTGATCATCATCCAAGGGAGGAAAACTGACAAAGCTTGTTGACCATGGGTGTGCAAGTCTTACCTCTGACTAGAAAGTCTGAATTAGTCAATTAGCCACTTTTTAGTTCTTTATTCTTGATTCTTTACCTTTTTTTTAAAAAAAAGATTTTATTTGTTTCAGAGAGAGACCACACAAAAATGAGTTAGGGAAAGGGGAGAGGGAGACGCAGACTCCCTGCTAAGCAGAGAGCTCAACTAGGGGCTCAATCCCAGGACCCTGGGATCATGACCTGAGCTGAAGGCAGATGCCCAACCCACTGAGCCAACCAGGCACCCTCTTCTTGATTCTTTAAAACTCCAAGGTTTCATCCCTCCCCTCATACCAAGATGGCCTATACTCTGCTAAGACGTGATGCTCTACTGGGACATGTGCAGATTTTTGAGCAGGCAATTTGATGGGCTCCATGGGTGTTCTATGAAAAACAAAAGCAAGAGACAAAAACAATACATATGAGGCCCAGGTGGGAATTTATCATATCACAGTTTTACACACAATCCCATTCTTTGCTTTCCTCAACATAGAAGCAGAATATTAACAACCAACACTCATTTGCCCTGCTAAAGTGAGTTTGGGGGTATGAATTGGAGTAGTGATTCAAAAAACAGACTCGGCCATCACATAGATCTGTGTGATCTCAGGCAAATTATTCACCTGCTCTGGACCTCTTTCCTCAAGGTCTTTTCTGGTGCTTTGCAGGGTTCTTACAATTTTAAAAGGGAAAAAAACATGAACTAATAGCAGAATCCTTGATTCACAGTTATTTCTTAAGCACTTCTTTTGCTTTAACCTCTTTCTTTACTCATTGATCACTCTGCACATTTAGGAATTCGCACTTTACCAAACAAAAATCACATCATCTGTGCTTCAAAGTAGGCAAGAATGAAGCAATTGATACAAATTAAGACTAAATCTGAAAGTAAAGTAAGATTTTTTTTGGTCATGAAAAAAGGTTCTTAATCATAGATAATGGCATAGCTACCTGCATTTGGCAGATGTGTGTGTGTGTGTGTGTGTGTGTGTGTGAACAATATGTTTTGTTTCCTCCGCAGTGCTGATACAAAAACAGAAATACAAAAATATCACATGGCATTTCCACTCTTACTAGAAGCACCAAGAATCTCAGAGGCTCTCGTGTCAGCCCAGCATCTGTATTCATTTCCATGAGGTATTTATCCAATATGTATATTTTGTTGAGCATTTTAGCAACATTAGAATTAATCAAATCTGCTACAGAAATCAATTTACCTTAAGGTTTCTCAACACAGGTTTGTGTCATACTTTGTTTGAATGAAGGCAAAGGAGTATACATTTATTGTCGCCTGTGGATTGAACTGTCTGTTACATATTGCAAAAGCCACAGAAGAGGAAGACTAACCTTTGTCTCAAATTTTTCATTGTAATTGGAGAGACAAAAAACTGCCTGAAATAGCTGGAAAACTATAAATTACATATAGGGCAGTGTTTGCATTTTGGAAAGAAACATTTTAGCTATGTTACAGCAGGAGGGAAGCCAAGTGGCAAGATTTGAGTAGATGTTTGAGAAATGAAGATTGGTGCTGATGTCATGTGACAAGAAAAAGGAGACTTTGTGCAGCCATAGTGAGCATTTTATGGTATTCGTATTTTTCTCTTTTCTTCAGTTATTCTTCTTCCCTCCTCTCCCTCCTTACCCCTCCCTTCTTTTTGAGAATGTGCTGTGCATCAATTTTAAAACATTTTAGGATTCATCTAAGAGTTCAGGTAGAAGATTGGGTTGTGTGGTACTATTTACATGCCTCAGACCAGTCAGGTGTACAGCTTTATCTACATTACCTACTGGTAGACATTTGGTAAGCCTGAATTACTTTAATAGCTGCCTCTAATTTCTGCTTTACTCAGGTTTTATTTAACATACTAACTAATCTTTGAATAGCACTAAAAAGTTTACCTAAAATTCCCACAGATTATCTCATTTGATCTCATAATTATCATGTCATGTAATTTCTTACCAGTTCATGTTACATCTAGTGTACTGAAACTTAGATTATCATA
Organism: Canis lupus familiaris; assembly: GCF_011100685.1. NCBI lineage: Eukaryota > Metazoa > Chordata > Mammalia > Carnivora > Canidae > Canis > Canis lupus. The sequence goes on along the minus strand of NC_049222.1, from coordinate 79,471,493 downwards.
TTTCTAGATTGTTCAATGATGAAGTTTGCAATACTAAAGTCCTAAGTATTCTGCAGACATTTAAAAAAATACATGCAAGAGAAAATAAGGTAAATCATAACAGAATGGAATTTTTTCTGTTGTCTTAGAAGTTCAGCAGAAGTCTAAAGCTATAAAGGGTACAAAGGGTGAAAAGGTTTTCCAACATACTAAAGAAAAGAGCAAACTATAACCCCATAGGATTGGCTGGAAGTAGAAACACAGTTCAGCCACCATCACTCCAAGAGTCTAGGTAAGAGGAGGTCAGATATTTTTTAAAAAGTAGATTTGGATGCTTCTTTGGAAGGAAACTGACAGCTCTCCCTCACTCCCTTAGGGAGGGGAGAGGGTACTTCCCTCTTCTAGGCCAAGAGAGTGGGGCCCTCCACTAAATGTTACAGTGTCTGCAAAAAGCGACGGGCCTCTCTCTGGCTTAAGGAGTGCTGGGATGGGACTTTTAGCCACAGTTATTCTTGAGAAAGTTTGAAATGTGTCCCTCACATTTCAAAGTTTGGGGAGGGACACAGAGATTGGCCTCTCACTTGAAAAAGTCTAAAAGCCCAAGGCTGGCTGGAGATGATTGCAAAAAAAGAGAGAGAAGAGATCCATGGTAGGGGAGGCTGTCCTTCATCAATTTGGAGGAGGTAGGATATGTATTTTTCCACAGGACACTGTGAGAGGCAGCCAGGCTTTGGACATCTTGAAAGGATCTTGACTAAGACAAGTGTGTGCATGGACATCTCTAAAAGCCAATTCTTGCGCTGTACAATTGCACCATCATTTGGATATTTACCGACAAAAGACATTAGCTACCCAAGAAAGTGCTCAGAACTCTGGCCAGAGGTAGCAGGAGTGGTGGGAGACAAAGGACAGTGAAAAGGGCAGTGAAAAGGGATGATAGATATTTTAAATATTTCACACATGGAGGCAGGAGGGCAGGCATGCTGACCAATCAGAAAGGAAGCCAGTCAGGGCTGGTGCACACAGGCAGAGAATATTAGCCTGCAAAAAGTTGGTTTTGTTTCTCCTTCCTCATTTCAACTCTCTAAACCTTAAGTCAGACTTGAGCTTGAGGAAGAGGCAAGAAGCTCTACACTGGATATGATAAGAACATTTATGTTTATACCAAAGCAGATGTTTTGATGTAGAGATTGAATCCTTCTAAATCAACTGGACCTGTTGGAGATGGTGTCTGGATGAGAGAACATTCTATCCTAGAGAGTGTTGCCAAGTTCTAGTGGGAGCAAATTAAAACTAAAGCTGTTTATATCTTACCAAGTTCAGCCAGCTTATCAAATGGTTTCTATTGAGCACACTTATTTTTACAAAACAATCATGAACTAGAGTGGGGGTGGGGGTTGGCATGACCCTGGTTGCCATTTTGTAGGTGAGATTTAGAACTCAGGTCTACACAGGTGAAGTTGTTTGGCCAAAGTCACACACAGTTGGAGAGCTGAAACATTCACAGACACACTGAATCCAGTACAGGGATCCAAAAGCAAGGTCAGGCTCTCCCTTTGCTAGTGCAATGGTATGTTGGACTGCTTAATATCACAACACACATATGTGATTTGTCCTGTAAACAACGGGGAAAGAATAATTTGTTGTAGCCCCCAGGAGTAAACAAGATTTTTGGTAAGACTCTAAAGAAAGTGAGGATAAAAGGAGAAAAGGCTTTATCTGACATTGTTACAAGTTTACTTGGTTTGGGAGGAAATGCTGAAGGCTAGCAAGCAGCAAGCAGAATCCAATTATTAAAGAAAGGAACCAGAGCCATACCAGAGAATTAGAGACCAGTTAGTGTAACACTGACCTCCAAGGAATGGCTGGAGAAAACGTTGTGGACAATCCAGCGGAATTGGAAACGAGCCTTTTAATCAAACTAAGCCAACATGGGGGAAAGAATGGCTCACGTGTGGAAAATGCTATTATTGAAGAGAGCACTTTTTTTCTTTTTTAAATTATTGATTCTAAGCACTTCACTTTCCTCTGGTTTGTGTTTTTTCTATTGTGCTGTGCTTTGATACATGACATAATCTCTTTTCCTTTGACAATAAAAAGTTCTTGCCTTAGGGATCGGTCTCTTGTTTTGGAGAAGCGTAGGAAGAAATCTCAATGGTGTAAGAACTAACTGGGATGTTAGCACTCCTCTCATGGAGCTCATGTTCTAATGCAAATAGACAGTCAAATAAAATACGGGTGGTAAATTACTGTGCACAAAATAAAGCATGAGGGAAGGGACTTTGGGAAGTCCAGGTGAGGCTCAGAGAGAGGACAGGTAGTAATTTTAAAGAGTAGCCATGATTGACACAGAAAGAAATACGTGATTGGGACCTGGAACAAGAGTTACCCTGTGGCATACTCATCTGTTATGCATCTTTTTCACTACATAAAACAATAGATTTTCTGCTTTTAAAATACAAGTTCCTTTTCTCCTCCTTACTCCTCCTCCCACCCTTCTCTTATAATGTCACTGCTACCTGTCATGCAGCTAGAGGCTGATAAAGTGGTTGGTGGCGTCCATGCAGGTTAACATGGGCACTTCTCATGTCTTGAATCAAAATGAATGAGGACCACATATGCCACCACAAATGAATTAGTGCTTGATCCGTTTGCTTATGGAGTCTCATGACTTCACTAGCGTCTCTCCAATACAAATATCAGTGTTTTTAGCAGCTGGAAGATAATGATGGTCTCCCTGGTCCAGAGTCAGCCCAGGGTTCTCCATTCTAGCAGCACATGAGAATCATCAAGGGAGCTCTGAAACATGCAGATGTGAGGGCCCAGGGCCAGAGATGTTGATTTAATTGGCCTCCATGGGGCCAGGTATTAGTGTTTTAAAATGCTGTCCAGTGATGCTGAGGGCAGCCAGGGCTGAGGATCCTTTCAAAGGGATGTGCCAGGGGATTTAATCTCACAACACTATAAAACAAAGGCACCAGGGATTCTCATTTTGCAGAGAAGGAGACTGTATTTCTGAGAGATGCCATGATTTTCCCAACGCCACACCACTAGGGTGTAGCAGGGTGTATTTCATTTCTGACATCGTATTTGGAAATTGTGGGTTGGAAAAGCTAATTCAGTTCCACTCAAATAAAATGGTTTACTTGTGAAACGTTTTTCCACCATCTGCGCCTCTGAAAATAGAGTGGCAAGTTCCATTATGGAACTGCAGAAAGTTTGACCCCAAATGAACAACTGATAAAAAGTGAAATTAAATAACACACCCAATTTTGGAGAGTGGATCTCAAAATAGGTATCTTAAAATTATTTCTATTGTTTGCTTTTATATTTATACATTTCAAAGGAGATATTCAGCAAACCTTTTTTTTTAAATGTTTGAAACAGCATTTTTTTTCATTATTTCCGAGCAAGATAAACCCAGACAGTACTAGAAATTTCATGCAATAGGTTTTTCTTCCAATGATAACTTGAGGAGTGTTAAATAAAACAAAAATTCATTTTGTTAAGAGGCTTTAAATCATGGCTTTAGTTATAAATAAATTCCTAATATAGAGAGAATCAATGCAGTGATGTAGACATGACTGCTTCCCCTATTGTCATCATGGTGAATCTTTGTATGCAGATGACTTTTTTTTTCCAAATAAAAATATGATGATAAAAAATACATGTGATAAAAAATACAGGAGGTTAAAACAAAGGATAATAGTGGAAAGAAAGTATAGCCTAGAACCATTGTTTCACTTCTCCCCAGACTTAACCATTTTTACCAGGCTTTTCTTTTCTTTGTGTAGCTATCCTTCCGGTAATACTTCCTGCCTTTCCACAGCAAAGTATACGACACATATACTTCTCTTTTTGTATGAATAGCAGCAAACCCAAAATCCACACTGTTCTGCATCTTGTTATTTTCGCTGACCAGTTTTTCTTGGAAGTTATTCTCTATCAGCACATGTAGACCTCCTTCATTATCTTTAATTATGTACAGTGTTAGACTTTACGGATACACCCTAGTTTACTCAGTCAGTACCCACTGATGGACATTTATGAGGTGCAAGGTTTATGGAATTATGAGCAATACTACCACACGCTCTGTGAAGTGTTTGAATCAACCTGCACTTTGGCCAACAATGTGTAAGTGTCTGTTTCTCTAAACTCTGGTCAGCTCTATGTTACCACATTTTAAAATTTTTGTCTAAATCCAATAGGTGAAAAATGTTTGCTTATTGTTCCAACTTATATTTTGTACATGTTGTAATACTGGCTATGCATTCATACTTGGAAGCAGTTTCTATTTTTCTGTGAACTGTCTGCTCTTCCATTTGAGAAGAGTATAAAGATAAATAACAAAGAAAATACCCTACATATCTGTAATCTAGTTTTACATGTAAAACATTACCCATCTCTTTAAAACTTTGTGGATCGTTTCCATTTCCTTCTCATTACCTAAAGGTAATGACCATCGTGATTTTTTTGTTTCCCATTTTCTTGCTTTTCTCAATATTTATATAATCTCTGGAGTACCTAAACATTAGATCATTTAGTTTTGTGTGCTTTTAAGTTGATTTATATGAAATCAATCCATATGTATTTACTTGTGACTTGATTTTTTTTTATTTCACTCAAAAATATTTCATCTATGTCCATACCTGAGTTTTGATGTTTTTTAAGTATTCCAAAAAAAAATTCAGATATTATCTCTTCAAAAGTTACACTCTGAGGCACCTGGGTGGCTCAGTCAGTTGAGTGTCTGTCTCTTGATTTTGACTCAGGTCATGATCTTGGGGTCCTGGGGTGGAGCCCCATATCAGGTTCCATGCTCAGTAGGAGTCTGTTTGAGATTCTCTCTCTCTCTCTCCCTCTGTCTCTGCTCCTACCCCCACTCATGCTTGCTGTCTCTCTCTCTCTAAAATAAATAAATAAAATCTCTTTTTAAAAATGTTATACTCCCCATCTTACAATTCCCCATCCTGTTCTCATGTCTTTTCATTTATTTGCAATATTTTTAATCATCTTATTTCTTTTTCTAAGATTTATTTATTTATTTATTTATTTATTTATTTATTTATTTATTTTAGAGAGCAGGGAGGCACAGAGGGAGAGGAAGAGAGAGAATCTCAAGCAGACTCCACACTGAGCACAGAGCCTGAGGTAGGACTTGATCTCAGGATCCAGAGATCATGACCTGAGTGGAAATCCAGAGTCACCCACTTAACTGACTGAGCCTCTCAGGGTCCCCATGACCTTATTTCTTTATGTTACATGTTAAAAAACAAATCTATCCATCTTCTCGTATATGAAATTTCTCTTCACCCATTTGATTTGCTCTTCATCCTTTCAAATTCTTATATCCATTTTAAAATTGCTAGGATACATATTTGTTTTTGTTGTATATCCTTAGTCATTTTGCAATCATTTTTCTTTATATTTTAAGTCTTTATTTTTTTAAATTTACAAGTACAGTTATTTTATAGTCTTCATTGGATCATTTTGCTGTCTGAAGTCCTGTTGAATCTGATTCTGCTCTGCTATTTATCCTTGCTGTTACACAAGGTGCCTTAAACTCTTTGCTATGATAAACAGCAACTTCTTTTCAATTCATCTTCCAATTGTTAGTTATTGGCACATAGACATAAAATTGAGGCTTGCTATAAAACTGGTTTTTATTCAGTGTTCTTATTAAATTCTTGAATTACTCTTAAGCCTTTAACTCCACATTCTTGGTTTTTCTATATACACAACCATTTTAAATAATGACAGCTTTATAATCTTCCTTCATTTGTACCTTTAGTTATATCTCTTATTTCTATTCTTGCTTAATGTCATCAGCAACGATCTCTACAGCAACATTTATAGAAATAGTAATAACAGATATCCTCATCTCATTCCTAATCTCAGGTGCTTAGCTTTCAATGTTTTGGCATTAAATACCATGTTTGCTGTAATGTATTTATAGATACTCTTTAATGGATTAAGTTAACTTTCTTTGATTACTACCTTGCAAAAAGGTCTTTCTTCTTTTATAATTAAAGAATATTGAATTTTATTATTATTTTCTTTTGCATCAGAAGTATGGAATGACTTTTGTTTATTACTCAACCTAGACCCATCTAGATCATGATATAGTATTATAAATACCTAATGTTGGGGTCAACTTGCTGATTTTTGGTTTAGGAATTTTGTATCCATGTTCATGCACACACAAAAAAATTGGCCCATGATTTTCCCTTTCTGTTGTGTCATTTTCTGGGTTTGTATAAAAGTTCTGCTGGCCTACAAAAACATTATTTAAGAAATATTTCCTGTGTTTCTGTTCCTTGTAAGAGTTTTTGTAATATTTGGTGATATTTCTTTCTCAATTTTTTGGTAGAATTCACAGGGAAGCCATCTGGGCCTGCAGTTTTCTTTGTGGAAACATTTTTTTAAAACAGCTTTATTGAAGTATAATTTACATACCATAAAATTCACTCATTTTAAGTGTAAACCTCAATAATTTTTAGTAAACTCACAGAATTTTGCTGCCATCATCAACATCCAATTTTAGAATATTTTCACCACCTCAAAAATATTCCTCATGCCAATTTTCAGTCATTTTTCTCCCCCCCCACCCTCAGTTCTAGCAACCACTAATCTACTTTCTGTTTCTATAGATGTGCTTTTTTCTGGCCATTTGGTATAGATGGAATTATACACTCTATGGCCTTTTGTCCTTAGCTTCTTTCATTCAACATACTGTTTTTGAGGTTCTTCTATGTTGTACCTACATGATGAGCAGTTTGCTGAATACTATTCTATAATATGAATATACCTTACATTGTTTATCTATTCACTAGTCTATGGACATTGGGTGTTTACACATTTTGGTTATTTCTAATATGAACATTTATGCCGAAGTCTGTGTAAACATGCTTTCATTCCTAGGAATGGAATTACTGGGTTGTATGGTCTAATTATTTTTAACATTTTAAGAATATGCCAAACTATTTTCCAAAGTGGTTGCACCATTTTACATTTCTATAAGCACTGTTCCAGTTTTTCCACACCCTTAACAGTACTTCTTATTTTCTGTCTTTTTGACTCTAGCCATCTAGAGGGTATGAAGTGGTATCTGGTGGTTCTGATATGCCTTTCCCTCATGACTGATGGCTTGAGCATCTTTTCATGTGCTTGTTTGCCATTTGTATATCTTCTTTGGAGCAATATTTATTCAAGTCCCATAACAATTTTTTTAAAGATTTTATTTATTCATCCATGAGAGACACAGAGAGAGGCTTCTCAAGGAAAGCCTGATGGGACTTGATCTGGGATCCTGGGACCACGTCCTGTGCTGAAGGCAGATGCTCAACTGCTGAGCCACCGAGGTGTCCATCATTACCAATTTTTAAATAGGATCACTTGCCTTCTAATAATAATAAGAGTCATTAGTGTTCTTTATATATTCTGGACACAAGTTCTTTATCAGATATATTATTTGCAAATATTTCCTCCAAATATGAAACTTATTAATTCATTTACTTAGTGATATTTGTTGAAACATAAAAGTTTTTGAATTTAATGAAGTCCAATTTGCTATTTTTTCCTTTTATGGATCATACCTTTGGTGTGATATCTCAGAAGTCTTTGCCTAACACAAGATCACAAAGTTTTTCTTCTATTTTTTCTGTAAGTTTTATAGTTGTAGCTGTAAGACTGAAGCCTGTGATCTGTTTTGAGTTAATTGTTATCTGGTGTGAAGTAAGGCCTAAAATTAATCTTTTTATAGGCAGATGTCTAATTGTAAGTTAAAAAGATTGGCAACACCAAATGTCAACGAGGATATGGAACAAATGGAAACTTGCATAATTTATTAGTAGGAATACAGAATGGAAGAATCAATTTGGAAATATATCTAGCAGTTTCTTAAAAATTTTGACATAAAATTAAACATTGAAAAAATTCCATTTTTTTTACCCAAAAAATGAAAATATACATCCACAAAATGAGTTCTGCATGAATGTTCATAGCAGTATTACTCATTATAGCCCCAAACTGGGAATGGCTGAGTTATTTGTCAATAGGAAAATGGATAAATAAACTAAAGTGTATTCACATAATGGAATATATTATTCAATAATAAAAAGAGGAAAAATATTGTTACATGCAACTACATGGTCAATTTCTAAAACCATTATGCTGAGTGTAAGAAATCATACAGAGCAGAGTACCTATTCTATTTTTAAATTAACATACATTTTTAGCAAAGCAAAAGAATATGAATTTCTAGAAAAGGCAAAAATCTATAATAAGAGAAATTCAGAACAATATTTGTCTCAAGTTTAGAGAGAGTGAGTATTGATTAGGGAGAGTGTATGAAAGCTTTCTGGAGTGATGTGGTGTTTTATATCCAGATAGGGTTTTAAATATTATAATGTATGCATTTGTCAAAACTCCGTGGATGTTCATTTCACTTAAGATCATTGCATTTCACTATGTGCAAATCTTATCTCAAAAGGAGGAAAACTATCACAAAATTAATTAAACTCTCGTTAAAGATATACATGCTGAATTTTGAATTACATTAAACCATAAAATAGATTGATGGATTGATGGAGGCATGGAGGGATAGATATGTAGTAAAGTATAGTAAAAAGTTAATGACAGAGTCTAGGTGGTAGGTACGTGGGTAATCACTATAAAATGTTTTAACTTTTCCGTACATCTGAAAATTTATATAATAAAATAATTTGAAGGGTGTCTGGGTAGCTCAGTTGTTTAAGCATCTGCCTTCAGCTCAGGTCGTGATCCTGGGGTCCTGGGATCCAGCTCCGGGATGGGGTAGGGCTCCTGGCTCAGCAGAGTCTGCTTCTCCCTCTCCCTCTTCCTCTGCCCCTGTTAGTGCTCTCAAAGGGGGAGGGGCTCTCTCTTTCTCTTAGATGAATAAAAAAATATTAAAAAATATTTAAAAACTAAAATAATTTTAAATAAAGGAAATCATGCATTCTACTGTTTCTTCAAACATGGAACTACTTCTTTTACTGCCTCATTAAGAAGGGAGAAACCTTGGATCCACTTCAAGACATGTTCTAGAAAGGACTCTTCTTCCTCAGACATTTGTCTGTTATTGCATGAGGAGAGGATAGGAACCTTTAGTCAACATTTTATTTAAATTAATTAATCTCTTTGGGGAGGCTCTTTTGTTTAATCACGATAGTATCCAGGGGGCTTTGAGAAGTATCTCAGTTAATTCATCCCTTTTGGAGGATCTCTGGGTGGCTCAGCGGTTTAGCGCCTGCCTTCAGCCCAGGGTGTGATCCTGGAGACCCAGGATCAGTCCCACGTTGGGCTCCCTGCATGGAGCCTGATTCTCCCTCTGGCTGTGTCTCTGCCTCTCTCTCCCCGTGTCTCTCACGAATAAGTAAATTAAAAAAAAATTCATCCCTTTCACTTACCGAAGCCTGTCAGAAAAATTACCTCTTTTTTTTTTTAGATTTCCCTTTTATACATATTGCAACAAGTTCTCCATAAAACATTCCTCAGAAATGTTTTTTTTTAACGTTTTATTTATTTATTCATTAGAGACATAGAGAGAGAGAGAGGCAGAGACACAGGCAGAGGGAGAAGCAAGCTCCATGCAGGGAGTTCGACGTGGGATTCGATCCCGGGACTCCAGGATCACACCCTGGGCCAAAAGCAGGCGCTAAACTGCTGAGCCACCCAGGGATCCCCATTCATCAGAAATTAAAAAAAAAAAAAAAAAAAAAAAAAAAAACTTTGCTTTTAAGGAAATTAATGTTTTTGTTTCAAACTTGTTTGTTGATGTTTGGGGTATCATGTAAAACAAACCAAAAGATCTCATAATCCAAAAGAAAAGTTGTTTTCTCCATTCATTTCATCTGAGGGCATCTTGTTTCTGGTGGTTCAAATGATTCTATTCTCTCTTAAGATGTTTAATCATTCACAAAATGTTTTTTTTTGTGTGTTTTAAAGATTTTATTTATTCATGAGAGGCACAGAGAGAGGCAGAGATATAGGCAGAGGGAGAAGTAGGCTCCCCATGGGGAGCAGGATGTGGGACTCGATCCCAGCATCGGGATCATGGCCTGAGCCAAAGGCAGATGCTCAACCACTGAGGCCACCCAGGTGCTCCCACAAAATGATTTTTGAGATCCTCCCTTAAGCCAGGATCCTGCCTTAACCATGATAAATTTTAAATCTTCAAAAGAGAATCCTCTTCCCTTTAATTTGTTAAAATATTAAATCATTAAATGAAAGATAAGTTCCACAAAACTTTTATGCTAGTGTCACAGTTGTTTTCATTTTTCCACATTGCATTTTTTTCTGTGACCATTGATAATAATTTTTACATACTTTGTAATTTGTACACTGTACCTCATATCAATAACATTTACTTACATATATTGCCCTGGGATGACCTCTTGTTTTATGGTATAAGAGAGGCTAGAAAACAAGGAAATAAAGATGGGCATGAGCAAATTTCTTTCTAAAATCAAACAATGTAGTTGTGCAGACTTGACTTTCCAAGAACTGGCAGCTTCCTCTTCCTTCCCTGTGGGATATCTCAGAGTGATTGTCTTTCTTACTTTCATTTTTCTATATTTCCTAAAAAGGCTACAGAAATTGAAGAGTTTGTAATTGTAAGCCCTGTGAATATGTAGCAAAGTAAGGCTTGTTTAAATGCATTGATATACTTAAATAACAGTTATTTTTCAGCTATTCAAACTGAAGAGAAAAATTAAATAGCCTCTTATTCTAACATGGAAAAACTATATAGCGCCTTTAGTAAAATGTTGTTAGGGTTTATCTTTTATTAATGCTTCAAAAGAAAGAGAGTCGAAGGTCTTGATCAGAATTTGTGAGTCTAGAGGGATCAAAAAGGGCTTGAGAATTGAGAATTTGTCTCAGTGAGATCTGAACCCTTATAATAAATTCTTAATTACTTAGCTTCTTGTCTGCACTTTCTTTTTTTCAAGAACAAATGTTATTTATTCCAGGGATGGACAGCTGGGTTTGTGGAGTATGTGTGAAGTTCTTGCTTGGTTTGGAAATATTGCAGATCAGATAATATTGTCACAGTATCTGTTGAGCTAGTAGTCTTCTGAAATGAAACAGGAGTAACGGATGACTTCATCTTCATAATTACTGAGAAAAAGCCATTTCTGAAAGCAGATGTTTTTATTATTAATTTATATATGTGGTATTAAATATCATCAGTTCAAGACAAAGGTTAACTGAAGCATTTTGTTTAACACTGTTGGTATTAGGCTAGATGAAGTAGTAAAGCTCAACAAAGAATTTTGTCTACTGGCAGGAAGGATCCCAAACCCAAGAGGTGTAGAGGTGATGTGCTACAGAAGTAGACACAGCAGGAATTAGAGATAGGGATGAGGTCAAGTGTAATACTTCTGGGTGTGTCCTAGAAGCCCTCATTTGAGTTGGAATCCATATATCAAACCAGGTGAAGACTCTTGAGTTTGGGTCCAGCAAAGCATTGAGGCAGATAAAGGCAGCAGATCAGAGAAAGGAAGAAAAACAGATGCCATTTCATTTCTTCATATGACACATTTTTACTGGGAGCTCGTTGTGACCAGCACTGCGTATTCAATGGTGAGAAATATACACGTAGCCTTTGTAGCAGTCAGAGTCTCAGCAAATTTGAGGAACGCTTACTAGCAAGGCTTAAGGGAGCCAGCAAGGGACAATGCTGGACTCCAAGGCTATAACAGTGACAAACCATTACTACCTCAAGTGGAGCAGTGGGGGGGGGGGGGGCTGCTCAGAGAGGGCTATTTTTTTTTTTAAGATTTTATTTGTTTATTCATGAGAGACACACAGAGAGAGGCAGAGACATAGGAAGAGGGAGGAGAAGCAGGCACCATGCAGGAAGCCCGATGTGGAATTCCACCCTGGGACTCCAGGATCACACCTGAGCCAAAGGCAGACACTCAACCGCTGAGCCACCCAGGCAGAGAGGGCTATTTGACAGGAACGCTGGCATTAGCCAAACCTTGATGACCTAGAATAAACAACATAAGACCTCCTTCTTGCTTCTTTCTTGTATGGTCCCTCTCTTCATCGAACTTTCCTTTTAGGACAGTGGTGCTCAACTAGAGGAGATTCTCCTTCCTCAAAGGGCATTTGGCAATGTTTGGTGACATTTTTTTTAGTTGTCATGAGTGAAGGGAGGCCCATTACTGGCATTTTGTGGGTAGAGGTCAGGAAGGCTGCTAAACATCATATGATGCAGACTGTGTCTCTCATGTGTGCACATGCACACATGCGTGCACACTCACACGAAGCCATCCAGCCTGAAATGCCCATAGTGCTGAGGTTGAGAAACTCTGTTTTAATGTAGAAAAAAAAAAAAACATTTATCAAATGATCAGATAGATGAATATGAAATTATAAGCTGCAGCATCCTATGGAAGAAAGTCACATGCTACTATAAGCACACAGGATCAGAGAAGTCTTCAGTGAAGATAGGATGATTAAACTCAGATTTGATCAGAGATAAGTCAAGCAAAAGAAGAGAGGGGGAAGAATAATCCTGGCAGAGGAAATATCATATACAAATGTGTAAAGCAAAAAGCAGAACAGAAATCTTCCAGGAAAAGGAAGATGGGGGAGTTGAAATGCAGAGACAAAGGGAGAACTTGGTACGAAACTGGCTTGCTACGCCAGGTCCAGATCCTTCAGGGAATCGGGGGCCATGTAAAGGGTTAAGTGTATTTGAGCCACACAAAGTAGCCAAAGCAAATAGGAGCAAAAGGGGTAAATGGACACTTACCATAAAAGGTTAAGTCAGGAGCCGGCATGACCTTGCCACTGTTAAACTGGTGGCCATTTAGGAGAAGTTGGAGATGAATAGGTAATTAGAATAGCCTCTGCCCACATCCCACCCCACTCCCACTTATGAGGCAAAATGGTGCAGTGATTAAGAGTATTCGATCTCTGGAGCCAAATTGCCTGGACATAAATTCTGGCCAACATTGATTATCTGTGTGACTGTAAAGTGTTATGAGAAAACAAGATAAGTAACTCTCTGAGCCTGTTTCCCCTCTGACAAATAGAGGTAATAATGGTATATTCCTCATACTGTTATAAGAAAATCAGATAAGTTAAAAAAGAGTTTAGCCCGGTGGTTGACATGAGGTAAAGATTTAATTATTAAAAACGACTATCATGATGATGATTACTATCATTGGTGTTCCAGAAGAGGAGCCAGCAAATTATTGCCAACCAGTCAAATGTGGTGGCTGCCTATTTTTGTAAATAAATTTTTATGGAACAGAGAGTCATGCCTATTTGCTTTCATATCGTCCATGGCTGCTTTCATGTGACAACGGCAATTAAGTAATTGGAATATAGACTCTATGGCCCACAAAGCTGAAAATACTTCCTATCTGGCTCTTCTCAGAACAAGCTTGCAGACCCTTCCCTGTTCTAGAAGGCTTAAAGCACTACTTGCCCCATGAAACTTACCCTTCCTGGGTTCCTTTAACAGTTTTCTGATGACATTGCAGCAAATCTCTTCAGATTTTCACTCCTATTTTACTTTCTGAAAATGCATTTACCTTTGATTCCCAGCCAGCTGCCAGTATAGCTACTCTTTTCCAGTCAGCTTTATTTTATTTTTTTAAAAGATTTTATTTATTTATTCATGAGACACACACACACACAGAGAGAGAGAGAGAGAGAGAGAGAACATGTGCAGAGGGAGGGGCAGAGGCAGAAGGAAAAGCCGACTCTTCTGAGGCTGAGCAGGGAGTCCAATATGGGGCTTGATCCAGGACCTGAGCCAAAGGCAGATGCTTAACAGACTCAGCTACCCAGGTGCCCCCTTAATGAGAGTTTCTTAAGGAAGCCTTTTACCCTAATAACTTCTTCAATTCTTGGTTAAAAAAATACCTTATAATCCTACTGTGGTTATTGTGGTAATACAGTCTTAGGTTTTATCAACTAGAAATTGGTCCCACATGCCTCCTACCTCCTGCCTTGTTGATGGACCTGTTCCCTGATGGAATTCACCAGAACCATGGCACACCACTTTTACCCTGATGCAAGTCTGCCCACAGAAAGAGTGAAATCAATAAGAATGTCTATGGCTATGGGGGACTCACTATGTGCCAAGCAATACTAGAAAGATATCAAATGGATCATCACATGTAATCCTCACTCAGGTTACTGCCCCATTTTGCAGATTAGGAATCTGAGGCTCAGAAATGAAGCACCTGGTCCTGGGTTCCCTGCTGGTCAGAGGTCTGAGACCAGCCAGTGACTGTGGGGCCCTTGCTCTTAATCTCCTCGCTGTGAGAGCTGATGGCCATACTCCAGGCACAAGCACCCAGACCAGATCTCCTCACGATCTGAGCACCAGAATGGAACAGGAAAAAATAAGAGCTCAGTAATACAAATAAGGAGTCTGGTCCCTAGAGAGTTAAATCTTCATGTGCACAGAAGCCCAGATATCCAGAAAATCCATCTAGACTGTAGATTAAGGCAGTGGCATCAAAAAGGCCCTCAAAAGGGAGGCAAATTTAGCATCAACTGGAGAGATTGTTCTATGTGTTCAGCAAAAATCTACAAGAATAACTAGCTTAGCCCAGAGCTTGGAGAAGGTAAATGGAGGTTTTTGTCTGGATTGTGGTGCACTCATGTGGATGAGTGTGTGTGTACATACAAGCATATACACACACATGCACACACCCACACATACATACACACACACATACAAAAAGCAGTACACAACAGTTATGAAGATGGTGGCATGCAGATATCTTCATTTCTGCGGGAGAACCATATATATTGCTTTGTGCAGAGAAACTCACTCGAACTAGTCAAATAGAGGTAAATGAATCTCCCGGTTGTGCCTGTTGATGGTCATTTATACAGAGGTTATCCCACATGGCGCTTAGAAATGCCACTAATGCTTCCTTGTAGTTTACCTTTCCAGGACTAGCAAACCCTGGCAACAGGTTTCTTTAGACCAGAAGATGAGGGTGTTTAATTTTCTGAACTTATATTTTTGTCCTGTCACTCTGATTAACCTTTTAAGGCTTTTGTTGAGGTGATGGCTCCCTAGATCCCAGGCATGTGAAAGTGTATTTAGTTCAAGTACAACAAATCAATGATATGGAGATTTGTTTGTCCAGGAGTTCACTAGGCACGATGGGGAGATAAAGTCATTGTTGGAGATGAGGTAGCATCTATAATCTCAGCAGAGAACCGTCGGGCACAAATCAGAATGGTACTGAATATAACGCCAGTATGAGTTTAGAGAAAAAAAGCAGACACTAGCAGTTTACTTTTTAATGTTCGCAGAGGTTTTAATTTCAAACAGCATACATTTATGGAGAAAAGGCAACTCAGAGAACAGGAATGTTCATCGAATTTGGTAATTTGGTAAGTGGTAGTGGGGTAGCTACAATTATAGTCCTAAACCCATAGGCACTTTCCCCAAATGGCATTTAGAAGTTGCTGTGGTTCTTCCTACTGATTTTGTCCGCTGTAACCTACTTTGTAACTGACATTAGTTCCAGGTAAGTTTCCTTTTGGTGTTGGAATCTCCTCATATCATTGTTTTACAATTTTATATTTTCTATTTGGTTACTTTTTAAAAAGTTCAATTCCAGTTCAGGCTGGGGTTTTGCCCCAGCAGGTTATATCAGAGGCAAAGCCATGAACCCCCAGGGGTATCCGATTCAGTCAAGTTGTCAGAGGCACGCTGGAAGCCACAAGGCAATCTGTTATGATGCAAGGAGCAGGTTAAGCCTTAAAATGAGGAATGAGAGGTTGCCTTGTAACTTCATATACTGCAGCCCTACTGATTTCACCAGGTCCCTGTAACTGGGCAAACTGGAAGCTATGGGGCTCTTAGACAAAAAAAACCTGAGTTGCTTAATCACCTCCCTACCCCCACCCGCCCCTGTAGCAGAGGATTCTTGTGGTGACTGCTACTTTCCAGTCCAGAAGGAAACCAGTAGAAACAAATTTCCCCTGGCAGAAACTTATATTAATACTCTCAAAAAATGAGTGCTAAGGTTTGCTCACATATTATAGATGATAACACTTAGAATCTAATATTTCTCAATAAAAAAACCCTCTAAAATGTACTTATTCTTAAAAGAACAGCAACTAAAACTTTGTCTTTGCTTTTAATTACTTAAAATAACACAGCCGTTTATTTCTCTGCAAAAATTACTCTGTATTTTGAGCAGCCTGGGTGGCTCAGGGGTTTAGCCCGCCTTCAGCCTGGGGCCTGATCCTGGAGACCCAGGGTCGAGTCCCATGTCAGGCTTCCTGCATGGAGCCTACTTCTCCCCCTGCCTGTGTCTCTGTCTCTCTCTATCTCTCCGTGTCTCTCATGAATAAATAAAATCTTAAAAAAAATTGTTTTGTATTGTAAAAATTACTCTGTATTTTGACGAAAAGCAATTAAACACTGATCCGGGGGAAAATTGATCAACTTCACTACTTAAAGATATCTTAGGGCCAATATGTTCTGATTTCCAAGAGAAAAGAAAAAAATATTTGCAACACATATGACTGTGTTTAGGTTTAAACTTTTTAGCATATAAATCAATTTAAAAACAGAAAGAAGGGGAAAGAACACAAAGACAATACACAAAAGGAAAACACAAAAAGCTTAGGAATATATGAATAGATGCTCCATTTCACTCTTAATTTAATATTAAAATTTCAAACAGCTGTGAAATACAATTTTCACTTTTATATTGGCCAAAAAAATGGTAATATATATCATTGGAGAAAGCGTGGGGAAATGAACGATTCTAAATAATGTTAATAAAAATGTACATTGGTACAATATCTTTGAAGCACAATTTAGAAATATCTTTCAGAATTTTAAATTTGGATACTATTTAACCTGACAATTCTATTTCTAGGAATCTATCTTACGGACATGCTTAGCATGTGTATGAAAGACATGTGTCCATTGTTATTAACAATAAATTAGAGTCTAGAAATATTCTAAAATGCTCATTAAAAGGAAAATTATTGGATAAGTCATGGGATATTCATATAATGGATTACCTTGCAGCAGCCACTTTTTTTAAATGAGTCACCTTTCTACATACTGATATATTGACATAGAACTCTTCCTAAGATACGAAGAGGAAAAAAAGGAAGCTGTGCACAATAAGCTGTGTAGAAAAGCCCAGGAAAAAATGCTTAAGAAGCTTTAAATAGTAGTTCTCTGTGGGACAATGTGCAATGGGAGGGATAATTATTTTCACCATTTACCTGTTCAGGTATTTTACATGTACATTTCCAACTTTAGTTATAATACTAAAATCAGGTTAAGAATGAATAAAGTATACTATGCCAGCCTGGATAGGCGGAGTTCTATAGGCCTTTTAAGTTAATATCCCTTTAAGAAAAGGGGGGGAAAAACACTTAGCTTGAATACATCAAAAGGAAATTACATGAAAAATGAATACATAGATGAGCATCCAGGATGTGTGTCACTCTTAAATTCAGGCATGCAGAGCATTTCACAAATATCTTCAGGCAGCCAATATATTTACCAGTCTCGCTAGTTCCCTTTTCATGTAATTCATGCCAACTCCTCACATTGGGTTAAAAGAACACAATTATTGCTAAAGGATTAATAGAAATACTCCTAAAAATGTTGTGAGTATAAAAGGAAGATTATGAAATTCTCTCCTGTATTGCCAAATTGGTTTTTAGGTCTGGTTTATATAGGTGTTTAGTTTCACAGCTTTCCCAGCTGCTGTCAATTGCAACATGTTTTCTTCGTTGTAATAACCTATAGTTAGCTGTTAACATTTCCACAACCCAGGCTTAGCATATATGACGGAGACTTGATTTACTTAACATTTTGCTTAAGCTGTTTAAAGATTGGTGGTTGTTTTTCTGAAGTCACACTAATTCATGGGAGTTGTGACATCCCTGTGGCTTCGTGGTTTCTGCTTTTGCCTCACTGAGGTTTCCACTGAGTTCCGAAGAACCAGCCGTTGATTGAAAGCTCATGACTGTATACTGGAAATAATCACTGCTAGTGGACTTCTCTTTTAAATGAGAGGTACTTAAAATGTACCCAGCTGAAATACATGCCGGTTGAGTACCTGCCAATTGTTTTCCTGTTGGTGTCAACTTTAGTTGATTCTAGTCGATGACCTGAAGATATACTGAGTCTGAAATCTTTCTTTTCTGTTTACAGTGAGGACAATAAAAGCCAGTGCAGTTGGATTTTATACTCCAAGGCCCTCTTCTCTTATTGAATAAAAGTTGAGTTGAATATTACCAGACCACAAAACTCCCATCTCTTCCTCTCCTTCTTTCTAGCTGGAAGTTACACACCCAAGATGAGCTTCATGAACAGAAAACCATGTACACAATGAATATTTTAAAAACTTTTTCTTGCCAAAACAGGGCCTTTTGATGTTATGGCTGTGTTCTTATTCTCTTTCCTTTTTGGAATTCAGTATCAGAATCAATAAGGGATCATAGCTACTTAACATTCTTTGTCCAGAAATCTTACATATATAATTTGGTACCCAGTTTCACAAAAATAAAACCACTGTCCTTGTGAGAGGCAACTAAAAACTAATATGCTGACTTTAAACAGAGTGCTGGTTCCAACCCAAACTGTGAAAAGTTAAGCAACACATCGAAGGCAAAAAGGCTTTGTTGTTAGAACACATCTTGAAAGATACCCATCCCCTGCACCATCTTTTATTCAGAGCTTATTTTCAAGAGTGAATGAGACTTGTGCATAGTTTTGTGATTGCACTAGAAACAAATGAGGAACAAGGTGTTGGGGCATGCAATGAGCATGGGTCAAATAAACAGCATTTCTTTTTACAATTAGATCCTTTGTTGGAGGTCTAGGCTAAGAGGCCAAATACTGAATATTTTTCAGATAAATGTGTCTCTCATCACAAGAAGTGGCCAGGAAAACAGCCATGAGGCACTGCCCTAACGACATCGGGAAGGCTGCTGGACCAATGTCCACCAGGAACTTGCTGTGTGAGAGTCCCTCGTGTTCTCAATCAGCAGTTTTTCATGAATACACAAATTGAAAAATAACATAACATAAAAAGCGAAGTAAGAAAACAAAAATAAAAATAGCATGAAATACAAACGCAACCAAGATCAACTAGGAGAAAAAAAGAGTCTGAGAGTATGGGCTACACAGTAACATTTGCTTATTTAAACAGAATCTGTTTTCAAAATCATTTCTATGGGCTTAGAAAAATCCAACCATTTTACTTTTTCAGTGTCAAAATTCCTTCTCTTAAACTAATTTGTGTTTTCAGGGTTTTTTTTGTTTTTTCAGATTTTACATTGGTAGTGCAGTGCCTATGCAGATGTATTATATTATGTAACGACCTTCAGTGGGGTATGGTGCAGCTCCCCGTAATCAAACACATTGATTCTTACAATGAAAAGCATAGATATTCACAGTAAGGGAGCGAAACAGGCTCCAAATAAGGTCATATCAGTGCAAGTCAGGTTTTGCCACTAAATAAATCTGCTGCTAGTTTTTGTAAACTTGATTTTTAGCATTTCTGTATTTTATAACTGTGGACAAGAAATAATGGAATTGTATTAAACTGGCACAACACAGCGTGCAAGATTATGTAAAAGCCCTTTTCAATGTCACCAACAAAATTAATTACCAAGTCTTCTTTTCCCACAACTTGGAATAACACAATTGGTAATGAGTTACAGTTCAGGAAGAACACAATGAATCAGAGGCTTTGGCACCAGAAATTTAAGCATTGCACTCAAGTAGACTTCTCTGTGCTAGAAGCTGGGAAACACATGGGGCCAGACAGCCACATCAGCTGATTTGAACTGGATACCATTTCTGTGAAAAAGGTAAGCCCTGTGCTTCTCATTGAATTTGCGAGCTTTAATTGATATAATTGAACTTTGACCTTGAGGGTTGAAGTGTGGCCAAGACACTGGGGGTTATGGGGCCATTAGCGATCGTTATCCTAGTAGCTGCCCCTCTGACGTTTTTAGAAACCATCAGTGGTTTAGAATGGTGACGATTTTAATGAATAGTGTTGGGTTCAATGTTGCTGGTGACCTCATTGATTAACTGGAATCAGCTACCTGACAGAAATTCATTATTAATTGGCCTGAAATTTTAAAAAGAGATGCTGGCTTAATGAACTTGGAACATAATAAAAGTTATACATTGAAATGGGCTGCTCGAAGATAGGAGAAAAAAATCCTTACGTGTCCAGACCGTCCTGTAAATTAAACCCACTCACTTTTTCTTGCTGGCTTGAACACATTGGCTGTTGCTTTCTGATAATGAAGTAGAAGTATGGGACCACAGTGGAAAGCCCTGCTCAGAACACCGAGTACTTTTACAACCCAGCAGAAGTGGGAAACTTCCCAGGCCAATGTGCTTGGGAAGTCCCCGCATGGCCACATGACAAGAGATTAGTGAACCTTGTTAATGAAACCCACCCTCTCCCCACCCCACGACCTTCAGCCCTCACGTAGATGCACCTGACATGCAAAGCTATTGTCCCTAGACCTTCTTTTAGACTGTCCTGACAAAGAACCATCACTTCCTGATATTCAGCCCTCTGCTTTGTTTCTATATGAGTGTCCAACTCCTGCTTCCCCACCCTCCCCACCCACATGGGCTTCATCTGGTTATAAGGTACTGCATATCTTCAAATTTATTTCTGCTAAGTCAAAGTGTTGGTTGCTGTGGCGTCATCAGCGTCTTCCCCATCCTCCCCAAATGTCTGCATTGATTCCCATCCTGCAGCAAAACAGTCTAAGCCTCGGGTAGATTCAGAAATCATCTGGCCCACAACGGAAAGAGGCAGTTGGGGGCGTGTAGTCAGGAATGGTAGAAGGAAGTCTTCTCGGAGAGCAGAATCTCTTGGTACAAAGCCTGGCTTGCTCACTTGCCAGTTGTCTCATCTTCGGCAAGCCACATCACTTCTCCAGACTTGAAATTCCTCTCAGCTGAAATGGGAGATTATTGAATTAAACAGCCGCCAAGTCTTCTTTCAACTTTAAAAGCTTATTAGACTTTGATTCTTCTGTGTTTTGGCAGATCTGTTATCTTAGCTTCGTTGGCCTCTCTCACTATGAAATAACAAAGCAGACCTTTCTGAATTGATTCTTTGCCTCTCCTATCAAGTTATTATCTACTTGCTCATCCATGCCAGCTCTGGGCCTTTCCTTCTTTGGCCTCTCCCCCAGACTAATTAAGTGAAGACTATTTGTACATGTACGCAATGTGGAATGATAGCAGACATGAGATTATACACATGTTTTTCCTAAGCCAGAAGCTTGAGCAATAATGTTTACTTGTTTCAGGCTTACGCTTGAGAATTGGTCAAAGGAGTCATTTACCTGGCAAAACCATAACTCAGTGGGAAATCATATTCATTTGAATGTTTCCTAAAACACAGTTCTTGCTTATTGGCTCGTAATAGCACAATTTTGTTTCTCTGATTCTTCCTAGGAGAGTAATTACTGACACTTGGTGAGCTTACCTTTAAAAAAAGAAACACTTGTAAAATTATATTAATAAAAGAAAGAATCATTTGTAAAATTATATTTTGCTCTCTGGTATTATCATTATAAACTATGCAGTGACAGTTTAGTATTTAGTATTAGTTTGTGATTTGTTTTTTGTTTTTGTTTTTTGTTTTTTGTTTTTCTCCCTGCCTGACCCTATTCCCTGTATCACACTTGGAAGGAAAATAGATTAAGTCAATGAACAACAAAAACATTAGTATTTTAGCAATATTTACTAATATAAATTTCATATCAAACATGGAATTTAAGCAAAATGGATACATATTATTAAGATAAATGAGCCCCCAATGGCACCAGCATCTGTGGTTTTGTTATAAAGTTTTATTTGTTTTAAAATATATCATCTACGTTATAAAATATATTTTTTAAACATATCACAACTAAGCATTTATTATACTTTGTAAGAAAGGAAGCAATTGCTGTGGTATTTCAGAGGCTATATCTTTTTAAAAAATATAATAGATGTTGATAGACTCTAAACAGTGGTTCAAAAAATACAATCTCTCTGAAAGAAAATATTCACCTAAAGAGAAGAGAGAGAACTTTTATGTGAGTAAAATATTACCAGATTTTAAAATTAAAGTCACCTTTGAAATTTTCATAGCTCAATGTGAAATAGAAATTTGCAAACTTCCTGTCAGAGTAGTATAATCTTTAGTCTTGAGTGAGGCGTCCAATAACATATCGATGATCTTTCACATATACATTTAAAATATTTGAATACCTTAATACCCTCAGAGTATTTGCTGACAAAAAGGAATGTTCCCACTCAAGGCATTTAGGAAAAGAGAAATTCCATCTGATGTATGTCCTCAAGAATAAAACAACTAAACAGGAGTTCTGCGAAGCCTTAGGCAGGAGAAAGGAAAACAATCATAGTCAACTATATTTTAAGGAAAATCATGCCAGATGCCATATTAAATACCTGAATAATCATTCTGAAATCATCCAGTGCAGCCCTGACCAATTTGAAATCTGGGACAAAAGCAGAGAGTATCATTTGGCAATTGCTTGAACATGTTGAAATAGGGAATTCGTGCTTAGGGAAGAATTACCCACAGGACTTAGTGTTTAGAATTTTGACCTTTAGAAGGTTCATTAATCTCTCCAGCACTCCATTTTTCAGTCAATGAAATGGGATGTTGGCCAACTACCCGACATGAGATTTCTGATATGAATGTAAGTAAATCTTTTAGAAATACAGAGAAAAGTAGTTAAGTGCAAAAACCATGGTCATTTCCTCTGAATTTTTCTTTTTGTTGATTTCAAAATAACAAAAGTGGTTTGTGCTTATTGAAGACAATTTAGAAAATAAATGTGGTAGATATATTTCAGAATTTACATTTCTGAGAACACTGCAAGTCTAAATGGGCTCCAGTCTTTTACCCTTTTGATGAGAGGAAATCCGGTTTTTCTTAGGACTCCTTTCCTAATTAATTCCCTCTGGGCATTTTTAGTGCAAATGGAGGGCAGTAAGAGAGTTCTACTCACAGCTCTCTACTCCACCTGCGGTGGGGGCTGGAGTTGCACTGTTTTACTTCCCTTCTGCTCCTAGGATGGACAGCCCTCAGTCCTTTTCAGCCCTAGTTTCCTCTGCGTTCGTTCTCCCTTAATCAATTCCTTGTGTGTGTGTGGGTGGGTGGGGGGGCTTCCTCCAGGGTATTTTAAGTTAACATTGACAGATTCTCCTTCCTAGTGTACAAACATAGAGAATCCAGGGTGCTGCAGGACAGAGACATGGGGAGATGGTAGCTCTGAGTTTGGCCCTACCTCACCCTGTGACATGGCTTATAACGGTTTTCTCTCAAGGACTCCCTTGTCTTTTCTAACAGTGCAGCCCCTTGGGTGGCAGCCTGGCCCATCCGACAGGAACTTGGGTCTTGTGATGGCCAAGGAGAGGCTGCTTCCCTGAGATAAGATGGAGAAGACTGTGCAACCACAGACAGGGATTCCCCCCACAGCCTTCCAACACTACATCCTACCTGGTGAGGACCTGACTCATCCTTTTCCTTCTGTTCCACAAAACACATGACCTGGCTCTGTTGAATCTGGGGTAATAGATGCGGCTGGACTGCTTTCTGTGGAGGTGGCTCAAGTCCTCTGTCACAGTGATCCCAGGCCCAAGCACTATTTCTATGACAGGACATTTCTGGAACAACCTATAGGAGGGCTATGTGGCTGCTCCCCCCAGTCCCTACCAGAGTACACCTGGCTTTGCCTCCAATGTTTATCTAACATAGTCTCACCTCTAACAAACCAAGGGCCTGGGTGGTTTTTCCAATTCTTCTCAAACCTCTGCCTTCTATATGTGAGCTCTGCTAAGGTTTCTTGCAGCTTTTTCTTGGGTTTTGTTCTTTTCTCTTTTCTTGCCTTTTCTAGGTGGTCATATCCATTCCTACTGTTTTTAGATACATCAACTTGCTGGTGTCTCCCTAATATGTAAAATATAGTCAGACCTCTCTTCTGACTTCCAATGTGATGGTGGTTTTGAGGAGTGGGGGTGATGAAAGTGACCATGTAGATCTGGATTCTTGATTTATTTTGAAGGCAGAGACAATGGAATGTCTTGGCTGCTGTGAAAAAAAGCAAAGTGTCAACACTTGATGCTCAGATTTTTGGCTTGAACAAATGGTTGAATGGAGCTTCCACTTGAGATGGGGAAGATTGTGGAAAGAACAGGTTTGGCAGAGAACATCAAGAGTTCAGTTTTGAGAAATCTGCTAATCATTCAAGAGATGTTAAGAAGGCAGTTATCTTGAAATGAGTTAGAAGAGAGGTCTGAGAGTTGTCAACATCAAAGTCGCAGAATAGGACAAGGTCTTCAGTAGAATAATATAAATATATCTGGCATTTACACATACATAATGCATCTTTGCATTATGTTTGTCCATTTTAAATATTTGTATTAATTATAGCATTTATTTAAATACGTATTTTAGCATAATGGCAACACGTAAAATATATGTTATTAATATTTCCAAATCTTTGGATCACATTCCATTACTTTCAAAATGGCTGTACAATTTACATTCCCTTCATATATCTACAACTGTATCCATTTCTTCCTAGACTGTTGTTTTTACTTAGGCATCACATCCCAACTGGGTATAAAATCACTAGGAACTAGTGAAGTGCTGTACTTATCTGCAGGCCAAAGGATGGCACTTCTCCAAGATTATGAGTAGTTCAGAGACATTTATTCTCATATAGAGGAGATGAGTAAAGGGGTTTTGGCCTTTAGTTTAAAAGATTAACTCCAAGGGAACTATCCTCGTTCAAGCAGGTAGCTACTGTGAAAATCTGATGGAGATCAAGATGACTCATACTTCTTGAGGAGGAGGAGGAGGAGAATCAGGCTTCCTGACATTGTCACATGCCAAAATGGGTTAGGTGCTTGCAGCAGTAAAAAAACCAGCAAAGTAAACAAATTCCTTTAAGAAAATGGTGTTCCTTTAAAGAACAGATAATGGAGTTTTGTAAGCCCATGTTTTTGTTATTACAACACCAACCATTGGTAAGGCTGTACTTATAACTGATAGATATTTGAAAAATAGATTATTGTCACTTTTTGTGAGCTATTTTCTCTGTTCTTTACCCCAGCCAGAGACCCCATTCCTCCATTTTCAGGACACCCAAGAGCTAGGTCGGTTTCCCACTAGCTTGAGAAATGAGCCAACATCTGATAAGTGATCATTCTCACCAGGACAGCATTTTCAAGCAAAGGGAAGTGGTTGAAATTTATAGTAATACTATATCTTTAGAGAGCATCTTTCTTTTAGGAGCTTGTATTTTTACAGGCATTCAGCTTGATTCTCCCCAGAACCCAGGAAAAACCAGTAACAGTAATGACACATACAAATACCTATAAACTTTAATGATAGATGCCCATATTGCCCTAGGAAGGAAAGGTCTACCTTGAGTGTAGCCTTTCTCCTTAATACAAAACTCTGCCAAAGGAGATTCCATTGCTGCCTCCTGACTGCCTCCACCAAGCCTGAAAGGTTGAGCCACTTCATGGCGTTGAGTGGATTTCTCCTTCCAAAAACTAGAGGCAAAAAATCTAGTGTGGGAGGTATTACTATAAAGATTTATGGCTCAACAATTCAGTTCAACAACTATTTGTTGAGTGGCTACTATATGCCAGGCCTTTTGGGACAGACACAGTCCATGGCCAAAAGTTTAGAGTCTAAGACATTGTTCCCAGCTATGGGCCAACAAAAGCCATGTCAGGTAGGTTACTTCAGAATTAACTGGGGAGGCATTTTCACAGAGATTCCTGAATCCTGCCTAAAGACAGCCTGATTCAGCATGTCTCCAGTGGGTTCTAGGGTTCTGCCTTTCTAATAAAATCCATTTTGACATAAAGGGTGTTTTCCCAAGCTATCAAATCTGGGAGTCATTGTTCTCATCAATTAGCTGCATGATAACAGGATTATATTTTAAATAATTGGGGAAAATAAGCTGTAAAAGTAGAATATCGTTGAATTGGTCAGGGGTAGTATTGTGTGGTCGCTAAGGATGGAGTTTGCAATCCATCTGAATATCTTATTTCCTTCTTCCTAACTCTGAGAACTTGGCAAGCTTCTCAAACGCGTTAGCAGTCATCTTTAGCATGCAGTTGTCTTCCATAAAATAGACATAAAATAGACCTGATTTTACAAGTTGTTTTGCTAATTAAATAAGCCACTGCATGCAAAGTGTGACACAGTGTGTACTCTGTTCACAGTAGATACTATTGTTGTTGTTATCATTGTTGGCAAAACTCCAAATAAAAATCAAGCCATCCATATTCACCCCCTTCTTTAGAATATTGAACCTCTCTGCCATCAGCTCTATAATGATAGATATCAGATGCAAGCAAGCAGTTGATGTGTATAGCATCTGTGAGTAGGAGGTTGACCAATAGCACATCACAAATAGCATTCCACTTTAGTCTTAACCAAATTTTTTGCTTTAAGGAATAAGTTAAAAGAAAACAGTCTTGGTCTGTTCGTGGGTTCCTTGACTATTTTCTCTTCAAGAAAATATTGGCATTATTAGTTTTAAATTCTTCTGGTGAGGGCCTAGGCTCTCTTGCGTAAGGACCTAATCAATAAATATATTTAGTGTTGGCATGGAAGGGCTGATCAGACCATACATTCTGTGTGAGTACTCTAGATTTTCTCCGAAAGGAGACCGGAAAAGTGCTGGGGCACTTTCTGAAAAATCAATGGACATCACGTAGCAACTGCTGGAGAAAAATCCCTTAAGGCCTTTATGATAGGTAGCATGCTACCTGACAGTCTTAGACAGCACCAGTTAAGACAAGACGTGCCCCCTAGGGGAGGAAAAGAATGTAAATTCAAAGACCAGATGCAGAACAGAGCCACTGCAAGCCAGGAAGGAGAGGGTTAACAGAATGAGAGGTTAGTTACCAGTTAGCATTTGTGAGGATGTTTTATGGACCTAGCAAGTAAAACAGGCTGGATTCCAGATGTCACAGCTGGGGTTACCAGCCTCTGGAGGGATCTCCAAATAATCCCCTACTTTCTTCAAAAGGCAGAAGGAAGACAGGAAGAGTTGGTGAGTGCAATCAGGGAGGCAGGGCTGGAAAGGGAAGACATGCACGTAAACAGTAAAAACAATGCTCTTATCTTTGATCAACATGTCTCAAAAGCTAGTTCTACAGATGGTTGCTTAAAGGTACAAAACAGGCATTTTCTGGTATTCCTATAACCATGTCACTGAGATATAATGGTTTTAGTATTTTGTAATGTCTATGATATTATTCCTTAAAATACTCAATACTTCATTCATGCATTGCAGCATTCATTCGTGTATTTACCCAAAATTTCGTAACGCATTTTCTATAAGCCAAACCAAGAGACATGGAGGTATATTTATGCCCTTTAGAGCTCATGATCTATTCAGTAGATGGAGACATGGCCACATAATGATCTGGTGATGAGAAAGGTAAGTATGAGAATGAACATGGGTGCAGGGTGTGTGGAGCATGGAGGCAGGACCAAAGGCCATGGAGATCTGGGAAGAATTCCAAGAAGGTGTATTATACATAACTGCATTTTAAAGAACTGTGATTCTTGCAGCTGCGCAGAAGAGGATGGACAAGCCAGGCAGGGAGCAGGAACCACTGGGCCTGAAGACAGAGGTAACATGAAATTACTTGGGGAAAGTGAAGGATAATTCCAAGTAGCCAGTCCACTGGGCACATCATTTGGATAGATTGGGGCAGCTGATTGGGATCATGCTGGGAGTGGCACCTGGGTTGCTCAGTGGTTGAGCATCTGCCTTCAGCTTACATCAGGCTCCCCACAGGGAGCCTGGTTCTCCCTCTCCCTGTGTCTCTGTCTCTGTCTCTCTGTCTCTCATTAATAAATAAGTAAAATCTTAAAAAAAAAAAAGGAATCATGCTGGGAGAGTGGATTTTAGTTCATGAAAGTAAGGACATGCTGAATGTTGTTAAGAGCATGGTGTGCTCATCCAGTGTTTTGCATAAGTATCACGAAGAAAGGAAAGGAGATGGAGGTAATGGTAAAAAAGGAATTAATTAAAAAGACATCAACATGAGCTAGAAACCTGCCATCCTCCAGGCATAGTGCTGGGGTGCTTCCATAGAGTATTTCTTTGTAGAATCCACATATCTACACACACAAACAATCCGTGTTGTAGCAATGATCCTCTCCAATTTCCAGATAAAGGAATTGAGGTTTTTTAAGTTTATGTACCTTGCCCAAGCTGCCATGCTCACAAATGGCAGATGTAGAACTCAAACCCAAGGTTTGGCAAAAGGCCAAGCTCTCTCCTCCTTATACCATGCTGCCCCTGGAGAACATAACTCTGGGTCAGGATTTCACTGGGCTTGAGGGGATAATGATGAGAATCTGTCAGTAACTTAAAAGGAGGCTTGAAACAACCAAGTGAAATAGAGTCTAACTGCAACAACTGAATAAGACTCTGGATCTTAATCTTCCTGTCATAAAAGACAAAGAAGGATGGTCAGGATTAACGCAGTTGGCAATCTCAGCAACCCGCCATCAGCGGTACACTCTGAGCACACGCTGAACAGCACTTAGTCCTACCCAAGCCATTGTGACTGACAAGAGAAGTGCTCTGTCTTCTGAACATGCACAACACGGAAGATTTTTCCAAATGAATTATTCATTCAAAGCTTCCAACAAAAAACGTGTTGCTTTTCATTCAGTGAGGGGGCTGCAAGGAGGGGGATTAGAAGTGCTGAGGTGACGGGAAGGATGTTGACGTTATTTAACAGATGGAGGTGCTATAATAATAAGCTTTAAGGTAACAGTTGCTAAATAAAGGCAAGTCTAGTGAAATATGCAATTAAAAAAGAATAGAAATTGATTGGTGAAAACAAGTCAGGGATCGCGAATGCAACTTGGTTTGGTACCTAAGCTATGAGAAGAATGTAAAGAAGAAACATATTTCCTGAAAATAGTTGTGGTTTCTTAAAAAGTTGAGTAATTATTAGAGATTCAAATGAAGTTTTTTGATGAATACTGAAATATATGTGCTGATTTTATTAGGAAACTTACTAATAGTTAAACTAATAACTTATAGCCACAGGAAATCGCAGGAAGATGGTGCCTTAAAACTGATTTTTCCCCTAGAAGACAGAGGAAATTTGGGAACTGTCTTTCAAGGGTCTCTTTAGGACACGTAAATAAAACAGAAAAAAAAAAAAAGATGAATCAGAAAAATTAAGGACACATAAAGCAAAAGTCTTAATATTTGGAATTCTTACAAATCAGTGAGAAAACTATAAACATCCCAATTAAAATGGGGTAAAGACATTAGCAAGCAATTCACAAAAATAGGAAATCAGATGGTCAATATGATTTCCCAGGAAAACGTCTCCAAAAGCAATTAATACAAAAATTCAAATGAAAAGAACAATTTCAGATTCTCTTTATTTATTTAGGTAACTCAATTGGCAATATTAAAATGATGAGTGTTGGCAAGATTTTTAAGGAAATGGGTATCATAATATACATTGTGGTTAGGAGTGAAATTGGTATATATATTTCTGGAAGCTATTTTGATAATAGTTCTATATAGGAACTGAGAAATTTAGAAACATATCCATTCAACAATTCATGTCTAGGAATTTATTCAGAGAAGTAATGGAAACAGTATGCAAATATTTGTGATTGACAGAATAGTTATCCAATGGAGAACTTTATCTGCAAGGCCTGGTTCAGTACTTACTACTTTGCTTTCAAAAGGTACGTAGTATCTTAGCCCTCGCTAACTTCTTAGGCGTTAATTAATTTACCAACTTGTAAGGGATACATGAGAAGGGATCAGAACTTGAGTCGGCCTGCAGAAGCTTCATTTTATTGTTTGTCGGAGAGGGGAAGCTTTCTTTAAAACCTGCCACTCAGCCGATTTGCCAGATTAATGGACAATCTCCATTGCTTCCACGAAACACACAGATGGGTGTTTGTCTCATGCCGCGTGCCTGTCACCAGTAGATGTTGCTCTGTTGAGCCCAATAACTTCTGCTTCTCCAGCTGAGTTATATGTTTACTAATAGCCAATTGTGTTTCTCTTCATGCATTTATCCCAGGTATAATTGTCTCTGTCATTATGTAATTTAATTAAGTATCATGTAAATTCCAGTCCCCATATGAGTGTGAAAAGACAGGAGATTTTGTTTCTATGAAAGCTAAGTTAAACACTTTGAATACATTCTCTACATTTGACTTGCTAAAAAATACACACACACACACACACACACACAACCCACTGTTGCTGTGAAATTAAGTGGTAGCATGATAGTTGTAAACTATTAGGAAGATTTTATTAACTCAGTATTTATGATTTCATAATTAATGGCTTCATGTTTAAGTTCTTACTCCACATAAAGTACTAATAAATAATATTTATGGAGCACTGTGGTAAGCAGAATAACGGTCCCCCAAAGATGAACACGTCCTAATCCCCAGAACCTGTGAATATGTTAGGTTACATGACAAAGGCAAATTACAGTTGCTAATAGTTGATCATGTGATAGGGCGATTATCCTGATTATCTGGGTGGGCCCAGTGAAATCAGGAGGATCCTTAAAAGTAGAAGAGGAAGGTACAAGAGAAGAGAATCAAGAAACATGTAATAAAAGCTCCAAGTTCGCCACGTGAGGACTCCACCTTCCCTTGCTGGCTTTAAAGGTGGAGAAAGTGGCCCAAAGCCAAGGAATGAGGACAACTTCTAGCAACTGGAAAAAGAAATGAATTTTCCCCTGGAGCTTCCAGAAAGAAAGAGCCCATTGAGCCCTTTGAGTTGGTAATTTGTTACATTCACAACAATATGCTGCTATCAATGTATTTTTTAAACTATATGACCCTTTCAAATTTGCCTCTTTCGATAATTGCTTTAATATGTCAGAAGAGAGAAAAAGAGTGGAATTCCACGTTCTCCTAACAGTCATCATTATTGTTAAGAGAAGAGAGCGGGTGTTGTACATCAGAAGCGTAAGGCCTTCTAGAACATCCAAAGGAAAAGCGTTATTACAGATCTAGGTTAATTTTTGCAGACCTGCCCACACCCTTCCCCTATTTGCATCTCTTATTCAGTGCAGTTTGGTGGTTCACTATACGGTCCCTGAGTCTTTTTCTCCTTCCTGGTGATTTCTCATTTTTCTGAGACTATTTTTTTTCTCTCTACTTGCCAAGTTCTATTTATCTCCTAAATTTTTGTTCAAATTTCTTTTCTTTTTTTTTAATTTTTTTATTTATTTATGATAGTCACACAGAGAGAGAGAGACAGAGAGGCAGAGACATAGGCAGAGGGAGAAGCAGGCTCCGTGCACCGGGAGCCCGACATGGGATTTGATCCCGGGTCTCCAGGATCGCGCCCTGGACCAAAGGCAGGAGCCAAACCACTGCGCCACCCAGGGATCCCTCAAATTTCTTTTCTATGAAATCTTACCAGATAACTGCAGCCTGCAGCAGTAATTTTTTCATTAACCCTTCTGCATGGTTATGGAGTTGGAATTCATGCTTCTAAGGACTGGTGTCAGAAATTCTCTCTGGAACAAATAAAGGGATGGGCTCAGGGGAGAGGGGATGAGATATCCCAGAGACAGGAGACTGCTTAGCTGAAAATTCCATAGGAATGCCAAGGTCTCTGAAATTAGGAAGGGCATCTTCAGGTGATGAAAACTTAAAGGGAAGAGTAATGAGCATGGACTTTGGGCCCAGGGAGACAGAAATAAGGACAGTGTGGGTGGCTTTTAAAAAATCATTGTTGCTGAGGCACTTGGGTGTCTCAGTGTTTGAGCATCTGCCTTCAGCTCAGGTCATGATCCCGGGTCCTGGGATCGAGTCCTGCATCGGGCTCCCCACAGAGAGCCTGCTTCTCCCTCTGCCTGTGTCTCTGCCTTTCTCTTTGTGACTCTCATGAATAAATAAATAAAATCTTTTTAAAAAATCATTGTTGCTCTATGTTGATGAAAACCCTGGAATGGTGCTTGTGGGCCTTTCTTCTGCATCATTTATGATTATACATTTCTTGAGGACAGAAATGAGATAGCACACATGCATTCCTACAGCATCCACAACAATACAGAGCCATGCACCCAGGTCTCCAGGACAATTGTTTCAGTTATCCGCTGGATTCTGAATGCTCTACACATTGGAACAGTCCATGGGAGCTAAGAACATAGTAGAGATGCAGGAGCTTACTTAATAACTATAAAAATACAACATAAAGAGAATAAGAAGATAAGACATACCAGGAGGAAATATTTACAAATGACATATTTGAGAAAGTACTGTCATCTAAAAATATAGAAAGGACTCTTAAAACTCAACAATAAGGAGGTGAATAACCTTATTTAAAAAATAAACTGAAGACTCAGACACTTCATCAAAGGAGTCATACAGATGGCTAATGAACAGATGAAACGATGCTCAACATCATACATCATTAGGGAATTTTAAATTAAATAACACTGAGATACCACTATGCACTTACAAGAATGACCGAAATCCACAACACTGACAACCACAAATGCTGAAAAGGATGTGGAGCAATAGGAACTCTCCTTCATTGCTGGTGAGAATGCAAAATGATGGTCACTTTGGGAGATAGTTTGGATAGTTTTTCTTACAAAACTAGACACACTCTTACCATACAATCTAGGAATTATGCTTCCAGATGTTTATCCAATAAGTTGAGAACTCATGTACACACACATGAATGTTTGTAATAGCTTTATTCATCATCATCAAGACTCGGAAGCAACCAAGATGTCCTTTACCAGGTGAATGGATAAGTAAACTGCAGTACATCTGGACAATGGAATATTATTTAGCACTGAAAAGAAAGAAACTTTCAAGCCACAAAAAGATATGGGGGGAGACCTCAATGAGTATTACTAAGTGAAAGAAGCCAGTCTGATAAAGTTTCATACTGTATGGTTCCAACCATATGACATTCTGTGAAGGGTAAAACTGAGGAGGCAACTGAGGTTGATGGGAGTGGGGATGGCAAAGAATGAATAAGCAAAGTACAGAGGATCTGATCTGTAGGACAGTGAAATTACTCTGAGTGATACTATAATGTAAACTGCAGGCTTTAGGTGATGATAATGATGTGTCAATGTGGATTCATCAACTACAATAATTGAAGTCTGATGTTGATAGTAGCGGATGCTGTGAGGGGAGCAGGGGATATTGGAACTGACTGTACTCACTGTATAATCCTGCTGTGAACCTTAAACTACTCTAAAAAATACAGTCTATTTTTTAAAGATTTATTTATTTATTGAGAGAGAGAGAGTGTGTGTGAGCATGTGCTCATGCGAACAGCGTAAGGACAGACAGAGAGGGAGAAAGAATCCTCAAGCAGACTCCCCACTGAGCATGGAGCCAGATGCAGGGCTCCGTCCCAGGGCCCTGAGATCATGACCAGAGCCGAAATCAAGACTTGACTGTTTAACCAACCGAGTCACCCAGGTGCCCTCAAAATAAAGTCTATTAATTATATATACGTAGGTGTATGTATGCACATAAGCATGGGTTTTATACATACATAAAACAAGTCTTAGTCTCTAACTGCCTGACTCATATAGGGTGCCCTAGGGCATTTGGCCCTTTAACGCATAAGTAAAAGAGCACAGCTGATCATTCTTCTGCCCCTCCTCATCAGTGCCCTCCATGCATTGGGCAAAGCTGTGGACCTTTCTCCAAGGTTGGCTTTGCCCATTAGTGATTGAAACGTAAGTAAGTAATGAGCTTCCCACTGCTTAAAACGTTCCTATTTTGTCCTTGGAATACATTCCCAAATTTTTATAGGACCAATATAACTCTCCATAATCCGACCCGTGTCTACCCGTCAAGTCTTCCCTCTTGCTTCTCCTCACTTCCATGCTTTGTGCATGCATCTCAGAGAAATCCAGTCCATTACTTGAGAATGCCCCTTGGACTATTTGCCCCAACAGGCCCTTCACACTTGCTGCTCTCTTTCCATGCTCTTCCCTCTCTCATTCATTTATCGCCCTCTGTTTTCCCAATTGTATAGGCCTTTTGTATTTCCCAGGCTGTTGAGAAGATTACAAATCAAATAAATACATAATGACAGGCTTTCTTTAAAAAGAAGGACTTTATATTCACAGAGCCCTAGTTGTGGAAACCTGTTCCTCTATAGGATCAGTAAAGCCATTCCTGAAGAAGTATAGCTGAAACAGGAAAGGGTCACTGGGACGAATTATGTATGTGAATGAGAAAGAGGGCAGCATGGGGATAGTGATTAAAAACACGGACTGCTTAGATGGACTGGGGTCCAAATCCTAGTTCCTTATAACCAGATGACCTTGATCACTAACAGATCCAAGCCCTAGTTTCCTCCCCTGTAATTTTGAGAATACGATAGGGGTTTCTGTAAAGATTATGAATGTAAACATTAAATCCATATTAAATCCTACCAGCGCATTATTATAGATTGCTTTTGGGATATGTTGAATTCAAGGGCCAGTGGGATATCCAGTGTCCTAGAGAGCAATTGCTTGTATGTTTTTGAATTTCAGGATGGAGGTCTGGGTGGGTGATTTTGGTTTGGGTTATCAACATGCACAAAGAACTTGCAATCTTGGGATTCAATGAGATGACCTAGGGAGAATGTGAAGAATGAGAAGCTAACAATCTTGGACCTCAGCATTTGTAGATGGGAACTAGGAAAAAGGACTGAAAAAATATAAGGGAAGCAAAGGTGTATTATATTTGAAGAAGACAGATGATGAGTTTGGTGGAATCAGTAACTGTGTGACCCACCTCTGCATTCCAGATCCACCATGCATGTAAATAAAATTTTGATTTAAGATAATGACAAATGATTATGTATCATGGACCTTCAAGGGTTTCTGAGAAAGCCAAATTTCGGATTATTATATCTGCAAAAGTCCCAAGTCTTGTGAACTTTGGGGACTCCTGATATGATCGACGTGTCTCTTGAAACACAAAATTTAGTCATCTTTGTAGGATGGCACTGTTCATGACATCATTGGCAATAAAACTACTCAAGCTTTAAAGATAAATTTAAAATATAGAATTTTCTCTACTACTGGTTCCTGCAGCAGTAAAATATACATTTTGAGTTACATAGAGTTGTGGATGGTTTAATTAAAAGCTAGCACTCCATGAATATTACAGAGATAAGGGAACGGCAGCCAAGGGTGAGGTGCCTTATCTGCAAATGCAAACATAACAAGTGGTAATTTTATCTTCTGGATTGGATTTTTAAATAGAGTAGCTGTAATGCCCCATAAAGCAATACACTCAATTTTTTAAAGTCGAGTTGTACCCCTCCTCAGCATCCCTTTGCTGGATTTTAGTTCTGGCTGAGAAAAGAGGACGTGAAACTTGAAATAAGATCTTTGCATAAGAAACACACATGATTCATACCTGATGTGCGGCAAATGGCAATCTGCAAACGACCGGCTGTGAATGGCCTGGCCATTTGTTGACACTGAACGGGTGGACCTAGATTTAATCACACAGAGAAGAACAAAGTGGTTCTGTTCTCAAAGGGGATCACTGGTGTCCACCGGCTAATGTGCATGCTGGCAATAATGCAGTTACAGATAATTGCCATTTTGTAGAGCTTTGGGTAGGTGGGCCATCCACTTAGTATTGCCATGCTGTCTCAATTTCACCTGGTTGGGATCAAAAGGTGCTTTAGCTTGAAGTGAAATGAGTGAAATGGAGAAACAGAGAGCCAGAATCTCGCCCCTCCTGGGCTTTCCTAAGCTTGCAGTGTTTTGAAATCTGCTGTCTGGCCTTTGAAATTGCATTCAAATCCTTCTCTGAAAGTCCTCTGACAGTAACCAATCTCGTATGGCGAGGTCAGCTTGAAACTGAAAAAGGAACATATGACTGTGATGGGTCTATTGAATATACTAGAAGCATCTGAAAGTGGAATAATACAATTGGTTTCAAAAGCCACACTTCCCCCCAAAAGTCACCAGCAAGGGTAAATTGGATGGGAATGCGTAAAAATTGAGTTCCTTGGGCTTTTTTTTTTTTTTTTTTTTCCTGTGACTTGATTCTAGTAAATTTTCCTCAATCTCCGTTTATTTCCTGGCTTGCTCTTCTCTCATTCATGTACTGGAGTAGAATATAAACAGCTGGTTCATTTGCAATCCATTATGACATTTATAATACTGCCATCCTCATAAAGACAAGGTTTATTGTTAGGGATATGCTATTTCCAGAGTCTAACAACTTGTTATCTGGCAGATTGTATATCCAGATTTTTAATTTATAATTCATCACAATTTGGTCCATTTGAAACTGACCCAAAAAATGCAAACATGGGGATGGTTTTTTTTCTTTTTCTTTTTCTTTTACTTTTAAGAATAACAATTGAAACATGACCCATTACTCAAAATGAACCTGCTCCCTTTGTCTCTTTGGGGTGAAAATATTATTTTTAGCCGGTTCCTAAGTTTACATGAGCTGTAGGTTTTGATTCTGACACTTCCCTCCTGCTATTTATATTTTTATTCATAAACTTGGAAATTGACAAGGTCTTGTAAATAGTCTTTCAGGAATCCTATTTTAGGAACTGTGCACCAAAGAGGGAAAGATCAGTTGTTTCCACCTAATAGGTTTAAACCTCAGTGGGGGGGTTGGGGGGAGGAGAGTATGTCTTTTTAACTAATACCGTGTCATCTTCTTAATCATGCTGATTCTGAATAATTCAGCCTCTATGGAAGTCTCCGAGCCAGAATCTATAGCTCTGTCTCTCTTGGGGGTGGTGGTGGGGGGGAGGCTGGGGTTTATTATTAGGGAGCCTGACAGGAGAGAGCTCTGGCAGGTTAATTGCTACAGCAGGACTAGCTGGGAGTTTGCTGGTGATATATAGCAACTAAAGGGACTGAGGGGGATTGACTCTGCCTATTACAGCACAAATATCTTCATGCGCCTCAGGTTTCTCAGAAAGATATGAGAAATAAATGTTCGCTGTTCATTTTCTGTCTGCACAATACAAATAGCCTCCAGCTGAACATGGCGACTACTGCACAGAGACTTAAAAAAAAGAAGAAGAGGAAATTTGCAAATTAACATTATTAGAAACATTCCTGCCTGAAAGTGCTGGAAATCAATTTCAATATATTTTGCATTTTAATGAATTGCCAAAGAGATAAATCAGCTGTGTTTGAGGAATGCTTGCCTGGCAATGATGTTTTCTTATCACATCTTGTCTTAACTGATAGCATTTAAAATGAAACCAGTGTTAATTGAAGGCGTGGGAAATGTAACTGCTAGTTAATGAAGTAAATGCATGCTAGTTATGCAGTATTAGAAATTCGCTCTAATGTACCAACTCTGTCTTCCTGCTTTGTAGCCCCTAATTCCAAAGTAGTAATACTCAATATTCTAAATGGTTGAAAGGCAAAGGCACGCTGTTGCCTGAGCTATAGCTAAAGGCCACCCTGCTCTAATTCCCTGGTGGAAACAGAATGCAAATACTGTTGCTTCTGGTTTACACCATACACAACAAATTTCAACTCCTGAGCCTTCAGGAGCCTTAGGTGAAGGCAGTATCTCACACTTCTTTCCTATTAAGAAAATAAACAGTGTAACTTTTCAATCTCTCAGCTGTTTGTCTTGTTTAAAATGACCTAGCTGGAAGAGGAAGTGGGTTTGTGTTCATATTTTTGGGCTTGTAGTTTCTCACGTCCTATCAGTGTTCACACAGCAGAGAGTATGTGCTCATTCAAATATGAATGAATGAATGAATGAATGAATGATGCCCTCCTTTGATCTCTCAGTCTCTGAACCACAAAGAAATCACCACATTTCCCACTGTGTATGTATACATGGTTTTTATTTTATTTTTTTAAAGATTGTATGTATTTATTCATGAGAGGCAGAGACATAGGAGAGGGAGAAGCAGGCTCCCTGCGGGGAGCCCAGTGTGGGATTCTATCCCAGGACCCCAGGATCGCACGCTGAGCTGAAGGCAGACACTCAACCACTGAGCCACCTAGGTGGCCCTGTATACATGTTTAAAAAATATAACACTCATTATATACTCACACTCTGTATTAGCATATAAAGAATGTACAGGTATTTTTTTAGGATGCCTCTGCAAGAATATAATCCATCTCCAACTTTGTATTGTTCTTACTAATTGCATTTCACTCTCCTGTAGGTCACAAGTTTTCTTTCTTGCTTTTTTTCCCCTAAATTACGTAAAACAAAATAAATAAGGCAATCTCTTTCTTGAGAAATAATTTCTTGAAAAGTAACAAATTATATATCATCTGGCAAACTGAAATTGGGTAGCAACAAAGGAGGCAATTTATTTTATCTCATGCACCACAGAGTGTTTCAAGTCTGGAAGTTCCTGAGGTGTCCCTACTTTTCTATCAATGAAATGGAAAACCCTTGCTTATGAAATCTTTGGGCCAATGCAAGACCTGCTCTTCATTATACAAGGTTTTCTTTTTTGTTAAATTTTTAATTTTTTGTTAAATTTTTAATCTTATCACTAGTATGTCAAATAACTAAACATCAAAATTTTAACTATGAGGAATTCATAATTATGTAACTTTATGTAACAGTTAATGGGAAACATACTTCCCAATGGAGAGAAAATATGCCCATTAGATATTGATCATGGGAAAATTGGAAGATCTGATATAGTGTGTCATCTGCTGAATAAAGGGGATCTTGTAGGTAAGTTATTAGGGATAACATGGCGCTCAGTCTTTATAATTAAGAATAAAGCGAGAAACAATTTTGATGCCAAATTGTTCATGTGTAATTTGTAATCGCTTTTATTTGTGGGATCTTTCAAAGTCCATTATTCTCCCAAAGTTCATTTCAAGACAGAAAATACCTTTCAGTTTTTACACGTCTCTCTGATCATCTCGATGTTCTCTGCATTATTGTTCACCCCCAGAGTGAGGAGGTCTCAATGGAATGGGAGGAGAGAAAGAAGACATCTCTCAGTGAATCATTTCTGGTCCTTTGCTCAGTGACAGGGGTAGTGGCTAATTGCTGAGGCCGAGGACTGGAGTCATTTAGAAAGTAAATGTCAAGTACAACAAGGTTGTGTATTTCAGAGGATGTGCTTGTGTCTTGATGGATTGTTCTTGCTTTGCTCATTGGTATACTCCCAACATTGGAAAAAAGTGGTCACAATTCTGCTGTGCTGGCCGTCTGTGTTCCCACTCCAACCAGTAACAGGTAGTACTGTTACATCCTCAGTACATCCTCGGTGCAGGTGACTACACCTGGAGCTTTGGAGCACAGCATACTCCATGAGGATTGGACCAGCAGTGTAGTTGACAAAGCCCTGGCCTTCAGACACAATGCTTCATGTCAAATCCCACCTCTATCATTCACTCATTGTATGTTCCCCAGCAAACTAGTGATATTCTGAGCCTCAGTTTCTTTTTTCTGTAAAATGGGTACAGTAATGCCTGTTTTATAACTCCTATAGGGTCATTATGTGGGATAGAAATGTACATCACTATGATACAAGACAGAAGATACTGAGAACAACAGTAATAGAAATATTAATAGTTATGTTTTCCCAAAGAGTAGAGCTTTTAGATTAAACTTGAAAAATCAAAAAAGGCAGGAAGCTTGGGTGGCTCAGTGGTTTAGAGCCTGCCTTCGGCCCAGGGCATGATCCTGGAGTCCCGGGATCAAGTCCCACATTGGGCTCCCTGCATGGAGCCTGCTTCTCTCTCTGCCTCTCTCTCTCTCTCTCTCTCTCTGCCCTCATGAATAAATAAATAAAATCTTTAAAAAAAAAAAAAGAATCAAGAAAGGCTTTTTTGTAAGATGTGATATTGAGTTGTAATGTCCACTCTGAAGATTTATTGCATGTTTATGTAAAAATTCTTTGTGATTATAGCTTGTAGAATTAAACACTTTGCTTTCATCAATTTTTTTTAACATTTGGACAAAAGTATATATAATGTAGAATTAACTTTCCCTTTCTATTAATATCAGGGCTCTGTTTATTAATTCGTTAACATTCTTCCACTCTGATTGTCTCATACAGCCATGGAATGAGTCAAATATAAATCCCTCACACAACCAAATTATATGAACATCATATATAAAACATGGAGTCACTTAATAAACATGATGTGTTAAAGTGATGAATTCTTACTGTAAACCCAAGGGTAAAGAGCCTTTAAAAATTAATCTAATTCCTCCTGATACACTTTTCTAGAGAGATCATGACATGGTCTGCAGCCAAGCTGGCTTTGAAAAACCATCACTAGCAGCTATTTTTTCTGATCATTTAAAATGCTGATTGCAGATGTCAGAAGATTAATTGGCTGGGGTCTATATTAGAAACCTTTATTGCATAAAAGGTTTGGGACTTTTCCTTTTATTGATTTCATTCAATTTAATATAAGCAGTATTTTAAAGTGGGTACCAAAAAAATAAGCAATACTTCAAACTTACCTAGCATCTTACATATATCTAATTAAAGCAATACACATAGTATTTTTAGACAGTTTTATCAACATGCAATTGATATTTTAAAATGGGTATATTAACTGAACAATTAGATTATTTTGGAAATTTGCAGATACCTGCAAAACCATCACCATCATAAAGGTACAAAATATATCCATTGCCTCCAAGAGTTTCCTCCTGTTACTTGGGTTTTACTTGTTTGTATTTGTTTTGGGGTAAGAACATTTAACATGAGATCTATACTTTTCAACAAAATTTGAAGTGTATAATACCTCATTGTTAGCTAAAGGCATTATGTTGTACAGTAGATCTCTAGAACTTACTCCTCTTGCAGACTGAAACTTTATGCCTGTCAAACAACTCCCCATTGCCCCCTCCTCTCAACTCTTGGCCACCATCATTCTACTCTCCGTTTCTATGAGTTTGACTATTTTAGAAACCTCATATAAGTGAAATTATGCAGTACATATCCTTCTTTGACTGGCTTGTTTCACTTCACATAATGTCTTTCAGGTTCATCCACATCCCATATGGTAGGATTTCCTTCTTTCTTTAAGGCCAAATAATATTCCATTGTATGTATATACTATATTTTCTTCATCTGTTCATCCATCAATGGATATTTTATTTGATCCCATATCCTGGCTGTTGTGAATAATGCTGTGATGAAAATGGGATTGCAAGTATCTCTCCAAGATGCTCATTTCAATTCTGCTAGATGCATGAGTAGAAGTAGGATTACTGGATCATATGCTGGTGCTGCTTTTAATTTTTGAGGAATCTCTGTACTGTTTTCTGTAGCTGCTGCACCATTTATATTCCCACCAACAGTGTATAAGGGTTCCCATTTTTCCACATTCTCATCAACACTTGTTACCTTTTGCTTCTTGATAAGCAATACAAACTTATTTAAAAAATGAAACAAAGAGGGGTGCTTCAGTGGCTCAGTTAGTTAAGCATTTGATTCTTGATTTTGGCTCGGGTCATGATCTCAAGATCATGAAATGGAGCCCTGCATTGGCTCTGTGGTGGGTCCTGCTTAAGATTCTCTCTCCCTCTCCCTATGTCCCTCCTCCATCTGTCTCTCTCCCTCTCTGGAAAAAAATAAAAAGAAACAGGAGAGTTCATGTCTATGTTGCAGTTTTAATTTTGTTTAAGAATATTTCCAGAGTACCTGCTTTCCTTTTCTCCCTTTCTCCCACAAATCTCTTTCTTCATAAATGTACCATATACCTTCCTGTTGTAGAAAACTTTTTAAAACTTAGCTAGAAAAGGGCTACATAATATTATTATTACATTTAAAGAATGATAAAAGAGGGAAGAAATGGCCTTTTTCAAAGAAAATAAATATTCACATAGTAATTATTTCCTTGGAATCAAGGTTATCTCTTGTCCCCACCTCCCATTTATAATGCTGTTAGTATTTTGTTTGCTTGTTTTTAACTTTTAAGCTTTATACATATATATATATGTATAAGACCTGAAAATTTATATCTCCAATGCAGCCATGCCTTTAATACTGGTTTCCAAAACAAATGATAACAAAGTCTTACTAAAAAACCATGGTCATAATATTAAATGGTAAAATAATGTCTGATCCAGACATTATTTTTCCAGGATCCTCTGGGTGGTACTCATTTTTGCAGGAGAGCCAACAGTGAATCAACAGTAGTTGAACTCCTATTTCTTACAAAATGACAAAATCATTAGATTCCCCAAGAAGAGAAATATTCATTTACACAGAGTAATTAATCGTCAAGTAAAACAGAGATTTTTTTTTTTTTAGAAAGCTAATCTGAGCCAAATATATTTTATTAGGATTAATACCTTTAGGAATGATTTCAAAATTATTTCCCTTGTTTCTTCTTGTTGGCATCTGATTGGTAGTAGTTTGAATGAATGTCTCCAATTCCTCCATCCCCTGCATTTACACTCTTACTAAGCTCTCATTGTGGGTAGATTGTTTTTCGCCAATCCTTGAATTTGGGCTTGGTTATAGGACTCTCTTTGTCTTATTACATGTGGTCAGAAGTGACAGTGTGCCAGTTTTAAGCTTAGGTCTTAAAACTGGGGTCTTAAGGGGACCTGTATGTCTATTCGCATTGTCAACCTTTATCATCATCATTAGAAACACAATTCTGGTTTCCTTGCTAGTCCAAGATGCATAACACAGACCCAGACCTGTAGACTTGCAGCAGTACCACCTGTCCTGTCAATCCATGAGAATCAGTGATTGGTGAGTAGCCACCACGATTTTTTGGGTTGCTTGTTACATAGCATTATTGTAGCAGTTGTTAACCAATATGATAAGGGACTTTGATGGACCAAAGTTTGTTTTGAAATGACTATTTACAAAATGTTGAACTTAGGCTTAATATATTGTTGCTATTTTCAGTTTTAATATTAAATATGTATTCTGGCCTGTATAATATTTTCAATTCCTAAGTTACATAGCTGGGATAGTTACCAGTTTCATCTTTCATGCAATTTCATTATCTATTAATTAGGAGGAAGTATAACATGCCAGGAGAAAGAGGACTTTGTTTGATTAGCAATGACTAGAATCGGCATATATACTACATATTTTCATATACCTGTCAAAATACTAATACTGGCTCTGATTTTTCTCTTAGATCCTTAAATCCAGAGCTGCATTTCATCAGTTGTATGCATTGGTCTCATAAACCATAGGTCAGAAGATCGAGGCATTACAGGCTAATTCTGTTTTGAAAAAGCAAAATATAGAGCATTAGACTGGGAGTCAGAAGGTCTGGGACCTACCATTTGTTATGCTACCAGTTACCTGGTCTATCTAGGAAAAGCCTCTTAATAACTACTGAGCTACAGATCCCATAAGACTATAAAATTCTACAATTTTCTGATCCTAGGTCTTTCATTTGATTGTGTCAATTCACAGTAATGTCAGAAAATGAAATTCTGACAATAATGTCATTAATAGTGTAAGCGTGGGGAAAACTGAGGAGGTGTCTACAGAGACTTTTGTGGCTGCTCAAGTATCTCTCCAATAAGATTGACTTAAGAAAGGACATGTATGAAAGATGAAAAGAGAGCCATGTGACAAAAGGGAAATGATACTAATAAAGCTGAAACTCAGAATGAGATGAAACTTATGAGAAATGATAAGTTTAAAATAAGATGAATTATGAGGAGGAGAATAAGAACAAGATGGTATTGGTTGGTTGATTGGAGTACCCAAGACCCAGGCAAGTGTGGTAGTCCCTGCCATGGACCCTGTGCTTTTAGAGGGTCCCACTCCAGTGTGCCTCTTAGAATGAAGAGACCATGTGGTTTAGGGGATATGCCCATGTGGACCAGACTTCTTGTTCCTAGACTATGATTCAGATAACTTAGAACTCTGAATTTCCTTGCCCCAAAGACTCAAATCTGCATTCAGCGCCCACACAGGCTTTTTCCCTAGATCTGTCCTCACAAGGATAAATGGCCAATACAACTGTTTGCAGGGGATGGGACATCAAATGGATGTATGGGCTGAAGTATGTGTGAAGGTGTAAAGGATCAGAACTAGGAAGAGAAATGAGGTGGGCCCAGGGCCAGCTTTATGATCATGTAATCTGGGTAGTTACAGACCTCTGCACAGAAAAGGACCCTTTACCTGGTTTAGTGCTCTGCTATCAATGTTTTGATGTTCTTAATGATTTCATCTCCAAATTTGTGTTTCAAAAGGAAAGTCTAATTAATAGGACCATGGAGCATGCATGTAAGCAAAGGAGAGAGGTTCAGTATGCATATTTACCACTGTTCCTTGCCACACTATGTACATGCAACTTTCATAACACTCCATAAGCACAGAATCCCAGG
This sequence comes from Canis lupus familiaris, assembly GCF_011100685.1. Taxonomy (NCBI): domain Eukaryota; kingdom Metazoa; phylum Chordata; class Mammalia; order Carnivora; family Canidae; genus Canis; species Canis lupus. Next base: position 79,427,142 of record NC_049222.1, on the reverse strand, counting down.
AGATCCACAGTGCATGGGGTTTCAGTGAGACTCAAAGCATGCTAGGTCTGTGACTACATGGGAACACTGCCAGTCCTGAGAGGTCAGGCTTTCTATCTGAACCAGAACTTGAGTTGAACCCAAGAAGCAAGCCTTGGTATTCTAAGAAAAATGAATGATCAAAGAACCCCATCATATTCTTTCTTATTCATGTTATGTTTCTTTATTAACCAAACACTTACACTGAAAGTGATGATGGAAAAATAAAGAGAAGGATAGGGTGAACAACGAAGTTTTTTATCCTTCCAACCCTTTCTTACTTCAGTAAGCCGTAGGCAGAAATTTTGGATGGATGGGCACAAATGAAAAAATGAACTAAGAAACGCTGAATTAATTTTGTTGGATTTTTCTACTGTTGTGGTAACACTGCGTATATATCAGCTGCAAAATATGCATCATGTAATTCAGGTGATTCTGCATTCAAGTTAAATACTCTCATCTTTGCATTTAAAACTGGCATTGTAAAAAATAAATAAATAAAAAAATAAAAAAATAAAAAAATAAAACTGGCATTGTACAATATAAAAAAGATGTAATATAAAGATTTTATAATGTAAAGATATTTGTATTTAAAATTGGCATTATATAATAAAAGGATATAAAATTCATGCTAATAGTGTAAAAATTTAATTTTTCTTTACTCAAATAGTGGATACAAGACAGCCATGACGAGTTGAGAGAGAGATAACGAGAGAATACAGAAGAAAGGGGAAAACTTCATATTTTAGTATCTTTAATGATACTTTTTATTTTTTTTACTTTGTGAATAATAGGCCTTGGCTTTGTTTTTTGCACCTTGCCCTACAAGTTTATAGCCTACCTTGGGTGTGCCACGGATGGGAGGCCCTTGATAGGAACTAGCTCCCACTGTATCTAAATTTCAACCAGCCCTTCCATCCTCTTATTAAGGCATATTTGTCAAGGTAAGAAGTTAGAACATGGGACATCTGGGTGTCTCAGTGGTTGAATGTCTGTCTTCAGCTCAGGGCGTGATCCTAGGGTCCTGGGATCGAGTTCCACATTGGGCTCCCTGCAGGGAGTCTGCTTCTCACTCTGCCTATGTCTTTGCCTTTCTCTCTGTGTCTCTCATGAATAAACAAATAAAATCTTAAAAAAAAAAAAGAAGTTAGAACACACTTAACAGATTTGGGTAGACATTTAATTCTAAATATTTGAATATATGATGTGTGGGTGCCTATATTTTCTCTTGCTTCTGGCCCTGCAATCATGTGTAGGCTTACTGTTTGAAGTCAATAGGACTATGAAAATAAAATATAGGAAAGAGTTTTGGTTTTTGGAGAAGAGGAAGCACTGACATAGACTGCTATTTGTCTCATTATATCCAATGGTGCCAATGTCAGGAAAAGTAGAGGGATATAGATAGATCTGAAAAATGAATGTAAGTCCCCAGAGAAGCTCCTGGGAGAAATAGAGGTGGTTGTGACCTAGAAAAAGAGTCTAAGCAGGTGTAGGACTGGGAGCCACCATCAGAGATTGGTTAGGGGGCAACTCTGGAGTGGTACTGCTTTCAAAATGAAAAACAGTTGCATCAACCCAGTGTGGCTTGATTAGCAGGTAGTTCCAGGGTAGCACTGATGTCTGGCTGAAGTGTGAATAAGCTATCTGAGCCCTCAGAGTTACCTTCTACTTTTCTCCTACCTTCTAAGTGCTATATGATTAAAGGTATAAAGCCCTTGAAGAAGAGCAATGCCCAGGAAAGTCGCCAAGGAATTCTGCTGACAGGTAGAATTACAAACCCAGTTGGGTTTGAGGAGCATGTAGGTGAGTTCAAGCCAAGGTCATTGCTTGGGACCCATTTACTCTGAGAAAAATTTTTCTCCTTTAAGTCACTCAAAGGGTCACAAAATAGAGCCTGGGCTTGGCCTCCTTCCCTGAGTACACACATTAACAGACTAGGTGGGTCATATCAAAGGCTACTTAGTGAGAACCTACCAGCAGGATGACACAGTTTATCACCTAAATCAGGACACTTTTGAGTGTGAAAGGGGGGAATTAATAACTACTTTGGCTCAGTGGATATAAATTGCATATGTCTGGGGTCAAGCAGGATACTTGTGAACCTACCCATAAATTTCATTTGTGTAAATTTTTAAAAAGCACATTTCTGGGGGAACAAATTTGAAAAAAGTATTCCCTACAAGGTGGATAAACTTTTTTAAAAAGTTTTTTTAGGGAACAATATCTGGGCAGAAAAATTAGAAAGAGGCATTTTAGACAGTACTCGTGGCCTGGCTTAATAAGGGGATGGCATCTTTGGGTGAAGAAAAGTTCATTTTGACTTCTGAGAGGATGCAGTCCTATGCCAAGGCATCAACTTGGTGGTGGAACACAGGTACCTGTCAAGTTTCCTGATCCCATCAACCAGGTCTGTTTATGCAATGCTCACTTGGCATAGTCAGCTATGGAAGTCCTGCTTGTGACCACAGGAGGATATGAGCTCTAGGAAATATATCAAGATATCAGAAGAGCACAGGTAAGAAACACATATAAAAAAGACAGTATATTAAAATAATATATTCAAATTTAATTTAAAATAAACAGTACCAGATTTTAAAAATCAACATACTAAATATGTGCATAGAAATATAAGAGAATATCCATAATCTGAATCAGGAACAAACATTTTTAAAGAAAAAAAAATTGTGATCATGAAAGACTCCAAGATTGAGGTCATGAATTATGCCAAACCAAATAGGAAGCAGAAAAAAAAATGCACATTTAGAAAATTTATAAAAGATTAAGACTGTCACAAAAAGAAAGAGAAGTCTCTGAGAGAAAAAATGAATTGATGAACTCTAACCCAATACTTTTATTGATCATGAGTGCAGGTCAGAAGATAATGGAATAATAATTGCAAACTTTTGAAGCAAGTAAGTGTGAAACTAGAATTTTACATCCAGCTAAATTATCATTTGAACATGAAATCACAATAAAGATAGTCTCAGGCACACAAAACATCCAGAGGGTGGGTTCTGTCCAGAGGGTTATTATACAAAACCTCCTTTGAAAACACTTGTTATAAAAAGTATATCTTTCATAACTAACTAAATAATTCAGTAATATCCTATGAAATATATAGGAAATATGGTAATTATGATTTACCTCCTTAAAAGATTCAAAGATCAGATCAATGGGCCATATTCCTATCAATTCAGAACTAAAATTCTTGATGGTGAGGTTGAGTGTGTGAATAGGGAAGAGAAGACTAGAGAAAGGAAAAATCATATTAGATTACTTTTCTTGATTGAAGAACATTATAGATTGATGCTTGAATATTCATAAGAAGAAATGAATGCAAGTCTTTATAAGTTGCACTTAACCACCAGAAGAAAAAAACTAGAATGTATAAATTTTCAAATTAAAAAACTATCTATCCAGGGTGCCTGGGTGGCTCAGTTAGTTGGGTGACCAACTGTTGATTTCTGCTGGGGTCATGATCTCAAGATTGTGAGACTGAGCCCCACATGGGGTTCTGCACTGGGTGTGGAGCCTGCTTGGGATTCTGTCTCCTTGTCCCCAGTACCACCCTCTTGAAGAAGAAAATTTATCCAATGGAACCAATGGAAAGCCACATAGGAAGGGAAAAAGAGCAAGATGAAATGAAAGTGTGAGACATAGGAAATGTAAGTTAAATTGTCAAAATAAATCCTAATATATTAATTACAGTAAATATAAATAAGTTGAATTTAGTTACCAGAGAACTTGATTAAAAATAAAAGATTTAACAGCATACTGTCTACACAACTCATCCTTAAAACAAAAGATGAAAAAGTTGACAATAAAAATAAAAATGATATACCATCAACACAACATGAACTATAATAAATCCAGCATAGTGAATTAAAACTAAATAAAATAGAATTAGTGGTAAAATGTATCATAAGACATAGAGAAATTATATATTCTGGTAAAATAATAGATCAGGAAAATATAACAATCATGAATCTATATCTATCTAAAATAGGGTATGAAATATGTGCTAAAACAACTTTAAATATTAAAAAACTAGTATATTGATGCAAATTTCTTAGAACCAGATGGACCAAGCAGATGAAATAACAAGCAAAAATAAAAATTTAAATAAATCTATTAAAAAGTTATTGGAAAGAATTTACATTCAACAAGAAACCTCATATTTTTCCCAAGTTTCATAAATAGGTATCAGAAAGAAAGAATAAACACATTGTTTTAAAGAAACAATAATATATCATATAAAATACATTCTGCTATAATAATGGCATATGCATAAAATCAATAGTTAAAGAACTGATAAAATTTTGAGTATCTTATTATTAAACACAAATTTTAAAGTCCTATGTAATGACTCAAAAAGGAAATCAAGAAAAAATCCTATATACCTAAGAAAAAATCCTATATACCTAAAACTAAATGACAATGAAAACACTGGAAGTCAAAATTTGTATGACTCAGTTAAAATAGTACTCAGGTTTAAATACATGCTTGTTAAGAAATAACACATTTAAAATAAATAACATAAATCTTCTGCCCTAGAAACTGGTTGAAAAGTATAAGTGTTTTTTAAGAACAAGATTCTCTAAAAGAGGGTCCTCCCACTAGAAAATCAAAACCAAACAAAAACTCTTGTTGTATCTCTGAAAGATTCATAACATAGAAAAAGCTCTGGCAAGACTATAAAAGAAGCCCAAAAGGGAAAAAAAAAAAAAAAAACAAACCATCAGGATACCAAATGAAAATAGTGAAAAATACTATAGATAAAAATATATATGTTTCTATAACCTAAAATGAGTTCAATATCCAAATGGAGAAAAATTGTAAACTTAAGAGAAAAACATTTTAAATAAGAGATAGACCTTACTCATGGATAGGACAACCTAACAACTAACAGTATCATATTATGCTGAGTGAAATAAGTCAATCGGAGAAGGACAAACATTATATGGTCTCATTCATTTGGGGAATATAAATAATAGTGAAAGGGAATAAAGGGGAAAGGAGAAAAAATAAGTGGGAAATATCAGAAAGGGAGACAGAACATGGAAGACTCCTAACTCTGGGAAACGAACTAGGGGTGATGGAAGAGGAGGAGGGCAGGAGGAGGGGGTGACTGGGTGGTGGACACTGAGGTGGGCACTTGACAGGATGAGCACTGGGTGTTATTCTGTATGTTGGCAAATTGAACACCAATAAAAAATAAATTTATTATTTAAAAAATCAGTAAAAAAAATAAAAATAAACCGTATTCATTGAAAAAAAAAAACTAACAGTATCATATATATTCAACTCTCCTGTAAACTCAGTCCATGCACAATGAAAATGCCAGCTCAAATTCTGAGGAATTTGAGAAATTAAAACTCATAAGTAGACACAATGTAACCAAATGCTATCATTTTAGCATGCAGTCCATATAAAACAAGAGTGAGATATTTTACAATTTTTTCAACTATGTCTTTGAATACTGGTAATGTCCCTACAGCACATCTCCACTCTTCAAAGCTATAAGAGGCTAGTTGCTATCAACATATTGAATAATATGAACAAAACTGATCCACATATTCATGAAAACTACAAAAAAATTTGAAAAGTCCAAATTGTTTAGTAGCTACTGTTGGGACAAATAATGTGTTTCTTGGAGAAGAATAAACCTGGATGTTTACCTCACCTTACATACAAAAGTAAACTCAATCAGAAATGAAATAGAGAAATCAATGTAAATGGCAAAACTATAAAGTTAAAACAAGAAAACAGGAAAAGCTTTTGTGCCCTATGAGTAGAAAAAGATTCTTTCAATAGAATAAAAAAATTAATCATGAAGTAACCAATGTCCCAACTTTATTATATAAAAATCAAAATTTTCTACTCAACAAAGAACTTCAAAATTGAAATTAAGAGGCAGTTGCCAAACAGTCTGGGAGAAGAGATGTATAATGTTAAAAAAATAAAAGGGAAAAATTCCAGAAAATCAAAAAGGAGACAGAAAAGCCAAAGAAAAAAGGATGTGAATAAGGAGTTGAAGAGGAAGTCAGAACAACACTGATTCTATATTATATATCTTTCTTTGGTTTTAAGAGCAAGTAGTCATATGACTTTATACCTTCCTTTGGTATTGCTCTGCACATAGCTGTAGTATTAAATGTGACCCCAAGATCAATGAATGTAGGTGCCAGGTGGTGCTGTCGTGCTTCTTTTTCTGGTTTTCTGTCTCCACAGTGTGACACTTGGATTTTCCCCCATTAACATTGGGCTTTCATCAATACAAACTGGGATTATTTTTTTTTTCCCATTGACTACTGTCAATTTTTTCTTTAATTATATGATCCTTTCACATTGACCTCCTTCAATAAATGACTTTGTAATAAATTCTCTGAAGAGAAAAAAAAATGAGAAAAGCAGAGGAGCAATTACTATTGAAATAAGAAAATCTATTTTATGCTGAAATATTATATTCTATAAAAAGGAATGAGTCAATAGTGTAAGTGTGTTATGTTGAGTATCAGTGCATTGTTTCAGATGCATTGTGTATGTGTGTTTGCCTGGGAGTTCCAATTATGTAGCAGGTGGAATGATATTCATTTAATATATATTATTAAGTGTTTTCCAATGGTAGTATTTAACCAGTGTGACCCGAGATTTTAAGGAGCTAGTTTTTTTGGTGTTTTTTGTTTTGTTTTGTTTTTGTTTTTGTTTTTGTTTTTGTTTTGCTGTTCAATATGTCAGACACCAGGGTTGGTATAGATCCTCACAATATCCTGGTGGGTATAACCCGTGCACATGCCTGAGTTGAAAATAAACACAAATTATTTCGTCTTTTAAATTTTGTTTTAATACTCATTGTATACTATTGCTTTAGGTTAGAGTGGGTATTTTTGCAGTGCTCCTTCTAGCAAGCTATTATTTTTTTTAAAGATTTTATTTATTTATTCATAAGTGACACACACACAGAGAAGCAGAGACATAGGCAGAGGGAGAAGTAGGGTCCATGCAGAAAGCCCAATGTGGGAATCGATCCTGAGACTCTGGGACCATGCCCTGGGTGCTAAACCCCTGAGCCACTCAGGCATCCCTCTAGCAAGTTATTAAACCAAAAGGTTATGTGGGAAAATTCAAGATGGATGTGAATTTTTTCACTTCTCTATTGAGGGAGAAAAGAGAAAAATAAAAGCTGTGTAGTAAATTAGACACAGGTATTTCATGAAAGTGTCTGTACCCTTAGGGAACAGGGGATGGCCTGAAAAGAAGAAAGCAAAAATTGGAGAGGAAAAAAACGTTAAAAGTTGTTTAGATTGAGTTATATATAATGAACTTAAGTAAGGGCAATATTGATAAAGCTACATATTAATGTATATATAGCAGACTAAAGTTTAGTTACAAAATGTCAACAGTGTAAGGGCTTTTACACTTTCTTTCTATTTTTTATCTTAAATTTGGTTGTATGTCAGAATCAACTGTGGAAGCCAAAAAATAAATAAATAAAATCCAGATACCCAAGTCCCATCTCTAATGATTCTCATTCAATGGGTCTGGATTTCCTATTTCCTCTACATTTGTAAACCTCTACAGGTGATTCTGATGTGATGAACAGCCACAATTTAAGGCCTCTACTTTAAAGCAAATAATATTTAATTATATTGTATTTTATAGTTTTATTAATAGGTTGTATGTTTGATGATGAAGTCTGATGTCAAATGCACTCCCCACCAGAAAAAAAAAAAAAAAAAAAAAACTAGTACTTTCTACTGCCACTTGGTGGCAGCATACATATATTTCAAGGGCAATTATTGTAGGAGGCCAATTTAATAAAACATTTTAGAATTGGAAGACGATATAGAGATCATCTAGTGAAGCTTCCAACTTTCATAGTTGTGAAAACTAAGGCCCATATAGATGAAATGATTTATCTCCAAAGAGAGTTAGTGAAATTATGAAATAAAAAAACAAATCTGAAATTTAATTTAGTGCTATTTCTATTCATCTCAAATAATAGCTCAAACTTCAGTGTGACAGATTAGGAATTGAATTCTTGCTTGCATTTACTGGTGTGTGCCTTTTGACAAGTCGCTTAAATATTATGAATGTCACTTTTCACATACGTAAAATAGTGAGTCTTGACTAATACAGGATATGAGAGAGCCTACCACTGTTCTTAACATATATAAATACTTAAACATTTTTGGCTCTCATCTCCCTTAAACAACTTCTATCCACTTAGCAATAAAAGTGTCTTTCAGCCAGCAAGCCACCCCAGAGATGACAACGTTTTGGCAAGAGATATAGTTTTTTTCTCCCCTTATGGGGTTTCCTTAGACCTGATCTTTGAACTCCACTTACATCTCTTGTTTATGTTATAGTGATGAATTTGATAAAAGAATTCTTATAAGAAATAGGCAGGAATTAAGCTGTCTGACTCAAGAAATATAATTTGATAGGTGGTGGCTAGAAGCACAAACAATATTTTGACAGGAAGTCCATATTGGATATTAGTAACTTAGACTCTTCTATTAAGGATAATTAGAATCATTTTCAAATTTGTCTTAAAGGGCAATTATTTTCTTTTGACTCATTTAAGCAACTGACAAGAAAAAAGAAAAAAAGAATTCCTGAATCCTTATTTTGAAGGCTTTTAAAGTAAAGCAAATACGTTTTTTTGCAACATTTCCCAAACTTGCATTATTGAATTGGGTGAGCTTTACCAATGATCACCATTTCATAACATTATCTCCATTATCTCCTTCTTTTTTTACTACTGTTTATTTTTTTAAAGATTTATTTATTGGGGCACCTGGGTGGCTCAGTCGGTTAGGCACCTGCCTTCAGCCCAGGTCATGATCTCAGGGTGGGATCGAGGCCCACGGCTGGCTTTCTGCTCAGCAAAGAGTCTGCTTCTCTCTTCCCCTCTGCCCCTCACCCCTGCTCATGCTCTCTCTCTCTCTTGCTTGCTCTTCTCTCTCTCTCTCTCTTAAAAAAAAAAAAGATTTATTTATTTATCTGAGAGAGAGAGAGAGAGCACAATTGACAGGGGCAGAGGGAGAAGGAGAGAGAATCCCAAGCAGACTCCACAGTAAGTGTGGAGCACCTCATGGGCCTTGATCCCATGACCCTGAGACCACCACCTGAGTCTAAACCAAGAGTCTGAAGCTCAACGGACTGGGCCACCCAGGCACTCCTCCATTATCACCTTCTTTAAATGAATGGGCCTAATAGATGTGCAGTTAAAACAGAGCTTTGCTCTTAACATATTTTTAATTTTGTATGCAAATAGTATGATGAAAGCAGGATGGGGAATTCAGGCATAAAACTGTGTTACCAGTGCATGCTACAATATGGATGGAACTTGAGATACCATGCTAAGTCACAGAAGCCAGACACAGAGGCCATAGATCCTATGGTTCCACTTACATGAAATGTCCAGAAGAGGCAGAGTCTACGAGGGGTTGCCAGGGTTTGGAGACAGGATGGATAAATTATTTTTATTTATTTATTTATTTTATTATTGATTATTGTGCAGCATTGTGAATGTACTAATTTCCACTGAATTCTACATTCAATTGATAAAAGTACCAAAATGATGAATTTTATGTTACACATATTTTATTACAAAAAAAAAAAAAAGAAAGAAATAGGGAGAGACTTCCTGTTTGGACAATAAGGGGAACAGACCAAGAGAAAACGAGCTCCACTCTTCAGTCTTCAGTACGTTTTTGCATTGGTCCTCAGCAAAGAGTAGGCTGAGCCTGTAGATGTTATCCATTCAACACTATCAAGGGGAAAGTAAAGACAAATAAAATAAAATCCATCTATTCCTCCCTAGCACATCTGTGACAGCTGTGTCGTTAAACTCCTACTTGGCAGTAAGGGCATCCAGGAGCACCCTGCAATTTAGGTTTCTTCTACATCCATGTTTTCCGCACAGCTCACTCACACCTGTAGGTAACAGCATCCCTGATATTTTTTTTTAAGATTTATTTTTATTTTTTTATTTTTTTTATTTTTTTAAAATTTTTTTTTAAATTTTTATTTATTTATGATAGTCACAGAGAGAGAGAGAGAGAGAGAGGCAGAGAGAGAAGCAGGCTCCATGCACCGGGAGCCCGATGTGGGATTCGATCCCGGGTCTCCAGGATCGCGCCCTAGGCCAAAGGCAGGCGCCAAACCGCTGCGCCACCCAGGGATCCCCTATTTTTATTTTTTTTTATGATAGACAGAGGGAGAGAAAGAGAGAGAGAGACAGGCAGAGGGAGAAGCAGGCTCCATGCCGGGAGGCCGGCGTGGGACTCGATCCCAGGACTCCAGGATCGCAACGTGGGCCAAACAGGTGCGAAACCGCTGAGCCACCCAGGGATCCCAGCATCCCCGATTTTAATGGAAGCTCCAGTCTGGTTGGGTTCTGTCCCAGGGGAAGGAAGAGAAGGAGGAAAGTGCCTCCCATTGGCTGGGTGAAGTTTGGAGGAAAAGAATGCAGAAGACGACTTGACTGTCAAACTAGAACATTTTATTTTTCCTCTTCCTTTTCTTTTTAGTCTTCCTATTGGATCTTCTCACATTTTCCCAATTTTCTTCCAAACAGGAAAGGCACTAATTAGCTGCATTGTTTTTATTTTCGTTTTGTTTTGTTTTGCAAAACAACTATTGTTTTAGGTTTCTTGTTGTTTGGTGATCCTTACTGTTTTTACTGCCAAATGAGCCTTGGTGGTTGATGTCAGGGTCCCTTGGGAACTTAACTTTTTCAACGTTAAGGATAAAAGCCCTTTGTTTGAATTGGCTTTTACTGGGTGCTTCAACCTTTGCTCTTGGCTCTTTGACAGCGGACTGAATAGCACCACATTTCCTTTGAGGTTCCAATAAATAAAAGATTCCAGTTTCTCCTGGAGTCTTTTAGAGGATTTTGCTGTGCTCTCTAATAGCCAGATGGGGCTCCAGGAAGATGACATATAAATGAATATAAATGGTCTGATGTATTTAGAATTTGCTTTGGCTATGTTCCTGGTCCCATTCCACTTCTTGTAACAGATGGCTTTAGAGGGCATTAGTTATATATATATTAAATATATTAATATATATTATGTCAGCCTACAACACAACATAGTATATTAATTAATTATTAATACACTGATTAATATAATATGTTAATATTATACCACATCATTATTTCATTAAATTATATATTTCTATATAATGCACATTTCTATATAATGCATATTCATATTTGTATAGATACACCATTACATATTTATTATATTTATAATGGATTGCAATTTATGTATTTATTAATAAATGTATTAATATATTTATAATATAATGTTAATATATTCTATTATAATCTTATAACAATATATGTAATATAAATAAAATGTAAATATATTACTATATTATTTTAATATATATTTACTTTGTTACATTGCATATATACATAGCATAGTTGTCTATTTATTATTAATAATGAGTTTTAAATTGATTGATAAGTATATTAATATATTTATAGTAATATAGCATGTTATATAAATGATAATATAGTTGTATCATAATGTAACACATAAAATATATTTTATAATATGACATTATAGTATGTTTAATATAGTTAATATAACATAATATATAATATGATTAATTAGAATACAATTATATTATGTAATATAAACATAATATATATCGATTTTAATTATACATCACACTATAAGTATGCATAATATTTAAAATTTTATTTACATAGAAATTTATTCAACATAAATAAAATACAAAAATGCAATATTTTAAATCAAACCGGCTCTAATCCCATTACCTAGATATATGGTATCATTTTTAACAAGGTACAAAAGAGCTCAGAAAATGGAGGTACCAGGGATTGAACCTGAGGTCTCATGCCTGCTACACATGCACTCTTCCACTGAGCTACACCCCCAGCTAGAGGTGATTACTTTTAAAATCTTGAACCCTGTCTGAATAACAGCTATATTATTTTTCAATTTATCTTCTATACATGCACATATATACACACTTATACATCATGTGAATATATATATACACACACACACTTCCAGCTTTCTGTCTCAGTGTGTATATGATATATATAACTATATTTCCAAGTATGTATATATAAATCATGTTTTTATATATGTATATAAATATATGTATTTCATATATTCATGTAAATATGTCATACAAATAATGTATGTGTATGGAAATACATACACAGAAATGGACTTATTTAAAGAAAAAGGACCAAATGAACATAGTTCCATAAGAATAAAAATAGTTATGCTTTATTATTTCAATAAGTGTTTATGGTTTTCTACTGTATTGCTTCTATAATTTTCATGAATAATTCCCCTTTATTGAATGTTAACTCATTTTAATTCTGTACCATTGTTAATGATACTATGAAGAATATGGTGGGCAAGATTGTGTGAACAACCCTTCCAAAAGAAAACATTTAGATAGGCTAGGTTAGATGTAAAAATCTTGTTTTTAAGTGCATGGTTGATTTGGAATCCTCGGGATTTGTGAATGAAGAGTGGCACATGGATGTGACAGTTGTGGCTATCTGGAGAATGGATTATGATCCCGACAGCCTAGAACAGGAGCTGACAAACTTTTCTTTATGGAGCCAAATAGTAAACATTTTAGGTTTTGTGGGCCAAGAAGCAAAATTGAGAATGTTATTTAGGTACTTACATAACCGATTAAAATGTTACCACTTCAAAAAGTGAAAACTATTCACAGCTCAGGGGCCATAAAAACATAGGCTGCCGACTGGATTTTGGACCATGGGCCATAGTTATATACTGTTGAACTAGAAACTTGGTTATAACGGCCATGACCACATATGACAGGAAGTAAGACTTGATCCCTAGAAGAAGGGAAGTTAGAACTGAGAACCTGTCCCTAGGCTTTAATTAAATGATGGACTAGGAAAAATATCTACTGGCAAAGGGAGACTAATCACAAATTCTTTTGGCCTTGCTCAGGGTGGGAAGAAGTTAAAAATAAATGTAGGGAATTTCAAATTTCCAGATCTGCATTCACAGTGTTTGGGTTGCAAATTTATTTGTAATCTTGGAAAGAGATGCTAAGGAATTAATTCAAAGTGCTCTTGGGTAGGCATTATCCCCCACACAAAACTAAATCCTTTTTGTTGAAGTAGACCTTTATCCTTGAATCGCAACAGATAACTTTAGCTAAACCCAAGCTAATGTCTTATATTTGCATAATAAGGAAATCAGCTACCATGTGAGAGAATTAGCAAAAACAATCAATACCAGAATTAGATTTCCAACGCCATCACATATTGGAATCATCAGGTACAGGATAAAAAATATACATTATTAGAACTTGAGCAAGGAACAATAATATTTTAAAAGGCTGGGTAGAATCTTTTTAAAAATTAAAAAAAATACATATCATTGATAAAGTCAGTTAAAAGCCCAATGATTGCATAAAAAAGCAGATTAAATATGGAAGGGAAGAGTGAAATGATGATGCTTTTCACAATATGGCAGATCCGATTTTTTGCCCAGTTATATAATCAATCTTGAAAAAAAGTACACATTATTTTTAATGATTATTGGCCCTATAGTAAGGAAAAAAGAATTCAAGGGATTTCTCTCCAAAGAAAAATGAAAAGTAGCAAAAGACAGGATAGACTAGGGGGAAATTGTCACCTATATTCATTACTATTGGATGAATTAAACCTTGGGCCAGCAACAGTGTGGAGGAGCCGACCTTTAAATGTTTACATTACTTTGGAACCTTCAAAAAGATTTAAATATTTATAACTAAAAATATTTATTTAAATTAATGACAAAGTATTTGATTTGACATCAAGAGAATATAGAATGAAGTATATAATAAAGATGTGAGCAGAATTAAATAAAACAAAAAAAGTACAAAATTGAGGTAATCTAGTAGGTCAAAATTATATTCTTTAAAAAGATTTAGGGGGTACTTGGGCGCTCAGTTGGTTAAGCATCTGACTCTTGATTTCAGCTTATGTTATGGTCTCTGGGTTGTGGGATCCAGCCCCACATCATGCTCCAAGCTCAGCATGGACTCTACTTGAGAGTCTCTGTCTCCATCTCCCCCTACTCTCTCTGTTTCTCAAATAAATAAATCTAAAAAAAAAAAAAATTAAATACAGATAAGCACTTTAAGACAAATAAAAACATAAATAAGTAATACACAGAAAGAATGAGAACAATGTTATAGCAGAGATTACAGATGGAATGTATGAAATGCCTGTAAACTTGAACATTTGCATGAATTGGCCAATTTGGCAAACCTAAAATTTACCAAAAATGACACGAGGAAACATTTAGGCAGAAGCGTCCTTTAACCAGTAAAGGGATTAAAGCAATAGTTTACAATCTTCTACCAAGAATATATTACATCCAAAGCTTAGGAGGTGAATTATACCAAACTTCCATAAATAGACAATGCCAATCTTAATAAAGAAGAACTTTTAGAGAGATCACAAAAAGAAAGAATGTTCCTTTATCAATCTTCTAAAGCCTATATAATCTTAATACTGAAAATATTTAAAGACTCTAGGAAATAAAGTTTACAGGTCAGATTTACTTTTGATTATAAAAGCAAAAATTGGGATCCCTGGGTGGCTCAGCGGTTAGCGCCTGCCATTGGCCCAGGGTGTGTGATCCTGGAGTTCTGGGATCAAGTCCCATGTCGGGCTCCCTGGGTGGAGCCTGCTTCTCCCTCTGCCTCTCTCTCTCTCTTTCTGTGTCTCTCATGAAGAAAATCTTAAAAAAATAATAATAATAAAATCTTTTAAAAAAATAATAAAATCTTAAAAAAAAAAAAAAAAAAGCAAAAATTAGGGCAGCCCGGGTGGCTCTGTGGTTTGGCGCTTGCCTTTGGCCTGGGATGTGATCCTGGAGTCCCAGGATTGAGTCCCGCACTGGGCTTCCTGCATGAAGCCTGCTCCTCCCTCTGCCTGTGCCTGTGCCTCTCTCTGTCTCTCTGTCTCTCAAGAAAAAATAAATAAAATCTTTAAAAAAAAAGCAAAAATTTTAAACTATTATATTAGCTACCTAAATTCACCAGGGGAAGAAAAAGCATGACCAAGTTAGATCATTCAACAAATGCAAAGATGGTTTAAAGTCAGGGATATATAAATTTAATCCACCACATTGTATTTCTTTCATTTAAAAAAATCGATAAAACCCTTATACTGAGCTCTCTTACAGTAGGCACTGCTCTAAGCAGTTTAAATATTTAATTCATTGAACCTCCTACTATATTTAGGAGAATATCTCATTTTGTTAGCATTTTTAGGTAAGGATTCCACCACTTCTAAAGGTGAGGTGACATTCACAAGATTATGTTGACAGTCTGTGGTGGAATCAGGATAGGAGTGACAGGGTCTGTGCTCAAAACCAGTGCCCCATATTGACACTTACAGGTTAAAGGAAAAAGAACCACGTTCTTCTCTCAAAAGATGTAGAGAAAGAAAGCATATACATTTCTAAGCATATCCCCTAATTTCCTGTGCTTATTTGCTGATCTTTTTTTTAATGAGTTTCGCTATGGAGAAAATCTAATTTCTTTTTTTTTAATAAATTAATTTTTTATTGGTGTTCAATTTACCAACATACAGAATAACACCCAGTGCTCATCCCATCAAGTGTCCCCCTCTGTGCCCGTCACCCACTCACCCCCACCCCCTGCCCTCCTCCCCTTCCACCACCCCTAGTTCGTTTCCCAGAGTTAGGAGTCTTTATGTTCTGTCTCCCTTTCTGATATTTCCCACACATTTCTTCTCCCTTCCCTTATATTCCCTTTCACTATTATTTATATTCCCCAAATGAATGAGAACATACACTGTTTGTCCTTCTCCAATTGACTTACTTCACTCAGCATAATACCCTCCAGTTCCATCCACGTTGAAGCAAATGGTGGGTATTTGTCGTTTCTAATGGCTGAGTAATATTCCATTGTATACATGGACCACATCTTCTTTATCCACTCATCTTTCGATGGACACCGAGGCTCCTTCCACAGTTTGACTATTGTGGCCATTGCTGCTAGAAACATCGGGGTGCAGGTGTCCCGGCGTTTCATTGCATCTGAATCTTTGGGGTAAATCCCCAACAGTGCAATTGCTGGGTCGTAGGGCAGGTCTATTTTTAACTCTTTGAGGAACCTCCACACAGTTTTCCAGAGTGGCTGCACCAGTTCACATTCCCACCAACAGTGTAAGAGGGTTCCCTTTTCTCCGCATCCTCTCCAACATTTGTTGTTTCCTGCCTTGTTAATTTTCCCCATTATCACTGGTGTGAGGTGGTATCTCATTGTGGTTTTGATTTCTATTTCCCTGATGGCAAGTGATGCAGAGCATTTTCTCATGTGCATGTTGGCCATGTCTATGTCTTCCTCTGTGAGATTTCTCTTCATGTCTTTTGCCCATTTCATGATTGGATTGTTTGTTTCTTTGGTGTTGAGTTTAATAAGTTCTTTATAGGTCTTGGAAACTAGCCCTTTATCTGATACGTCATTTGCAAATATCTTCTCCCATTCTGTAGGTTGTCTTTTAGTTTTGTTAACTGTATCCTTTGCTGTGCAAAAGCTTCTTATCTTGATGAAGTCCCAATAGTTCATTTTTGCTTTTGTTTCTTTTGCCTTCGTGGATGTATCTTGCAAGAAGTTACTGTGGCCGAGTTCAAAAAGGGTGTTGCCTGTGTTCTCCTCTAGGATTTTGATGGAATCTTGTCTCACACTTAGATCTTTCATCCATTTTGAGTTTATCTTTGTGTTTGGTGCAAGAGAGTGGTCTAGTTTCATTCTGCATGTGGATGTCCAACTTTCCCAGCACCATTTATTGAAGAGACTGTCTTTCTTCCAGTGGATAGTCTTTCCTCCTTTATCGAATATTAGTTGACCATAAAGTTCAGGGTCCACTTCTGGGTTCTCTATTCTGTTCCACTGATCTATGTGTCTGTTTTGTGCCAGTACCACACTGTCTTGATGACCACAGCTTTGTAGTACAACCTGAAATCTGGCATTGTGATGCCCCCAGCTATGGTTTTCTTTTTTAAAATTCCCCTGGCTATTCGGGGTCCTTTCTGATTCCACACAAATCTTAAAATAATTTGTTCTAACTCTCTGAAGAAAGTCCATGGTATTTTGATAGGGATTGCATTGAACGTGTAAATTGCCCTGGGTAACATTGACATTTTCACAATATTAATTCTGCCAATCCATGAGCATGGAATATTTTTCCATCTCTTTGTGTCTTCCTCAATTTGTTTCAGAAGTGTTCTGTAGTTTTTAGGGTATAGATCTTTTACCTTTTTGTTTAGGCTTATTCCTAGGTATCTTATGTTTTTGGGTGCAATTGTAAATGGGATTGACTCCTTAATTTCTCTTTCTTCAGTCTCATTGTTAGTGTATAGAAATGCCATTGATTTCTGGGCATTGACTTTGTATCCTGCCATGCTACGAAATTGCTGTATGAGTTCTAGGAATCTTGGGGTGGAGGCTTTTGGGTTTTCTATGTAGAGTATCATGTCATCGGCGAAGAGGGAGAGTTTGACTTCTTCTTTGCCAATTTGAATGCCTTTAATGTCTTTTTGTTGTCTGATTGCTGAGGCTAGGACTTCCAGTACTGTGTTGAATAGCAGTGGTGAGAGTGGACATCCCTGTCTTGTTCCTGATCTTAGGGGAAAGGCTCCCAGTGCTTCCCCATTGAGAATGATATTTGCTGTGGGCTTTTCATAGATGGCTTTTAAGATGTCGAGGAATGTTCCCTCTATCCTACACTCTGAAGAGTTTTGATCAGGAATGGATGCTGTATTTTGTCAAATGCTTTCTCTGCATCTAATGAGAGGATCATATGGTTCTTGGTTTTTCTCTTGCTGATATGATGAATCACATTAATTGTTTTACGAGTGTTGAACCAGCCTTGTGTCCCGGGGATAAATCCTACTTGGTCATGGTGAATAATTTTCTTAATGTGCTGTTGGATCCTATTGGCTAGTATCTTGTTCAGAATTTTTGCATCCATGTTCATCAGGGATAATGGTCTGTAATTCTCCTTTTTGGTGGGGTCTTTGTCTGGTTTTGGAATTAAGGTGATGTTGGCCTCATAGAACGAATTTGGAAGTACTCCATCTCTTTCTATCTTTCCAAACAGCTTTAGGAGAATAGGTATGGTTTCTTCTTTAAACGTTTGATAAAATTCCCCTGGGAAGCCATCTGGCCCTGGACTCTTGTGTCTTGGGAGGTTTTTGATGACTGCTTCAATTTCCTCCCTGGTTATTGGCCTGTTCAGGTTTTCTATTTCTTCCTGTTCCAGTTTTGGTAGTTTTTTGCTTTCCAGGAATGCGTCCATTTCTTCTAGATTGCCTAATTTATTGGCGTATAGCTGTTCATAATATGTTTTTAAAATCGTTTGTATTTCCTTGGTGTTGGTAGTGATCTCTCCTTTCTCATTCCTGATTTTATTAATTTGAGTCTTCTCTCTCTTCTTTTTAATAAGGTTGGCTAATGGTTTATCTATCTTATTAATTCTTTCAAAGAACCAACTCCTTGTTCTGTTAATCTGTTCCACAGTTCTTCTGGTCTCAATTTCGTTGAGTTCTGCTCAAATTTTAATTAACTCTCTTCTTCTGCTGGGCGTAGGGTCCATCTGCTGTTTTTTTCTCTAGCTCCTTTAGGTGTAAGGTTAGCTTTTGTATTTGAGTTCTTTCCAGTTTTTGAATGGATGCTTATATTGTGATGTATTTCCCCCTTAGGACTGCTTTTGCTGCATCCCAAAGATTTTGAATGGTTATATCTTCATTCTCATTAGTTTCCATGAATCTTTTTAATTCTTCCTTAATTTCCTGGTTGACCCTTTCATCTTTTAGCAGGATGGTCCTTAACCTCCACGTATTTGAAGTCCTTCCAAACTTCTTGTTGTGATTTAGTTCTAATTTCAAGGCATTATGGTCTGAGACCATGCAGGGGACGATCCCAATCTTTTGGTATCGGTTCAGACCCGATTTGTGACCCAATATGTGGTCTCTTCTGGAGAAAGTTCTATGTGTACTTGAGAAGAATGTGTATTCAGTTGGTTTTGGATGTAAATTTCTGTAGATATCTGTGAAATCCATCTGGTCCAGTGTATCATTTAAAGTTCTCGTTTCTTTGGAGATGTTGTGCTTAGAAGACCTAAGAGGGTAGAAAGAGCTAGATTGAAGTCACCAAGTATAAGTGTATTATTATCTAAGTATTTCTTCACTTTGGTTATTAATTGGTTTAAATATTTGACAGCTCCCACATTCGGGGCATATATATTGAGGATTGTTAAGTCCTCTTGTTGGATAGATCCTTTAAGTATGAGATAGTGTCCCTCTTCATCTCTCACTACAGTCTTCGGGGTAAATTTTAGTTTATCTGATATAAGGCTGGCTACCCCTGCTTTCTTTTGAGGACCATTTGAATGGTAAATGGTTCTCCAACTTTTTATTTTCAGGCTGTAGGTGTCCTTCTGTCTAAAATGAGTCTCTTGTAGACAGCAAATATATGGGTCCTGCTTTTTTATCCAGTCTGAAACCCTGCGCCTTTTGATGGGGTCATTAAGCGTTCACGTTCAGAGTTACTATTGACAGATATGAGTTTAGTGTCATCATGATATCTATTCAGTCCTTGTTTTTGTGGATTGTTCCACTGAACTTCTTCTTAAAGGGGAATTTTAAGAGTCCCCTTTAAAATTTCTTGCAGAGCTGGTTTGGAGGTCACATATTCTTTCAGTTGCTGCCTGTCTTGGAAGCTCTTTATCTCTCCTTCCATTTTGAATGAGAGCCTTGCTGGATAAAGTATTCTTGGTTGCATGTTCTTCTCATTTAGGACCCTGAATATATCCTGCCAGCCCTTTCTGGCCTGCCAGGTCTCTGTGGAGAGGTCTGCTGTTATCCTAATATTCCTCCCCATAAAAGTCAGGGATTTCTTTTCTCTTGCTGCTTTAAGGATCTTCTCTTTATCTTTGGAATTTGCAAGCTTCACTATTAAATGTCGAGGTGTTGAACGGTTTTTATTGATTTTAGGGGGGGAATCTCTCTATTTCCTGGATCTGAATGCCTGTTTCCCTTCCCAGATTAGGAAAGTTTTCAGCTAGAATTTGTTCAAATACATATTCTGGCCCTCTGTCCCTTTCAGCACCCTCGGGAACCCCAATTAAACGTAGGTTTTTCTTCCTCAGGCTGTCGTTTATTTCCCTTAATCTGTATTCATTATCTTTTAATTGTCTGTCTCTTTTTTCCTCAGTTTCCCTCTTTGCCGTCAACTTGTCTTCTATGTCACTCACTCGTTCTTCCACCTCGTTAACCGTCGTCATTAGGACTTCTAGTTTGGATTGCATCTCATTCAATTGATTTTTAATTTCTGCCTGCTTGGATCTAAATTCTGCAGTTCATGAAGTCTCTTGAGTCCTTTATACTTTTTTCTAGAGCCACCAGTAGCTGTATAATAGTGCTTCTGAATTGGCTTTCTGACATTGAATTGTAATCCAGATTTTGTAATTCTGTGGGAGAGACGACTGTTTCTGATTCTTTCTTTTGAGGTGAGGTTTTCCTTCTAGTCATCTTGCTCAGTGCAGAGTGGCCAAAAGCGAGTTGTATTGCGAAAAGGAGAAAAAGAGAGAGAGAGAAGGAAAGAGAAAAGAAAAAAGGAAGAAAAAAGGAAAAAGAGAAGAAAAAGAGAAAGAAAAAGAAAGAAAGATGAAAAACAAGGGTGGGGGAAACAATCAGAAATCAAAAAGAAAAAAAAAAAAGAACACGAGGGAGTAATTTCTGATTCTGTATACTTTAAGTCCCTTGACTTCCCCTGGAACTTGTCCGTCTAGCTGGTCTTCTGGGGGAGGGGCCTGTTGTGCTGATTTTCAGGTGTGAGCACTTGGGGGAGCTGCTCTGCCCCTGCCTGGTGCAGGGCTCAGTGGGAGTTGTTTACCCCGTGAGGCCGCAGGAGCAACAGCCCCAGTGGCGGGGCCAGCTCTGCAGCCCTGGAGTCAGCCCCCGCAGTAACTCCGGAGCTCTCCGTCTGCAGGGCCTGGAGGCTCCGGGGCGGGGCCGCTGATCTGCTCAGCTCGGGGCAGGAGCGTCCTCGCTGTCCTGGGCCCTCCCGGCCTCCGCCTGTCCCCGGGGGAGGCCGGATCCGGGGCTGTGTCCCGGCGCCCTGTGCTCCGGGGCCTGCGCTGTTGGATTCGCGCTCCCGCCCCGCAGCCCCCTCCGCGGAGCCGCCCCCGAGCCCCCCGAGCTGCTCCGGGTCCCGCCGTGCGCGCTGCAGCCCTTAGGGAGCTCGGCGCACTCTCCCTGGGCGCAGGTGCCTGTTACTGTCCCGGGGAACCCGAGGGCACCCCCGCCCTCCTGGGGTCCTGCTCCACCTCCCTGGAGCCCCTTTCCGCCCGGGAAGGTCGGTGCAGCTCCTGTGTCTCCGGGACGGGGCTCTCCTGTCCTGGGGACACTCGCCCCGGCCTCAGCCCGGCTCCTCGCGGGGCCCCTCCTCCTTGGAGGCCTTTTGTTTCTTTCTTTCTTTTTCCCCGTCTTCCTACCTTGATAGAAGCGCGAACTCTTCTCACTGTAGCGTTTTAGCTGTTCTCTCTTTAAATCTCAGGCCGAATTCGTAGATTTTCAGGATGATTTGAAGGTTATCTAGGTAATTTGGTGCGGACAGGTGATGTGGGGACCCTACTCTTACGCCATCTTGCCCCTCCTCCCAAAATTTAATTTCTATATAATTAAATGTATCATTTTTTTCTTTGTAACTTCACAAGGTATTTCTCATGAATAATTTTTTTCTCAAGGCTCCCAAGTTTCCAGTGATAGTTTTATAGTTTCATAATTTTTCTCAGCTTTTAAATAGCTGATATATTAGAATTTATTAATGATTAGCCATATTTTCCCACTTTTGTTCAATAATTTTTGCTACTGGTCCACAATGTCAATTTTATTATAATCTCAATTCCCTTATGCTCTTAAATCTTATTTTAATTTAAGATGCTTCCTGTTCCACTGATTGGCTTGTCAAAATGTTACTCTGATTTTACTGTAATAAGTGTAATATAGTAACTATAATATAATATGAAATTATTAACATGATGTAATGTAATAAAACATTTTGTCATATAACAAGGTCAAAAGAGAACAAAGCTATACAAACATTTGAAACATCCCCAAAAGATATTTTGTAAAATTCAATATTCATTTCCAATGTATACTTCCACAACATGAAGAAATTATATAATCTAAACAAGAAAGAGGTAAATGGTAAAACTGCAGTAACATTGACAATAAATGCAGAACAAGATAAAGGTGACCAATATGTTAAACAAAAACTATTTCACATTGTTAAACTATTTTTTTTAGATTTATTTTTAAAATAAATAAAATTAGCTGGGAGGGGCATAGGGGGAGAGACAATCTCAAGCAGACTCTGCACTGAGCATAGAGCCTGACACAGGACTCAATCTCATGACCCTGAGATCATCACCTGAGCCAAAACCAAGAGTCAGGCACTTAACTGAGTGAGTCACCAGGCACCTCTAAACTCTTATTTAATACTGTTTTTGAAGCACTGATGAGTTCAATTAGAAAAGAGTATCTCCTATTAAATAATATATTAACCAATATATATTTATTTATATTTTATATAGTATATATTTATAAATAATACTTAATATTACCTAATGTATTATTTTAATTAATATATAAAATATAATTAAAATTAATACTTAATATATAATATAATATATAAATAATAAATGAAAGATTTATTTATTTATTCATGAGAAACACAGAGGCAGAAACACAGGCAGAGGGAAAAAGGAGCTCCTTCCAGGGAGTCTGATGTGGGACTTGATTCCAGGACCTCAGGATCATGACCGGAGCCAAAGGCAGATGCTCAACCACTGAGCCACCCAGGTGCACCAAGAGTATCTCAGACTTTTTAATGTCTGTAAGTTTTCCATTGCATGAATAGAACCATTTCTTTAACCACTCTATTACTGATATACATCTGGGTTTCTAGGTTTTTATGGAATTTTATTTTGCAAAATTGTCTCAAACTCCAAGACTTTCTACTATGTTTCATATCTTTAAAAAATATATAGAAAATATAAAAAATATAGATTATTTAATCTGTGCTTGCTATGTTAGCCACCAGAAAATTGGCTAGTTCTCAATTCTTCCCTTTATATTCCTAGTGAGATTACAAAATAAAAATGGAAGGCAAGCAGGTCTTCTGCTTTGAGATTGTAAAGATAAGTGTTGGTGATTAAAATTTGATGATGGTTAGATATATCAATACAGCACAGGGGTACCTGGGTGGCTCAGTCAGTTAAGCCTCCAACTCTTGATTTTGGCTAAGGTCATGATCTCATGCTCATGAGATTGAGCTCTGTGTGGGGCTCCATGCTCCACACAGAGTCTGCTTGGGATTCTCTCTCCCTCTGCCCCTCCCACTCATTCTCTTTCTCTCTCCCTCTCAAATAAAAAAAATCAACTCCGCACAAATATTTCTCCAACTATAACTATGTATGGGTACCTTGACTTGACTCTGTAGAGAATAACAAGACAAGATTCTACAGGACTGGCTCCCAAATGCTTCTGATAGGATAAATTAAGTAAAGTATGGTTGGGTGTCTAATCCAAAACAAATATAATAGCTACTTTTCTCTCATCACAAAGTTTGGTGGAGTAATGTAGAAATGATTGTGCATTTTCAATCAAAGGAACACAGTAAATTCTTGTGTTAGAAGATGATTTTTCTGGTTTCCTTGTGGAGGTGAATTGAAAGGTGTCTATGAGAAGGGAAATTAGCTCAACCGACATTTAACTCATATAGAGTTAAGCATTAATCAAATATTTGTGATCTATGTTTCTCTCTGATCATAACTTCTAATTTATACACCTCTTTGATACTTGATTAATCATTTTTAAAGATGCAATTAACAATGATTATTACTATATGCACTGGGTTTTGCCTGGGCTTTGAAGAAACTATCCCAATCATATTACCAGGTATGATTTTCACTTGATTTCCTTACAAAGAACAATTGGAATTTCTGATTGTAAGCACATTAGAATGTGAAACTCAGAAATCTAAGAGATTTTATTAGAGGACCCTGAAGAGCTCCTTGGTGAAAGTTTAAAAAACACTGGGCTTCTAGAAATTGATTCCTATAGAGCCTTGGGAAAGATCACTTAACCAAAAGAATGACAATGTTTCTTGTCCTGTTATTTGCCTTCTATAGGGAAACGTTGCTGAAGTTTCTAGACTCAATTTTCTTCCCCATGTATGAATTTCATTAACAATATCCAGCTCCATTCTATCCCCATATAATTTCTGAAACTAAGTAAAATGAAAACTCAAAATTCATTTCAAAAAATAAAATGAATATATAACATAGAATAGTTAATGAGTAGATCCCTTGAGAGGTGGATATTGTTTCTTGTGGTAATATGTAGAATGAGTTTGGAACTGGAAAATACATGGTTTGAATTCTGGATTTGGAAATATGCAATTCTGGGTAAGTTACTCAATTTTGCTCAGTCTCATTTAATGTCTATCTCATAGGATGTTACGATTAATTTAAAATCATCTGTATAATGTACATTGTTATGTAAATCCTTGCTGTTATTGTTGTTCTTGAATAAATTCATATCCTTAAGCAACTCATTGGAAGAGGCACTTACTTGTATAAATTACTTTTCTGTTATTGGCTGAATGGTGTCCCCCAAATTCAGATTTGGAAGTCCTAATGCCCAGTATCTCATGATATGACTGTATTTGGAGATGACGCCATTAAAGAAGTAATTAAGGTAAAATGAGGTCAGATGGGTAGACCCTAATGCAGTATGACTACTATCCTTATAAAGAGAAAATATTAGGACAAAGGCATGCACAGAGTTAAGACCATATAAAGACACAGGACATAGATAGCCATCCATAAGCCAAGAAAAGAGACCCCAGAAGAAATCAACTCTGCTGAACCCTTAGTTCAGAATTCCAGTCTGCAGAACCATGAGAAATAAATATCTATTGTTTAACCCACCCATGGTAGTTGGTCACGGCAGCCCTCTCAAACTGATACGTATTTGTACAACCTCTTTGTCTTAAGTTGAAAATTCAATATTTGATGTCATAGCTAGAAGACAAAAATAACGTCTAAATTCCTTGTACTTTTTCTTCACTATTCTCATTGTTACTGATTTCCATATTTGAGTTTATTTTCCATAACTTGTAAACAGAATTTTATGCTCATTGTTAGCCTTACTTTTAAGATACAATAAATGTGCAGATACTGAATAGATTTTGGAGAAATGCCTCAAACCGTATATTATGTATATGTGTGTGTGTATGTATTCATATACTTGAAACTTCTATCTTTCCCCTCTATTTTATTTTCTTGCTGTGATCTAGAGTCTCTGCTTTTATCATTGGTACTACTGAATGCTAATCACTGAGTTTAATTCACCAAAAATTGTCAATAGTAATAGTGATATGGAGAAACATAAGGAAGAGTGATAGAAGGAGGAAGAAGAAACAATCAAGGACGGGCAATACTGTAAAGTATAAGGATGTCATTAATATGATTAATTTAGTCTAGAGGGAATGGCAATAAATATCACCAATGAGCCCAACTCACCTTTACTGATTGCCGGACACACCCTTGAGTTCTGTTCTTGCTCTCCATCCATATGACTACTGATGTCTGGAAATTTTATTTTAACAACTACAATCACTGGGAAAGGAATATGTCTTTAGAGAATCAACAGTAATTTTTCTATCTGATTAAAAAGCAATGTTGACAGACTCTTTGGAAATCTTAGTCATATTCAAAAGCAGGAAAGCATTAGCTATTAAAAGTGGATGATGGGAAGAGAAGAGTAAAAGCTTTGGGCTTAATTCTCATTTCCCACTTATTAGCTGGATAACCTTGGGCAAGTTTTATACAATTCCCTTACTTCAGTATGTCAGATGGGCATAATAATATATGACAGCATCTTTTTAGGAATTTAAATCAGTTATTGAAACAAAATTATGCAATATATAGAAAATTATAGGTTCCTCAATAGGTATTTAATTTTTTCATTTTTCTTTACTATCCCAGCCTCCATCGGAAAAAGAAAAATACATTTTTATCTCCTTTTTGTTCACAACAAAAACTTCATTGTTCTGAAATTGAAGCATTAAACAGAAGATAATCAAATGGCCTTATTATCATAAGATTAGAAAGAAAAACAGATATTTATGAGAATTCCAAATTAGAATATAAATTTTCATTAGGCAGCCATTTATGTTTGCTGCTCTGCTGTTCTTCACTTCTCAGACTTTATAGTATTAGTTTACAAATATATATATAAATATATATATCTGATCCATATATCAAAAAATAAAATGAATATATAACATAGAATAGTTAATGAGTAGATCCCTTGAGAGGTGGATATTGTTTCTTGTGGTAATATGTAGAATGAGTTTGGAACTGGAAAATACATGGTTTGAATTCTGGATTTGGAAATATGCAATTCTGGGTAAGTTACTCAATTTTGCTCCATACTAAATTTGCAGAATTGGAGATATTTCTCTTTTGATATTTTTGTTCAAATCCCTCTAGGCAAAAGGAGGAAAGACTTCAGTGCAGAAAACATAAAAGACTGCACGTAAGCAAACTACATATGTACTTCGCTTACATGCACTAATATCCTGCCATGTTTCATAAAGCATTGTGGTAGTTTACTGGAATATACACAATCTGATATCATTGCAAAAATGTTTAATACAAACAGGACCAGGAGAAATGTAGCTAACACATGAAGAAAAGACTAGGAACATGTGAACAGGAGGAAGTGTAGTTGCTCATTTCAACAAGTGTAGTAGGATCACTATTTTGCCTTTAAGATTCTCTGTGTATATAATGACATGGTAAATGTAATTGGTTACAAAAGCTGCATTATTTGCAGGTGCCAGACTGCATATTAACAGTCTGACACCAAGGGACAGCACAGAAAAATGATGCAAAGTTAAAGATTTTTGCATCTTTACATCTTGAAACCTTCTGGTGCAGGTGCAATGAGACCGACACACACCTCAACATTGAGTGTATTTGTTAATCACGTATTCAAATGATGTCTCAAAGTCATTGGAAGTAGTTTGCTGTCCCTGACCCTGACATGTAAAACTGATTTGTGATATGTAAAACTCAAGAGGTATTGATATCCAGTTTCAACCTCTGAAGGGAAAAACCAAGTTGTCTCAGTGATAATGAAGTAAAAGGCAGAAGGATACAAAAGTCCAATAAAGTGCTAGGGAGATGTCTGAACAAAGCAAATCAGACTAAATTCTGATGACCTGAGGCCTATGTTTGCACATACCCCCATGGAAATACCCTAGCCTAAGTACTGGCACCAGAGGAAGGTAATTGCCAAACCCACCATAGTGTGATCCTTTCAAGCATCTCTTTCATGTTGGCTCCACTCAACACCGAAAGGAAATCTTTCCATCAGACAGAATCACAGACTGCTCAAAATTAGCCAAAAAGCTCACACACTAATGAATAGATGACCACTATGAATTAACTGGTCCATCATTTCCTTCCCTAGCCTTGTCCCATGGGAAAGAGAACACACTCTATCAATGACTTAAGTGTCGTAGGTTCCCTTTCCCACTTGTCTCAATGGTGAATTATATTTTTTCCCTAATCATCGTTTTTTACCATGTGTGGCAAATGTGATGGTGAATGGTTCTGTTAATGATTTCTTCCTTCATTCCATGGTTGTTAAAGAAGATGCTCTGTGTGATTTCAATTTCTCAAATATGTACTGATACTTGTATTGGCCCCTAACATATGATATATCCTGGAGAATGTTCCATGTGTGCTTGGGAAGAATGAGTATTCTGCTGTTGTTGAGCAGAGTGATCTATATAGGTCTATTAGGTATAGTTGGTTGATTGTGGTTTTCAAGCCCCTATACATACTCTGTTGATCTTCTGTCCAGATGTTTTATCCATTATTGAAACAAGGATATCGAAGTTTCCAACTATTAATATAGAACTATCTGTTTGTACCTTCAATCCTGTCAATGTTTGTTTCATATATTTGAGGATTGTTTATTTCATATATTTTAGGGTTGTATAAACATATGTTTGTAGTTGTTATATCTTCTTGGTGAACTGAACTTGTCATCAATATAAAATACCCTCCTATGTCTCTTGCAACAGTTTTTGATTGAAAGTTTATTTTGTGTGATATTAGTATAACTACTCCAGATATTTTTGGTATTTGCATGGGATATCTTATTTTATGCCTTCACTTTCAACATATGTATGTTTGTTTTTTATTTTTTATCTCAAGTGAGTTTTTGTAGACAGCATATGCTATCCTTGGTTACCAGGAGATTCCTCCCAATATCTCTCCAATACATTCCTTTTTTGCTTAACCTAGCACAGCTATACTTTTATTACTTTTAACCAAAGAATTGTATGTGCATCTCTATATCCTGATTCTCCCAAAATGCACCTAAAGGTTAAAAAAAGTAAATGCAGACTCTCAATCTGGTGGGAAATTGTAATATTTCCTAATACATTGCTTTTGTATTATCTCTGAGAAAAAAAGATAGAAAAAGGTAAGAAAAATTATGCAGGGCAATATGCATCAGTAAATTGAAATAAGAAATGAGAAAAAGAGCAGGTTATTAGAAAAGTAAGGGAGAGGAAAAGATGAAATTGCAGGCCAAGGGACGAGAAAAGAAATAGATATGGAGTAACATGGAGGAATAACAACAATGAAAGAAATGAAAACATTGAGTGGATTTATAGCAGGGAATATATGGTTTCCAACTCTCATAACAGAGTGTTCCCATGCCTCGGAAGTTTCAAGCCTATTTCTAGAGTCTGGATATTTGTCAGTCTCAGAACAAATAGTAGCTTGCATTATTTTTAGAGAAGGAATCAAGGCAGCTACAGAAGCTAAGTAACTTCTCCTTCCCTGAATGAATGGGTAGGTATTCTTGTTCTGCCTCCTGGTTGAGTCAGTATGAGAGCAAAAAATGCCAAGTATCATTTAGATCAGCATATACTGCTTTGGCAGTACAGATGCAAATCTGGCTAAATGATTTGGCTCTTCCAAATTATAGTAAATTAATATAGTGAACGAATCTTTCAACCTAATGAAATATTCTTCAAAATCTATTAATGAAGGTACTTCAATGGAGAATTGAAAACAAAACATCCAGGTAAAGAGCTGAAATAAAAGTACACTCAGCTGTATTCCATTTGCTCTTGTAAAATTCTCTTTTTAACTTGAGTGGACAGTAAATAGAGAATACATGACTTGGGGCTAAGTAAATCTAAACTTTCTCTGCCACACTGTATTCTCCTGGGTTATTTAATAAAGACACAAGTTGGGTTACTAAAAAAAAAAAAAAAAATCGTGGGAAAATCAATCCTTCAAATACAAAGGGTTGCTCTTGAAAACATGTGGATTATTGTAGTTACTTTGCTCTCCTGGCCTCTACAGTCTCAATCTTAACCTTGGCCCCACATGGAGAGTGACTTTTTAACCACTTCTCCTATTACGCATTACGTGCCTGTTGAAAAAGAGAAACCCAGCTCTTTTCCTGTGCTTCCAACCAGCTATCTTATCCAAAAATCTATTTAGGTTGTTAGAGCTTAACCTTCCCTGGTAAAGGACCTGGGGGAAGTTTTTATTATTTGAAAGATTGGTGCTAGTCTATATGTCTGCAAAGAAAGAAAAAAGTAAAGAAAAAAAGATGTGATTATCAAACACCCGAATAGTGAAGCTATCTGTACCAAGATGTATGAAAGCAGCTTTTAGGAAAGTCAGTCTGGGAGAGTTTTTAAGCTTTTTATTACATTTTATTTTGGAAGTAACAAATAATTACCAATGAATTCTTTCTGGATTTTCTAGTGTCCCAAAGACTTCTGTACTCATTTCTATTATCTAACAGAAAAAAAAAAAAGATATTTTAGGTCACTTCTGTCCATCCCAAATTGTTTATAATGACTATTCAAAGCCTCTCCTTTGTTTCTTTGCAGAATAAGTTGTGGGGTTGCATGCTAGAGACCTCATGAGATGTTTAAATTGTGACACAATTAAACTAGCATGGAGAGATCTGGAAAGATCTGGAATGATGGCTGTTGGAGGGTGGTCAGGGGTGGGAATAAAAAGAGATGGGCAGAGAGAGGAAGAGGAACTCTCTGGAGGGAAAAAAATTAAACACATAATTAAGTTTTGTTGTGTCATGTAAAATGCAAGGTTTTCCTTCCCCATTTCATTCACAGTCTCTTTATTAAAGAATACTTTATTCATTCATTCTGCTGAAGTAGGATTCACCATTTTGTTTGAATGCTGAGAATGGACTCATGGAAGCAAAGTTACATTTGGGTTATTTCTGAATAACATCACTAATAAGAAATTCAAATATAAGCCACCCAGTTAAGCACCAGTATAAGCACCTAGTTAAGCACCCAGTTAAGCACAGTTATGTACTTAAGTGCTACTACCATGAACTTTCTTTCTCTATTCATATATCTGATTAAGTCTTCTTCTGCCTTTAAGATCGATCTCAAGTCACATCTCAAATATACTATATTTTTTATATACTCAACCTACAACAAGCTGTTCCTTATCTTGCTTAAGCTCTCATTATCTATAAAAACCCACTGTAGAATGTAGAGACCATATCATATAATAAATTAGCTGTTTCATCAGCATATCTGTTTTTAAAGATTTTATTTATTTGTTTGTGAGAGAGAAAGTGAATGGGAGAGAGAGCGCAAGCAGGGGTGGGGCACAGGGAGAAACAGACCCCCTGCTGAGCAGGGAGCCCATGTGATATGGGGCTCAATCCCAGGACCCTGGGATCATGACCTGAGCCAAGGCAGATGCTTAAATGACTGAGCCACCCAGGTGCCCCTCATCAGCATATCTTACATCCTTAACACTATTATAAGCTTCTTTGGGACTGGAATCATACCTTTTGTGATTCTTCTCAGTAATTACACTTACTATGACAATAAGCATATTCATTCCTCTAAACATTCTTTATTGTTAACCAAACTATCTCAACTCAATAAACATCTTTTGAATGAGCAACTGCTTGAATGAGGGAGTAGGCAGTAGGCCCCATGAGGACCAATCTCCGGTCAATGCCTTGGCTTAGATTATTGATGACATAATAGCTTCACAGCTGGGAAGCCTCTCTAATACTAATTATCAGTAATGTATTTTTGGCTGTCCAAAGCAGACTATGAAAAAATAATTGGGACTCACAGGAGGGGATGTGAAGTACAAAATTACTAGTGCACTTACATGTCATAATTAGTGAAAATTTTTATTGTTCATAAATCAGTGCTAATGGTTAGGCAGTTTTGTGATCGATTTCTATCTGTGTCCATCTCATTAGATTATGAATTCTCAGAGTAAATAACCATGTCATTTTCATCCTGTGCCCCATAGGCTAACCAATGTCTGGGACACAGTAAGTGCTTAGTAATGGCAGTGGATGTTACTTTTCATTCATCTCTTATTCCAGTTCTGTGAGCCTGAGGCAAAGCTTACCTAGAAGGTACAAACCCAGAGCTTTGATAATACAAATATCTCATATAAATCTTTTCCTATTGTCTCTTTTCCTAGAATTTAGACATATGTTTCTATATCTTGGTATGTCTAGAACTTTTTGATTGAATGCTGGTCATTTTATTTGGCTTTGTTTTTCTTGGTGGGATCCTTGTTTTGCTTCAGAATATTTCATCCTGCTTTGAAATGGAAGTTCTTCAAATTAAAAATTAAAGTCAAATAAGACAGATATGACAAAATCTATCAAAAAGGATCATATATCTCTATGAAACTTTTTTAGCTACATGCTCTTTAATTGATTCCTCATGTAACACTGTGTGTATTTTATATACCTACTAAGACATGAACTACATATTTCATATACATAGATTTCTTTTAGCATGGTTGATTAAAATTTGCTTTTAGTTATTAATAGATTAGAAGAATTTATTTCAGTTCCATGATTTATTATTGATATAACATAAATTTTATTAATTGTTAAATTTAAGAAAACCTCTATAGGTTATTTACTCATAAATGCTACTCTGACAAATGTATTACTGACTTCAGTACTGCTACAGGTTTGTGCATTATAGAAATTATGATAAATACTCTTTCACACAATTTCCATTATATATAAACATACTGCACTCCAGTATCAACTGAATATAGTTCTGACACAAGAAAATGTCTGTTTTGACTAAACATTGATGAAAACTCAAACTTTTACTAATATTTTACATGTCTGATGATTGAAATAGTTTTTTCACAAAACAGCTTCTGGCTTTACACTTTTTCTTTTTTTGGCTTTATCCTTTCAATCCCCTTTTTCTTTTCCAAACTAACATGCTTATGGAGCTCTGGACTATATATAATATAATATATAATAATATATAATATGTCATGGCCATATTATAAAATTGTCTTTGTCTTTGTGCCTCTGCATTCTATTGCTAGTTAAGTTAGTAGAGTAGGCAGTAGGAGTATTTCTGGAAGTCATTCCTATAATGGGACAGTAAAAAGTCAATTATACATGGTAGTATTTGAAATCACATAATAGCCTCAACTCAAATATCCCCTTATCTAGCTCCCCCCCAAAATGTTATGTTCTAACATAATAGATATAATGGGAACTTCACAAGGGAATAAAATGGAGGAAAAATTGGGAAAGAAAGAGAGTGGTGTTACCTGATTGAAGTTAAAATATCTCACCTTTAAAAATTTTGCAAAAACATTTGATTACATGAGCTATTGTTGAGGGTTTCTCCTGGGACCTAAAACCTACCCATAGAAGCATGGAGCCCTGAGACTTAAACTTCATTAGCTTCTAAGTAAATCTGCCTCACATATGTAGTAGTTGAGAGGAGTAAAAGGGGAAGGGTTATAGAAGGAATGATGTATTATTAGAAATGAACAGAAGGTAGTTTTTTAAGAGGAAAATAAGAACTAGCTGAATGGAGGGACTTGGATGACTGAGGAAGAAAGATATTAAAGGGAACAAAAAATTGCCAAAACCAAAAGTCCGCTAAAAAAGATGTAATAATCAGGTAACATTTTATGGTTACTCACTGCATGACTGGCCCTATTAAAATTCATGGTTTCATTTAACCCTTGTGAGATATATATATATATATATATATATATATATATATATATATAGCTATTATTATGAGCATTATTTTATAAAAGAGGAAGCCAGGGTCTTGATAGGTTCAGTAACATGCCTAACACTACACAGGTAGTAGGGGTAGCCATGAACTTGAACTTGGGTTTGTTTGGATTTATTGTCTTTGCTTGTAGCCACCTTGTTAGAATGGAAACACATGAGAAGCTAATTGCCAAGGATACTGAAGATATTAATTACACTTTGGAATGACCATCGATATATGAAACTTATTTATTTTTCATATTTAATTAGTACCATGTTAGCATGCAAAAATCTGCTACTGTCATACTTGTTTTGCAAAATCCAAAATAAGACTTCTTTCATCAATAGTATGATTCTGCTATAGCAGTAAGAATTTACAGACATTTAATCGTTGACAAATACTGAAGGCTTTTAATAATACCCAGATATGAGGCATAAGAAATGTGATGAGAAAAAAAATAGCTAATGTTTTCAGAGCTTTTAAGTATCAAAAAGAGTCTCTAAGGTTTTAGCATTATTTACAATATTGGTTAATTATCAGTGGTTTGGAAAGACCAATTTTAAATTTTCTGATCTTACTATGTTGAAATTCACAACCATAATGTTTTCCACATGGACTATGTGAATGATGAAGGAAACCCAGAGAAGTATTTCATTTCCAACTGGACAGATACCAAGACAAAACAAAATAAAAAACACACGTTTGTTTGGACTTTTTATTTCTTCTCAGACAAATGTATAGGTTATTTTTACTCTCTGATTAGTAGAAAAGGGGTGGAAAAGGGCAATATTAAGAATTAGGCTAGCAACTAGACTATTAGTCCTCATGTCAGACAAATTACCCTTACACATCCTGTCAATGTTGTTAACAGAGACTGTTATTTTACTAATCCTTATGATCCAATGATTTCTTTTTTTTTTTCTTCCATGTTTCAGGGCACAGCAGGTGAGAGAGTGGATTTGTTAAGCTGGGTGAGTTTATCCTTCTTTTATGTGTTCATTCAATTTTATGTTCATTTACTTATTGTACACATATGGCAATAGAAGCTGCTAAAGCAAAGCAATCACTGTTATCCTGCAAAACAACAAGGCACAGAAGCAGATGTCTTAGTTCTGAGATTTTTTTCCCCCAGGATTATTATGATTAAAGATCCTTCCCCTCATCCCTCTTTGAAGAGGACCAGGGGCTGCTTGCTAGAGGTTTTATTTAATGACTTGGGGAAAGGTTCAAATATCTCCCCATTATGGCAATCTACCCCAGAGGCAAACAGCCCATGAACATTATGGATTTATTTTATTTTTCTATCCTCTCGAAGGTATTGTTCAGCCTGTTAGAATTTTTAAAATGTACTGTCAAATTTCAAAATTACATGGATGAGGAGAAAACAGGCAGTAAGCTCTTTGACATTGGTCTTAGCAATATATTTTTGGATCTGTCTCCTCAGGCAAGGACAACAAAAGCAAAAATAAACAACAGGAACTACATAAACTAAAAAGATTCCACACAGCAGAAGAAACCATGAACAAAACAAAAAGGCAACCTAGTGAATGGGAGATGATGATCACAAATAATATATTCAATAAGGGGTTAACATCCAAAATATATAAAGAACTCATACAACTGTCAGCTATTAAAAAAAAAAGACACACAAAAATCCAATTAAAAAATGGACAGAGAGTCTGAATAGATATTTTTCCAAGGAAGATATACAGGTGAACAACAGGCACATGAAAAGATGCTCAATGTCATGATCAGGCAAATGAAAATCTGCAGTGAGATAGCACCTCACATCTGTCAAAATGGCTATTATCAAAACAAAAGAAAGCAACAAAAAAGAAACAAGTGTTGGCAAGGTTGTGTTGTAACGGGAACCCCTGTGCACTGTTGGTGAGACTGCAGAATGGTGCAGCCACTATGGAAAACAGTACTCAGGTTGCCCAAAAGATTAAAAATAGAACTACCATATTATCTAGGATTTCCACTTGTAGATATCTATCTGAAGAAAAAGGAACACTAATTCAAAAAGATATATGCACCCCTATGTTCACTGCAGCATTATTTACAATAGCAAAGATATACAAACAACTTAAATGTCCATGATAGATAGGTGGATAGGGAAAATGTTGTGCACACACACACACGCCAGAATATTACTCAGCCACAAAAAAAGAATGAAATCTGACCATTTGCAACAACATGGATGGACCTAGAAGGTATTATGATAAGTCAAATAAGTCGGACAGAAAAACAAGTACCGTATGGTCACTGTTATTTTAGCAGTTTTCATAGGCACGTAGTGACATCGCATTATGGTTTCAATTTGCATTTCTTTAATGGCTAATGATATTGAACATCTTTTCATGTGCTTATTTACCATCTGTATATTCTCTCCCAAGAAATATCTATTCATGACTTTTGCCCATTTTCTAATTTTATTTTTTTTCAAGTTGAGTGTTGAGAGTTCTTTATATATTATGGTTCCGAGCTGTTTTTCTGATATCAGATGGCCTCTAGATGTCCAATGGTCTCAGTACCATTTGTTGAAAAGTCTATTGTTTCTCTATTGCTTTTGCACTGTTGTAAAAAATAAGTTGAGTATACTTGTGTAGGTCTATTTCTGGGTGTCTATTCTGTTCCATTGATCTATGTGTCTATCCCTCCACCAATGCTGCTAAATTTTGAAAGTATGTAGATTAATTTCTCCCATTTTATTCTTCATTCACAAATTATTTTAGATATCCTCAGACCTCTTGCTTTCCATATAAGTTTCAGAATAAGCTTCCCTATGTCTACAAAAGCCTTGAGGGTTTTAATAGTAATTGCGTTAAGCCTATTAACTTGGGGACAAGTTTTTACTCTGTCTTTTCTTCTAGTCCGTGTATAAGGTATGTCTTTCCATTTGTTTGGGACTTCATTGATTTCCTTTATCGGTATTTTGTTATTTTTAGCATGCAGATCCTATAAATGATTTATTAGTCTAGTATCTAAATATTTAATTTTATTTAGATCCATCGTAAATGGTTTTTCATTTTTTATGTAGTTCTCCACATATTTGTTGTTAGTAGGTCAAAATACAATTGATTTTTGTGTCTTATACCCTACAACCTTGACTAACTTATTATTTCTAGGAGCATTTTGTAGATTCCTTGGAAATTTCTCCATTTAGATAATCATATCATCTGCAGATAGAGACAGTTTCATTTCTTCTTATTCAATATCTATACTTTTTGCCTTTTAAATAAAACTAAATTTGTTTAATTTTTAAATTTATGTATTTGTGTATTTTTCCTTTAATCTTCTGGCTGGAACCTTCAGTAATATTTTGAAGTAGTAAGTGCAATGAGAGCAGACGTCATTTTTTTAAATTCCTGATCATACAGAGAAAGCACCCAATCTTTCATGATGAAGTATAATGCTAGATTTAGTCTGTTAGTAGATCATCTTTATGGCTTTGAGTAAGTTTTCTATTTCTAACTTGCTTAGTTTTTCTTTCTTTCTTTTTAAAATAATGAATAGGATTGGATTTTGTCAAATGCTTTTCTGCATAAATAGATATGATCACATGAATTTCTTTCTTTAGCCTATTGATATAGTGGATTACATTGTTTGATTTTCAAATATTTAACCAAATTTGCATAACTGGATAAATCCCACTTGGACATGGTATGTTATTCTTCTATATATTTCTGGATTTAATTTGTTAATATTTGGTTGTGGATTTTTACAGCTAAACTCATGAGAAATGTTGGCCTGTAGTTTTCTTCTTTCTAAAATATCTTTGACTGGGTTTGGTATCAAGGTTATATTGACTTCATAAAATGAATTAGGAAGCAGTCCCTCTACTTACATTTCCTATAAAAATTGTATAAAAGTGGTGTCAATTCTTGAAATCTTCAGGAAAATTGAAACCACATAAGTCTGAGTATTTCTTTGGGGACTTTTTAAGTTAAAAGTTCGGTGTTTTCAATAGTTCTACAAAAATTCAGATTATCTATTTCATCTTGGCTGAGTTTTGAAAGTTTGTGGTTTAGAAACATTGGTTCATTTCTATTATGTTTTGAATTTATAGTGTAGACTTGCTTATTATAACTTGTCCCTTATTATCCTGCAGGATATGTCATGATATGCCTTGTTACATTTCTGATATTTATAATATGTGTTTCCTTTTTATCTTTGCCAGTCTTTCTAGATTTTTATTGATGAGACCTTTTTTTTCAAAGAAACACCTTTTTGTTTCACTGATTTTTCCCTATTATTTTTGTTTTCAATTTCATTATTTCTCATTTTATCTCTATTATTTCCTTCCTTTTGCTTGCTTTGAGTTCATTTTTCTCCTCTTTTTCTACTATTTTGATATAGAAAATGAAAATATTGCTGTGAAATATTTCCTTTTTTCTAATTTAGTTATTATAAATTTCCTTTCAGCATTACTTTAGCTGCATTCCATAAATTTGATTTGTTATATTTCCATCTTATTTTAGCCAATGCATTTAAAAAATTTTCCTTGGAATTTCCTTTTTGGCCCATGAATTACTTGGGAGTATGCTATTTAGTTCTCATGTATTTCCTGTTGTCTTTCTGCTATTGATTTCTAGTTTGATTCCATTTGAATCAGAGAATATATTGTGTATGATTTCAATTCTTCTAAGTTTGCTACTGTATGTTTTATGACCAATATGTGGTCTATGGGTGATTGTTTCATGAACACTTGAAAGAAATGTGTCTGTTCTTGTTGAGTAGAGTTTGTTTTATAAATGTCACTTAGATCCTGTAGATTTATGGTGATATTCAATTGTTCTATATCCTTGCTGACTTTCTGTAGAGTAGTTTCTATCAGTTGCTGTGCTGAAGTCTCAAATAATAATTACAGGTATTTCCTATTTCCCTTTTAGCTCTTTCAGTGTTCACTTCATGTATTTTAAAGTTCTTCTATTTGGTGCATATGTATTTAGCATCACTATATCATCACTTGGTCCTATTATCCTTATATAATGTCCCTCTTTGTCCCTAGTAATTTCCTTTACTCTGAAGTCTATTTTATCTGTTATTAATATAGTCACTTCTGTCTTCTTTGACTAATGTTCATATGACATATCTTTTTTATCCTTTTACTTCTGAACTACCTATACCATGTGTGAAGTAAGTTCCTGTAAACAGTAGAGTTGGATCATATTCATTATTTTTTAAGTTCACTCTACCAATCATTGAGAACGTTTACACTTAATATAATATTGCTGTATTAAAGATTAGGTCTGCCAGTTTTTGTTTTTATTACCTTTGTTTCTCATTCCTCTGTTTCTCTTTTTTGCCTTTGTGTAGGTTACTTAGACATTCCATTTTAATTTATTTATAATCCTTTGAGTATATTGTTTTGCATAGTTTTCTTAGTGGTTTCTTTTGGTATTACAGTATGCATGTATGATTATCACAGCCTACTGGAATCAGTGTTTTATTTTTTTATTTTTTTTAATTTTTTTTAAATTTTTTTTTAAATTTATTTATGATAGTCACACAGAGAGAGAGAGGCAGAGACACAGGCAGAGGGAGAAGCAGGCTCCATGCACCGGGAGCCCGACGTGGGATTCGATCCCGGATCTCCAGGATCGCGCCCTGGACCAAAGGCAGGTGCCAAACTGCTGCGCCACCCAGGGATCCCTGGAATCAGTGTTTTATGACTTCAAGTAAAGTTTCAAAATTCTACTTCCATTAAGGTCTCTTGAACTTCCCCACTTTTAAACTATAATATTTAATATTTCTTCTGTATACATTGAAAACCATATCAGATGATATCATAATTTTTGCTTAAAAACTCATGAGGTGAATTACAGTCTATTATATTTACCCCTATTTTTACCATTCCACTGTTATGCTTTTATTTCCCAGTCTTCTGTTATTCTTTCCTTTCTGTTTTCAGAACTTCGGTCCCAGCAAGTGCTATCTGGACTTCCAATGTCATTGGATATGAGTTTCAGAAAACACTAATCCTAGATCGCTTAGTGCTAGTGGCTGGAGGATGGGATGCTGGGCCTGTTATAGCAGATAATATCTCTCTAACTCTGCTTCTTGGTGTTATAGCAGATGCCAGCAGATTAGGCCTAGTAGTGTTGGTGGGTGAAGGTCAGGAGGATGAGTCTCTCTTCAGGCTATGCTGTTGCTACAGTAGATCAGGTCACTCTATGACCCACCAACATGACTTCTTTCAATTAAGCTACTTTTACCCCAGAAATGAAGTTAGATCCTATTGAAGCTGCTGCTGCTTCTATCAATCATAAGGCTAGATTTTATTTTAGAAATTCTTAGGTCTAAATGCATACTACTACTGATTCTTGTAGGAACTTTGTACTTGTTTTCTATTACTGTCATACAAAGTCCTTTTTTTTTTTTCTATGTAAGGTAACAAATTCATAGGTTCTTGAGATTAGGATGGGGACATCTTTATGGCCATCACTCTGCCTATCACACCCCTAATAAGTGGCCTTGAGAAAATTACTGAGTTTCTTTAGCCTTATATTCCTATTTATGCAATGGAACACAAGATATCAAGTTGCTATTATGAAAATAAAGCCATACATATGAAAGCAGCTAGTTCAGAAAATATCTGAGTTCATTCACTTGAACAGTTACTATTTTAAACACAGAACTGAGGAGTCTCAGAGTTCAGGTGCTTTGAGATTATTTGAATTAATCTGAATTTTCTGAAGGATCTGAGTGGTATTTTATACAGGTATAAAACATCTGATTTCCTCCATGGTGTTCTTTATTTTCTCATCCTATTAAATCCAGCCTTTGTCTAACTCCAACCAGTAGAGTCAGAGCTTGTTTTACTCTTTAACCAAAATTCAATTTAAATTCTCTCCATTCTATTATGTGTCCAGAATTGGGTATGTTGGTGGTTCTCAGCCCTGGTGGCACATTATAACCACTTGGGGAGATTTCAAAAACTACTGATGCCAAGCTCCTACTTATTATGTATATTTGGGGAGGGACCTGGAAATGAGAAGCTCTATTTTGTGATACATGAAGCCAAACTATTGTCTACATTGAATTAAATCATTTGAGAGATAATCTCCAAAAGGGAATTTGTTTATCATGACTAATGCTCTTCCTTTGCTAATATGCTTGATTTGTATGAATCTGGGGGTGGGGAGTGGAAACCCCAGCAGTTTGGCTCCCTGTATTATATCCTATGCTGTGGAATTAGTGTTAGCTCAAAGCAGATACCTTTAGATGTCCATTCCTTTCTCATATTCCCAATAGCATGAACTTAAATCTTTGGACAGATTCTTTATCCACCTTACTTTTCTGTTTCTATTCCTAATAAGTTAAGACTACTATTGATGAACCTACACATCCCATGGGACCCATTGGTAGTATAGGTCAGTTCCAGACCTACCATATGTTTGCTAAAACAGATACAATGAGATTGTATTTTTGGCATTCTTTCTAGTGGAAAAAGGAAGAAACAAATGTATTTCTTAGTTGTCAGGTAAGTAAGAAAATGGGCTCTTCCCCACATTGTCCACCTTGTACAAAATTAAAGGTGGAAGAGTCTCTCTGGAAAGGATCAAAATAGTTCAAATAAATCAAATTTCTCACTATATGATTAGGAAACTATGGCTGAGATGGTTAATTTTATGTGTCAATTTGCCTGGCCCAACATACCCAGAAATTTGGTAAAATGTTATTCTGGATATTTTTGTGAAGGTACTTTTAGATGAGATCAACATTGAAATTGGTGGAATTTGAGATTACCCTCCATAGTAGGGGTGGGCCTCATCCACAAAGACTTACCCTGTCCTACCAAGAAAAAATTGCCTTTGGACCCAAAATGCTTATCTTTCCAGCATCTCTAGACTGCCTTCTTTGTGGATTTTGGATTTACCAAGCCTCCACAATTGTGTGAGCCAAGTCTTTAAAATAAATCTCACTATATGTATGTATATATACAAATGTTGCTTCTGTTTCTATGGAGAACCTGGACTAATAGAGTGGCCCATGTAGATATAATGACGGGCCCAGGTTCACCCTATAGAAAGTGGTATCATGAGAACTGAAACTTGAGTCTCATGACTCATTTGACAGTGGTCTTTCATGAACAAGAATCCATAACTGAGGTCGGCAAACTGGCACACTGACCAACTCCTGCCCGATTCCTGGTAGTGTAAGTAAAGCTTTGCTTGGACACAACTCATTCATTAATGTATTGCATATAGCTCTATCTTTGTCACAACAACAGAATTGGGTAGTTCTGACAGAGGTGTGTGGCCTGTGAAACTTAAAATATTTACTATCTGATCCTTTACGGAAAAGATTTGCTAACACTCGTTGTAAGATGCCATTTGATTTCTGACTACACTGAGGAGAATAATTCAACCACATTGGGTCAGGTTGTAAACTTATGCTCTCTTTAAGCCAAAGATCTCCCAAATGCTGACATTTTTGGCCTATATGGGGAGATTGGCTGAGGAGGCAGAAATATTTCTTGCCAGGTGTGTCCAACCCACAATGCCTCCTGACTACCTATTGTAACCATTTACCATTTATTCCTCACTGGCTCTGGCTTCACATACTTGATAATAAACCATGTTCCATGAACTAAAATAGTATCTTATTTCACATAATTTGTCCTTGGTATTGTCTATCCTGAGGTCTTCATCTGTGTCCCTCCAGTCATACCCTATCTTCTGATACTACTACTAATATCACATTTTATAGGATAAATTTGTCTCGGTGCCCTGAAATATCCCTTTAGAAGCAGTATGAGGCCTGTCACTGGGTTTTAGCACGGGAGTAAAACTCAAATTAGTGTCTGTATTTGAACCAATGTAGTTGGCCAGGAAATTTTGTTTGAACATTTATTAAACAAGTAACATTTATCTCTGCATGTATGACAAAAGTATTTTTATTGCTTAAATTATTTGGAAAATTATTTAGAGCCTTCATTTCAGTGGAATATACAGACTTCCTGTGTTATGACTATTTCATTATACCACTTCTAAAATGTGGAATTAGGCTTTGAGCATTGGCCAAGAGTGGACAGAAAAGGAACTGAAGAATTAAGAGTGGGAAAGACTTCTGATGGAATGGAGACTTCATATAGATTTGATTTTGAATCAATAATTTGTTTTATTGGACTTCCTAAAGAGATCTACTTTTCAGATTTGTTATTTCATTCTACTGAGAGAATGATGTAGGTTTTTATTCTTGGAAAAAGTGGGGCATGCTGAGCGTGCTCAGATCAAACTAATGCTTTACAGGAAAAACTGAAATTGGAACAGAGGCTTCCCTATTTTCCTATCCCAGCCTCTTTTTGGTGGGTGCTGCTGTCTCCTGGGCTTGGCAATAATCATTTTTGACCTTTATGTCTCTAGGCTATTGTGAAGTGATTTTGAGTTTTGTTAGCTTTCTTATGAGTTTGTACTAAATTGTGTCCATAAAGTAGGCTGAATTCCTCCAGGAGGGATAATAGCTATATACTGTGTTATTACTTAAAAAATGTTGTGTTCGTTACCTTGTTTTTTCGTCTCTTTTGTCCAGCTGTATCCTGAACTTAAAGAATATATTCTCCAAAATGAAAGATGTGCATCTGGTGGAAAACACTAATTTAAGGGATGAAAATTCCTGGTGATTGCTTCTGTCAAACCTTAATAGCACATACTGAGCTTCATTAGTAAATAGACAACGACTCAGATCTTTCCCTTGGAACAGATCACATAATCGGCCTTTGTGTTGATTTCGCATTCCGTTCTTTAGAGACAGAATGAATTAGAATAATTGGCTGCTACAGGAAAAGCACAAAGAACTTTCTTATATTTTTGCGATGCATCTCTTAATAGGGGTTGGAAATGAGATTGGAGGTATGAACGAGAAACTCAGAAGGGCGATGGGAAAAGAATATTGTTTCTTTAAAAATCTTCTTTTGTTACTGGCCCAGAAAAAGGAAACAGAAGACATATAAAGCCAAAAAGAATATAAAA
This sequence comes from Canis lupus familiaris, assembly GCF_011100685.1. Classification (NCBI taxonomy): domain Eukaryota; kingdom Metazoa; phylum Chordata; class Mammalia; order Carnivora; family Canidae; genus Canis; species Canis lupus. The sequence continues at coordinate 79,383,913 of NC_049222.1, read as the reverse complement.
GAAATAATACGATTTTCATGTTAATAATGTGAGTGTGGAATTAGTAAGAATCAGGAACAATCCCTTTCCAACAAGGACTCAGGAGCAAATGAAAACCATAAATACTCCCTGCTCTTAGAAAACCTTTCGAAGCAGTAATCACAGAAGGGTAAAGGCAATGCGTCAGGGCAGAGGTGTTCAGAGCAAAGGGATGGAAGGAGAACAAAAGGAGAGTGGATATTTTTAGAGCTGTCATTTTGAAATTTACCTGCTTCTGCTTCAGTGCCGCTTTGCCACCGTATTGGTCCAGCAGAAATCCTCAAAGCTGAGGAAGCCATATTTTAAAATAATAGGATTAGAGCAAGTGACTTTAATCAAGGTCTCCTTAGTTCAAGAGCATGGAGGAGAATATGGCAAAAGACTGAGACCACGAGAAATTGTTCACTAAGTAAATTTTATCCAAACCTTACTAACTGAAGAAATTGACCATTGGATTATGTCCCTTGAAGAAAAGTAAAAATCCTGAAAGCAAAGTACAAAGAACGTGAGGCCTGTTAAGAAAGCAACCTGTATCACTGGGTTACTTGCTGATGATGACAGTGTTGGCTGGAACTTACAAGTCCTAATACTTTACAGTAAAGGCATTTATTTCCCTGAATTATAAATTCTAGGTAGGCCTGAATGGAATGTGTCTGCTCCAGCATTGTACTCAAAGTGCCTAGCATTTATTGGCATGTAACAGCAGATTTTAAAATGAGTATTTGTTAAAACAAACAAACAAACAAACAAACAAACAAACAAACAAAAAACAAAAAAACTGTTGATTGTCAAAATGGGATTCATAATTTGATTTGCTGGTCTCATGCCCTATGGTGGATTACAGTGTCAGACTGTTGCAGGGGTTGGCATTGTGCCCCCCATCTTATGGATAAAGATTCTACATCATAGGACTTTATATTGACATCTCAAAGACCTCATAGGAATTATTTAGCAAAAAATAATACTAGATTCTATATAACTTATAATTCATAAGCTGCCTAGTACATTGGTAGCTTGGCCAGTCCTCAGTGGTTCTGATAATGTCCCCAGGATCATGTAGGCATAATCAGAATGGCTTAGAATTTTGGAACCACAATAGTCCTCAATATTCATTGCTTTGATTTTAAGTGGACTATTGACAAAAATAGCTTCAGGCACAATATGGTACTTTATGATTTAGCATGAAATCTGAGAAATACAGAGGCTATCTGAAGCCTGCAACAGTAAAGTTCCCTCATGGTCTTTAAACAAAGAGTCTACATTGGTAATGATTTTTTTTTTTTTTCATGATATTCAGGTTAATTTCCTGTTCTCTCTAAGGAAGTAAGGAGGTGGTTGATATGAAAGATGGTGTGGCTCTCAAAAGTGTAAAGTATTATTTTGTCACAATTTCCAGCTACCTAAGGATGGGAGAGGCTCAGGACATTACAGTCAGTATATAATGTGTAGGGGGTTATACTATGGTTTACTTATCAACTTGTATAGGTTTGTTTTCTATGCAAGTTCATATGCTCTTTTTGAGTTTTCATAGTTAAGCTTTTTTTTTTTTTTTAACTTTGGAATACTTGGAGTTATATACTGTGGTTTTATGGTCTATTCTTAACAGAAACAGCCCAGCATACTTCTTGTCACCATAAAGCACTGCTGTGTTGAAAGTCTTTGCTTATGTACTAATATATGACGCAACATCTGCTGAGGACAAGTAGAGGAATAGTTAAACTGCAATGGGTAGCAGAAAATTGTATGATTTACTCTTAACATATTTATTATGAAATTATAAAACTAACAAATGATCATTGTAGAAAATTTGAAAAATTCCTGTATATATAGAAATCGAGAAAATTTGGGTGGCAAATATCGGAGTGTAAAGTTGTCCATGAATATTAGTGCTTTCACAGTTTCAAGTAGACTGTGCTTCTTAAGAATCTATTATATTTTATTTCAATGATATTTTCATCATATGGATACACACACACACAATTTCTGTAAAATATTTAAAAATTTCGGTATTTCCAATGTTTTAGATAGCCACATGGAAAAAAGAAAAAGGGAAAAGTCTGCATGCAGAAGGGACATGGGGTAGCATCTTCTCACTTGCTTATATCAATTCTGATGACAATTGCTTTTTGTAGATAAGTAATTAATGGGGAATTTAATTCAAGAAAAATGCATGAATTTTGAGGCTCCTTAAAGCCAAGTATTGCTTTCAAAAGCAAGCATCCATTGCTGTGCTTTCCTGCTTGCTTACCTGACATGACAAGAGTGTTGTGTGGCATTGGATCTGCCAGAGGAGGATGCTTCCCACACAGATTGTCATAAATGGCTTCAGACTGCTATGTTGCCATAGGTTTAAACCAATATATTTTTGACAGATGCTGTACCTTAATTAATTTTTAGAGCTACAACTGGCAGATGGCTCTGATATAACAATTGTTTGGCTATTCTTCAGGGCAGTCACAATATAATAATGACCTGGAGGTATCATAAAGAGCAGGAAGGCAAAAAAAAAAAAAAAAAAAGAGCAGGAAGGCGTTGATTCTTCCTTTGGTTTCAGAGTGAGGTGGTAGTTAGAGAAGAGGCCCACAACGGAGTGAGGAGGGAATGTGAGGCCATTAGTGAGAAGCCTGGTTTAAATTAAGGTGAGAAGGCATGAGAAATCGGCCATTATAATATTAAAAGAATCGCCAAGAAGCATATCCATGACGTGTTTGTATTACAATCTGTTAAAAGTGATGGCTTTTCTATCGGAAATAACCATGAAGTAGAGAAAACAATGCATTAGTAGTAGGACCATTTCAGACAAAAGACATAGTGATTACAATGATCATTGACTACAAGTACCTTGATGAGTCCCTTCCAAGCTCTGTTGCAGAAAGCACAGCACAAGGACATTTTGAAATGTTTACTGACCACCAGAACTTATTAATTTAATCATTCAACAAACATTTATGCGTTATTTTCTCTTGCCAGCCACTGTTCAAGGCATGGAGATTCATTGGTGAAAAACAATATTCACAAAACAAAGAGACAAATATCCTGGCCTTCATGGAGATTGTATTCTGTTGATTCTGATATGAGATCATTGTTTAAAGGGGGCTCATATAAATTATAACTATGCAAATGCAGCAAGGTAATGTTTTTATTTTCCATCTGTGTTTCTCATTCTTACTCGTTCATATCTATCATTTCTCCTGCAGGGGAAGAAAGAACCACAGAAAACAAAAATGTCAAATCTCAGCTTTTCATTTTCAAAATAACTTCTCCTAAATTCTAGTAGAGACAATAGTTTAACTGTTAAGGTTTGTAAATTCCAAGATGCTAGATTTTTTTAAACTGTAGCCAAAATTTATCCTATAAATAATAGCTTTGTGAAGCACATGTGATGATGGAAAGGCCGGTTTTTCTTTACTAAACTTGACTTCACTGTGTTGGGAGATGAGGCAAAGAAAAACTTCAAGGTAATGATGGTGAGTTTTCCCGATAGGGAACTCTAGCATTTTAAAATAGTCTAAATAATCAATTCTAGGGGTATCTAAGAAGAGAAAAAACCAGTACCTCATTTCCAGTCTGGTACCCTGGAGGAAACAACACATTTTCTTTGAGGTCTTGAGAGATTTCCATTTGGCTTTGTTTTAGTTTGAATCAACCATAATGAACTGTCATCTACACATAATAAAATACATATATTTTTAGTCCAAAGTTCAGTGAGTTTTAACATATAATATACATGTGTGTAACCATTACACTTATAAAGACAGATAACAATTCTAATATCCTAGAAAGTCTCCTCTTAGCCTTTTGCAAACATCACCCCACCTCTCACCCCAGGCAGCCACTGATTTGTTTTCTATCATTAGATTAATTTTGTCCAGTCTAGAATTTTGTGGAAATTGAATAATATCGTAGGTGCCCTCTTGTAGCTAGATTCATTTGCTCAGTATATGGTTTTTGAGATTTACTCATTTTGGGATGTTTTTAAGCAGAACTTTAGCCTTGGGTGGGTGATCTTCTCTGAGGGCATCTATATAAGTCCATCTGAGCCTCTCCCACTGCCAATGTCTATTCTTAGCTCCATATTTACCTTTCCTAAGAAGTGTGAGATTGAAGCCACGAAGACGGTCAGTAGAATGCAGGTGATGTGGTTGTTGTTGTATAATTTTCTCTGCATAAATCAACCTGTTTGTCATTATTGTGTTGATAACCCAGAAGGATATTCTTCCTACAGAAACCTTGTTAGTATAAAACTCCTAAAGGCAATGGTCTTCGTCCTCTAGTTTGTTTTTTTGGAAACATTTCTGGAAAATTCAAAGGGTCACCACCTGCAAGAAGCAGTTATTCACCTGAGAGCTAATTTTTCTACTAAACTTGAGTCATCTGACCTTTACATTCCCTCTGATAGAACACAGATGGGACTCACAAAACAGTACTCCCTCATTGGATAAAAATATAGAGATTATTTAATATGGATGTGTGTGTGTGTGTATGTGTGTGTGCAGTAATGTGAAAAACCAAAGACTCTTTCTGAGCTTAGCTTACTGTTTTCAGTTAAGTTTCTGTGGCATATGCTAATAATTGAGGGTACTCCAGTTAGTTTTGGATCCATTCTTTATATAAACGTTGAAGTGCTCCTTACACAACTTTTTGCTTTGTCCCTCCTTCCTTCCCTCCCTCTCTCCCTAACTTCTTGTTATGCGCCATACTCTACCCTGCATCTGTTGAAATGGCACTAAGTTGTAGGATGATTGGAAGCAGTGTGAAGGGCAGAAGCAGTGTGGAATTTTGCTGTCCAGAACGTACTATACATTGATCGACCTCTACCTTGAGAAAAGGTCTGAGTTTACCCATAGGAACACTTTCTCAGAGTCTGCACATGAAGGACGTAGAAACTGGGCCATCGTATCCTGACAGGCATGTAGAATTCATAGCAATTGCCCTCAAAGAGCTTACCTGCTAAAGCTGCAGAAGAATACACTTAATTATGTCTTTCTTGGCAGCTACGCCTAAAACACCATCTATTTTGTTTTATATCGTGATCATCGCCTGCTGTTTACCACTGTATACCTTGCTAATGGTGTGGTTTCTATGGCTTGTTAATTTCATGGCCAAATAATGTTGTAATTTATCGCACGCTTTAGTGTGGAGAACTGAGACTCTATAAATTCTTGTGCATGTCTCCCCCTTTGGAATGTATTAAACTGAGATCAGGCAAAGTAATAAATTTATTTCAAATGTACTTGATAGCTAAACATCAATTAGGAGTGACAAGCAATATTTCTTCTGCCAGCAACAGTAACTGTTTTTAGGGACTGAATCGTTGAACAGGGAGTTACTGAGCATGGGAGTCCGTTCACTGGGATCACGTCTTAAAAAAATAAAGGAAAACTTGGGAGTCGCTGTCTGTGTGGCTTTATTCAAATATTGACTAATCAGCTACAGCTTGGCTAATTGAATTTGTCAGAATCATTTAGGATTTTATTAACTCTGTTCCCGTTCCTGCCATCCCAGGAGAATGGATTATGAGGGTCTTGAAACATGCGAAGTCATCTTCCTTCCCTGTGAATCTACCTCAAAAAACACCCTTTACTCATCTAATGTAACTTACTTACCTTTTAGAGTAACTCAGGTTTTAATTCTCTCAAAACTGGGAATAAGCAAAACACAGTACTTTTAAGAAGCCACTGCATTTTAGAGCTTTAGAAATAGTTCAGAATCAAGGACAAATGTATTATTTTATGGCTCAAGCACCTGAAGCCTAAGTAGGAAGGGGACCTGTCTGATCAGGGATATAGGTTGAAGGTCAGGCTTCAAACGAAGAGAGCAAGAGGCTGTGAGGACTCAGTCGGAGCAGTTCAGAAACCAAAACGTGGATAATTAATGTTCTCGGAGAGCTGACATGTGGCCTTTAGCGTGAGACTGGAGACAGACAGCGGGCCCACTGAGGCCCTGGGTTTCTGCAGCAGACAGAGGCAGCCACCCCATCTTTGGAAAGTGTCCCTGAGCCCAGGGCCTGAGCAATGAATTCCAGCCAGCCTGAGAAAGCAGGTCATTCTGACTCATTCAGAATTCAGGTTCATCTCAGATACTTCTTGGGAGGGAATTGGGACAAGGGCAAGTCCAGTGCAGTCTCTTTATATCCACGCTCTCTATGTGGTGGCAGAGCTGCTAAACCCTCCAAGCAAGTGTGGTATTTTTATTTTGCTCTGGACTTAATTCTAACAGTAGTATGGTTAATTGTTAATTTTTAAAAAGATTTTTATTTATGTATCTGAGAGAGAGAGAGAAAGAGAGAGAGGGCATGCATGAGCAGTGGGGGAGAGGCAGAGGCAGAGGGAAAAGCAGCCTCCCCACTGAGCAGAGAGCCCCACAGGGCTCATCCCAGGGCCCCAGGATCATGACCTGAGCTGGAGGCAGATGTTTAAGTGACTGAGCCACCCAGGCGCCCCTGGTTAATTATTTAATAAATGAATAACTAGGATCATACAAAGTACCAAATATATGTTAGGGGTTGAGGATGGCAGAAATGGAACAGCCTGGAATAAAGTACCCACAAAAAATGATCTTGGGAAATAAGATTTACCTTTTAGAAGTGGAGAGAAAATCAGTAGAATGTTAGCATCTGACAGCTACTCTCTGTATAAGTTGGTTTCTTATTCTATTTTAACAACCGATCTCAGTGTGATGAATTATATTTTACCTCAATACTGTCTCATGGATATATTGTGAAATTTGCATGAGTAAGTAGGTAGTAGAATTGGTCTTGTAAGCAGCTCAAAACATTTTCTGAAACACAATCTGGGGTAAAAGAAAAGGAGAGGAAAAGAAACAAGGGAGAGAGTCAATGATGCTGGAATCTGTATTTGTGGGGTTTCTGTTTGAAACTAAATACAGAAATTTCAGAATTTTACACTTAATGATTGCTTTTTTAATCATGATTTGTTTTCATTTTCAGATTTATCTTTGCTCTTCCATCAGTTATCTCTGCTGGCATTATGTCATCTTCAGTTTTAATAGGTACATCTGTCTTGTTTCCAAGACATTATCAATACAAATATTGCTTAAATCATGATCTTGGTTATCAAAAACAAAAATGGACACATTTCTTAATTTTAGAAAAATTTACTGAAGGTGATACTTAAGATATCCTTTCTTTAATTTGTAGTTACTTTTTAAAAATTCTTCTAATGTACAATACCTCATTGCTCAGTAACACAGCCAAATTGAAGAATTCCTATCTATTGGTGAATGTATGCTGGTTTATACATATTTCTTCAGGTATGATTGTTCTAGAGAAACAGTGCAACTTGCTGACTGTCTCCAATAACGTAGTAGCTTCTATTGTGATTCAGTTGATCCAGTATAATATCAGAGATGAAGTTCTTCCCTTTCTAATTACTTTCCATGTGTGATCCAGGTGGTCAGACCATATGATTATTTTTAACTTCTGATATAACTTTGGATATAACCTGAAAGTCTGTGATAAGAAGATATTTTATTTTTATTTATTTTTATTTTTTAAGAAGATATTTTAAAATGAATTTAACATATATGCATTTTAAATACAACAGTAATTATTAGAGATGTGGTTTTGCACTAGAAATTTCTCTCAAGTTTTCTTTGGCTTACAAAAAAAAAAGAAAGAAAAGAAAAGAAAAAGAAAAAAAGAGCTTATTTTTGTGTTCTGGTTGGTTTGTTAGATGTTTCTGATCATCATAATAAATGTTAAATGTTATCTTATATTTTAAAATATAATCTGAATTAGCAAGGGAGATTGTGCTATGTATAGAGGCTGTGATATAAATAATTCCTAACTTCAAAGAACATGAACCTAGAGCAATCATGGCAACTGCATTTGTTTACTAAGTGAAATATTAGTGAGATGGTAAAGTGCTATATAAGGCTTGGACAGCCAAATCAGCTTCAAAAATAGATGTGCTGATTTAAAGATTATTTTTTAAGACATAACTACCAACGTTTTTCTAGCCATATTAGGAAACAACACAGCACAAAAAAGGTATGGGCTTTATTCTAAGCAATTTAGCATTTGGCATTCTGAACATCCTCCTAATGAAATTAAATCCAGAAGGAGGTGTCTCTTCATGATCTCTTCAATGATCCTTGATCATCCACATTATTTCCCATAATCACAAAGGTGGTACCAAGGGCAAGAAACTCCAGTATTATTAAAGATTCATAGAGCAAATAAAGTATTAAGAATATAATGTTCCCAAACTGACAAAGTTCTTGAAAGATAATTTTAAGCCAACCATAAATTATTTTCTGCTTGTCAAGGGGCAAAAATATTTAGGTTAGCTAATGAACAGTAGAGTTTTAGAGGGCAGAGTGGCCTTAAAAAAATGACCAGATCTGCACTGGCAAATGAAGTGGACACTAGTCACATGGGGCTATTTGTAATTCAATGAATTCTAAAATAAACTTAAAAATTCACTTCCTCAGTGACACTAACTATATTTCAAAAGTGTTTATTAGCCACATGTGGCTCGTGGATGCTGGGTGAGATAGTATGGATATGTACATGTTCATTATTCATAGTAAATTCTATTGGGCAATACTAAAGACACACCTAGACATTCACAAAGAAGGCACCTGAGGCCCAAGGACATAATCTAAGTTCCCCAAGGTCATGTAATTATGTTTTTTAAAGAAAAGCAGAAAGACACAAAGGAAAGAATAATGAGGCATTAAAGAAAGCCAGTAGTTTCTGGAACTGACAAGGTAGGATTTAACAGTACATACTAGGCTGTTAACAAGGTTGAAGCTTCTGATGGTTGGCAGGAACTATGTGCCTGAATTTGGACATTTAAATTTTTATGCAATGAATTTAATAGCAGAAAACATTTCAACGAACAGCTGCTGGATCCATATATTTAGCCACTGCTGTGCTTCCAAATTATCTTTATCACTTTCATATACAGGGCACCACTCTGCAATGTGACAGTTTATCTGCCCCCAGAGAAATCAAGAAAATATTGTGGGGGTTATGGCTGTATTTGAAAAGGTTGATTTTTAAATATATCCCACAGACTGGCTTGGTTTTAAAAGGGATTCCTGCCATACAATCAAGATGTGAGATCTTCTCTCACCTTGCGAAAGTCAAAGACAGTCCCTGAATTTTCATTATTTGGTTGAAGTCTGAATATTATTTTCCCATTCTCTAACTTGTTTTCATCACAGTGTGATCAACTATTGCCAAGGAAAGCAAGGTGAGATTTATCAATCATGATTTTCTGCAGGCCCTCTAAGTAATTGAGCCCTCGGGAGAAACAATCCTCACGTACGCCTTCTTGGTTGTTTCAATATCTTCATAAAAAGTCATTTCAATATGTTTGGTTCTGTAGCAGAGGTTCTGTGAAGTGCTTGCCTTCCCTACAGATCCAGAAAGACTGTGAGTCAGGGGATAAGGATGGGTAAGGAGAGAGAGTGGAGAGTGGAGAGTGGAGACCTTCATGCTGAGATCAGGACCATGTTCAAAATCCTCCTTGAGCTGGGGTCCAGGCTGCATACCGAACGATGATTAAGCTAAGAAAATAGTGAACGGTCGAGGAGATGAATACTATGAAGTCACATGATCAACTTTCCTTCTAGAAACAAAAACTGCCTTCATTAATTCTCCTCCTCTTTCTGTCCCAGGAAAGAGTTCGGAAGGTCCCGGGAGGAATTTTGGGGGTAGATTCTTGGCAGAAATGCCAAAGGCAGTTTGAGCAGACTAGCCTGGAACCAAGAGATCAGAAAACAGAAGTTGGTAGAGGGAAGGCAGACTTTCCCCCAAAGTCCCCAACTACACGTCAAGTTTCTGGAACAGCAGGAAGTGCTTGCTCATTGAACCCCTTCGAGCTCCAGCATGAGTGGGGAGAGTTGGGTAGAGTATAAAAGGGGGTCAGTGAAGGTACAATATCCATGATGGGACTTAACTCCCGAAAGGCCTCCTGGAGCTTCGGTGTGCTCAAGATTCAAGCCTTTCTGTCCTGCTTGTGCCCAGTGAGCGCCTGGCAGCCTCAAAGCCTCCCCCGTCAGAGACCTGCTTGTTAACACTCTGCTTCTATTTTGCACTGTAGCAATCCAGCCAGGAAACCTGACCCCACTTTCAGTTCTGAAGAGCAATTCTAGATACCTAAAAGATTTAGGAACATGGTGGCTTTTATTTAAGGTCTGTAGGTGGGGGACCAACGTGGACTTTGGTCTGCAACATCACCAGTCTGCACAATTTAATTTAACTTCTGTCCTTCCCTTCCCTCATGTCTCTGTTTCTCACCCTCGCCTTTGCTGGATCACCCATGAGATCTCCATGTTGTACTTCATACGTGGTCCTGGTGCCAAGATTCCACTAGGATTTAATGAAGATGTTCACCTTCTACATCAAGCACTTTTTATTTTTTCTCCAGCAACATAAGGCATCCCTAAGAGGAATTATGGTGCTAGCTCTTAAATACAGTATAATTTCTCCATCCCTTTCTGTCCTAAAAGCTCTTCCTTGGAGACTGCTCCTGGTCTTGATATTCATTGGGTCTCTGCTGGCCTCATTTGGAAACTCTCTTCTGTCTTTGCCTGTTTCTGGCCTCCTGCACTTCTTAGGTCTGCCCTGCCTCCACCACTGGGTACAGTACAGTGGATGCTAACCTTAACGTCATAGGTTATCTTCTAGAAGTTTATTATCTTACTGTTTACATGTAAATCTACAACTTTCTAGACTTATTTTTTTATGTATCGAGGATCAAGATTCATTGTCTTTCCATGTGGACATATGATTGCCCCTGCATGCCTCATTACAAACACAATCTTCTCCTCCCTGCACTGAGTGCCACCTGCCATAAGTCAAATAACCAAATGTATTTAATGTATTTCTGAGCCTTCTCTATTGTTCCATTCATTTACTTGTCTATTGGTATACCTAAACTTCAGTGTCTTAATTACAGTCACTTGATAGTAAGTGTTACAACCTAGTAATACAAGTCCAATAACTTTTAAAATCTTCAAGTTACCATGTCTATTTTTGATCCTTTACATTTCCATATACATTTTAGCATCTTCATCACCATTAACTGGTTACCCATAATGAAACCTGGTTTGAATTCCTTCTTGGATTACAATGAGTATAAGTAATTTGTAGAGGATTGATATCTTCAAAATAAGTAGCATTCCAACTCCTGAACAAGAATGTATATTTCCGGGCAGCCCGGGGGGCTCAGCGGTTTAGCACTGCCTTCAGCCCAGGGCATGATCCTGGAGACCTGGGATCGAGTCCCACATCAGGCTCCCTGCATGGAGCCTGCTTCTCTCTCTGCCTGTGTCTCTGCCTCTCTCTCTCTCTGTCTCTCATGAATAAATAAATAAAATCTTAAAAAAAAAAAAAGAATGTGTATTTCCATTTATTTACATTTTCTTTAACTTCCACAATAATGGTTGGTACTTCTCTTCTTTGAGTATTGCTCATGATATTTATAGATTCATTTATATGGTATTAGGTAATTTGGGATTGTATTAGAACTGATATGTTTAAATATTTCTGTTTTCTAATTGTTTATTTCTGGTATAGAGATAATTATAATTAATTTTAACTATAGTTTTCTATATTGTCTTTTTATCCTGTATACTTGTGAAATTATCTTATAAAATTAATTAGTTTATCTGTAAATTTAGAAGGGATTTTCTTTATATAAGTTTAGCACTGATAAAGAATAAAAACTGTTCCCCCCAATTATGATGCCTTTTATATTCCTTTCTTTCTAGTTCTCCCACATAATAGAAGGTAGGATTCTTCTATCTATCCTTTTATTATTTCCTATCTTGGAGCAAAGCCTTTATTATTTTAATCTTAAAATTTTGCTATATGATTTGTATGTAGATACTCTTTACTAGATTAAGAAAGTTCTCACCTTTCTATTTTTCTGTCAGAGTTTTAAATAATATTTTAAGGTTGAATTTTATCAGATTATCAAACATTTTCTGCATTTGTGGAGATAATTCTTTTTTATTTGTTGATGCGTTGTATTTTATTGATAGAATTTTTAATATTAAATCATTCTTGTTTATTTCAGAAACAAACCTTATTTTACTTAGACGTTTTATTATTTTTATATGTTTTCTTTCATTTAATTTTATTGTCCATTTTTGGTGTCAAGTTCATGGTAGCTTAATAAAAAGAGTTGGAAAAATATTCCTTCTTCCATTTCTCTGGAATAATTTTTCCAAGATTGTTATTTTCTTAATATTTGGAAGAATTTATTGGTGAATCCATACAGTTCTGGAAAGGTTATTTTTTTTAAAGTCATTTTATTTCATTTTATTTTATTTTTTAAAAGATTTTATATATTTGACAGGGAGAGAGAACAGAAGCAGGGAGAATGGCAGGCAGAAGGAGAAGCAGACTTCCCGCTGAGCAGGGAGCCTGATGTGGGGTTTGATCCCAAGACCCGAGGATCATGACCTGACGAGAAGGCAGGTGGTTAACCAACTGAGCCACCCAGGCGTCCCTTTAAAGACATTTTAAATTAAAAATCCAAATTCAGTAATAGCTTAAAATTATCCTTTATATATCTCATGACTTTTAGGTATATTATTTTATTCAAGTGATTTGAAAATTATTAATTATTAAATTTATTAATTTAAAACTGGGTAATATCCTTTTATATTTTTGGGCAGCCCCAGTAGCCCAGCAGTTTAGCACCGCCTTCAGCCCAGGGCCTGATCCTGGAGACCGGGATGGAGTCCCACATCAGGCTCCCTGCATGGAGCCTGCTTCTCCCTCTGCCTTGTCTCTGCCTCTCTCTCTCTCTCATGAATAAATAAATAATATTTTTTTAAAAATATCCTTTTATATTTTTAATTTTGGTAGGAACTGTAATAATGTTCCCATTTTTCTTTATATTGTGAGAGATTTTTTGATCATATTTATCTTTTGAAAAATTATTAGCTTTTTTATATTCTCTATTACATGTTTATTCTCCATCTTATTAAGTTCTACTCTATTTCCTTTTTCTAAATTTTGGGCTTAAGTTGCTACTTTTTTAAAAAATACTTTGATGTATATTTATTGATTTACAATTCTTCTTTTCTTCTAATATAAATTTTAATACTTAAATTTCTCTGTAACCACTTTATTTGCAATCTGTAGGTTTTGATATGAAATATTTTCATTATAATTCAATTAATAAAATTCTAATTCTGTTGTGACTTTATCCTTGAACTGTGTATTGATTAGAAGTGTTTTTAACATCCAAATATTTGGAGAAATATTGGTTCTATATTTTTATGTTTCTTGTTTTGTTTTCTCTTTAAAAAAATACTTTTAGGGGATCCCTGGGTGGCTCAGCGGTTTAGTGCCTGCCTTTGGCCCAGGGCGTGATCCTGGAGTCCTGGGATCGAGTTCCACGTTGGGTTCCCTGCTTGGAGCCTGCTTCTCCCTCTGCCTGTGTCTCTGCCTCTCTCTCTCTCTCTGTGTATCTCTCATGAATAAATAAATAAAATCTTTAAAAAAATACTTTTAATACATTCAAATTCTGACATGTGTTGAGGCTTGCTTTATAACCAGATTATAGCCAGTTTTTATAAATGTGTCCTGTGCACCTAAAACATCTAGGTTCTGTGTCTGTGCAGTGCTTAATGTAAATTTTAGGTCACATTTTTAATGATGATATTTCATTTCCTTATAATTCACTGATTTTTGTTGTTGTTGTTCTATGATACTACTATAAAGATTTAGATTTCTCTAGTTCTTCTTGGTTTTTTGGAATGTCTTCTCATATATTGCATTAAAGTTTAGATTTATCATATGTTCCTTATAAATTAACACTTGGTTTTCATTATCCTGCCTCATCTCCCGTGATACTCTTTGCTTTTGAGCCTACTTTAACATTAGAATGCCTTCTTCAATTTTATTTCTTATTATCATGATATAATTTTCCCTCTGTTAACTTTCTGTCTTTGTCTTTCTTTATAATGATTCTTATCTTCTGTAAATGTCATGGAATTGTTTTTCTCTGTTTCAATAATATTTGTTCTTTGGGTATTTAGATTTTGTTTGTCTGAAAATTTTCTCATTTCATCTTTCCTTTCAAATAACATTTCTCTGTCTCTAGAATTCTAGACTGCCAGGTATTTTCTTTTCAGTACTTAAAAATGTTATTCCATTATTTTCTAGTATCCATCATTTTTGTTGAGAAATAACCTGTAATCTTAATCTTATTGTTGCTCCTTTGAAAGTATTATCTCTTTTTTCCCTCTGGCTACTTGAAGATTTTCTATTTTTCTTTGCTATTTATGAATTACACTGTGATGGTCCTAGGAATGGTTTTCTTTGTATTTATTCTTGTTACTGTTTTGTAGTGCTTACTGAATTTCTGGCTTGATATATTCTTTTTAGTTTTGGAAAACTCAGCTGTTATTTCTAAAATATTGCTTTCTCCCCACTCTTTCTCCTTTTTTATTAGACTCTAATTACACATATGATAAAAATGTTTACTATGCTCCATATGTTTCCGATGCTGTCTTCTGTACTTTTTATTTTTTATGTTTACCTGCTTCAGTCTTAATATTTTAACTACTCTATCTTCAGTTCACTAATCTCTCTTCACTCTTAACCACTCTACTACTGAGTTTTAATTTTAATAACAGTTGCTTTTTAATTGTATCATTTCAACTGCAAACATTTCACAGTTTCTATTTCTGTTAAATTCTCCACCTTGCTGTCTCTTTTCTTGAACTTGATCATATTTATTAAAATATGTATGAAGCTGGGATGCCTGGGTGGCTCAGTGGTTAAGCACCTGCCTTCGGCTCAGGGCCTGATCCTGGAGTCCTGGGATGGAGTCCCATATTGGGCTCCCTGCAAGGAGCCTGCTTCTCCCTCTGCCTATGTTTCTGCCTCTCTCTCTTTCTCTCTGTCTCTCATGAATAAATAAAATCTTAAAAAAATATATGTATAATGCTTAATATCTAGGTCATTGATGTTTCTGACTTTGTTGCTATTTTATTGTTTTATTTGAATTGCAGTTAGTTAATATACAGTGTAATATTAATTTTAGGTGCACGATATAGTGATTAAACACTTCTGTACAACACCTGGTGCTCATCACAACAAAGGCACTCCTTAATTCGCATTACCTATTTAACCAATCCCCCTACCCAATTCCCCTCTGGTAACCATAAGTTTATTCTCTATAGTTAAGAGTCAGTTTCTTCATTTGCCTCTCTTTTTTTTTTCCCATGTGATCATTTGTTTTGTTTTTAAAATTCCATATATTAGTGAAATCACATGGTATTTGTCTTTCTCTGATTGACTTATTTCGCTTAGCATGATACTCTCTACTTCAACCACATTGTTGCAATTGGCAAGATTTCATTCTTTTTATTATATATATATATATATATATATTCATCAGTCAATGGACATTTGGGCTCATTCTTTAATTTGGCTATTTTAGTTATTGTTGTTATTTTTAATTCTCGTTCTTTTCTGGGCACTCTTGATAGCTTTTTGATGAATACCAGACTTGGGATATGGAACATTGTAGAGAATCTGGACAGTATTATTTTCCTCTGGAGAGAATTTCCTGTTCTCAAATAGGGAGAGGAGGGGCAGATCATCATTGAACAATCTTGATACTAATTCTCCTTTTCTGTAAAGTTCATTTTAGATCTGTTTCATCAACCATCCTAACACACATACACATACACACAGATTTTCAATGGTTCCAACTCCTATCTTTAGTTTTCCATTGATACACTCTTTCTCAGTGGGCTCTGCACTTGAGTTTTATCTCTCCAGTATATCTTTGCTTTGACTTCAGCTAGCTTTTTTTTACCTTCTCAGTGTCTTGCCTTGCCTACCTAAGTTGAAAATACCTCAAGGAAACAGAATATGGAAAATTTCTAAAGACCTTTTTCATTTCCAAAAGTAGTATCTAACTATCTTTGCCATGATAAATTAGTAAACCACTGAGGAAAACACTCATAAAATCAGCATTATTGGATAACAATCAAGTACTCAAAAACTGTCTCTCTTTCCTACCAATATCACCAATTCCCAAATGTTCAATAAGAGCAGCGAGTTATGGGATGGGACATGAAAAAATGGCCTTTCATAGTAACTCTAAATACTGGAAGAATGAAATTGTAAATGAAGAACATTTTCTAGAATATATGTGAAATATTTGTTCCTAATGAATTTCCAGAATACTCAAAAGTTTAACACAGCAACACATCCTGATAAGCAAGAAACTCAGTCAAATTTGTCTCACAATCATTTTTTTTTCTGATTCTGTTATGTACTTCTCAGATTCACACAAAATTATTTTTATCTGCACTTCACAGATCTTATTTTTACTATGGAATTGGTGACCCTACATTATGGAAACTAAAACCAAGGCTTGTGGCAAAATAGCTAAACTTGAAACAATTCCCCAAAACCCAGAACATATATGGCTCATGAATCTATAGAAGGCAATATTATTACATTTCTCTCTAGTGCTGGGGTAAACTCTTCATACCTGCCAATCTAATTTGACTAATGTATTGTTTTTACAGTGCATTAGTGGAAATTAAATGGTAAATTCAGTCAAACAATCATTCCATACATCAAAGAGAAAAATCAGTCAACACAACTGTCTGCCTGAAATGAATGAAGAAAACAATTCAAGGCAAACAATTGTCCTAGTAGGCCTGTATAAATACGACATGGTGTCATGTGCAGAATTCATCTTTCCCCACCCTTACCTGGAGTACAGTCTGCCAGACAATTCAGTCACTCAAATAATTCTGAATTTTAATATTCCAGTTTCATTCACCCTGTTAATGGTGACTGCCTTTCCTTCTCCTTCATCTGTCAATCAGCGGAGAATGTCAGAGCAGGAGAATAGTAATATTGACATATTGTAATGTACTCTGAAATCTACAGCTTCAAAATTCTAAGACTAACTCAATGATGATCTTAAAGGGTCTGGTGCAGAAAGCATATGTGAATTGAATCACAGACCACCGGCCATCCCTTCCAGCACTAAAAGCCCTTATTTCTGTCTCCAATATATCATAAAACACTCATGAGGAAATTTCTGAGTGGTCAGCAGAAATATGGCTCCAAAGCAGGCACATTGAGAAGAGACATTGTCATCTATGATCACCTTTGAAGTTGACTTGTTTTTTACTTACTCCTGAACCAGAATTAGGTGTAAATTCTATTTGGGTAAAAGTTAGAGAATCTGATGGGGCAGTGTGCCTAATTCTTTTGATTTTTTTTGTAATACTCTAACTTTTAAAGCAATGTTTTTAAAAATAGTTTAAGGGTTATTTGAATACTATAAGGCTTGTTTATGTTTTTGAGTTGCCAATTTTAAGAACAATGTGTGTGCTAGAAGTGTTTAACAGTAGTATACAGACAACACATGGGAAACAAGCAAAACAGATGGCTTTTTTTTTTAAAGGAACTGTGTAAAGCAACAGGACACGTTCTTCATGAAATAATGTGTCAAGAAAGAAGGAAAGGTAGTTTCCTTAGTTTAAGTTTATGATACCAAAGAAGACTCTATGAATCGCTTTATAAAAAAGATCTGCATAAAACAGAAGTAACTTTAAGAAGGATAAAACCAAGTCTTGGCTAATATTAGACATTTTCTGGTTTTTGTGCTGACTGAATAAGGATATGGCAAAGATAGCAATAATAATATTGAGTTACAGCAAGCTGGTCCGGGGGAGGATACAAGGATAACATGAGGGATAATGAGAGCACTTTACAAAGAGTCAGCTCTCAGTTATTCAGCACAGTTTGTTCAGTTTGTAAAGCACTCTTATTCTTTTGTCTCCTTTTTGCTTTTTGGCCATTTCATGTTTCTCAGCATATCTGAAAGAAGGCAAAGTGAAAAGAGTGGGTTAACCATCCAACCAATCCAATTTCCCATTTCCCATTTTGTAGTACCTCTCACAGTGTGAATATAGATAGAGAGCTTTAGAATAATGGAAGATAAGTCTCGTGGATCGGTAATAGGCTCTTTGGGCAAAATGGTGCTCATTTAGGAAGCTAAACAACAATTGAATAGTGGAAATAATTAGGAGTGTATAAACTTACTAATTCAGTAAGTAATTAAATGCTCATTCAGATAATATACTTGGGCAAGAGAAAAATTTCCTTTTTTCCTTATGTAACATTAATGGACATTGGAGGAAATCTGTGAAATCTACCTATATATACATGAATCCATTCATCCATCCAGATATAGGTATAGATATTTTGGATTTTGTGGATATGTTAGTCCTGTGCTTGTTCTCCCTAAGATCTATTCCTTTCCCTTTTCTTGTTCTGCAGACCTCTGGAAGCCATATACCCAGGGGTTCACTGTTAACTGGCTCATGTTTAGGTTTAATGAGAATCCCTGGTGTGAGCCTAAGGAGCAGAAGGAAGAGAAAAGGCAATATTTTTCTGTCTCCCTCTATCTCTGTCTTGATGGTGTCTCTAGCAGTAGTGTAATGACACTGGGTCTCTAGATCTTGAAAAACCTGTCAGCCAGGTGATCCTGAACTCTGGGCTTTTGCAGTATCACCTGCTCTGTCTGACCCTTCAGGATAAGAGGGTAGGAGCTTCCTGTTGTAATAATATCTGGATTGTCTCGACATCCCTTGTCTGGTCTCATAACTCTTTCAGGACCTGTGTAACCAATTTCCTGCACTCAATCTCTTTATTTCAGCATGTAAAATAATTTTGTTTTCCTGATTGGATTTCCTGATTGGATACAATAGATAGGATAATTTTCCTCATTACTCACTCACTAATCAGTGGGTACCAACAAGTTCCCAATAACTTTAGTGTAATAATTTTATTAGTTTATAGCTACCCTAACTAACTATAATATCTCAGCCATCCTCCGAGTGTCTCTGAGGTAGTATGATTTTGAGGATCTTGAGAAGGATCATATGCCCCAGTCCACCAACTTCACAAATTTTCCTCCCAATGTCACATGTAAAATCATCTTTAAGCCTCAGAGATAGAAGGGGGATTGAAATAATAAAACATGGTTTCTAGAATCAGTTATATCCTTTCAAAGTGTCAGTCATCCTCTATCTGTTCTCTGACAATATAAATATTTCAGATAAATGGCCTGTATGAAATTTAGAAACAATTATAATTCATAATCAAAGTCCCTTGCTATACAACTACTACATTTATTTTTTCTCATGAAGCATATTTTTCCCCATGATATAACAAGTATGAATCATTACACAAAACTAGGGGTTCAAATAATGTCATAAATTTCAAGGTTTTTTCTATAAATAAAATTTATTTTGGATCCAGATACAAATCACCAAGATTGGCAAATGTTCAGTATCACCCAGTACTGGGGAAGACCTGTCCTTAGTGTGGAGAAAAATCTGAGGCTTCTACTGAACCAGGAAAAGTGGGAGAGACTTGATCTTCAATTGCAAAGATCATCCCTGCCAATGCTCTTTGATCAGTCTAGCAAGATCCCTTCCAAGGAGTGTTTCCAAAAGATCATGACCCACTCTTCATAGACACAACATATTGTTACATCCTGCTATGCCGTGGGTACTGTATTCACGTTGTAATTAATTTCCTCCTCTTCTGACACAGTGACTGACAGTAACTTAGGATCAGATAACCCTCATTGGACCTTGGCAAAGCATCAATCCACTGATGTGCTGGTAAATGTTCAGCAACTGATCCATTGTCAAAATGAAGTCACAATTGTGTTTGTCGATTTCTGTGGTGTAAATGTCCCCACCACGGCCAATTTCAAGTTATCGACGTGATGTCCTTAAAGGCAGACCTCCACCATACAAATTCAATGCAGGTAAATAACTTCAAGAGCACTGATAAAATGTAGTTCACATCTGTGACTCTCATTTTCTTTACACATAAGTGCTGTTGATAACCAGCTCATCTCTATGCATTTATTTATTTTTTTTAAGATTTTATTTATTTATTTATTTGACAGAGAGATTGAACACAAGCAGGGGGAGTGACAGGCAGACGGAGAAGGAAGAGCAGGCTCCCTGTGGAGCAGGGATGTGGGCCTCAATCCCAGGATCCTGAGATCATGACCTTAGCTGAAGACAGCCACTTAACTGAGTGAGCCACCCAGGTGCCCCCATCTCTACACTTTTAGTATTATGTCACCCACAGGCAATAGTGTGAGGGAAGCAGAAGTTTCCTTGTTATTTCCTCACTCATCTAAAGTCATCTTACTGACTTGTGTTTTTCTCAATCTACTTCAGATATCCAGAGACCCACAGAAAGAATCCCTCTTCCAACTAAATGCCACTGGAAAAAAAAAATCTGATACGCATTTGTCATTAAGTGTAAATCATTTAAAATGACTTCAACTGTTATTGACTCTTGGGGTTTATATATTTTTTGTTGTTTAGCACTTTAAGAAGAATGACATTTTTAGCTAAGTGAATGAAGCATAAAAGAATTTCAGATGAATAATTATAGTTTGGGACATTAGTGGTTTTCTTGGCCATTTAAAGTGCTTAGGAAGATTGCCTACTCGGCTTAAGTACAATATTGGGAGAAGGGTCATAATGTTACAGAAGAGAAGTGGCCAAGAGGTAAAGGAATTCCTACCATTTATACTTCATTAATTTTTGATCACCTGTTAGATGCTAAGCATTGAGCTCAGTGATAAGTGCACAATGGTTAATGAAGATGATGGATGCAGCTTACTATCTACTATGAGGGAAATACTGAAGACTCCAGTCCCACAGTGCCCTACACTGTACACTCAGTGAGTAGATTTTAAAATGCTATTCAAAGCTGGATGATAGATAGAAACAATTCTTCACATCTTTTTCTACCCTGAAATATCTCCTTACTCTTATTATGTGTCCATCCTGTTTTTTTGCTTTAAGGAAGAAAGGGAATCTTTTAAAAAGTGTTATTGAGACATTCAGACAAGTGAAAAAAGAATACCAATATATTTTGATAATCAATACCTGAGATGGTGTAAATAGCCATGAAACCAAACTTAATTGAAAATAGTGCAACAAAAAAAAAAAAAAAAAAGAAAATAGTGCAACAAAAATTAATCACTTAAATATCAGCTACCAATATTTATTTGACCCAAATACCCAGAGTCAAGTATTGGACATTAATAATAATGTAGCTGTAAATGTAAATACATAGACTACAGAAAATTCTTATACGGGACTACTTTAGCTTCCTAAATTAATTCACCAAAACTCAAATACTGTCCTTTATAACATTGGAAATGAAAGCTTTAGTTTTTAATAGGAAATCTGCATCTCATTGTAAAAATAAAACACTTCATTTCTGGCCTATACACACTTCCAGAAGCAGTAGTTTTTGGAGTGCTAAATACTTAGCATAAAGGCATTGAGTCTTGAAAATTCATTTCAGGCATGAGATACACACACACACACCACTATTAAAATGAAATAACCACTTCTTGGGAGCAAAAGGCTATGTGATGAAAACTCTCCAAAGTGATACCTTTTGCATTATGTTATGCAGTCTTAAGTCTACAAGTACAAAAAAGATTGAAAAATGAGGAAAAAATACAACTTACACTGATTATTGATATAATTCCTCGTACCATTTGGATCAACTACCAAGGAGCCGAATAACAAATTTAAGCAGTAAAATAGTTCACCAGATTTATTAAATCTTTTCTTAAACTTGATCTTTAGGGTACTCTATACATGAACATAATTACAGTTTTATTTTATGACATTTTTCCTACTTTAATGAGAAGTAAGTATCAGAATGGTAATATTGAGCCCAAATTTTGGTTCAAATCTTGTGATTTGGGATAAGTCACAGATCTTATGTATGCCATCTATTATAAAAGCAAAGTTTTCATTTCTGAAGTTTTAAAGGACAATATTTAACAATAAGTTTTAGTAAATTAAATTTATGAAGGTTAAAAAAGTCCTACATCAGAATTTTCTCTCATCTCAAGTATTTACATTTGATTATAAATTTAGAAGGTAGGTCATGACCCCAGTTATCCACATGGAGTGCTACCTACAGTACCAAGATATCTCTCACCTTAAAAATCAAAAGAGTAGAGTGTGTTCAATTCAGATTGATAGGAGCTGACATCTAGGTATTGAGAGTTAGGCATAACTAATGTTTGTTCATGAATGTAAGCTATCTTACAGAAGTGGTGAGCAAATCCCTGGTATTCAGATTGAGTTTAAAGTCAACTGCTAGGAAGATAGGTTCTAGGGAGTTACATGTGTTTGTAGATCAAATGATCTCTGTGTTTCTATGAATTTTGGTGTGAAATGCTCAACTGACAGAGGCTCAAAAATTGATTTGTGGTTTGTGAAGAACAAAAGAGCAATGTGGCAGACACAGCTAATGGACCAGTAAAGATTCATACTTTCCTCAGATTGTTTGCAACTATGTGGGGCCATGGGGCCACCTCCCCTTGAGAGAATGTAAGTGGAAATGATGCATACATCTTCACTAACAAAGCAGTTAAGCAATAGATACACCTTCTTTATGGTCACTTTTTTCAAATACAGAAATAAAAGGTGAGGAGCCCAAAGACCTAGGTGAAGCCTGGATCCCTGAAGACCATTAAACCAGGACATAGCAACTGGACTTCACATGAGTCAGAAATAATATCTGTTGTGTGAAGCCACTGAACTATGGTGGATCAGCAGCGATATTAAAATACTACTTTATTTTCCTAATACAGAATTTGACTTTTTGCTGACATAGCACAAGTTCTAGATATTTAAGTGCTGTTAAAGAAAAATGTCATAGATTTAATCATAGTTTCTTAGTTTACAGTGTTTGCATTTGTGCTTTACACAACACTATGCAGTAATTGAGAAGGGTAAATCCATAAGAATTTTACTGGGGAAACTGAGACTTAGACAACCTCCCTTAGGACACACTGCTAATAAGCGTTATAGTGGAGTGAGGATTTCCAGCTCAGACATCTGAATCTAATGGCCATACTTTTCCATTGCTCTGCCTGATAAAGCTTAGAGTTAATAGCTCCCATGTATCCATGATGGCTACAAATGCAATCCTAAGAGCTAGTTGCATTTTTTCATCAAAGGCTTTCTTGAAATATATTATATGTGCAGAAAAGTACATATACCATAAAAGTTTGGCTTCAAAGATTTTCATTAAGCACAGCTACGGAGCAGTTATGCCCCCAGATAAAGACATTTTCCCCTGTCAGCTACTAATTCCCCTCTGTGGTGACCACTTCTAACCTCTAATTTTTAACCTATAGACTAGTTTAACAGCATGGTCCTTTATATAAACTCAATAATATGGTATGCATTCTTGCATGTCTGTCCTTTTTTTTTTGCTGATTATTATACTTAAGAAAAATCATTCTTATTGTCGAGTGTAGTTGAAGATTTTTTTTCGTTGCTTTATGTTATCTTTTTGTTTGTATAAATTGCAGTCTATTAATATATTCTGCTGTTCATGTGCATTTGGGTAGGTTTCAGTCTGGGTCATCAGGAATAATCGGCAGCCACTTGAATCTGACATTTTGCTAAAAGAGCACACAAATTGCAAAAACCAAATCCTCCACATTTCAGTAGAGCTATTCCTTCAGGAATAGAGGTGATCAGAGGGCATTTGGCATCAATGTTCTGTCTGGTTTTACATATACAGGTAACTAGAATCTTTACGACTTGGATCTTCTATATGGGTCTACCTTTTTCATATGCTAAACAAAGGAAACCTTATCTTAAACTTCTTTTTTACAGAGAATGTACAGAAATTAACAAAAAATGTCTTGTTGTGCAAAAGTATATAATGTGAAAGTCCTTGGGAATTCTAAAAGCATTACACAAATATTGGTCATGATCATGGACAGACTTACAAAGCAAGTGAATGTTAAGGTCAAATAGTCGTAATAGCTAAAACAAAACTAAAGTCAAATCTGTTGAGGCTTTCCTCATTTAATTCTCTTTTTCACTGAGTGTACTTTAAGTCTACTTTTATTTACTTAGACAACAAGAGAGTGAAAGAGACAAAGAGAATGAGAGAACGCTATCCAGGAAACATTAAGCTTGAAATTCTTGCCAAGAACTAGATAGGATCCCCATAGAGTGAGGTGTTATGGTTATTGACAGTCATTTCTCCCCCTTCCCAGGACTCATAAACTAACTAGATGTCCTCCAAGTTCCACCCTGGACATTAAGGACCCGAGTGCATCGTCAGCATGTGACTCCACCCTCTCTCCCCCGGGGAATGCACATTCTCAATGCACCCACTCCTCTTCTTTCTGCTACAGCAAAAGTACGCTGCAATCAAGGGCACATTTATAGGTCAATGAGTTGAAAATTGGTTGTCTTGAAGTTTTTGATTTTTAAATACATTTATACAAACTGGTTCAAATGAAAAATAGGCTGGGATGTGAAAAAATGAGGGCTGCCACCTTGCTTTAATATTCACAATATTGCCTACTTATTTTTAGTTTCTGGATATTAATGTAGCACTGACTTGGCACCTGTCTCTGTCAATAAGAAAAGGATAATAAAATGGGTAAATGCAAACCAAAGAATTTGTGGGCTGCATGATAAGTGTGATTTTTTTCTAGTTAAAAAAAATGATGTTCATCTGGGAACAAACTAACTTAAAGATTTTAAAAGCCAATTTCAGCTCAGCTGCTGGGGTTTGTTTGAAATCTACCACTGACTGAGGTGTGAAGCTTACATTTGATACAGTAAATCTTGTCGACTGTTATTTTAAAGGACTGAAATGTGCTTTTATAGCAAAATTGTCTCAAATAAAAAAATACATTTTTACAATCTCACTCTGTCATAAACTTTCATGTCAGGTTTTGGCTCTACAATACACGTGAGGATGCATTATCCAGGAATGGGAAGGAGGCATGCATAATAACTTGTTTTATTTCTACTGTGAGACAGATACAGAAATTATCCTATATCTTTCGTGTGATCAAAATACTAAATATGTCATAGTTGATCAGAAATGACCCATAAGTATATCTTGAGTCATGAGGCTATTCCTCATTGCTGCAAAGGAAGTTTTTTTTTTTTGTTTGTTTTGTTTTTTGATAAAAATGTAATGCTATATATACAAGAAGTCCTCTGGAACGTTGTTATGATTTCTACCAGGACAAAAAAACTCCAGGCCCAAATTCCAAAACTGAGGGGTACCTGATTTTATATCATTGTCACACTAACATGTCAAAAATTGTGTTTTCACAAAAAAGTTTGAAATAAGTTGTACCTGATTAAATTGTAGCCTTCTCACTATTATGGATACTATTATTTCAATTTTGAAACCAATTAAATAGATTCTCTTTGTGTGATTATAAAGTCTGTTTAGGTGGGTGTGTGAGAATATAAAAAAACAAGTTGGAAATGACATCAAATCACTAACATTTATTAATCATTGGCATATCGTGTGGCAATAGATCATTGGCATCGCACTTGTCAATAGATAGCATTATAGAAAGCAAACTGGCAAGCAGTTTTCATCCCAATGGGGATTTCTTTTTAGAGTGTGTTAGTTTATTTATTTACCTTGGGTATCTGAGCACATGAGAAAAGCATTTAAAAATAAAATAATCAGCTTGTGGAAAAAATCACAAGGTATTGCTTACTTCTTTCAAAAAACACCAGTGTGACACACTCATAATTCCCAAAGAAGAGTCCTCTACTCTTAGACTTAGTCTTTCAGGGCTTCTGTAAATTTGTGTATATGTGTATTCATATATAATGTAGGATGTTCATAGTGTCCCTTCCCATATGCTGCTGCTACAAAATGCTTTTAGGGAAATTCAAACAAGATGAGGAATGTGCCAGTGCTTTGGAAAAACTGAAACCTTGACTCTTGTGCCAAACACTGAGTATGGTATATTTTTTACATTTATGAATCTGCTGATTGTTAGAACAACTTTACGTCGTTATTTTCGCTTGTCATTAGGGTCTAAATGTGGACTGTGATGCCCGTCACTTGAAGGGTAAGTGTCTAGGTGAAAACTCACTATTTTTCCCTTACCTATTATTATAGTTCCTACACACTTGTTACTCAGTGTGGCCCTTGGACTAGTAATACTGGCTTTCACCTGAGAACTCATTTAAAATGAAAGTCTCAGTCCCATCTCAGACTTACCAGACAAGAATCTTCATGTTAACAGGATCCCTAGGTCTGAGAAGTACGGTCTATACAACTCTGAGCAAGAATGAAGAATTGCTGGAAGAAGATGATGAAACAGATGTAAAGAATGGTAGAAGTTAGTGATCTTTCCTGTAATTAAGTTGGAATTGAAAATCCAATGAAATACCATAGTGGGAAGGGGATTGTGACTGCTATTACTTAGGTGCATGGAGAAAGCTTCCCTGATGATATGACCTGTAGGCAGAATTCTAAAGCAAGTGAAGAAACAATGAAGTGAAGGAATATGGAGAGCATTTTATGCACAGGGAATGCAAATGGAAAGACCCTGACCTACTTTATGAAGTAATACTTCTGGTTTTCCATGACACTGATATGAAGAACTTAGGGAAAGAAATGTCCATCTCTATTAAGAAACTCCATAGAAAATTCCCCTCCATGGAAATTATGGTGGCTCATCTTGTAAATAGCAGGAAAATTGGGATGAAAATGGGCAATAATTTTTTATATAGACAGCAACCCCTTTGTATGCCTATTAAAGTATGCTATATGATACAGATAGTAAAGAGAACTGATCATCTTTCTTAGGATCTTGTGAATCCTTTCAGAAGTGAAAAACAATTATTCTGTGTTAACCACTAATGTATTAAGCAAATCAACTGAGCATCATGTAGACATTTTAAAATAATCAAAGGATAATCAAGGCATAAGGGAAGAGGTTTAAATTACCAAATTTTAGAAATGAAAAAAAATTAGCTTGTATTCAATGAGTATAATGCTCAGATAGATGCAACCCACAAACACATATACACATTTCAAATCGCTATATCAATGTTATGGTGGCTACAGAATGAAACATAAAGGAAGTCAATCAAGAAGAAGGGCAGAGAGGATAGGGAGACATAAAGCAAAAACAGGAGGAATAAAAGCCTAAAGAAAAAAAAGTAGGAAAAGAAGAGAAGTGGGGGTATAAAATAATAGAACAAGAGATAGGAGAAAGAGTATTCACACAAAAATGAGAAAAAAAGAAACAAAGAAGTGGCCTAATTGGTTCTAAATTTTTAGAGGAATAGATTTTTTCATTTTAGTTTATTTTTGCCTCACCTCAATTTCAATCTGGCTATGCACTTTAGAGTGGTTTAAAGTACTGCCTCTGTTTTCTTTGAAAAGTGATTCCTGGGACACCAGTTAGTTAAGCATCTGCCTTTAGCTCTGGTGATGATCCCAGGGTCCTGGGATGGAGCTCTGCATCAGACTTCCTGTTCAGTGGGGAATCTGCTTCTCCCTCTCCCTCTGCCCCTCCCACATGCTTATGTTCCCCCTCCTTCCCTCTCAAATAAGTAAAATCTCTTTTTTGTTGTTGTTGTTGTTGTTGTTGTTGTTGTTTATCGGGGTTCGATTTGCTGACATATAGCATAACACTCAGTGCTCATCCCGTCAAGTGCCCCCCTCAGTGCCCATCACTCAGTCACCCCAACCCCCTGCCCACCTTGCTTTCCACCACCCCTTGTTTGTTTCCCAGAGTTAGGGGTCTCTCATGTTCTGTCTCCCTCTCTGATATTTCCCACTCATTTTCTCTCCTTTCCCCTTTAATCCCTTTAACTATTTTTTATATTCCCTGTATGAATGAAACCATATAATGTTTTTCCTTCTCCAATTGTCGTATTTCATTCAGCATAATACCCTCTAGTTTCATCCACATTGAAGCAAATGGTGGGTATTTGTCATTTCTAATGGCTGAGTAATTTCCATTGTATACATAGACCACATCTTCTTTATCCATTCATCTTTCGATGGACACCGAGGCTCCTTCCACAGTTTGGCTATTGTGGCCATTGCTGCTAGAAACATTGGGGTGCAGGTGTCTCAACTTTTCACTGCATCTGTATCTTTGGAGTATATCCTCAGTAGTGCAATTGCTGGGTCATAGGGCAGGTCTATTTTTAACTCTTTGAGGAACCTCCACACAGTTTTCCAGAGTGGCTGCACCAGTTCACATTCCCACCAACAGTGCAAGAGAGTTCTCCTTTCTCCACATCCTCTCCAACATTTGTTGTTTCCTGCCTTGTTAATTTGCCCCATTCTCACTGGGGTGAGGTGGTATCTCATTGTGGTTTTGATTTCTATTTCCCTGATGGCAAGTGATGCAGATCATTTTCTCATGTGCATGTTGGCCATGTCTGTGTCTTCCTCTGTGAGATTTCTCTTCATGTCTTTTGCCCATTTCATGATTGGATTGTTTGTTTCTTTGCTGTTGAGTTTAATAAGTTCTTTATAGATCTTGGAAACTAGCCCTTTATCTGATAGGTCATTTGCAAATATCTTCTCCCATTCTGTAGGTTGTCTTTTAGTTTTGTGGACTGTTTCTTTTGCTGTGCAGAAGCTTTTTATCTTGATTATGTCCCAATAATTCATTTTCGCTTTTGTTTCCCTTGCCTTCATAGATGTATCTTGCAAGAAGTTGCTGTGGCCAAGTTGAAAAAGTTGCCTGTGTTCTCCTCTAGGATTTTGATGGATTCTTGTTTCACATTTAGGTCTTTCATCCATCTTGAGGTTATCTTTGTGTATGGTGTAAGAGAATGGCCTAGTTTCATTCTTCTGCACGTGGCTGTCCAATGTTCCCAGCACCATTTATTGAAGAGATTGTCCTTTTTCCAGTGGATAGTCTTTCCTGCTTTGTCAAATATTAGTTGACCATAGAGTTAAAGGCCCATTTCTGGGTTCTCTATTCTGTTCCATTGATCTATGTGTCTGTTTTTGTGCCAGTACCACACTGTCTTGATGATCACAGCTTTGTAGTACAACTTGAAATTCGGCATTATGATGCCCCTGGTTCTGGTTTTCTTTTTCAATATTCCCCTAGGTATTCGGTGTCTTTTCTGATTCCACACAAATCTTAAGATGATTTGTTCCAACTCTCTGAAGAAAGTCCATGGTATTTTGATAGGGATTGCATTGAATGATAGGGTAACATTGA
Source organism: Canis lupus familiaris (assembly GCF_011100685.1). Taxonomy (NCBI): domain Eukaryota; kingdom Metazoa; phylum Chordata; class Mammalia; order Carnivora; family Canidae; genus Canis; species Canis lupus. The sequence continues at coordinate 79,354,811 of NC_049222.1, read as the reverse complement.
CATTTTCACAATATTAATTCTTCCAATCCATGAGCATGGAATATTTTTCCATCTCTTTGTGTCTTCCTCAATTTCTTTCAGAAGTGTTCTGTAGTTTTTAGGGTATAGGTCTTTTACCTCTTTGTTTAGGCTTATTCCTAGATATCTTATGTTTTTGGGTCCAATTGTAAATGGGATTGACTCCTTAATTTCTCTTTCTTCAGTCTCATTGTTAGTGTATAGAAATGCCACTGACTTCTGGGCAATGATTTTGTATCCTGCCACACTGCCAAATTGCTGTATGAGTTCTAGCAATCTTGGGGTGGAGTCTTTCGGTTTTCATATACAGTATCATGTTGTCTGCAAAGAGGGAGAATTTGACTTCTTTGCCAATTTGAATGCCTTTAATGTCTTTTTGTTGTCTGATTGCTGAGGCTAGGACTTCCAGTACTATGTTGAATAGCAGTGGTGAGAGCCGACATCCCTGTTGTGTTCCAGATCTTAGGGGAAAGGCTCTCAGTGTTTCCCCATTGAGAATGATATTTGCTGTGGGCTTTTCACAGATGGCTTTTATGATGCTGAGGAAAGTTCCCTCTATCCCTACACTCTGAAGAGTTTTGATCAGGAATGGATGCTGAATTTTGTCAAATGCTTTCTCTGCATCTATTGAGAGGATCATATGGTTCTTGTGCAGGACACTGATCTGCTGTCCCCCGGCACCCTGGTCAATGTGGCACATGGCGCCAGTAGCAGCGGTGGTGTGGAGAGCAGCCGGCACCTGAGCCGCAGCAACATTGATATTCCCCGAAGCAATGGTGTTAAGGACCCCAAAAGGCAGTGGCCCCGAAAGAGGAGCGACTCATCCACCTACGAGCTGGACACCATCCAGCAGCACCAGGCCTTCCTATCCAGCCTCCATGCCAATGTGCTGAGGAACGAGCCCAGCTCCCACCGTTCGAGCAGCTCCACCATGCTGTATGGCTCAGGGGCCGTGGGGAAATTTGACTATGAGATCGCAGATCTTTTCCTCTTTGGGTGCCCACTGGGGCTGGTCCTGGCCTTGAGGAAAAGTGTCATCCCTGCCCTGGATGTTTTCCAGCTGCGGGCGGCCTGCCAGCAAGTCTACAGCCTCTTCCACCCCGCGGACCCGTCGGCCTCCCGCTGGAGCACAGCTGGAGTGGAGATTCCAGGCCCTGCTGCCTTTCAGCATCCCCCGCTACCAACGCTACCCGCTGGGGCACGGCTACTCCACACTGCTGGCAGACGCACTCCAGACCAACAACACGGTCTTTCAAGAGCACATGTCCCCCTCCTCGCCCAGTGCCGCCACCACCACCCAAGACTTCCGCCGAGCCAGTGAGATCAGCATTGCCAGCCAGGTGTCGGGCATGGCCGAGAGCAACACAGCATCCAGCATTGCCCAGATTGCAGCAAAGTGGTGGGGTCAGAAGCGACTATGCCCTGTACTGCCCTGATGCCCTGACAGCCTTCCCCACAGTGGCCCTGCCCCACCTCTTCCACACCAGCTACTGGGAGTCAACAGATGTGGTCTCCTTCCTGCTGAGACAGGTCATGAGGCATGACAACTCCAGCATCTTGGAGCTGGATGGCAAAGAGGTTTCGGTGTTCACCCCCTCAAAGCCAAGAGAGAAGTGGCAGAGCAAGAGGACCCATGTGAAGCTGAGGAATGTGACCGCCAACCACCGGATCAATGATGCAGTCGCCAATGAGGATGGCCCACAGGTTCTGATGGGCCGGTTCATGTATGGGCCCCTGGATATGGTCACTCTGACTGGAGAGAAGGTGGATGTGCACATCATGATGCAGCCACCCTCGGGCCAGTGGCTGTACCTGGACACACTGGTGACCAACAGCAGCAGGCGGGTCTCCTACACCATATATGAACCCCACCGCTGGGTGTGGGCGTCTACCCCATCAAGATGGTGGTCAGGGGAGACCACACATTTGCTGACAGCTACATCATCGTGCTGCCCAAGGGCATGGAGTTTGTGGTCTTCAGTACTGATGGCTCCTTTGCCACCAGCGTGCCCATCATGGGCAGTGACCCCAAAGTGCGGGCCGGGGCTATGGACGTGGTACGGCACTGGCAGGACCTGGGCTACCTCATTATCTATGTGACGGGCCGGCCTGACATGCAGAAGCAGAGGGTGGTGGCATGGCTGGCCCAGCACAGCTTCCCCCACGGCGTGGTGTCCTTCTGTGATGGCCTGGTGCACGACCCGCTGCGGCACAAGGCCAACTTCCTGAAGCTGCTCATCTCTGAGCTGCACCTGTGCGTGCACGCGGCCTACGGCTCCACCAAGGACGTGGCGGTCTACAGCTCCATCAGCCTGTCCCCTATGCCGATCTACATCATGGGCTGGCCCACCAAGAAGCTGCAGCAGCAGTGCCAGGTCATCATGGATGGCTGTGCGGCTCACCTGGCCCAGCTCAAGAACAACCACCAGGCACGGCCGGCCCGCAATGCTGCCACCCGCATGGCACTGTGGAAAGGCAGCTTCGGCCTGCCAGGCCAGGGTGACTTCTTGTGCTCCCGGAACCACCTGCTCTGTACCATCTCAGCCAGCCCAGCGGGCCTGGCCACCGGCATGATCGGACACAGAGCCAGGCAGATGGTGACAGCGGGGACAGCGCAGCATGAGTGTGGCAGCTGGCTGCTGGGGCCGCACCATGGCCCGCCGGCTTGAGCCAGGGGCAGCCGCGGGCCCCAAGTAGGACACCGTTAGTGAGGCGCTGTGGTCTCCATGGTGCTAGGCCAGGGCGGCCAGCCCCGCCAGGAGGCTTGGCCTGGGCACACAATGTCAACTGGAGACAAGCTTGTCCCAGGGCCTGGTAGAGGACATAGGCCATGCCACACAGCCCTCCTAGCCCTGCCTCATGTCCTAGGGTCTGAGGGGTTCCAGCTTGCAAGAAGACCTGTCCCAGGATGACAGAGGGACCAGGAGTCCCCATGCGGACTGGCCCATGAGGCACTCCTAGACATTTGCCCTGCGTTGACCTCCCAGCATCCTGATGCTGGACTTGGGCCCAGCCTGTCACCTCCCATCCACTAGCTCACCCTTACCCCTCCAGATCCCCTCCCACTTGGTAGCAGCTCCACTGGGGGACAGCCTGCTTCTTGTTAACTCAAGTTACTCAACGGTTCAACCTCACTGGTTTTGCACTGATTTTTGAGAGTGGAGATCCATTACTGTCTCCTGTGACTACAGACATGCATGAAAATCCAACGTTTGCTAATCTGGGACCTATAGCCACACAGAAGGCTCCAGGGCAGCAAATCTTTGTGCAAGCAGGAGAGAAAGGCCATATCTTAATTTCTGCAGCGCTGCCTGGCCCACCAGCACTGTGGCAGCCCCGTACCCTTGTCCACCTGTCCACGTGCTCCACTTGGAACCCAGTCCGGTGGCGAGGCCCAGAGCCGGCTCCCAAGAAGCTATGCCTTGGGCTCCTGGGCCTAGCCAGGCCCAGCCTCCTCTTCGACGCCTCGCCTGCCGCCAGTCAAGGCCATGTGCCTTGGCTTTCCTGCATTTCTACACCTTTCTACTTCTCCAATCTGATTTCTATGAGGTTTTTTTTAAAAGAGGAAAAACAAAACAAAACAAAAAATAAAAAACAAATATGCCTTCTGGCCCTCTGGCCCTCTCGGCGCTCTCTGGAACCCCAATAGATTTTTTCCTTCTGAGGCTATTATTTATTTCCCTTAACCTTTCCTCATGGTCTTTTAATTGTTTTTCTTTTTTCCTCAGCTTCCTTCCTGGTCATCAACTTGTCCTCTATGTCTCTCACTTTCTTCTACCTCATTAACCCTCAGTCGTTAGCACCTCCAGTTTGGTTTGGATTGCATCTCATTTAATTGATTTTTAATTTCGGCCTGATTAGATCTAAACTCTGCAGTCATGAAGTCTCTTGAATCCTTTATGCTTTTTTCCAGAGCCACAAGTAGCTTTATAATTGTGCTTCTGAATTGGCTTTCTGACATTGAATTGTAATCCAAATTCTGTAACTCTGTGGCAGAGAGTACTGTTTCTGATTCTTTCTTTTGTGGTGAGTTCTTTCTAGTCATTTTGCTCAGTGCAGAGTGGCTGCATGAGCGGGCTGAGTCAAGAATATCAACCACGACCTAAATAAATTTCACCCTAGATGATTCTGCTGAGGTCAGAGACCAGAAATTGAAAACAAAGATCAGAATGAAATAAAACAAAAGGACCACTAAAGTGAAAAACAAATTTAAAAAAAAGTAGTAAAAAATAAAAGGCCAAGAATCCCAAAGAAGAGGGGAAAAAAAGAAAAAAAGAAAAAAGAAAAATAAAGGAGAAGAAAAAAGAAAGGGAGGGAAGTGGGGGATGGTGGTGATGACAAAGTTGTATTGGAGGGAGAATGTAGCTTATCTGAGGGGTTCTAGAGGGTGATCCTCTTGATTCTGAATATATTAAGTTCTGTATGTTAGAAGATGCTCAGTCCCAAATTTATATAAACCAGAAATACTTGTAGAAGGCCCCGACACTAACCACCAAAACATAAATGAGATAAAAGAGGGGGGCAGAATGGGAGTGAAGAGAGAATATAATCTCACAGAATGAACCAGCACGGTATACCTCTTGGTTCTGGGTGCATGCTGGTCATGTTTTAGAAGGTATTAACTTCTGCCATTGTAGAACAAAATGAGGCAGAGAAAACAAAAAACACAAAACAAAACAAGACAAAACAAAAAAAGTATCTTGTATATTTCCCAAAATTAAGTTGAGTATGTTGAAGGGAATCTAGAAGTGGAAAATATATCTAGGACCTGTAGTTGTAGAAGTATGAAAGTCAAAAAGAAAGAATCCTAAAAATGAAGAGGTGGTAAAATATTTTAGTTAAGGTGGGAAAAGAGAAAAAAAATTGGAAATTTATAGTCTGATATAAAAATGAGTTGTACTGGAAAAAGGAAGAAAGAAAAAACATTAGGAGGGGTAGCCTCTGGTTCTACATACTGTAAATCCCTTGACTTCCCCTGGAGCTTTCCAGCGCTGCCTGGTCCAGAACTTGCTCTTCCCCTGTCCTTCCAGCTGGTCTTTTGGGGGAGGGGCCGGCTGTGCTGATTCTCAGGTGTGTGCACCTGGGGGAGGAGCCCTGCCCCCACCCCTGCTGGGTGCCAAGCTCAGTAGAGCTGTTTACCCTGTGAGGCCTCTGTCCTCTGGTGGTCCCTCCAGGAGGAACAACAACACTGGCAGAGGCAAGCTCTCCAGCTCTAGAGTCAGCTCCCCACTAGTAACTACCACAGTCTCCCAGTCCACACTGGCCTAGGTGCTCTCGGGGAGGCGGGGCACTGATCTACCCAGATTGGGGCGCCTGGTGGCAGGAGAGTTCTCCCTGTCCTGTGCCCTCCCTGCCTCCACCTGTCCCAGGAGGAGCGCAGGATCCTGGGCTGTGTCTGCTTGGCGCCTTGGGATCCGGGGCCTGTGCTGCTGGAATTGTGCTCTCCGGGCTGCGGCTCCCCAAGGGAAGGGGGCGCAGACTCCTTGGCTTGGAGCCGCCTACCTGACTGACTGGCTTCTTCCAGATACCAAATAAAATCTTTAAAAAGAAAAGAAAAGTGATTCCTGAGCACAATTCTTCAACTGCTTCTCACCGGGAGCAAGTCTGAGACCTTCCTCTGAGTGGAGTCACTGCAGGCCTGTCAGAAATGGTGGAGCTCTTGGATCTGCATGTCTGTTGCTAGGGTAATTTCACAACAGGATTCAACTGGATTCCAAAGAGGATTTGCAACAAAAGTCTCATTCTGTGGTAAACAAAAAAGTGGCATGTTGGAATCTTCACATTTTTGGCTAGGTGACTCTTCAAATACCAGGTGGAATCAACATGGTAGGCTTTACCTCAGTGGCAGCTCTTTTGCTCTGGATCTGGAAACCAACACATGTAGAAAGACACAGCCATCACTTCAATATTCAGTTCAAGTTTGATGTTCCTGTGTTATACCTTGTCCTCCTTTTCTAGTTTTTTACTGTGCTCTGGGGGAAAAGAAAAGACTCAAAATTGCAATGAAATGATGAAGGTTTATGGTTTTTTGTTTTTGTTTTTTTCAAATTCCCAAGAAAGTAGTGGAAAAGAGCCCTCCTAACCATTGTGAATTTTTTTTTTGTTTTGATTTGTTTTTGTATTATTTAGTGATAGAATTAGTGGTACAGCTAGGTTCTTTTTATTTTTCTTATTTCAGAAACAAAAGTTCTATAATAAATTCCTATTTACTTTGAATTATGTGTGAATTCCTGTTTTGGCTTTTAAACTGTAGGTGAAATTCACTTTTATGAATGTCAAGAAATAATGACTATATAAAAGAGGGAAGTTTTAGCTTTCATAACTCAGCAACACAATTCTTGCTCTAACCTTCTCTTTTTTAGCACTTTGTGTTGCTTTTTATTTTTCTCTCCTATCAGCTCTCACATTGATGTCATTCAAATATAAAGGTAAGAAAAGTGCCAAATTTATATTTGTATCTAAAACAGGCCTGTGGTACAGGTCTTCTGACAGGAAAAGTGATAGCAAGGAAAGAAACAAACAAACAGTAATAAAAAGGCGTACAATAAATAGATTCAATGCAGGCAATAGAAGGAAATTTCTAATGTATATATATTAATTTCTTGGAAGTTAAAACCAAAGAAATTGCCCAGAAAATTGAATAAAAAGATGAAAAGTATAGAATATATGAAAAGAAAAGAGGACTATCCTAGGGGTTTCACCATAAGTAATTAAGTGGAAGTTCAACTAAAATATAAAACAGAAAAAATTTTGAAGAAATACTGCAAGAGAATTTCCAGAACTGAAAAACACACATCTTCAGATTGGAAAAACTCATTGGGTACTAAGCAAATGAATAAAATAAAATTAAAAAATACTTAGGCCCATCAGAAAATCTAATAACAATAAAGAAAAAGAGGAAGCCCTAGAAGCTTTAGGTGTGAGAGAAACAATTATTATCCACCACAAAACAATTGATCAAATAGAATGAAATAGAATTCAACTGCCATCAGATTTCTTAATAAATATTCGAGATGTCCTAAAATAGGGAAGTAATGCCTTTAAACTCTGAAGGGAAGTATTTTCTTTTCTTTTTTCTTTTTTTTTTAAGATTTTATTTATTTATTCATGAGAGACTCAGAGAGAGAGAGAGACAGAGACATAGGCAGATGGAGAAGCACACTCCCCACAAGGAGCCTGATGTGGGACTCGATTCCAGCATCCTGGGATCATGCCCTGGGCCAAAGGCAGATGCTCAACCGCTGAGCCACCCAGGCGTCCCTGAAGGGAAGTATTTTCAATCCCAAATTCTATGTTCAGGCAAATTATCAATAGAATGTGAAGTGAAAATAAGTTGATTTTCAAATATACACATTCTTAAAATGTATCTCTTTTGATCCTCCTCTTAGAAAGCTACTGTAGGATATATTTCAGGAAAACAAGAGAAAAAATGAAAAAAATGAGAAGGACATGAAATCTAGCAAAGGGGGAACCTGCAACAAGAAAGCAGTGGAGTGTCTGAGTGACTGACTGAGGCACAGCAGACAGAGCAGACCCCGGCAGAAGATGAGAACTACAGAGTGAAGGTCTTCCAGAAAACAAGGCCAAATTTTTAAAAAAGGGATTCTGTTTAGTCAACTGAAAAATCTACCAACAGGCATTTGAAAGATCTGTTGGAATATTTGGAAAATGTAGTGACGACTCCGAATGAAACTGGGAGTTATGGAGGGGAAAGGCAATGGTTAATTCCATGGGCAAAATGTAAGAAAAAGAAGTGCAATCATGGTATAAACTACCAACACATATTAAGTAATGTAAACCCTTCCTGTTAAAAAAAAAAAAAAAAAGTGTTAAACTACATTGGGAGAAGGAAGTAAGAGGGGGAGAGAGAGAGAAAGAGAGAGAGAGAGAGAGAGAGAGAGATGGAGAGTGTCTGTATGTGTGTGTATGTGTGTCCATATGCTTGTGTGTGTTTGACTGAGGGCAGGGCAGACCATAACAAAAATAAACTGATAATATCTGAAATTGATGATTGAAGAAATGATAATGAAAATCAATTATTTTAGAGTATCTAGGGGGGTGCCTGAGTGGCTCAATCGGTTAAGCATCTGCCTTTGGCTCAGGTCATGATCTCAGGGTCCTGGGGTGGAGCCCCACCAGGAGCTCCCTGCTCAGCAGGGAGTCTGCTTCTCCCTTTCCTTCCACCCTTCTCCCCCTATCCCCACTCATGCTCTCTCTCTCTCATTCTCCCAAATAAATAAATCTTTAAAGATAAAAAATAAAAAATTGAGATAATTAGAAGAAACAGCCAAAAGAATTAGAACCTTTAGGGGACCTGGTTGGGTAATAGAAAAAGTGGAGGAGGCTATTTATATTAAAAACTATTGGAAAATATGTGACTTGAAATCATGTCATTCATTATTTTTTTTAAAAGATTTTATTTATTTATTCATGAGAGACAAACCGAGAGAGAGGCAGAGACACAGGCAGAGGGAGAAGCAGGCTCCATGCAGGGAGCCTGATGTGGGATTTGATCCTGGGACTCCAGGATCACACCCTGGGCCAAAGGCAGGCTCCAAACTGCTGAGCCACCGGGGGATCCCTCATTCATTACTTTAAAATAAAATAAAAAATAATTTAAAAAATAAACATAAACTACTCTCAATTATAATGTTTTTGTCTACTAATATAAATGTAGTTCCTTTTTATGCTATCAATACCATTCATGATTTTGAGACAAATTATGCTGCATGGGCTTAAGAAAATGATCATGCTCCCCACCATGGTTTCTTTAAAATAATATTTTTTTAAAAAAGGGAGAATTGTATTCTATCACAAGGAATTGGGTGAAGAATTCATAGGATTTGGATACATGACATCTGCCCAGAGGTTTGCATATTATTCAAGTTTTGAAGAATTTGCTGAGGATATTAGACTGGTGCATAATCCTAACTAAGGTGATTCAAATCCAAACATGGATGTATTTTAATTCATGATATCAAACTAGCCCTGAGATAAAGTGTGTGTATGTGTGTGTGTGTGTGTGCATGTGTGTTGTACATAGTGGAGGAATGAGGAGGTGGCAGACAAAGTAATAAGAATCACACAGCTTTCCTGTTCTCCAAGGATTACTATTGATGCTTCTGATCCCTGGGGCTTATGGATGAACTGTGTCTCAGTCCATGGTATTCTTTATTTTTGGGCAATGCGTTATCAGAGGAAACTCTTTGTGTCATTAAATCAGTACAGTGGCTCCTGTCTTTTGAGGTCTTACCAGTTACACCACCAGCATTCCTGCATCATTTCTTGTTTCTTTCTCTTTGTTCTCAGCCTAAGTGGTACATGGTTTGCTTAGTCTCCTCCAGACTATTTCCCTCCAGCACATTGCTCAGCGCAGCAGCCACAGGGGTGAGGCCCCCCACCTCAGTACACAAAGAGCCTAATTTAAATCCTCTCTCATGATTCAGGGTCCAGCTTTGAACCCACCTCTTAATCATGACACAGACCACTTCATCTGCCTCACAAGATTTCTTCTTAATTCTTTTAAGTGCCTTTATTTAGTTATTTTGATTGTGTTAGCATTCCTGTTTGTTTGATTATGCTCTAACCTTGCAATTACGATTTTTTTCTTTTAGTGCACCACATGCTATGGCACTGAGAAAAGGGTTGCTGGGTGTCAAGTGTTCTGAAACTATTTAGAGGTCAATGGCCCTCTAAAATACAGCACCTGTAACATTGATTTGCAAGACAGATGTGCTTTTAAAACAAAGTACTTTTATAAATGGTCTCATTAGGGATAGCTTATTTTATGCTATGAAAGACAGGATACTAGAAGGAATGTTGACGATGACTACATATTAGGTACCTCCTTCCCTTTGGGATTGAGGGGAAATGGGGAATCATTTAACTATTCATTAATATGCTTAGAAAAAATCCAATATTCACTTTAATCAAAATCATATAACCAACCTTCTTTTTACAGAATACCTAGTGCCAGGGCTGGCCAGTGTGTTTGTTTCCCTGGTAGAAGCCTCCAGTCCTTGCTGACTGATTGGATTGTGACATTTACCAGTATTAAGTTAATTCAATTCCATCCAATTCAATCAGTAATCGTGTACCAATTACATTGTGCAAGTATACTACTTGCAATACAATTTGCCTACATCTCAGATCCTGTCCTGGAAGAGTCACAGTCTAGTAGGAGGAATAAACATATGATTAATTAAGCATACCAGGTTGTGACAAATATAAGAAAGAAAACACCATGACGATCATAGGGGCAATTTTCTATACCTGGAGTTAATGTGCTCACAAACATATATGCAATAGTATAATGCAATTCTTATTTTGAAGATTTTTTAAATACTTTTTCTACTCATGCATCTCTTTTCAGCATTTTCTAGTGATTTTGAATTCTTTCAAAATCAGAGTAGTGGAAATGGAAATGGTAATATTAGTTCATTTGTGTGAATATTTTCTGGACTAAAATGTGATGGGACAAGGTGCTAGATCTCCACTCAGAAACTTTCTAGAACCAAAACACACTGAGCTTCAATATCTAATCTGGGATGTTCCTCCATTCTTCCGGAGTTGTCATTGTCTAGAAAAGCATCATCACATTTGTATTTTCTTTTTGAACATCAGCATTGGCAAGAGTAGCCTATAATGCAATTATGTTGGTCCCTGAGTGCCAAAGGGTAAACCTCTCCAAAGCCATTTAAATTAATCAAGAAAGCAAAATGTTAATAAGTCAATACTGCGAGTAAGCAGGGAAAATTTGTATCCTGAGCATCATCCCATCTGCAAAACTGGGTATGATAAATGAAATAGCAATATGAAATGTGACTTGGTTTGAGAATAATGTTTGATGATGTGCATAGCCTGTTCAAGTCACCAATTAGATATAATCAGAAGAAAGAGTCGTTTAAAAATGTTTCTCTACTTCATTTTGGTGGAATATGATTCTACAGAACACATTCAGAATTAAGATGCTTGTATGTATTTAGTTTAATTAAATATTTTATCAAATGTCATCTACTTATTATTTCCACTCTACAATTTTCCATAATACTCAGAAGAGTTAGCTAATTTTTAGCATTTCTGTTGACTGTCTCAAAATTGAACACTATTGTTTTATGCTTCTATACATCTTGTGGTTGTCACAAAATCTCTTCCTCTCATCACCTTCAGCTTTGCTGAGAAAACCAAGTGGAATTAGTAATCACTCACAGCATTTAGAAGCTCAGCTGACCTGAATGAAAAGCTCAGGGCACATCCAGGTTGAAAAATAAATTGCTTTGCCTTGTTGCAATCTTTGCATATTTCCACTCCATTCCCTATGATTGTTTCTTATTCTTAATCAAAAGGAAAATGCAAACAGATACATTATGTAAGACAGTGGACTAGGAACTGGGCACCAGGTATAGACCATTTAATTAAAAGGTATAAGATGAATAGACTGTAAAATCTAGTCCTATATAGAAAGAGTGGCTTAGCAGAATTGAATGATGATCTAAGTTAACACATGTGAATTTCTGGAAGAGCGGAAAATAGCTTTGAATTCATATTAGCTTTGCTTTTACTTTATTGTGTTTCAGGTCCAAGATCACAGGCTAAGTAAAATTTTTTAAAAATAAAGAATAGAAGGAAAAAAAGGAAAGGACAGATGAAGTTAAAAAGACATCAGTCATATAAGTATAGAGTTGCAGATTTCAATCAAAGAATATTATTCTGCTTTGCTTGTCTAGTGTTAAATGACCATCAGCATATATCTTAATAATTTCCAAACTCTTCCAATGGTGATTAGGAAGAATCAAGAAATGGCTGGACTCTGGCTTCCAAATAGCTTAAGCCAGATTGATAGTAACAAAGAAGCAACGTTACAGAGAGGAATTTTGTGATGTTTGCTAGGGGGCACTGTGAGGCCATCTTTGCCTTGTTTGTTCCTTAGAGTTGTTAGTGGTTGGTCCATTTTAATTATCTGCATTTCTGTGAGACATGAAGTATTACACCGTTAATTATGGAGTTTTCATCTTCATAATTGTTTTTATCTAGCTACTTTGACTCCACATATTTCCTGTGCCCTTCAAATTCTATGTTTTCTGGTGGGATTTGGGTAAATTGAAAATACTAGATCATAGTGAGGGCTTCATCTGGGAAATGTAACTAAATCCCACCTCCCCTACAAAAAGTGACATTTGTTTTCCCCTAGAATAGCCAGGTGTGAGCACATTACAGAGTTTGCTGTTGAGTATCCAAATCTTGGGATTTGTATGCTGAGAAGCATTCCTTCTTTTCTGAAATTGACAATGGATTTTTGAAAACAGGATGCAATCCTTTCTATCATCAGCAGGGCCAGGGTTCACCCATGACCACAGTGTGATTAAATAAGAATATTAAAAAGCACCTGGGGACAGGACACTCCTATCAGTCTTGCTTCAGAGATTTTAATTTTCTGAGGTAAACCACAGTAGTTTCTAAGACACTGCTGCTTGTACCTCAGAGTATCAAAACTGAGTCAACAAATTGACTTTGGCTTCTGCTGATGCCATTTGTCCATAGTAGAGTTTTTTTTTTTTTTTAACTAAATTGCATTTGATATTTTCATGGTCCAGGTAAAGCCACTCAACAGTTGAATTCTTTCATTCAAATTCTCAGAAATTAAGAAAACAACTTTTACCATAAATGCTCCAACAAGGAGCAGACAGAGAACACTCATGGAGTCAGCAGAAAAGGGAGAATCTTTAGCTGAAGATCTGTAGTGATTTCAGACAAGCATAGCCTCTGCTTGATGTATAGGGGATGAAATCAATCATTTGCTTGCAAGTCCAAGTGGCAGTCAATGGATTCTGCAAGGGGAAGAGCCATCCAGATGGCATATACCCATAAAGCAATCCTTCTCAAAACTTTAAGCTAAAACTCACTTCATTTCTAAGAGCCCCAGTTCTGAGAGTAGGCCCTCTGTGATGACCAATGGACATGTGTCCAAGGCATGATGGGGTTTTCCTAGCCATTGCTTACATTCAAATTTTTATTTGGGTAGACAACTGTTTCCAACCCAATATCTATTTCTCATTTGCTTCCTTACTCACACAATACCAATTTTACTGGGTGTAGTAATTGCCCAGCTAAAAAACCTACTTTTTCTAACCTTCCCTGTAACTAATTTTTTCCCATGTGAAACAATTCTGACCCATGAATTTGAAAGAAAATTTTTGGTTTGTGCTTCCAATAAATCATATAAGATGGGACAAATTTGGCTAGCTTGTCTGTTAGCCTTTTGTCTTTTCCAGGCTTCTTTAATTCTGGAACATAGATTCAATGATGATGCAGAGTAGGAACCATCTTATGGCCATGAGTTTACTAGCACATGATGGGATGGCTGAGCCCCATGACAGAAAGTGCTATCATAAAGCCTATGCCAATACTGGACTCCCTAACTCACTGTAGACTTCTCTCTTTTTTTTTTTCCTTTAGATTTCTCATTACCTGATAAATAAAACCTCTACTTAATACAAGACACTGATATTTCAGTTTTCCCTTAATGCTGCTGAATAAAATTCTTACCTGATACATACACCCTATAGCAAAAAAATATGAGCAATTTACATAATGAATAGCAAATTTTATTTTTTTAGATTTTATTTGTTTCTTTGTAAGAGAGAGCAAGCATGAGGGGAGGTGAGGCAGAGGGAGAAGCAGACTCCCTGCTGAGCAGGGAGCCTGACACAGGGCTCCATCCCAGGACTCTGAGGTTATGACCTGAGCCAAAGGCAGACACTCAACTAACCTAGCCATCTAGGTACCCCTGAATAACAAACTTTAAATTTCTTCAGTTTCTTATTTTCTTTGGAAAAATTCAAACATCTTATTTTTTATACCACAACATACTTAAAGTAAAATTGATGATCCAGATAGTGTTGTGGCATTTATCCTCTGGATTCTCATAGTGACATGTAGTGACATGATGTGTATCCAATATGGAAAATACCACATTAGAGTAAATTCCAGGAACTTTGCAACAACATGTATTCCCTAAAAACACTGGCAGTAGGTTAAGCTTTAGTATTCTCATATCTAAAATGGGAATAAAGGGAACTGGATGGCTCAGTCAGTTAAGCATCTGCCTTTGGCTCAGGTCATGATCCCAGGGTCCTGGGATTGAGCCCTGTGTCAGGCTCCCTGCTCTGCAGGAGTCTGCATCTCCCTTTCCCTCTGCCCCTTCTCCCCCCACTCATGCTCTTTCTCTCTCTCCTTCTCTCTCTCTAAAATAAATAAATAAAATCCTTAAAAAATAATAAAAATAAAATGGAAATAAAATATTAAAAACATCTCATTGTTGGGGCACCTGGGTGGCTCAGTCAAATAAGCAGTTGTATTTGGCTCAGGTCATGATCCTGGGGTCCTGGAACTGAGCCCATGACATGCTTTCTTGCTCAGTGGGGAATCTCCTTCTCCCTCAACCTTTTTCTCCCCCATGCTCTCTCTCTTGCTTTTCTCTCAAATAAATAAAATCTTTACTAAAAATAAAAAAATAAAATAAAAACATCTCATTGTGTGATGCTAAATCACCTAATGTTGTGATTGGAATGCTCTCTGCTCACATTCTGTTGAATGAAAGACCAAAGAACAAAAGAGACAAAAGAAAATTCAGAAATCCTGAAGATCTGAAAGGTAACTTTACCATTAATGAGAACATTTAAAGCAGAAACAGGACACTTCAAATCAAAATGTCTTCTTTTTTTAAAAGATTTTATTAAAGAGAGCACACACATGTGCACATAAGCAGAGAGGGTACAGAGGGAAAAGTAGGGGGGAGCCTCCCTACTCAGCAGGGAGCCCAGTGTGGGACTGGATCCCAGGACCTTGACATCATGACCTAAACTGAAGTCAGATGCTTAACCAACTGAGCCACCCAGGTGCCCTTGAATCAAAGTGTCTTAAACCAGGTACATATGGAGCAGATCACATCAGCTGGACTTGTATTAAAAACCAGGAGCAATCTAAATTCAAGAAAATAAGATGAAGAGCAAAGTCATGTTCAGAGATATCCTCTAAACTCATGAAAGTTAAAAATGATTATATAAATCTATACTTATCAATCCAGATTAAATATCTTTTTGACAAATAAAGCTTGAAATCCTTAGCTATCAAACAGATGGTAAGTTCCATTTGTAGGGCTTCATAAGTCACCTGCTGCCAAAACACAGAGATTGGCTGTGTGTCAGACCTAGAAAAGATATAGCATATAACTGAGTTGCAAAAAAAAGTAATCTAAGATATTTCATAAATGAAGAAATTGACATGTCTGACTTAGATCTAGATTTGATGTGGTGGAAAACAAAACCAGAAAAGGCCAATGTAACAAAATACAAAGGAATATTTAAAAGATATTAAAAGCCATCTGACAATGAATTTATATAGTATCTAAGGAGTCACGAAATTGTCATATGGAGAAAACATTAATTCTTCTATATTCATTAAAGCTGCTGAAATGGAAATAGACTTTTGATTGAATATCCCTTTCTGATTAAAAGGGAGGTGGTTTAGAGGCTATGAAGTTTAATTAAAAATGGCACTAGATTGAAAGTCAAGATCACGGTGATAATCCCAGCTCAGTCTTTAACATATGACCTTAAGAAAGGTATTTTCTCTAGGTCTTGGTTTACTCAACGGAAAATGAAGACAGTAATATCTACATTACAGGTCTGTAGTGAAGACTGAATCAGATAATATATGTAGAAGTCACTAGCAGAGGACTTAGCTTTTAGAAAATATTTCAAAAAAAAATCCTTTCCTTGACCTAGGTGGTTTAGTGTTGTACATGATGGGGTGCAATACAGCCAATTTTTGTAGGTATCATACTGGGCAAGCTGAATTGCAGAGTATGCTGTGACTCACCAATATAGCACTGGACAAAGGGAAGAGAAATAGAGAGAGGGTTATAAATCTGACTACTAGGGAGTGGTAACCCACTGGTCCTGCTAATCATGAAAAGGTCGTGATGGATTCACAGTGCATTCAGGCAAGTGTCTATCTATAAAGGGGTCTCATCAAGTGAATTGGCAGGGTGGCCAAGGATTCCAGGAAATAATCAAGGTCAAGACTATTAGGAATATGGTTCTAGGTGATGAGTGCATTCAGAAGACATCCATGTCAGTGACTGAGCAGCTGGTGAAAGTATAGAGCAGGCTTTTAAGAGCTGGCCAGAGCATCCCAAGAGCTTCCTTTCTCAGAAGACCAAGGGCATGTCAAGCTCAAATTTACAATAGCTGGATCAAAGGTATATGTATTTGTCATTTTAGTAGATTCTACCAAATTTACCTCCTTAGGAGTTTCATGAATTCATACTTCTATTGATGATTTGCCCTAAATCTGCAAATCAGAAGTGTGTTCTCCAGCATTTTGATTTTTGCTGATGTGACAGTGAAAACTCTGTATGTCTTAGTAGGCTGTTTGCTTGCCTAAAGGTATGATAGGATAAGTCTTAGTTTCTCCCACTTTTAATACCCTGGGTCAAACCTAGGAATTGTTGAGAAATGTTAACATCAGGTTCACTCTGGGAAAACAAGTAGCCAAGAAAACAAAGCATGGGCTCTTGCATTCAAATACACCTGATTTCAAAGCCATTTACACAATTATTTAGCCCTGGACCTTTAGTAATTTATTTAGTTTCTCAGCTATAGTGTCCTCTTTTGTAAATGGAATGGTTGAATTGTGGGATTTACTGAAAATCTTATAAAGCATCTGCCATTATATAAAGCATATATAAAAAGGTCTAATTTTCTAAAATTCAAACTCTTTTAAAAGTATTAAGTTGTGATTGGGTAATTGTGTTTGTGTGTGTGTGTTTTATGCTAAAATGCTATTTGTCCTATTTGTGCACTCTTTTGGAATTAAGATATCTAAATTCATTACTAATACAGAACGAATTATGCTCTGGACATTCTAGATAAGCAATGTGAAATGCATTTACTGATAATGTGTAACTAAATCAGTAAATTAGATTGTTATACCAGTAAACATGGTTTCCTTTAGGGTTTCATAATAGGTCCTAATTCCAACTTCTTTCACAATAACTTTGCCTAAAGCTTTTGAAAATGTTGTATGGAAATAGAAATGCTAGTGGTGACAGTTTTACATAGTCTCAATCCTTTCTTCCCAAACCTAGAACATCACTGGATTCAAGATTGATAAAATATCTTATTACCATTATCTATTGTTTCCCATTATGTAAGACAACTGAAAATTTGCTTTTGCTTTCATTTTCCTCCTCAATTTTTGGGAGAATCCAACTTGCTGGGAGATTTAGCCCTAATCCTTCAAGTCAAAGTAGAAAAAAAAAATCTACATCTCAACTTCATATTATGCCTGGTCTTCCACAAAGTTAGCTTAATTTCCTAGTACCCTTTGAATCTTTTTTGAGTTTTTTTTACTTCCTAGTACTTACCAAAAATCATAGTTCTATATTTATGTGTGTATTTCCTTTTTAAATATTGCCTTTTCACCACTAGAATACAAGTCCCATGTAGTTAGGGAATATATCTTTTTATTCACCACCACATATGAATTTCAAAAATCGTATTCAGCCTATAGTAGTTATTAAAACATATTTATTGAGTGAATAAATATATCCCCATACTTGAAGAAATCTTTATGCCCCTCTTAGGAATAGATTACTTATTATATCATGATGGTTAAATTCAAAGTCCTTCTACATGGTCTCCTTTTTCTTTTTAAAATGTATCTTTCTAAAACCCAGCAAACTTTATTTTTTCTCTTGGCTGATATGATTTTCTAAGTTTCATTTTTTCCATGTTAGATAATCTCCACATTAATTAAAAGGCAACAAAACATTTTTAGTCTCAAAAGCACGAGCATATAACGCTTTTATTTTTGCATTATAGCTATTGGTACAAATATAAGGCCATGTTTCACTTCAACAGGTTTCTCTGACTGCCTGATAAATGCAATCATTATTTTTGGTACTTTCTGGTACATTTAGAGAGAACAGACCTTAAGAGCCTATCTTTAACAACTCATTGTCTAATAGGATATAAAAATCGGTATAACAACCATCAATTCTCCAAAAGACAAAGAGAAAATTCTGTTAATCCAGAAAAGCTAAGTTTGTTAGACCTACTGCAATGAAGGGAAACTACAACATTGATAGAGTTTGTAACATGATTGCTTTGTGTTGGCATGCACAGAGAAGTGAGGGTCTTGAAGAGTGTACCATGAGTAAGCTGTTAGTCTTGTTAAGTAAGCTATTCTTGTTTGTTCATAGCTTTATCTTCCAGGAGCAAGTATTTCCTGAAGCAAGTACCTAATTGACTTTGCTTATTCTCAGTATTATTTAACATAGTCAGGAGAAGTATACCTAGTTCCAGCATTTTAACAGAGGAACAGAAAATTATTTTAGTATTTGACTTCAGTCCTTCCTTTTCTTTATTCATCAGTGTTAGCTGAAGAAGACACTATCATCATCTGAGCACACAATATATCTACATCTGTATATTTTTGACCATATGGTTACGGTTGTGTATAAAGTTTCTGTTAATCATTTCAATTTAAATTTCAGATTTCCTTCTGTTTTTGTTGGAAGATACCTCATTGTATTGCTTGCTAGAACTATAGGTGTGAACCAACATTTAAGACTGTGATACAAATATTAATTTGAAATATTATCAGAATTATAGTCCACCTCTAAGCTAACAATAGTCTTCACATTAAATCTTGAGAGTAGGTCAAATCCCATGTCCAGTGGTCTACAAAACCCTACAAGGGGTTATTAGCTATGTTTATGAATCATTTCTTCCTCAAATATTTTTCATAATATTAAAAATGCAAGAGTGATCTTTTTATTGATTATCAATTCACAGATCCACAAATTTAGCTGCTTTTCTGTCTTTTCCATAGCTTCATCATGCACCATACATTTTACTTTAGTACATTTCTGGAGCAGTCTCATGTACAAAATGACAGATCTCCTCTTCTCTCTCCCAAATGTAATGTATTGTCAAATCATTAACATTGAACTCATGCTAAACAACACTGTAACTCATGCCTGAATGAAGCTTATCTAACGTGTATTTTCTCTATTAGGCACATCACAGCCTTCCTGTGCCAAGAAATGTGAAATAGAACTCTAGCACTACACTGGAATAGCATTTCAAACAGCAAAATCACCAACAAGAGCCACAAAACTGCAAAACACTTGGCACTAATATATATCAAAAAGGACACTGTTTACAGTATGAACACCGAAACAATAAGGCAGCGTGTTGCCTTGATCTACTTTAGAACATGTTTAAGAATGTGTGTGAAAATGTATATAAGTGTGTCTCACATTTTTCGTCGCTCTGCATATGTCTATGAATGATGGTGAAAATTTCCATGAGTATTAAGTTGGCGAATTGCCAATGAATTTCAGTGAGTAGTCAATTTCACAAACACATAATCCATGAATAATGAGGATGGACTGTATATTAGTGTGTTGAATAGTACACTCCAATTCTCCTGGGATGTTGTCATTTTTCCTCATTCTGTATTCTGCTCTCAGATTGTATGATCTTTATTAATCTACTTTCATGTTTACTGATTTGTTCTTTTCTCCCCTCCCTTATACCCCTCTAGCCCATTTTTAAGCTTGGTTATTAGACTTGTGAATTCCAAAATTTCCATTTGGTTCATTTAATAATTTTTATCTTTCATTAATATTATCTGATAGATGAGACATTAGCATAATATCGTCCTCTAGTTATTTTTTTAAAGATTTATTTAATTATTTTTAGACAGAGTGTGTGTGTGGGTGAGTGATGGCAAGGGCAGAAGGAGAGGGAGAAAGAGAATCTCAAGCAGACTCCAAGCTGAGCATGGAACCCAATGAGGGGCTCGATCTCATGACCCTGAGCAGAAATCAAGAGTCAGATGCTGAACCAATAGAGCCACCCAGGTGCCCCCTCCCTCTAATTCTTTAAGCATGGTCTCCTTTAGTTATTTGAACATATTTATAATAGCTGCTTTAAAGTCTCTCTGCTAAGTACAACATTGGGCTCTTTTAATGGCAGTTTCTGTTGCTGCTTTTAAATCCTGAATACGGGTTATGCCTTCTTCTTTATTTGCTTGTCTCATAATTTGTAATTTTTTGGTTCAAAACTGGATATTTTATTAATATATTATAGAAGCTCTGATACTATCACTCAACCTTCAGGGCTGTCATTTTTGTTGGTAGTCTACTTGTTTATTTTTGTAGGTACATGCCTGAACTAGTTCAGTGAAAACTACTTTTCCCAAAATGAGCAACTTCTGATGTTGCTCCTCAGAGAGCACAGCTGTGGGCATATACACAGTTATTCTGACTTCTCCCACCTACCTGGGTTGATGAAGCTTTTACTTTGACTGTTTCTTTCCACCAATTCCACCTTTAGCTGCTGGCTCTGTCTGCCTGTATTGGTATCAGACCCAGCAGTTAGCTTATGCTAATTTCTGATTGTTCTATTGTTTTTGACAACACCCTGATAAAGAAATGACTCTGAAGGCTGACCCAATTCCACCTGAACAGGAACAGTCTGACTCCTGTTTGTAGGAATATCTACAAACTTAAGGCCAAACCTTAAGGCTTCCCTCAATCCCAGGAGAGGTCTTCCTAGCCACTTGTTTCCTCAGTTTTTTTCTGTTAACTGTCTCACTGTTTTGTCTTTTCTCTTATTGCTATCACAGAGCTACAAGCTCTCTAACTAACTGCTCACTGCCAGAATCTCCATCATTTCCACAGTGCCTGTAAACTTGAACTTCTCCATACTCGGTTTCATATGCAGTGTGCCCTTTTATGGAGAGATATGGAGGTTTTTGTTCTTCTAGCCTTTTTGTTCCCCCTAGGAAGAACATGAATGCTAATGTTCCAGAGTTGGGGTAAGGACAAAAACCTGTTTCACTTACAGAACGAATGTTCTATGAACAGAATTCTAAGCAAAGAAAGCCTGTGGTTTTCTTGGCTTTCTTTTCCTGACATGGAACCTTTGCTATACAGGTGAAGTGAGGCAAGGATGATTAGGACCCAGTATTCCTAGCCTCCTATGTCTGGTAAAGAACTTTCCTATGACAAGGGAATAGGGGGTGGAGGGAAGGATATCAACTTCTGTGCCATTTTTGGCAGGAATAGAGTTTCTGCAACAAGGAGCTGGGGGAGGCAGGTATGAGAAATACTGGTAGCCTGCCCCTCCTGGGGAGACACCATAATCCTAGACTTGGAACTGTAGTAAGAAAACCCCATTCTCTTAGCTTCACATGCTTAGAGTAGAGCTTCCATCCCTCTTACCTGGGGAGGCAACGAGAGCAAGTCATGGCTCAAATTTACTGACATTTTGTTCTTACTGAGATTTAGATTTTCTTGTATTAATGTTCCTCCATTTGTTGCATGACCTTAGGACAACTTCCAGAGAATTTAAATTACTTTTTATCTTTTCACATTATTTTTATTTACTGGGGAGAGGAACTACAAAGTTCCTGACATCAGTATTCTAGAAGTACTTCTGACCTGGTATTATTTTGTATAGATGTTATCACTACTTACAGCATCCTTATATTTACTTTTTTTAAAATCTCAGATTACTTTCCAAAAAGTTTTACTATAACAAAGCAAAAATCATCATTTGTAATCTATTGTGATCACTTTACATTGGGAGACGATTTCTTCTAAGAGTTCCAGTTGGAAATTGAGACATACCTTTTCTGCTTTCTTATTTCCATCCTTTTCAAAAAAATATTTTATTTATTTATTTGTGAGAGACACACACACAGAGAGAGAGAGAGAGAGAGAGAGAGAGAGAGAGAGAAGCTGAGACACAGGCAGAAGGAGAAGCAGTCTCCATTCAGGGAGCCCCATGCAGGACTTGATCCAGGTCTTCAGTATCCTGCCCTGGGCTGAAGGTGGCGCTAAACCGCTGAGCCACAGCGGTTCCCTATTTCCATCCTTAATTGAGGTTTCACCCACAGTGTTGGCAGGTACTAAATATGGGCATAAAAAATAAATAAATAAATAAATAAATAAATATGGGCATAGACAGAGAATAGAGACCCAAGCCAGTCTCTGAATTTCTAGCCCTATTTTCAGTGTCCTCTGCAAGCTCATTGCTATAATCTAGGAAATGTTTCTCTCTCTCTTTGCTTTATGATGCTCTCATATCACCAACCTGTATCTTCCCTACTATTTTTCAGTTTTGTTCTGTTTTTAAATAAGAGCTGTGTTAAGCCTACAGGCTCTGGGCCTTAAACCTTTGATTCACTCTCAAATATCATGAGTGTAAAAATCACAAATGTTTTTATTTTCAATACATTGACTTCTCAACAAGTTTTCAATAACCAAAACAAATGTTGTTTATTCCTGCCTACCCTTAGGGCATATGGACAACTGTCACTATGGCCCAACCATTGGGAGTAGGGAGGGCAATGACACAAGGAAACTTGAAACACAAAGACATGCCAAGTAACATTTCAAAATATTATTCTATTACTTTAGAATTACTCAGCAAGTCATATGATCTTTTTATGACTGTGGGACAGTGGTGTAAGAAGAGGGTGGCTGCTGGTAAAAAACTCACTTGGTTCCTTTTTTTTCCATAAAAAATAAATGTAATTTAGAAGAGAACAAAGAATAAAGGAATGAATTACTTTACTTTCATATGTTTTCTTTTAAAGTCGTGATTTGTACAACCTGTTTTTCCTTAGCTCTTTTCACATTTTCCATTCCTGGGTGAAGAGTCCAGAGTCCCAAACATCTCTGACATGCCATGTTCATCTTTCATGCATTTATAGAATGCTGTGGTTTTGCCCTGTTTGCATGGGCTTCAGTTGAGCATTGTCATTCCCTATTTGATTGCTTCCTGTTGCATTTTTTTTTTTTTAGTATGTCTGAAACTTGGCACCACCAGAGCAAAAAAGGCAACTTTTCACTGTAAAAGAATTAAGAACTCATTATAAACTATTTTTACTTATTAGAAAACAAGAGAATATTTTCTAAAAAGATAGAATGAGAAAGTGCCCAAATTGTTAATCATCTGTTTTCCAGATCAGAGTACCCATGAGTTAAAAAAATAAGAAAAGCTTGAAGTTCATTAAATCTAGCGTGGGAGGACAATATTTTCATGTCTTCACTGATTAGTTTCTCCCAAAATTTCCAACTTTTTTTTTTTAACTTAGCCAATTTTTTTCTCTGCTCAGTGAATCAAGGAAGGGACAATAGAAACTGAGGTCAAATGGGTTTTCTCTTCCTAACTTATGACTTTAAAAAAACCTGGATCCTTGTTGAAATAGAAAGGGCTCACAGCCTAGACAAAGTATTTTGGATAATACTTTAGTAAGAGCAAAACATTCTTGCTGACTGCTAAGAAAAAGGAGAGATAGAAAAGAACTCAACAGTGGTAGATCCCAACAACCACCTTCTTGGGCTGATTGTAGAATGGGAGTGGGAGTGCATATAGAAAACCTCCAAGTTGGTTTATGTCTCAATGCTCAGGTAGATCCTACAGACAGCATGTTACAAGAATAAAATTGTCTGTTTTCTCGAGGCCTTCGGCCTCTTCATCAGATTTCCCATACCCTAACACTATGCTGCAGAAACAACAGAATACTCTCCAAAGTGCCCAAAAGTACAAGTAAGGAAGGTAAGAGAGCTCTCAGATGTGAATAGACCATATATGTGAAACGGAGTTATATGACCTTGGGAACCTGTGTAGACTAGTGGCTGAGCCCCAAATAGGACAGTGGATATCTCTGTAGGTTATCACTATGGGTGAAAGGCACAAAGGTTCAGATGCCTGTGGTTTTGCACATTGGCTTCATTATCCGAGAAGACTGTTAAAACTTGAACTATCACACTCAATTTCTAGCCAGTAGGAAAGGTCTTCTTTCTCTGTTAAATTCTACATACAGCATTTCCTTACATCTCATCAGCCAAAGCAGCCATATAGTCATACCTAGCTGTAAAAAAAAAAAAAAAAAGGCTAGAGGATACAGTGTTGAGCTGGGTGGCAGTGTATCTGGTTGTTAAAAATTGTTTCTTAAGGAGTTCTCTTTCTGAGCACTTGTCTCCTCTCTGATACTGTTTCCTAGGAACTTTAACCATCTTCCCCAGACTCTCAACACCAACTTTTCAACTCAAGGAATTTCCTGGGTTTTGCCTGGGTTTCCCCTGATACATTACAATCTGGACTCTTCCTCACATCAGTAGGCTGTGGAAATTTTAGGGCTCACCTTACATGTTTATTATCATAAAGGATCACTTCCCTTCATTACCTGATATCCAGGATCTCAAAAACCTTTGTTTCATATATTTTATTTGCTTTTATTGTTCATGTGTTTCACGTAGGAAAAGTTAATCAGATCCCTGTTATTTTTTCTTGGCTGGGAGTGAAAGTTCTCTACCCTAGTCACTTTTTCTCCATCTATTTATTATTATTATATTCCATATTTTCCATCTATATGGTGCTTTGCAAATTATTTTGGTATTCTTTGCAATTTGCTAGGATGTAAAGTGAAGTTGGCATATACATATTATCTCCTGCAAGAAATGAAAGTGTTTTTGAATAGTCTTATTTCTACTTATGTCTACCTCTCTGCACAATTTGAGCCTGGGGGAGATGTGGATTAGTTCAAGAAGAGAATATATCTGGAGTGAAAGGGTGTGAACCTAAGAAAGTAGTAAGCAATACCCCGAAGAAGATTGTGTTGTAGAAAGGTCAAAGTGCATGATGAACAGATTAGATTGGAGAACTAATTAGATAACACTCCTGTGGATTTTTGCCTAATTCAAATTTGCACAAATTTTTGTAAAAAGTTTATAGCAATGAATGCATTATTGTAAAAAAAAAAAAGCTACAAAATTTAAGGGATTGGCAGTCAGATTACTCACATCTGGTTTTCATTCTGGCATAAAATATTTTCAAGGTAGGTAATCTACCATCTCTAAACCTGTTTCCTATTGTTGTATATGGGAGGAAATAAACTACTTGATTTTTTTCTATACTAAATGTCTAGGTTTTTGTGAAAGGTTTTATGAAAGTAGGTAAAGATGTCAGAGGGTCACTTTACACCTGAGATTTCCCTTCTAATTCTTGCAATTCTTGCTTATACTCAATTTTCCATATAAAACTTTCATGTAACTTCCAGGATTTGTGCAATCTGGAAAGTTAAAAGAACTACATTTTGGTGAGTACTAGGTTTGTTGAACTTTCCCCCCTCCCTACAACTCAAATATTTTCCAAATAACAACAGAAAAAGTGTCACATAGTAGAATTACTGCCCACAAATGAAATACAAAAGATTTCAGGATATAAATTGAGTTGACTATAATGACTGGATATGTTT
The DNA here is from genome assembly GCF_011100685.1 of Canis lupus familiaris. Taxonomy (NCBI): domain Eukaryota; kingdom Metazoa; phylum Chordata; class Mammalia; order Carnivora; family Canidae; genus Canis; species Canis lupus. Next base: position 79,329,449 of record NC_049222.1, on the reverse strand, counting down.
AATTGATAAACGATTCTTTATAAATTTGGGGGGACCATTGTGCCTGAGTTTCAATTTTAAGAGTGCACAATAGTTTTGTAGATATGAATTCTATTACTGCTATATTGTTTCTAATACATTTCACAGAAGCAAAATATCTTCAAACCACTAAACAACATCCACTTGCAAGTGAAGAGGGAAGAAAAGCTCATAAAACTGCAATAAAATATTTATTTGTCTTCAGCAATAGGATTAATTTTATCACTGTAGATTTATGACCCCAGAAATTCGTTGCTGGATATTTAATATATCAAAATAGCAGAACAAGGAGCTTGTATTAAGAAATGTGTTGTGAAACTTATGATTTACCAGAGAGAACAGATTTCTTTTTTTTTTTTTCATAAGACTTAATAAAACAGCAGCAAAATTGAATTAGTTTGGCATAAAGTTTAATTGCCTGACAAAAAAATTTGATACTGCTATTGCATTACTGTTTATGTACAACATATATTGGACTTGTGGATCATCCCCCCACCCCCCACTAGGCCTTCAGACTGGAGGAGCTAATGATGGCAATAGGATTGCAGTGTTAGTGTCTAGGAATCTTTCTTTTAATTGCATCTTCCTCTCATAAAGGAGGAAACGTTTACTATAATGACCTTTCCAAAAGGGAAAATAGACCTTTATAGCTTGCTGCCTTCCTAATGCAATTCCTTTGTTGAATGCCTATCTCTTCAGGAATTCCAGAGCTCTGCAGTGCTATAGTACTTTGAGATAGTTGTCTTAGTGACATTCAGTTGATGCATCTGGGAACTTGTTTTTTGTTTGTTTTTGTTTTTGTTTTTGTTTATGATGGAAATAGCCTGATAGCAAAAAGTCATAAAAGAACATAGTAAATTGACAACCTTCAAATTTTCTCTATTTTGAATTGTGGCTACAGCATTAGAATTACTCTCTTTCTGCTCACAATTTTTTTGAATACTTTGAGCTCCTATAAGAATTAGGTACATAGGAAAAAAAACAGTCTCTTGGGATTGTAATGTGGGAGCTAGACATCTTCACGTTCAGAACGGTTAGAGGAATATGGTCTGGCAGAAGCAGAGCAACCTCAGTCCCCATAATTCAGCTAGTAGAGAATTTGAGAGTAGTGCCACTAAATCATTGATGTGGCCATTGAGTTTGTGATGTGGTTGTAAACCGGAAGCCAGCTTAGTTCTTATCCATAAAACATAACAGCTAACCTTCTCAGGAATTGCTTTGTGAATTTCCAATCAGATAGGCAATCCCTAGAGGGTGGCTGAGTCTGGATCATTGTCATAGAAAGTAATTAAATAAAAACATATATCACAGCAGAGGGAAGGGGGGATTGGAGGGGAAGCCAATAATTCCCTTTAAGTTTGATTTGAATGAGAAGAAAAAAATTGGATTTATCTTCTCTTTTCTATCCTAATGTTTCCTGGGGTCGTGACAATTCATGTTTTTAAACTATGTCATAAAGAAACCATTTGGTTTCCTTCACACATTTGATCTTCTCTCTTGTCCCATTGCACGCTCTTGGTAGCAGGAACTATATGCAAATTGATGGAGTATACCTGATGAAGGCCAGCATTTTCAAGATTTGGGGTAAAATTTTTAAGATGTTCAGTGCTCTTACTTCTACCCCATCCCTATTTATTAATTTTCTCTCTAAAGAACATGTTAAAGATAACATAAAATATAAACTTGATTCAGTAACAACTAGCCGTTACACTTCTGTATGTTAAACCTTGCTGTGAGTGATTCATCAAAAACCAATGTGAAATTTTTGTCTAGGAGATTCTAGTTAGAAGTTAAAAAAAAAAAATGAAGTCCATAAAACTTGCATTAGGTTATGTTAGAAAAAGAGAGTATCAATTAACTTCAAGGTAACATGTTCACACATGCTAGAGTGCTAGAGTCTATTTCATTTCTCAGATCTTGACTAAAATGGCCAAATAGTTTAATAATAGGGAAATAAGTTTAATAATAGGGGAAAACTCACATCAACATCTCTTAATAAAAGAAAAGATTAAAAACTGCACCATATAAAAGGAAAATAAGATTATACAGTGTTAAAAATTATTCACAAAAGTTAAAAGCAAAAGATGGGTAAAGATATAAAGCATTCATTGAAATAAAAAGAAAGTCTAGAGATAGCAACATTAATGCCAGGCAAGGTAGAATTCAATGTCAAACATTTAAATGCACCCACAATACTGTATTATGGATGAAGGGCACAATATTCAGAGAAAATATATAAACTTGTGCCCCTTGCATAAAAATAACCAACATAAAATATGTAAAATAGTCAAAATATTCAGTTGGTAGAAATCCAAAAGAAGTTGAAAGGAATACAGTACTAATGGAAGACAAATACAGTTTGTATCATCTTGGAGATATCAATAATACAAAAAAAATACAAAAAAAATTAATAAATAAATCAGTATCCTACAGAGATTAGCCTTTCTTTCCCAACACTCAAAACACTTGCAAAGAATTGGTTATGTATTAAGCTAAATGGAGGAATCCAAAACCTTGCAAAGTGTTGCAAATGCAGTGGATACATTTTCTGACTATAAGAAGAAAATAATAGCAAAATAAAATGAACAATACTCATTAACTTGACTGTCTTCTGAGTTTTGCAGGATTATAACTATTTCTAGGAGTATTTCCTTGCATATTCTTTCAGAGAATTATTCTTTTTTAAAGATTTTATTCATTCATGAGAGACAGAGAGAGAGAGAGAGAGGCAGAGACACAGGCAGAGGGAGAAACAGGCTCTACACAGGGAGCCCAATGTGGGACTTAATCCCGGGTCCCCAGGATCATGCCCTGAGCTGAAGGCAGGTGCATAACCCCTGAGCCACCCAGGTGTCCTAGAGATAATTTCTTAATAGAAAACCGTTCTCTGTGATCATCTCATTGACCTCATTCAGTACTTTTATAGGTAATTAATAACATTTACAGTGTAATTCTTTTTGGCCACTATGTATCCAAATAGCTCTAGCTCTGGCAATGAGTTAAATCCCTGAGCCTGTCACATGTGCATTGAACAGGATGTGCCACTGTCAGTCCTAAAATGCCACTAAATCCTGTTTATTCTTCTTATGTGTGTCCCTATTTTCAAAATGTTTTTTATTTTCTAACATTTAAAAGTTAAACTGATAATTTTTCTAAATAATTCTTAGACCAAGAGAAAATATAGATGTAAATTATATAATATACAGTAAAATGTCAGCAGTAAGAACTTTACATATCAAAATTTATGAGAGATTTCCAAAATTACACTCAGAGGAAAATAAATTTCTCCATATGATTTAAAAATTAAAGAAAAAAAGTAAAAATTTAAAATTTTTAATTTTATTTAAGAAGTTGCAAAAAGAATATCTAAAATAAAGCAGGGGTTGGCAAACTCTAGTCTGAGGGCGAATTTCAGCCCAACATCTGTTATGGTAAATAAGGTGTTACTGGAACATAGCCATGCTCATTCATTTATGAATTGTCTATGGCTCCTTTTGTGCTCCAAGAGCAGAGCTGAGTAGTTGTGACAGAGGCCGTTTGGCCTGCAAAGCCATACAGCCTTTTACTATATGGTCTTTACAGAAAAAGTTTGCTGGCCCTTAATCTAAAGCATTCAAAAATTATTATTAAATATGAAACTATAATAATTTGGCAGATAAGACTATAACTGAAAGATATATCAGTTGTTGTTTTTTAAAGATTTTATTTATTTATTCATGAGAGACAGAGACAGAGATAGAGAGAGAGGCACAGACACAGGCAGAGGGAGAAAGCAGGCTCCATGCAGGGAGCCCAGCATGGGACTCCATCCTGAGTCTCCAGGATCACACCCTAGGCCAAAGGCAGCACTAAACAGCTGAGCCACCTGGGCTACCCTCAGTTGTTGTTTTAGTACATAGAAAACTATGCAATTTTGTAAATCTTATTTTTTTAGTATTGTCTCAAACTAAAATATTGGGTAAAAAGCATAATAAAACACACAGTTTTTTTTTTTTTTTGCATACAGGTGGAAAATTCTAAGAAAATATTGGTAAATATAATTTAACAGTATATTCAACTATTAGTAACTTTCAGCCAAGTTAAGATTTATTATTTTTTTAATGTAAGTAAGTAAATATGCTAATATGCCTAATCACATCATATAGGTCAAAGTGAGAAATTATATATTAATCTCAACAGATACAGAAAACAATTGGTCTGATATAAATATTAGAAAAATATTACCCTAGATATAGGAAGATACATTCTTAGTATGACATCAACACCCAGTATTATTTTCACAGCTGGAAACATCAGAGATAGTCTCATTAAAGTCATAAGTAATATAAAAATGCCTTTAATTTTCATGACTAAAGAAAAAAGTTTGTAAAAGCTCTAGCTAGTAGTCTAGGACATGAAAAATTTTAAAAGGAAAATATAAAATTGTTCTTTTCTGATTATATGACTGTATGTCTTGAAAATAAACTAAGTCAGAAAATTAATATTAATATATTAATATGATCTGACCTTTGAACCCCAAATTTTTTCAATTGGCAGAAGACTCCAATTCAGTATTATATGTTGCATTTACTTACCATACGTCTCTTTATTCATCTTCAACCTAGAATATCACTTCATTCTTTCTTTGTATTTTATATCTTGACACTTCTGAAAATTATAGAACACTTATTTTGTAGAATATCCCTTAATTTGGGAGTGTCTGGTGTTTCCTCATATTATGTTCAAGTTATGCATCTCTGGCAGGTCCAGGTTCCCTAAGTGCCTTCCTTACCATTAGGTTATTGCTGTTCTCAGTTTCTTTCTCTTTGTGGAAAGGACTGTAGAGATTTTTAGATGTATATTCACACACATCACTATCATCTATCTATCTATCTATCTATCTATCATCTATCATCTATCTGTCTATCATCTATCTATTTTATTTAAGAAGTTACAAATAGATATCTATCTATCTATCATCTATTCTATCTGCAAACAATGAGCACATACTGACACCTCCAAGCAATCCACCACTGCAGAATTTATACTAGTTTCTCCCATTCTATATTTGTAGCTCTCTTCTCCAATAATGATATAACTGACTCCCATCACCCTTAATTTACTGATGTGATAGTCTCCCTGTATCAACAAATCACCCATTGCTGCTGCCACCCCCACCCCTGCAGATCCCTCTTCACCCAACCAGGGTTCTAATACTCTATATCTGACCATTACCATTACCCTCCTTACCTCACCTGTACTCTGATGCCCCACAGGCATATCCCTCCCTCAAAATCTTTCTTTACCCAGCCTGGGTTTCAACATCCCATGGTAGACAGCTAACATACACAATTACTTTCCTCCTCCTTATCCCAATGGCACTCTGCCTGACTATAGCGGGTTGCCCTTTCATAGGTAGCCTCCTTACCCACCTTAGGCTCTGCCACCCTGCTCTGGAATGTCCTTTTATGCATTTGTCCTTCGCATTCTTCTTGGATTCGGGTATTCTGCTTGGGTCCCTGGAGCTTCCACTTCATACTCTCCATGTCATAGCGGATGCCTGCCTTTCTTGAGCCCATCAATATCTTTAAAATTGTATGTTGAAGAAGGGAAGGAAAGGAAGAGGAAGATGTCACCATGTTTCTTGAGAAATAAGAGAATCAAATAAATGAAAAAAATGATCAATTTCTCACATTTTTCAATAATTTTAAGAAATCATTGAAATGATTCTAACTTTTACAGAAAAGTTATAATCTGAAATACAAAAAAAGTGAACATCTTCCTTACATTAGGGTTTTAAGGTATAAAACCGAGGAGCATACATTCAAAATCATGGCAAATAAATAAAAGGGGAGTATATTGTAAATAATCATACAACAAATACTGCATAAAATTATTATTATTGCAATGATCAAAACACTTTTACAAAACAATAAAAAATACCTCAATGGTAAAACAGGCATAGCTTATGAATGGAAATTTACATTTAAAAAGTACAGACTAGGGCAGCCCGGGTGGCTCAGCGGTTTAGCGCCGCCTTCAGCCAACGGCCTGATCCTGGAGACCCGGGATCAATTTCCACATCGGGCTCCCTGCATGGAGCCTGCTTCTCCCTCTGCTTGTGTCTCTGCCTCTCTGTGTGTGTGTGTGTGTGTGTCTCTCATGAATAAATAAATAAAATCTTAAAAAAAATAAATAAAATAAATAAAAAGTACAGACTACCAATAATGATGAAAGAAATGTTCAACCTCTCTAGCAAAAAATGCTTTAAAAATAACAGTAGTAATAAACCACTTTTCCTTTCAAAGTGACATATTGAAATGAGAAACAAGTAGAATGGTTGGCAAATATAGATAGTCTAATACACTGCTTGACAACATGTAAATCGAAAAAAACATTTTTGAAGGAAAAATTTGTATCACATATATTAAAAATATAAATAACCTTTGAACTAGTAGCTATACTTCTAGCAATTAACCTCAGCAAATAATCAGATGCGGACAAGATTTCTGATGGTGTTTATTTCAATATTTAATATGGAGATAAAAATAATATATGATATGTAAATATAGATATATGTTTAATATAGAAATTTTTTAAAAACAGCTTTTGGCCTAAAATAAGGAATTGGTTAAATTAATTCTGCTATATAAACAGATATAATATTAAGTAATAAAATAATTTTTGGAAATCATAAAATTACTTTATTATATGAGGAAAGTACAAGATAATCAGCAAAATACATGTTTCTTTTTTCTTCTAAAGATTTTATTTTTATGTAATCTTTACACCCAATGTGACACTGAAGCTTACAAGTCTGAGATCAAGAGTCACAAGCTCTATTGACTCAGCCAACCAGGGTGGCCCTAGAATATAAGATTCTGTGTGCACATTTGTATTTTGTGTTTGTGTATAGAACTGGATCTATATATTTATGGGGATACATATAGAAGAAAATACACCACCATGTTAACTATGATTTATTTAGGGTTTATTTCTATTCCTTTCTTTACTTCTTTACCAGATTTTCTACCATGAACATAGATAACTACTGTATTACTTTCCTATTGCTCCTCAAATTGCCACAAACTTGGTGACTTAAAATAACACCAATATATTCTCTCATAGTGGTGGTCAAAAGTCCAGAATTGGTTTCATTGGGTAAAACCAAGGTGTTGGTAGGGTTCCACTACCAAATATATTCCTTGGCTTATGGCCATTTATAGTCTTCCATTTATAAAGAATACCACTCAAGGATCCCTGGGAGCTCAGAGGTTTAGCGCCTGCCTTCAGCTCAAGGTGTGATCCTGGAGTTGTGGGATCGAGTTCCACATCAGGCTCCCTGAATGGAGCCTGCTCCTCCCTCTGCCTGTGTCTCTGCCTCTCTCTCTCTCTTTCTTTCTGTGTCTCTCATGAATAAATAATAATAATAAAAAGAATACCACTCAGTCTCTGACTCCATCCCCACATCACCTTCTTCTCATACTCCGACTTTCCTATAAGGATAATGTAAGGACAATTACAACATTCTAGATTATCTAGTCTTAAGGATAATTCAGGATAACCTTCCTATCTGAGGATTTTTAGTCCAATCAGATCTGCAGTTTCTTTTGTCAAATCGAGTGGCATTCCCAGGTTCCCAGGATTAGGACAGGATACAGATATATTTGAGGGCCACTCTTCAGCTTACTTCAACTATTACTATTATTAAATTAGTTATCACTGTAGATATGCATGCTTCACTATAACAATCCTTCAAGAGGAATTTATTTTTTTAATGTTATGGAACATAATATATATTACTAGAAGATACAGGTGAAGAAGAGGAAAAGATATATTCTGAGTGCTCAGTATATGTTTTGAAATTCAATCTGGGTGATTTACAAGAACAAAGACATAAATAAGCATTTATGATTGAGGAGAGAAATTTAGGAACCCCTACCAGCATGTTCTGAAAGAACCCCTGCCACAAGAAGAAAACCATGAGGACTGTCACTAATATTTCATGTAGGCCAACCACACTGATACCTACAGAATTCTGATGATACTTTTTATTCAATAATATATGTCTGCTTTCAGGAAAATGATCCCAGGGACAGCTACTGAAAATTTACCATAGAGACAATAGCTATACTAAATATATAAAGATATTCCCCACTCAAAAATATCAGAATATATTGTTTGCTAGCAAAAATTAATCTATAGCAATGTCCATACCAATGTTAGATATCACTACAAGAAAGGAAACCATCTCACTGCACATTAAAGGAACTCACAAAAATTTACACGTAGTCATATTTAGTGCCCTAAAATCATGTTATTTATGTTATTCATCTGTTATTCATTGCATCAGAGAGCGCTGTTATAGTATTGAGGAAGCAAACTGGCTAGGTGCAAAACTACGTATATTATGATCTCAAACATCTTAAAAATAACAAAAAGAAGCTAAAGAAAGTAAAAGCAATATCAAAATATGTATTGTGGATCCTTAAGATGGTGGAGTTATGTGACTATTACTTTTTGGAGTTTCCAACCCTGCCGTTGTTTATACTATATTTTTATAATCAGAAAGGGGAAAAAACACAATAAAAGGTATTGAATTGGCTTCCTGTAAATATTGACTCAGTTATTGAGTGAAGGGAAGTGTTACAACCTGGGAATCTTTCATTTTCCACTGTGCATCAGTCCAGAGGAGAAAAAAACATGCCACCCTTTTTGTTTAGAGGGTGCACCATTACATCCACTAAGTGGAAATGATGATCGTTATCTGTTAGGTGACCTGGAAAAGGAGGAGATCTAGCAATTCTGGATATATTCTACTTTATAAACATTAAAAGAAATCCATCCCCAGTGGGAAATGTAACCCTGAAAAAAAAGGAGGGGGTTAGATCTAAGCAGAGAGCTATATACTCACAGATATTATCAAACGACAGAAAATAAAAGGATTATGTGTTACAAATTCTTTAGCCTAAAAAGATACAATATGATACAGTATGCTCCCCTCATCTGTACTATGATATTTATGGGGGTCCCCAATGCTTGCCATAGACAGTACATACGAAACAATTTTACTCTATTTTCTTTATCAAGTTTTCATTAAAAATTCGTATCATAATTCATTGTGCCTTTACTTCCATTTAGTCCTCTTTGTATGAAGCAGGACAATATTTCATGCTCGAGAATTCACAATAAACATTTCAAAATGTCAAGCTATATCTGCTTATTCATAATTAAATAAATCAGCCTTTTAATCCTTTAATCTATTCTAGAAACAGAATAATTAAGCTAGAACAGGGATTGTTCCATCTGATTCAAAACATTTTGAGGTCAGAGTCTCAGAAGAGAAATTTTTCACATGTTTATTTGCTCTAATTCGCATAATTGGTATGTTAAAATGAACAAATTAGAAACGAGCAACCAGAGGGTGCTGGATTAGCATGAGTCTTAAAAGCTTTGCAGCTTCTTCATATAATTATTGAGGAGGCATGTTTAATTAGTATACCACACATTAGTAACAATTAAACATAGTCAGGGTCAGGAAATTAACCCTTTTACGATTTAAAGTTGGCATTTTAATTTTATAGTACTCTCTCAGCACAGCAGAAATGTTCATTTATTTCGATATAGTACTCTGATACTGTTATAACATTAAAAATCACTCTCTTTGATATTATTGTAATACACTAGTTTACAGGTAGGAAGATGAGATTTTAGTTTCTAGAGATACCTATATGACTCTCATAAATGTGAAAGTTCAGTACTTAAAGGAATGAGGATGCACGTACAATTTCAAGTGACTGTGCTTTGCTAGCTGGACTCTTTCTGAGTCGAGTGAAAAATAGAATGGAAAGACTTACATAGTTGCTCCATTTCCTAATCTCACATCTTGTACCTCAATTGAAAGGGGTTAAGAGCCCATTAAATTCTCTTCTTGGTCCATAAGCTTCTTTTCAGTACCTTTCCCAGGTTGCAAAGAAAATTTCCTGAAGGTTAGCCATTAAAGATTACTGTACTCCTGAAAATCCTTGACTTATGTCTTGAAACATGGGGTCATTTTAATTATCTATGGATGAAAGACAGTGGTTTGACTTCAACTGACTTTAGGTGTCTCTTATGATGTATAACATCATAAGGTTTGGAAATACTGACTCCTTCATTACAGTGTGAGGAATGCTGCATTTTCTCAGCTTTTAGTTTTTATTTTTACCCTGTGTGGTTGATGACTACCGATGCATCAATTCTAATTTCTATGGATAAAGAAATGAGAATAAAAAACAACCACAAATTTGAAAAGCAGGCTTATAGATATTACCCTTATAGTTTCCATAATGGAGGGATCCTCCCTTTGATCAAAGATATTCAAACTGCTCTCAATAATTATTATAATAACCAAAGGATAAAGAAGGTGGTAGAGGTATGAAAGTACTTTGTGATCATTTATGTGTATACAATCTTTCATATTGAATGGTGATATCTGATTTATGATCTCAAACTTAAAAAAAAAGATTGTATTTATTTGAAAGAGAGAGAGTGAGAGAAAGAGAGAGAGAGAGAGAGAGAGCAGAAGCAGGGGGAGGGGCAGAGGGAGAAGCAGGTTCCCAGCTGAGCAGGGAGCCCAAGGCAAGGCTCAATCCCAGGACTCTGGTATCATGACCTGAGCCAAAAGCAGGCCTTAACAGACTTAGCCACTCAGGAGCCGCAATCTCAAACTTTTTTTAAAGATAGTTCTCAAATGGAAGAGAGATTGCCACCCTATTGACTACACATTTCTATTAATTGCATATGCAATATATTTAATATGGATGAAATTTATATTTATTACAGAGTTGTCCCATGTTAATTGTGATTAATATTTGGCCTTTTCTATGGAAGGTGAAAATAAGAAATAAAAGCAAGATGAGTTGTGTGGAGACATATGAACCAGAAAAGGTGTTTTTACATCTGAGGCCATATTATGTCATTGGGATGAATTTACCAAAGCCCAGGATCTATCCTTCAGATCTGAGACTTGGAATCATGAAATTTTTAGGATGCTGACTACAATTTCTGTTCCCAGGGAAAGACACATTACACTAGCAAACATGAATAACATTTGAAAATAGAATGTCAGGACACCTGGGTGGCTCAGCAAGTTGAGTGTCTGCCTTTGGCTCAGGGTGTGATCCTGGGGTCCTGGGATCAAGTCCCACATCGGGCTCCCTGTGAGGAGTCTGCTTCTCCCTCTGCCTGTGTCTCTGCCGCTCTCTGTGTGTCTCTCATGAATAAATAAATAAAATATTTTAAAAAATAAATAAAAGGAAAATAGAATGTCAAGTTATGAATGTAATGATAAATTAAAATTTTAAAAATTACAACATTCTATGCCTCCATTTTTGGATGATAAGATGGAGAATAATGTCCAGTTGGTCATCTGCTTATGAGTTCAGTGAAATTTTCCATGAGGAGATAGCATCCAGTCAGAGCAAGAAAGATATAAAGCAGCAAGCCATGTCAAAAGGAAGGTATTATCATTCTAGACCAGGAAATAAACCTAGAAGAGGTTCTGTGTGGCTAGAGTATGTATCGCATGAGCAAGAGAGTGGTCTGTGATTCAAAGTAAATTTCACTTCTCTTTTGTAAATCTATGACCCCTCCACCCTACTTCCCAATCACAGAAATGAACATATCTCTAAGGTCCTTCCTGCATTCCATGACAGTCCTCTTTATGTGTGCCCAGAAACAATTCTACTGACTTCCTTTCACCCAGCTGCCACTACACCGGAGCCAGAGGTAATAGAAAAACTTGTGCAATCACTCCATTGGGGTTGGCTACCTCTCTCCAGTGACAATGGTTATAATCTCATCATGGCCACTAGGGAGGGGATATTGTTCTCTACACTGCTTGGCTCCACATCTGGGGCATGGGCTTTTTTATAGTTCTCCCTCAGTGCAGCTGAGGCCAGATTAGTCCATTTGAATGCGGCTTTACTGAAGCTTAGGGATAATGGAAGAGATTTCAAACTATCTCACAACTTCAGATGACCCTAGAGCCTCTTATAGGACCAGTTATTGGCCTGGATCCCAGCCTATCCATGTCTGTCAAGGGACAGTGTGCCACTCAATACCAGATCTGCTGTAGAACCTTCAAAGTCATGAGGTTCAAGCTAAATTCCCTCCTAGCTCCAGAGGGAACAAATGGTGTCTTCAGTCATAGCTTCAGGCCTAATTCTGCAAGTCTTAATTCTCTATTGTAGGATTAATCTCATGTCAGGATGATTAATAGCAGAAACATCTATTCTACTGAGATGTGATCTGGCTCGATTGTCCTTAATAAGCCAGATAATCATGGAATAATCTTACACTTTTAATACAGTTCCCAAAGCCTGTATATGTTCTAGGATTGTCACTTCTCATCTCTTATGCTATGATAGCCAAAACGACATGGCCAAAGACAGAAAATCTGAACCCACTTACTAATTTAACTCTTACCCAGCCAGCCTTTTGATGTGCACTCCCAAATTTTACCTCTGGGTACACTACTTTTTCTACATTTTTATAGGTGACTAACTTTTAATTTTTTAGTGCCATCTTCTAACTTCATATATATTATGAAAATAACTTCACTGGATAATCATATTACAGTCAAAATGTACAGCCCTGTGAGTCATTCTTTCACATTTAGATGACTATCTTTCTATATTCCATTTTAGAAAATATATTGATCCCATAGTTTAACACTATTTTAAAAAATGTTTTTTAAGTGTTTATTTAAATTCAATTAATTAACATAGAATGTATTACTGGTTTCAGAGGTAAAGCACAGTGATACATAGTTTAACTTTTAATCACCACTCCTTTTCAAGTCCTTGGGAGATATTTCTTTGTCACTGACATGCACAAACATCATTTTTCCTCATGGAAGGAAAAAAGCCAATATCCTACAGAGTTTCTTAACTGAGCAGTTAATATAAAACTACTGGCTCAAATCTGTCTTCTCTGGGTGAAGTGGGAACACGTAAGAAAGATTGGCCTAAGTCTAAACTAGGAAGGCACCCAAGAAAACATTTAAGTAGTTTTAGAAAACTAAAATCGTAGGGTGGTTTCCTTTCACTCATCAAGGGTTATTCAACCTCTATTGAGGTCAGAGTCGGGGGAGAGGAGAGCGAAGCACAGAGGGTGGAGGCAAGGGCGAGTCACCTCATCTCTCCCTCCTTTGGACCTTCCTTCCTCCTGGATTCCCATCCCTTACACTCAAAATGCAGATTTCAGGTTCTGTGCGTGCAGCCAGAACCTGTGGCTACTTCCACATTCCAGTCACTGAGACACAGAAAATTTGGCACAAAGTCTGGTTCAACCCACCCCACTCACATAGGTCAATTCTTTCTCTACTGCCGAGACAAAAAGACACACGAGCAAAGGCAGATTAGTGAGAACAAAGTTTTATGGATATAGAGGTATATCTACGTAATCTGGGAAAGATAAGAGCCCATTGAGGCTCTGATACAGCAAAATCCATTTACTATGACACAGAATATGTGGGGGAATATCTGTTCTGTAGAGGTTGAGATTCATGACAAAAGAAAGGAACCAGTTGGTGGCGGCTCCTAGACAGGCTATGAAGGTTCCCTAGCCCTGGGAGGCCTGTAGCCCTGCCGCCCTGTGATACCTGCAGCCCTGCATCCCTGCTGCCCTGCTGCCCTACAGCCCTGCGGGCCTGTGAGGCCTGTAGCCCTGCCCCCCTGGAGGGCGGTAGCCCTGCTGCTCTGGGAGGCCTGAAAAATTGTTGCCCTGTTGCCCTACAGCCCTGCTCCCCTACGAGGACTGCAGCCCTGCCACCCTGCTGCCCTGCCGCTCCTCCGCCCTTGGAGGCCTAAAACCCTGTAGCCCCACAGCACTGGGAGGCATGCAGCCCTGCCCTCTGCTGCCCGGCGACCTGCCGCCCTGCTTCCCTGCAGCCTTACCGTCCTGTGAGGCCTGGACACCGCCGCCCTGGGGGCCGACAGCCCTGCCACCCTGCCGCCCTGGGAGGCCTGTAGACCTGCTGCCCTGCTGCCCCGTAGACGTGCTGCCCTGCTGCCCTGCTACCCTGCCTGGTGCCATGCAGCCCTAGCGACCTGGGAGGCCTGCAGCCCCGTTGCCCTAGGAGGCCTGCAGTCCTGCCACCCTGTTGCCCTACAGCCCTGCTGCCGTACAAGGACTGCAGCCCTGCCGCCCTGCTGCCCTGCCGTACTGCCGCACTTGGAGGCCTAAGGCCCTTCAGCCCTGCCACCCTGCTGCCCTGCAGCCATGCTGCCCTGCTGCCTTGCTCCTTGGCTGCCCTGGGAGGCCTGTAGCCCTGCTGCCCTGTGATACCTTCAACCCTGCATCTCTGCAGCCCTGCCGCCTTGCGATACCTGTAGCCCTGCCACCCTGGAAGGACTACAGCCCTCCTGCCCTGCGGCCTTGCAGCCCAGCTGCCCTGCCTCCTGGCCGCCCTGCGAGGCCTGCAGCCCTGCCGTTCTGCGAGGCCTACCACCCTGCATCCCTGCTGCCCTGCAGCCCTGCGGGCCTGTGAGGCCTGCAGGCCTGCCCCCCTGGAGGACCATAGCCCTGCGGCCCTGCAAGGCCTGTAGCATTGTTGCCCTGTTGCCCTACAGGCCTGCTGCCCTACGAGGTCTGCAGACCTGCCGCCTTGCTGCCCTGTAGCTCTGCCGCAGTGCCATATCTGCAACCCTGACGCCCTGCGAGGCCTGCAGCCCTGTGTCCCTTCTGCCCTGCAGCCCTGCTGCCCTGCTCTACTGCCCTGCAACCCTGCCTCCCTGCAGCGTTGATGCCCTGGGAGGCCTGTAGCCCTGCCACCCTAGGAGGCTTGCAGCTTTGCCGCACTTTGCCCTGAAGCCGGGCGGCCCTGTGAGGCCTGCAGCTCTGCGGCCCTGCACCCTGAGCCCTGAACCCTGAGAGGCCTGAAGCACTGCTTCCCTGAAGCGCTGGAGCCCTGGGAGGCCTGAAGCACTGCTGCCCTGCTGCCCTGCATCCCTGCCGACCTGCTGCCCCACAGTCGTGATGCCCTGGGAGGCTTGAAGCCCTGCACCCTGCTGCCCTGCATCCCTGCCGACCTGCTGCCCCACAGTCGTGATGCCCTGGGAGGCTTGAAGCCCTGCACCCTGCTGCCTAGCCTCCCTGCCGCCCTGCCGCCCTGCTGCCCTGCAGCCCTGCCTTCCTGCTGCCCTGTAGCCCTGCTGCCCTGCTCTGCTGCCTTGCAACCCTGGCTCCCCTTGCCGTGCAGCCCTGAAACTCTGAGAGGCCTGCAGCCCTGCTGCCCTAGGAGGCTTGCAGCTTTGCCACCCTTTGCCCTGAACCCAGGAGGCCCTGTGAGGCCTGCAGACCTGCCGCCCTGCACCCTGAGCCCTGCAGCCCTGCGAGGCCTGTAGCACTGCTGCCCTGAAGCCCTGGAGTCTTGGGAGGCCTGAAGCAGTGCCACCCAGCCGACTGGCCTCCATGCCTTCCTGATGCCCTCTGCCCTGCAGCCCTGCAGTCCTGCCTCCTTGGGAGACCTGCAACCCTTCCACCTGCTGCCCTGACCCGAATGCCCTGTGAGGCTGGCCATCCTGCCGCCTTGCTGTCCTGCAGCCCTGCCACCCTGCTTCCCTGGGAGACCTGAAGCATTGCCGCTCTGCTGCCCTGCATCCCTGCCAAACTGCTGCCCCGCAGTCATGATGCCCTGGGAGGCTTGAAGCCCTGCCACCCTGCCGACTGGCCTCCATGCCGCCTTGACGTCCTACTGTTCTTCAGCCCTGATGCCCAGTGATACCTACAGCTCTGCTGCACTGGGAGGCCTGCGACCCTGACTCCATGCTGCCCTGTAGCCCTGACGCCCTGTGAGGCCTGCAGCCCTGCGGCTCTGCACCCTGAGCCCTGCAGCCATGCGAGGCCTGTAGCACTGCTGCTCTGAAGCCCTGGAGCCTTGGGAGGCTTGCAGCCCTGCCTCCCTGCTGCCCTGCAACCCTGCTGCCCTGCTGACCTGCCTCCCTGCTGCCCTGCTGACCTGCCTCCCTGCTGCCCTGCAGCCCTGCCTCCCTGCAGCCCTGCTGCCCTGCAGCCCTGCCGACCTGCTGCCTTGCAGTCCTGCTGCCCTGCGAGGCTTGCAGCCCTTCCACCCAGTTGCCCTGCACTCCTGCCACCTTGGGAGGCTTGCAGCCCTGCCTCCCTGACTGCCCTGCAGCCCTGCTGCCCTGCTGACCTGCAGCTCTGCTGCCCTGCAACCCTGCCTCCCTGCTGTCCACACAGGTGATTTGATATTTTAGTGATTTAGATCAGAGCTGGGCTGATTATTGAAAAGGACCTGTTCTAGTGCGCTTAAGCAGCACAATAAATTCTAAGTCAACTGAAATTTCTAACACACATAGACAGAGCAGGCATGTATGTGCTCTTTTTCCATTTGCTTCTCCGGGCTCAAATCTGTCTTCTCTGGGTGAAGTGGGAACACGTAAGAAAGATTGGCCTAAGTCTAAACTAGGAAGGCACCCAAGAAAACATTTAAATAGTTTTAGAAAACTAAAATCGTAGGGTGGTTTCCTTTCACTCATCAAGGGTTATTCAACCTCTATTGAGGTCAGAGTCGGGGGAGAGGAGAGCAAAGCACAGAGGGTGGAGGCAAGGACGAGTCACCTCATCTCTCCCTCCTTGGGACCTTCCTTCCTCCTGGATTCCCATCCCTTACACTCAAAATGCAGATTTCAGGTTCTGTGCGTGCAGCCAGAACCTGTGGCTACTTCCACATTCCAGTCACTGAGACACGGAAAATTTGGCACAAAGTCTGGTTCAACCCACCCCACTCACATAGGTTCATTCTTTCTCTACTGCCGAGACAAAAAGACACACGAGCAAAGGCAGATTAGTAAGAACAAAGTTTTATAGATATAGAAGTATATCTACGTAATCTGGGAAAGATAAGAGCCCCATTGAGGCTCTGATACAGCAAAATCCATTTACTATGACACAGAATATGTGGGGGAATATCTGTTCCGTAGAGGTTGAGATTCATGACAAAAGAAAGGAAGCAGTTGGTGGCGGCTCCTAGACAGGCTATGAAGGTTCCCCAGCCATGCGCAGAGCACAGAACAGTGGACCAAGAACTTGCACACACAGCGCTGGCTCACCAAAGTCAGAGGGGTGCCCTGACTAGGGGCAGGCCCACATGTTCCAAGAGTGGAGATTTCTCTCTAAAAGGCATGGCGGTATCCCCCATTGCACCACCAGTGCTGTGGCTTGCGGGGGTTCTGTGTGCTCTGTAGGAATGGGGGACCGTGATGATGTCCAGTCGCAGTAGGTACGGTGCTGTTCCCGGGAGCACCAGGGGCCTTAGACACAGGTAGGCCCCCAGGGGTCTGAGGGCGGTTGCCGATACAGAGGGCTGCCATCATAGACACGATGATGTTCTCATCTGTGCTTGCATCAGGTGGGCCCCCGGTATGCTGACATAAAGCAGGAATTCCAGGTCTTCCAGTCGTGGGAGTGATGTTGTTCCCCGCCTTCACACCACTTACCTGCTGGGCAGGTGGGCCCCGGGTGCCTGGCGGGAAGGTAGAACTAGAAGTGCATCGAAGCACTGAGATCTCGGTGCTGCTTCTTGCAACTAAAAGTGAGGTCGTGTGGCCAGGCAAGGCCCTGGTGCTCTGTAAGAGGGAAACACGCACGAGCTTGGACACACAGACCTTTGTGGTGGTGGCGTTTCCACACGGAGAAGTGCTGTGGCTTGGGGGGGGGTCCTTCCCCGGATTTTGTTCTTCCTGGTGATCCTTGGGGGCACGTACTGGCAGTGGGCGCACCAGCGCCTCCAACAGGGGGAATGGTGGTGTTTCCCATCACAGTACCGCCTGTGATTTGGGCAGGTGGGCCCCTGGTGCCTGGATGGAAAGTGGCACGAGAAGCATGTCCCAATACTGGGACAGTACTAGCCCTTCCTATAGCAGCAGCTGGACTTCCATGCGATGGATTGGAGGCTATCTGACCAAGAGGACGAGCCGAAGGGGTGCTGGATGTCGCCTTCAGTCCAGCTCCAACGTTGAATGCTCCTGATGCCTGTGAGGGAATGGACCCTGGTGTGGACACATTAAGCCCATCCATGGGGATTGCAGGTCCCGCCAACATCTGTGTGTCTGTAGTGGTATCCGGGCGTGGTGAGCCACTCGGGACTGCAGGTCCCACAAAGGTCTGAGGGCCTGTGGTGTTAGGTTTTACTGGTGAGCGACTGGGGACTGCAGGCCCCACGACGGTCTGTGGGCCTGTCGTGGTACCCGTAACCGGTGAGCTACCGTTCCCAGTGCTAGGGATCCCAGTGGGACCTCCAAAGCCAGTCGTGGTAGCACGAGGAGTGTGGAGAATACCTGGCTGGTTACCAAAGGCCGTCTGCTTGTTGACAGTGGTGCCAAAAGGAGAGCCCGCAAACCCCGATTGCATTGTGGTCCCTCCGGGTGGCTGAGTTATAGGAGTGGCCAGGCCGATAGCCTGTGTTGGGGCAACTGTTTTTCCTAACAGGGAGGAATTGTTAGGCTGTTGCCCATTGTGACCTCCAATTGTGGGCTGAGAGGCGATTCCTGGGTTGGGATGCATCGGAACGGGGGTCTGTATGCTGGCCGACTTTTGAGGGAAACTGGTAGAGCCGTGGGCCAAGGCAGTGCTGCTGGTAGGTGGTGTGTTGCCAGAACCGGGACGTACCTTGTAAAATGACGAGTGGTTCTTCTGGGACCCAGGGGGGGAGTGAAAGATGACAGCCCGGGAGGGAGATGTGGTATCCATGGCATCGGGGTCAGAGTGAGGGGCGATTCCTGGGTTAGGATGCATCGAAACGGAGGCCTGTATGACGGCTGACTTTTGAGGTAAAGTGGTAGAGCCATGGGCCAAGGCAGTGCTGCTACTGGGTGGTGTGTTGCCAGAAGCAGGAAGCGCCTTGTAAAGTGGCAAGCGGTTCTTCTGGGACCCAGGGGGGGTGTGGAAGATGACAGCCCGGGAGGGAGATGTGGTATCCATGGCATCGGGGTCAGAGTGAGGGTTGAGGTTTGCAGAGGTGCTGCCCACTGGAGTGGTGGTGGCTCCAGAACTCAGGTTGGGCAAGCCAGTGGCGATAGGAGCACCGGGAAGAAAAGCTGTTGGCTGCCTCCCAGCAAGAGTCCCATGTGTGGGCTGAGGGGTGATGTGGAGGCTGAAGAGTTGATCAGGAAGTGGGGTGGGGCCGGGGGCCATCGACGCAGGTAGACTGGCGGAGGCTGCAACTTTCGCAGGGCATCTGCGCTTCATACTGCGATGGCCCCGGGAACACGGAGGACAGCTCATGCTGGAGTGTGGGGGCGCGCGGACGATGACAGCCCGGGAAGGAGACGTAGTGTCCATGTCCACGACAGCAGGATTTGAAATAGGCTTGGAGGTCAAAGTAGATGACTTTGCTGCGATGGTAGAAGAAGTCGGTTTAGAGGTGCCAGGCCGGACTGCAACGACAGAGCTCCCTGTGGAGCGGCCTGGAAGAGGGGTCGTTAGGAAAAGAGGGGGAGAGTCTACACACATAGGGGTTGGGGATTCTTTTGCGCAGGAGGGTGGGTGTAAGGAGGTTGAGGTGCTCGAAGGTGTGGGGCGGTCAGAGGTCGGTGCTGTAGCCCTGCCTGGAGGAAGAGGACCTCCGCGAAGTGGAGTTTCCCTAATGGGGCTGGAAGTAAGGGCAGGAAGAGCATCAGCAGGAAGAGCAAGGGGAGGAGATTTCGGGACTCCGGGTCCTGTTTCCCGAGCACCAGGCTGTGTTGGGGAAGCCGGCGGGACAGAGAGGGTCGGGGGCCTGGCAGAAGGGTCAGCCGAGGCGGTGGGAGGAGCAGGGACTTGGGCAGCGGGAGCGGCCGCGGGCGGGGAGCCTGCAGCCTCCGAGGCAAGTGGCGGGGAGCAAGGGGCAGGCCGAGCGGCCCAGCAGCCTGCCGCGATCTTGGTTCTGTCCTTCAAGAGCTTGTTCCTCGGACACTCGGTGTTCGGCAAGGTGCCCAGGTTCTTGTCAAGAGCAAGGCAAGGAAGCTTCGGGGGTGCGGGCAAGTCCCCTCGATCCCACAGCAGTGGCAGTGGTGGCGGCAGTGGCAGACAGAGAGGCATGGCTATTTTCCGCTTGTTCTGCCTGCTGCTGGCACGTGCTGGTGGCAGAGGGCTCCGCGGTGACACGCCCGACGGCTTCTGAGCCTGCGTGTCCCTCCTCGACCCGCCCCGCGTGCTCTGCACAGGCCGATGGTCTCCAGCCTCCGCCTCCTCGGTGCACGTCCCCTGCGGCAAGGGGCAGCTTGGGCTTGGGCCCGAGAGCACCGCCGCATCCCTGTCGGCCTTCGCGAGGGCATCTCCCACGGGACCACGTGAAGAGGTGGCAACACGGCCTTCAGAGGAGGACCTCGGAGCCCTCGGGGTGCTGTCCCACGAGCTCTCTCCGGAGGGCACGAGACGTCGGTCCAGAGTTGCAGGGCTGGCTTGCCGGAGGCTGGGAACGCCACTGGTGCCCGGGGGCTCGGATGTCCAGGGTGTCCCCCCACTGCTCCGGGGGCGGCCACTCCCACCAAGAGCCTCGGTCTGTTCTCCGGGGTGCTCTGGGACCTTGTCCTCCGTCCCCTGTGGGCTGCAAAGGGGGCGGGGAGGGGATGGTACCTGACTGGCAGCCTTGGCTCCCTGTGCAGGTAGTGAATGCAGGCGCCTGAACGCGCGCCCCAGAGCAGGGATCCTCCCAGTCCTCGAGGGCCGGCACCCCAGGGAACTGCGCGCAGACAGCCCCGGTTGGCCCGGAGGGTCCCTCCAGTTCAGCACGGGGAGGAGGCCCAGAGGGGGGCCCGCGGCCTGAGGGAGCGGGTACCGCCTCCTGGGCTCCCCGTGGCAGCGAGCCGGTAGGGGCCTGCGATCCCGGGGGAATGGCCTGCGCCCAGAGCAGGGGGCAGGGGCAGGCACGGCAGGGTGGTCGCGGCCAGGACGGGCGGTGTCACAGGCAGGGGTGCCCAGCGGGCGGCTGCGGCCGGGCAGGGGCCGGCGGCGGGGAGGGCGAAGACACCTGCCAAGGAGGTTGCCCATGCAGGGCTAGCTGTGCGCCCCAGAGTCGCGAGCTGGAGCCAGACCTGAGAGGGTCTCCGAGGCGCCTGGCTCCTCTGCAGGTGCAGCACACCTGGGCCGCTGAGCGCTGCGCCCGGCCATTGTGAGGTGTCCCTAGAACACCTGCGGGAGCCGCCACTCCGGGGCCCCTCCCCGGGCAGGCAGTGGGCGGGGCTTGGGGCCGCGCCCACCAGCAGCCCGAGGTGGGCGGGGCCGCCACCCGGGGCGGGGCGGGGCGGGGCGGAGGCGGTTGAGCCCCAGCCTGGCAACCGCCAGCGTGGGGGAGGGGCGCGGCCTGGGACTGCAGGGGCCAGGCCCGGAGCACTCAGCCCCGAGGGTGTGCGTGGCCACCCTTCCCCGGGGAAGCCGAGGAAGGCGAGCTCAGGACCCCCCAAGGCCCAGAGGCGCTGACTGGCCTGCTTCCCCGAGGGCCTGCCCTGCAGCCCTGCTGCCCTGCTGCCCTGCAGCCAAGCCACCCTGCTCCCCTGCAGCCCTGCAGCCCTGCTGCCTGGCAGCCAAGCCAACCAGCTGCCCTGCGAGGCCTGCAGCCCTGACGCCCTGGGAGGCTTGAAGCTTTGCAGCCCTTTGCCCTGAAGCCCGGCGGCCCTGCGAGGCCTACCGCCCTGGCGCCCTGCAGCCCTACAGCCCTGCGGCCCGGGAAGACATGCAGCCCCACTGCCCGGCTGCCCTGCAGTCCTGCTGCCCTGGGAGGCCTGCCTCACTGCCGCCCTGCTGTCCTGCTGCCCTGCTGCCCTGTAGCCCTGCTGCCCTGCTCTGCTGCCCTGCAACCCTGACTCCCTGCTGCCCTGCTGCCCTGACGCTCTGAGAGGCCTGCAGGCCCTGGTGCCTGGCGGGAAGGTAGAACTAGAAGTGCATCGAAGCACTGAGATCTCGGTGCTGCTTCTTGCAACTAAAAGTGAGGTCGTGTGGCCAGGCAAGGCCCTGGTGCTCTGTAAGAGGGAAACACGCACGACCTTGGACACACAGACCTTTGTGGTGTGGTGTTTCCACACAGAGAAGTACTATGGCTTGGGGCGGGGGCAGGGGGGGGGTCTTTACCTGGATTTTGTTTGTCCCAGTGATCCTTGGGGACACGTACTGGCAGTGGGCGCACCAGCGCCTCCAACAGGGGGAATGGTGGTGTTTCCCATCACAGTACCGCCTGTGATTTGGGCAGGTGGGTCCCTGGTGCCTGGATTGAAAGTGGCACGAGAAGCATGTCCCAATACTGGGACAGTACTTGCCCTTGCTATAGCAGCAGCTGGACTTCCATGCGATGGATTGGAGGCTATCTGACCAAGAGGACGAGCCGAAGGGGTGCTGGATGTCGCCTTCAGTCCAGCTCCAACGTTGAATGCTCCTGACGCCTGTGAGGGAATGGAACCTGGCGTGGACACATTAAGCCCATCCATGGGGATTGCGAGTCCCACAAACGTCTGTGGACATGTAGTTGTAGCTGTGTGGTGAGCAACTGGAGACTGCAGGCCCAACAAAAGTCTGTGGACCTGTAGTGTTACGAGGGCCTACAGGCCCCACAATCATCTGTGGTCCTGTGGTGGTAGCCGTGAGTGGTGAGCCACTCGGGACTGCAGGCCCCACGACGGTCTGTGGGCCTGTCGTGGTACCTGTAACTGGTGAGCTAGTTCCCAGTGCTAGGGATCCCAGTGGGACCTCCAAAGCCAGTCGTGGTAGAATGAGGAGTGTGGAGATACCTGGCTGGTTACCAAAGGCCGTCTGCTTGTTGACAGTGGTGCCAAAAGGAGAGCCCCAAAACCCCGATTGCATTGTGCTGCCTTGCAGTCCTGCCGCCCTGAGAGTCCTGCAGCCCTGCCTCCCTGCTGCCTGCACCCCGGCCGCCCTGTGAGGCCGGCAGACCTGCCTCCCTCCTGCCCTGCCGCACTTCGATGCCTGCTGCCCTGCAGCCCTGGGAGGCAGGCAGCTCTGCTACCCTGCTGCCCTGGTACCCTGCCTGATGCCATGCAGCCCTGCCACCCTGTGAGGCCTGCAGCCCTGCCACCCTGAGAGCCCTAGACCCCTCCTGCCCTGCTGCCCTGAAGCCCTGCTGCCCTGCGAAGCCTGTAGCCTTGTTGCCCTGGGAGGCCTGCAACCCTGGCTCCCTGCTTCCCTGCAGCCCTGACGCCGTGAGAGGCCTGCAGGCCTGCTGCCCTGCACCCTGAGCCCTGCAGCGCTGCCAGGCCTGTAGCACTGCTGCCCTGCATCCCTGCCGACCTGCTGCCCTGCAGTCGTGATGCCCTGGGAGGCTTGAAGCCCTGCCACCGTGCTGCCCGGCCTCCGTGCCACCCAGACGCCCTGCTGCCCTGAAGCCCTGGAGCCCTGGGAGGCCTGCAGCCCTGACGCCCTGAGAGGCGTGCAGCACTGATGCCTTGGGAGGCTTGCAGCATTGCCGCCCTTTGCCCTGAAGCCAGGCGGCCCTGTGAGGCCTGCAGCCCTGACGCCCTGGGAGGCTTGAAGCTTTGCAGCCCTTTGCCCTGAAGCCCGGTGGCCATGGGAGGCCTGCAGCCCTGATGCCCTGCAGCCCTACAGCCCTGCTGCACTGGGAGGCCTGCAGTCCTACTGCCCGGCTGCCCTGCAGTACTGCTGCCCTGTAGCCCTGCTGCCCTGCTCTGCTGCCCTGCAAATCTGGCTCCCTGGTGCCCTGCAGCTCTGACACCCTGAGAGGCCTGCAGCCCTACCACCCTGGGAGGCTTGCAGCTTTGCCGCCCTTTGCCCTGAAGACAGGTGGCCCTGTGAGGCCTGCAGCCCTGTGGCCCTGCACCCTGAGCCCTGCAGCCTTGCAAGGCCTGTCGCACTGCTTCTCTGAAGCCCTGGAGCCCTGGGAGGGCTCAAGGACTGCCGCCCTGCTGCCCTGCATCCCTGCTGACCTGCTGCCCTGCAGTCATGATGCCCTGGGAGGCTTGAAGCCCTGCCACCGTGCTTCCTGGCCTCTGTGCTGCCCTGACGCCCTGCTGCCCTGAAGCCCTGGAGCCCTGAGAGGCCTGAAGCACTGCTGCCCTGCTGCCCTTCATCCCTGCCGACCTGCTGCCCTGCAGTCGTGATGCCCTGGGAGGCTTGAAGCCCTGCCACCGTGCTGCCCGGCCTCCGTGCCACCCAGACGCCCTGCTGCCCTGAAGCCCTGGAGCCCTGGGAGGCCTGCATCCTGCCGCCCTGGGAGTCCTGCAGCCCTGACGCCCTGAGAGGCCTGCAGCCCTGCCGCCCTGGGAGGCTCGCAGCATTGCTCCCCTGTTGCCCTGAAGCCTGGCAGCCTTGCGAGGCCTGCAGCCCTGCTGCCCTGTTGCCCTACAGCCCTGCTGTCCTACCAGGCTTGTAACCCTGCCACCCTGCTGCCATGCTCCCCTGCGAAGCCTGCAGCCCTGCCACCCAGTGAGGCCTGATCCCCGCCGCCTTGGGGGCCGACAGCCCTGCCGCCCTGCTGCCCTGCCACGGTGCCATACTTGCAGCCCTGCTGCCCAGGGACGCCTGAAGCCCTGCCGCCCTGGGAGGCTTGCAGCATTGCCGCCCTGTTGCCCTGAAGCCTGGCTGCCTTGTGAGGCCTGCAGCCCTGCTGCCCTGCTGCCCTGCCGCTCTTCCATTCCTGTAGCCCTGTTGCCCAACGAGGACTGCAGCCCTGCCACTCTGTTGCCCTGCCACCTGGCCGCCCTTGGAGGACTAAATCCCTGCAGCCCCGCCACACTGGGAGGCATGCAGCCCTGCCCTCTGCTGCCCTGCAGCCTTGCCGTCCTGTGAGGCCTGCACCCCAACGCCCTGGGGGCCTGTAGCCCTGCTGCACTGCTGCCCTGTATCCGTGCTGCCCTGGTGCCCTGGTGCCCTGCCGCGGTGCCATACCTGCAGCCCTGCTACCCAGGGAGGCCTGAAGCCCTGTCGCCCTGGGAGGCTTGCAGCATTGCCGCCCTGTTGCCCTGAAGCCTGGCCGCCTTGTGAGGCCTGCAGCCCTGCTGCCCTGCTGCCCTGCCGCTCTTCCATTCCTGTAGCCCTGCTGCCCAACGAGGACTGCAGCCCTGCCGCCCTGCTGCCCTGCCGCTCTGCCGCCCTTGGAGGCCTAACATCCTGTAGCTCCGCCGCACTGGGAGGCCTGTATCACAGCCGCCCTGTTCCCCTACAGCACTGCTGCTCTTAGAGTCTTGTAGCCCTGCCACCAGCAGCCCTGCCACCCTTCGATGCCTGCAGCCCTGCTGCCCTGGGAGGCATGCAACTCTGCCACCCTGCTGCCCTGCTACCCTGCCTGGTGCCATGCAGCCCTGCCGCCCTGTGAGGCCTACAGGCCTAGCGACCTGAGAACCCTGCAGCCTTGCCATCCTGTGAGGCCTGCACCCCAACGCCCTGGGAGGCCCGAACCCCTGACACACTGGGAGGCCTGCAGTCCTGCCATCCTGTTGCCCTACAGCCCAGCTTCCCTACGAGGACAGCAACCCTGCCACTTTGTTGCCCTGCCACCCGGCTGCCCTGCGAGACCTCACCCCTGCCGCCCTGGGAGGCCTTCATCACTGCCGCCCTGTTCCCCTACAGCCCTGCTGCCCTTGGAGGCTTGTAGCCCTGCCACCCTGGTGCCCTACCCCCTGCGAGGTCTGCAGCCCTGGCGCCCTGCTGCCCTGTAGCCCTGCCGTGGTGCCATACTTGCAGCCCTGATGCCCTGCGAGGCCTGCAGCCCTGCCTCCCTGCTGCCCTGCACCCCGGCTGCCCTGTGAGGTTGGCAGACCTGCCCCCCTGCTGCGCGGCCGCCCTTCGATGCCTGAAGCCCTGCTGCCCTGGGAGGTATGCAGCTCTGCCACCCTGCTGCCCTGCTACCCTGCCTGGTGCCATGCAGCTCTGCCGCCCTGTGAGGCCTACAGGCCTACCGACCTGGGAGGCTTGCAGCACTGCTGCCCTGGGAGTCCTGCAGCCCTGATGCCCTGAGAGGCCTGCAGCCCTGCCGCTCAGGGAGGCTTGCAGCTTTGCCGCCCTTTGCCCTGAACCCACGTGGCCCTGTGAGGCCTGCAGCGCTCCGGCCCTGCACCCTGAGCCCTGCAGCCCTGCGAGGCCTGTAGCACTGCTGCTCTGAAGCCCTGGAGCCCTGGGAGGCCTGAAGGACTGCCCCACTGCTGCCCTGCATCCCTGCTGTCCTGCTGCACCGCAGTCGTGATGCCCTGGGAGGCTTGAAGCCCTGCCACCCTGCCGCCCGGCCTCCGTGCCGCCCTGCCGCCCTGCTGCCCTGCAGCCCTGCCGCCCTGCTGCCTTGCAGTCCTGCTGCCCTGTGGGACTTGCAGCCCTACCGCCCAGTTGCCCTGCAGTCCTGCCACCTTGGGAGGCTTGCAGCCCTGTCTCCCTGCTGCCCTGCAGCCCTGCTGCCCTGCTGACCTGCTGCCCTGCTGACCTGCTGCTCTGCTGCCCTGCAACACTGCCTCCCTGCTGCCCACACAGGTGATTTGATATTTTAGTGATTTAGATCAGAGCTGGGCTGATTATTGAAAAGGACCTGTTCTAGTGCGCTTAAGCAGCACAATAAATTCTAAGTCAACTGAAATTTCTAACACACATAGACAGAGCAGGCATGTATGTGCTCTTTTTCCATTTGCTTCTCCGGGCTCAAATCTGTCTTCTCTGGGTGAAGTGGGAACACGTAAGAAAGATTGGCCTAAGTCTAAACTAGGAAGGCACCCAAGAAAACATTTAAATAGTTTTAGAAAACTAAAATCGTAGGGTGGTTTCCTTTCACTCATCAAGGGTTATTCAACCTCTATTGAGGTCAGAGTCGGGGGAGAGGAGAGCAAAGCACAGAGGGTGGAGGCAAGGACGAGTCACCTCATCTCTCCCTCCTTGGGACCTTCCTTCCTCCTGGATTCCCATCCCTTACACTCAAAATGCAGATTTCAGGTTCTGTGTGTGCAGCCAGAACCTGTGGCTACTTCCACATTCCAGTCACTGAGACACGGAAAATTTGGCACAAAGTCTGGTTCAACCCACCCCACTCACATAGGTTCATTCTTTCTCTACTGCCGAGACAAAAAGACACACGAGCAAAGGCAGATTAGTGAGAACAAACTTTTATAGATATAGAAGTATATCTACGTAATCTGGGAAAGATAAGAGCCCATTGAGGGTCTGATACAGCAAAATCCATTTACTATGACACAGAATATGTGGGGGAATGTCTGTTCCGTAGAGGTTGAGATTCATGACAAAAGAAAGGAACCAGTTGGTGGCGGCTCCTAGACAGGCTATGAAGGTTCCCCAGCCATGCGCAGAGCACAGAACAGTGGACCAAGAACTTGCACACACAGCGCTGGCTCACCAAAGTCAGAGGGGTGCCCTGACTAGGGGCAGGCCCACGTGTTCCAAGAGTGGAGATTTCTCTCTAAAAGGCATGGCGGTAACCCCCATTGCACCACCAGTGCTGTGGCTTGCGGGGGTTCTGTGTGCTCTGTAGGAATGAGGGACCGTTATGATGTCCAGTCGCAGTAGGTACGGTGCTGTTCCCGGGAGCACCAGGGGCCTTAGACACAGGTAGGCCCCCAGGGGTCTGAGGGCGGTTGCCGATACAGAGGGCTGCCATCATAGACACGATGATGTTCTCATCTGTGCTTGCATCAGGTGGGCCCCCGGTATGCTGACATAAAGCAGGAATTCCAGGTCTTCCAGTCGTGGGAGTGATGTTGTTCCCCGCCTTCACACCACTTACCTGCTGGGCAGGTGGGCCCCGGGTGCCTGGCGGGAAGGTAGAACTAGAAGTGCATCGAAGCACTGAGATCTCGGTGCTGCTTCTTGCAACTAAAAGTGAGGTCGTGTGGCCAGGCAAGGCCCTGGTGCTCTGTAAGAGGGAAACACGCACGAGCTTGGACACACAGACCTTTGTGGTGGTGGCGTTTCCACACGGAGAAGTGCTGTGGCTTGGGGGGGGTCCTTCCCCGGATTTTGTTCTTCCTGGTGATCCTTGGGGGCACGTACTGGCAGTGGGCGCACCAGCGCCTCCAACAGGGGGAATGGTGGTGTTTCCCATCACAGTACCGCCTGTGATTTGGGCAGGTGGGCGCCTGGTGCCTGGATGGAAAGTGGCATGAGAAGCATGTCCCACTACTGGGACAGTACTAGCCCTTCCTATAGCAGCAGCTGGACTTCCATGCGATGGATTGGAGGCTATCTGACCAAGAGGACGAGCCGAAGGGGTGCTGGATGTCGCCTTCAGTCCAGCTCCAACGTTGAATGCTCCTGATGCCTGTGAGGGAATGGACCCTGGTGTGGACACATTAAGCCCATCCATGGGGATTGCAGGTCCCGCCAACATCTGTGTGTCTGTAGTGGTATCCGGGCGTGGTGAGCCACTCGGGACTGCAGGTCCCACAAAGGTCTGAGGGCCTGTGGTGTTAGGTTTTACTGGTGAGCGACTGGGGACTGCAGGCCCCACGACGGTCTGTGGGCCTGTCGTGGTACCCGTAACCGGTGAGCTACCGTTCCCAGTGCTAGGGATCCCAGTGGGACCTCCAAAGCCAGTCGTGGTAGCACGAGGAGTGTGGAGAATACCTGGCTGGTTACCAAAGGCCGTCTGCTTGTTGACAGTGGTGCCAAAAGGAGAGCCCGCAAACCCCGATTGCATTGTGGTCCCTCTGGGTGGCTGAGTTATAGGAGTGGCCAGGCCGACAGCCTGTGTTGGGGCAACTGTTTTTCCTAACAGGGAGGAATTGTTAGGCTGTTGCCCATTGTGACCTCCAATTGTGGGCTGAGAGGCGATTCCTGGGTTGGGATGCATCGGAACGGGGGTCTGTATGCTGGCCGACTTTTGAGGGAAACTGGTAGAGCCGTGGGCCAAGGCAGTGCTGCTGGTAGGTGGTGTGTTGCCAGAACCGGGACGTGCCTTGTAAAATGACGAGTGGTTCTTCTGGGACCCAGGGGGGGAGTGAAAGATGACAGCCCGGGAGGGAGATGTGGTATCCATGGCATCGGGGTCAGAGTGAGGGGCGATTCCTGGGTTAGGATGCATCGAAACGGAGGCCTGTATGACGGCTGACTTTTGAGGTAAAGTGGTAGAGCCATGGGCCAAGGCAGTGCTGCTACTGGGTGGTGTGTTGCCAGAAGCAGGAAGCGCCTTGTAAAGTGGCAAGCGGTTCTTCTGGGACCCAGGGCGGGTGTGGAAGATGACAGCCCGGGAGGGAGATGTGGTATCCATGGCATCGGGGTCAGAGTGAGGGTTGAGGTTTGCAGAGGTGCTGCCCACTGGAGTGGTGGTGGCTCCAGAACTCAGGTTGGGCAAGCCAGTGGCGATAGGAGCACCGGGAAGAAAAGCTGTTGGCTGCCTCCCAGCAAGAGTCCCATGTGTGGGCTGAGGGGTGATGTGGAGGCTGAAGAGTTGATCAGGAAGTGGGGTGGGGCCGGGGGCCATCGACGCAGGTAGACTGGCGGAGGCTGCAACTTTTGCAGGGCATCTGCGCTTCATACTGCGATGGCCCCGGGAACACGGAGGACAGCTCATGCTGGAGTGTGGGGGCGCGCGGACGATGACAGCCCGGGAAGGAGACGTAGTGTCCATGTCCACGACAGCAGGATTTGAAATAGGCTTGGAGGTCAAAGTAGATGACTTTGCTGCGATGGTAGAAGAAGTCGGTTTAGAGGTGCCAGGCCGGACTGCAACGACAGAGCTCCCTGTGGAGCGGCCTGGAAGAGGGGTCGTTAGGAAAAGAGGGGGAGAGTCTACACACATAGGGGTTGGGGATTCTTTTGCGCAGGAGGGTGGGTGTAAGGAGGTTGAGGTGCTCGAAGGTGTGGGGCGGTCAGAGGTCGGTGCTGTAGCCCTGCCTGGAGGAAGAGGACCTCCGCGAAGTGGAGTTTCCCTAATGGGGCTGGAAGTAAGGGCAGGAAGAGCATCAGCAGGAAGAGCAAGGGGAGGAGATTTCGGGACTCCGGGTCCTGTTTCCCGAGCACCAGGCTGTGTTGGGGAAGCCGGCGGGACAGAGAGGGTCGGGGGCCTGGCAGAAGGGTCAGCCGAGGCGGTGGGAGGAGCAGGGACTTGGGCAGCGGGAGCGGCCGCGGGCGGGGAGCCTGCAGCCTCCGAGGCAAGTGGCGGGGAGCAAGGGGCAGGCCGAGCGGCCCAGCAGCCTGCCGCGATCTTGGTTCTGTCCTTCAAGAGCTTGTTCCTCGGACACTCGGTGTTCGGCAAGGTGCCCAGGTTCTTGTCAAGAGCAAGGCAAGGAAGCTTCGGGGGTGCGGGCAAGTCCCCTCGATCCCACAGCAGTGGCAGTGGTGGCGGCAGTGGCAGACAGAGAGGCATGGCTATTTTCCGCTTGTTCTGCCTGCTGCTGGCACGTGCTGGTGGCAGAGGGCTCCGCGGTGACACGCCCGACGGCTTCTGAGCCTGCGTGTCCCTCCTCGACCCGCCCCGCGTGCTCTGCACAGGCCGATGGTCTCCAGCCTCCGCCTCCTCGGTGCACGTCCCCTGCGGCAAGGGGCAGCTTGGGCTTGGGCCCGAGAGCACCGCCGCATCCCTGTCGGCCTTCGCGAGGGCATCTCCCACGGGACCACGTGAAGAGGTGGCAACACGGCCTTCAGAGGAGGACCTCGGAGCCCTCGGGGTGCTGTCCCACGAGCTCTCTCCGGAGGGCACGAGACGTCGGTCCAGAGTTGCAGGGCTGGCTTGCCGGAGGCTGGGAACGCCACTGGTGCCCGGGGGCTCGGATGTCCAGGGTGTCCCCCCACTGCTCCGGGGGCGGCCACTCCCACCAAGAGCCTCGGTCTGTTCTCCGGGGTGCTCTGGGACCTTGTCCTCCGTCCCCTGTGGGCTGCAAAGGGGGCGGGGAGGGGATGGTACCTGACTGGCAGCCTTGGCTCCCTGTGCAGGTAGTGAATGCAGGCGCCTGAACGCGCGCCCCAGAGCAGGGATCCTCCCAGTCCTCGAGGGCCGGCACCCCAGGGAACTGCGCGCAGACAGCCCCGGTTGGCCCGGAGGGTCCCTCCAGTTCAGCACGGGGAGGAGGCCCAGAGGGGGGCCCGCGGCCTGAGGGAGCGGGTACCGCCTCCTGGGCTCCCCGTGGCAGCGAGCCGGTAGGGGCCTGCGATCCCGGGGGAATGGCCTGCGCCCAGAGCAGGGGGCAGGGGCAGGCACGGCAGGGTGGTCGCGGCCAGGACGGGCGGTGTCACAGGCAGGGGTGCCCAGCGGGCGGCTGCGGCCGGGCAGGGGCCGGCGGCGGGGAGGGCGAAGACACCTGCCAAGGAGGTTGCCCATGCAGGGCTAGCTGTGCGCCCCAGAGTCGCGAGCTGGAGCCAGACCTGAGAGGGTCTCCGAGGCGCCTGGCTCCTCTGCAGGTGCAGCACACCTGGGCCGCTGAGCGCTGCGCCCGGCCATTGTGAGGTGTCCCTAGAACACCTGCGGGAGCCGCCACTCCGGGGCCCCTCCCCGGGCAGGCAGTGGGCGGGGCTTGGGGCCGCGCCCACCAGCAGCCCGAGGTGGGCGGGGCCGCCACCCGGGGCGGGGCGGGGCGGGGCGGAGGCGGTTGAGCCCCAGCCTGGCAACCGCCAGCGTGGGGGAGGGGCGCGGCCTGGGACTGCAGGGGCCAGGCCCGGAGCACTCAGCCCCGAGGGTGTGCGTGGCCACCCTTCCCCGGGGAAGCCGAGGAAGGCGAGCTCAGGACCCCCCAAGGCCCAGAGGCGCTGACTGGCCTGCTTCCCCGAGGGCCTGCCCTGCAGCCCTGCTGCCCTGCAGCCAAGCCACCCTGCTCCCCTGCAGCCCTGCAGCCCTGCTGCCCTGCAGCCAAGCCAACCAGCTGCCCTGCGAGGCCTGCAGCCCTGCTGCCCTGGGAGGCTTGAAGCTTTGCAGCCCTTTGCCCTGAAGCCCGGCGGCCCTGCGAGGCCTACCGCCCTGGAGCCCTGCAGCCCTACAGCCCTGCGGCCCGGGAAGACATGCAGCCCCACTGCCCGGCTGCCCTGCAGTCCTGCTGCCCTGGGAGGCCTGCCTCACTGCCGCCCTGCTGTCCTGCTGCCCTGCTGCCCTGTAGCCCTGCTGCCCTGCTCTGCTGCCCTGCAACCCTGACTCCCTGCTGCCCAGCTGCCCGGCATCCAAGCCAACCAGCTGCCCTGCGAGGCCTGCAGCCCTGCCTCCCGGGGAGGCCTGGAGGCCTCCCGCCCTGCGGCCCTGCAGCCCTGACGTCCTGAGAGGCCTGCAGCCCTGACGCCCTGGGATGCTTGCCGCATTGCCGCCCTTTGCCCTGAAGCCAGGCGGCCCTGTGAGGCCTGCAGCCCTGATGCCCTGCGATGCCTGCAGCCCTGACGCCCTGGGAGGCTTGAAGGTTTGCAGCCCTTTGCCCTGAAGCAGGGTGGCCCTAGAGGCCTGCAGCCCTGATGCCCTGGGAGCTTGCAGCCCTGCAGCCCTGCCGCTCTTCAGCCCTTCTGCCCTGCTGCCCTGCATCCCTGATGCCCTGTTGCCATGCAGCCCTGTGAGGCCTGCCACCCTTCCACCCTGCTGCCCTGCCTCCCTGCAGCCCTGCTGCTCTGGTAGGCCTTCAGCCCTGCCGCCCTGCTGCCTGGCTGTTCAGCGACCCTGAGAGGCGTGCAGCCCTGCTGCGATGCTTCCCTACCGCCTTGCCACCCTGCTGCCCTGCAGCCCTTCCACCATGCTTCTCTGCAGTCCTACTGCCCTGCTGCCCTGCAGCGCTGCCACCCTGCGAGGCCTACAGCCCGGTCACCAGTGTCACCTACGCGGCCTTTAAGGTTTCTGAGCAGACACTGGACCCTGACCTGACTGGCGCTGCCTCCTCCGGCCCCCTCTCACTTGCAGGTAAGTTCTTTTCTTTATGGGAATTTGGCAAAACCACACCTAGAATGGACAGCGCTCGTTGGGTCATAGAGACGGTAGTGGCATAGCCTGTGTTCGAACCCAGCCTGACTCTCCCAGAGCTTTTCCTCAGGAGTGTGTGTTACCATTTTCTTAAAATTGATTTTTATTTTTCGTAGTTCTTAGGGTACTTAGCACGGAGCTATACTTAATACGAGCTCAAGCACTGCCCAATATTAGGTCTTCTTTTGTTCAATTGATAAATGGATCAGAGACCACACTGAGCTCTGGTCTTACAAGACAGAGGTCATGGACCAGCAGTCGTCAGCATAGCATCATCCCACATTTGTAATTCAGCCTTGCAGCTCCGATTTGGTCTTTGGTCTCCCTTGCAGGATCCAAATGTGTAAGATTCTATGTAAAAATTTCATGTAAATCTCTAAAGATTATATTGTAGATAAATTGTAATCTACCTGAAAGGGATGCACCAGTGGATTATTGCATATG
Source organism: Canis lupus familiaris (assembly GCF_011100685.1). Classification (NCBI taxonomy): domain Eukaryota; kingdom Metazoa; phylum Chordata; class Mammalia; order Carnivora; family Canidae; genus Canis; species Canis lupus. Next base: position 79,296,142 of record NC_049222.1, on the reverse strand, counting down.
GATTCGAGGCTGGTTTCTCTGGCCTCTAGGACTATGTCTAGTAAGGCATCTCATTCATGTCTAGAGAGCAAATACATCATTTATTGGAAGTTAATGGTGGAGCAATGTAATGAATGGATTAAAGTAAGATCCTTATCCGTCATTATGAGTAGGCCAGCCAGGTTCGCCCTTCACCTCACATTGTTGGCAGCCACATGCAATTCGAGAAATTCTTACGCCCAAGAGAGGACACATACTCTTGGGCCTCTGGCAAGGGAAACATGTTTTATTGCCTAGGAGGTGGAAGCTTCAGCATGACGAGGAAGAGTTTGAAAATCCTCAAACACGGGGCTTTACCTAGTTTGAATCTTGTTTCTTTGGCTTACATCATTGAAGTGTTTTCTCTCTCACGGGGCTGATGTTGCATTTTAGGAATATGACATGCAGAAGTTTCAGAACCAAGAATCCTACCGACCAGTAAAAAACATATATGTACATTTTTAAATGTCATATATTTATCTTTTATACTTAGAATAGCATTGGACATAATTCATATGTACAAAGTTAGTTTTAGCGTTCTGTTGAAGAGATTCCTTTTAGGCATGTTAGAGCAAATTCGGACTTCCATCCCCAACACATTTTGAGGTTGGTTTCAACCAGACTCACGTTCTGTTGGAAAAAAGGAGAAACGTTAGAAGCCCTTTCTAACCTCTCTAGGAGAGAAATGATTTACAGCTATGACATTTAGCCATAATTCTTTGATATCATTTGGGAAGAGTTCAATAAGGAACAGTTTCTTGATTTTGTTTGAACAAAAATAGCAAGCTTGTACAAATTTTGGGCAAAGATTTCTTATAGGAACTCTGAAAAAGGTGGTCATGTCAGACGTATGTGAAAACAATAAATTACAGTCATATTAGTTCCATCTCCCTTTTTTTTTTTTTCTCAAGGAGGGAAATTTAAACATATAAGAGTTAGTATTTCAGGACAATAAAGGAAATTTGGACAAGGATATCCCAGAAAAACCTACCTCCTCATTTTTCTTGCCAAATGAGACGGGAGGGACAGGGTGCTTTTTTGAAATAAAGACCATGCTCTTATTTGTCCTTGTAAATCAAAATAATAGTAGGTGACAAGTGGTTACTCTGAGATAATTTGGCTTGGCGGGAGCAAACATGTTGAGACAGAATTCGTCAAGGCAAAATATTGTTTTAAAAATGATTAATTTCATCATTAATTAAAATATTTTAATAATAACAGCAATTTATCGTTGCCAGGAAGATTACCTCTCGTCTGACAGTTTATACAGCGCAATCTCTGATTACAGCAAATGAAGCCATAGGCGGGCAGCCTTGATGGGATCTGTGGTAGTGGCAGTGAGCCATAGCTAACCACCTGTGTTTGACCACTCATCCCCTGTTCCCTTGTCTTCCTCACCAACAACCCATTGTAATTCATACAGAGTTAATATGGAGGGCAGACTGAATGATCCATGGAGCTCGTTAAATGAACTTTTATTCCCTAAAATACCTTTTGTCCCCTTGTTTACAGCCCACCTCTTCTCTCTTCTCTTTATTATAACCAAGGCTCAGCAGAAGCAAACTGGCTTTGTGCAGCTCCTTCTTAGGTGGTCTTTTCTTGGTCATTTTATCACTCCTACATTTCACTTTTTCACTTTTTCACTTTCATTTCACTATAAATGTATCAAAACCTTTCTGTAGTGGATGACTTCCCCAGTCTCTTGGCATTGATTGCTTTCATTTTGGAATTTCTATGCTTTGTTAAATATGGTGTCAAAAGGAACAGAAAGTAAATATGTTTTTCTGGTCTGCCATCTTGAACTGAAAATACCTGTTGAATTTAGCACTCAGTATTCCCATGGGGGTGGAGGGAACAACCTCAGAATTCACAGATGTAACATTCAAGACTTCAACTTTTCTTGAGAAATCACTAAGGATTTAGCATGTAGTAATTTCTCCCCCCCCCCTTTTTTAAAAGGTTTTATTTATTCATTATGAGAGACATAGAGAGGCAGAGACACAGGCAGAGGGAGGAGAAGCAGGCTCCATGCAAGGAGCCCAATGTGGGACTTGATCCTGGGAATCTGGGATCACGCCCTGAGCCAAAGCCAAACGCTCAACTGCTGAGCCACCCAGTTGTCCCAGGATGTAGTAATTTCTAATGGGAAAATAATACCTATTTTCATGATAACATGAGATGATGAACATGAAAATCCTTTGTAAAGTTTAAAGCTCTATAAAACTGTTTTTTATTATTTTTTGCTATTTCATTGTGCCTGAACCTGGTTTCTGACATTGCTTATGTGAGAAAATGCCTTCTCGTTTTACCGTTTCAAAAAATAGACCGTAGTTTTCAGTAGCTCAATGAAAATGACATTGTTCTTCAAGGTTAGGGGTAAAGACACAAATGTTCCTTGACACGTATCACTTCATAATATTTTCAGCAACTAAGTTACTCACGTATTCCTCCTTCCAGGTTTGTTGAGGACCTACCACCAGCCAGAGGCTTTATATTAGGTGTTGGAAATATTTTCCAGGTTTTAAGTATTTTAGGCTCTTTGGGCCATGTGCAGTTTCTGTAGCTTCTTCTCCTTCTCCAACAACTTCTCAAAATTGAAGAACCATTATTATCTCGTAGATCCTACAAGAACAGGCTGAGAACCCAGTTTGACCAGGGGACTGTTATTTGCTAACCCCTGCCCTACACCTTCACTGAGTAGAAGGCACATCTTTTTTTCTTATTATTATTTATTTATTCATGAGAGACACAGAGAGAGAGGCAGAGACATAGGCAGAGGGAGCAGCAGGCTCCCAGCAGGTAGCCTGATGTGAGACTTGATCCCAGGACCCCGGGATCACAACCTGAGCCAAAGGCAGATGCTCAACATCTGAGCCACTGAGGTGTCCCAGAAGGTCATCTTTAGAAATTCACTTCTTTAAACCAGTCATCGGTTTTCCTGATCTTGTCTTTACTCCCCTTCAGTCTCTGATAACATGGCATCCCGAGAGCTTCTGTTAAAACATAGTTCAAACCGTATCACTTAAATGTCTTTAGTTGCTCACTCAAGGCAAAAACCAAAGTCCTCAAAATGCCCCTACAGCCCTAGGCCTCCCAACTTCCTTTCTGAGTTCATTTCCTTCTTCTCTACACTTTGCTCACTGTGGCCTCCGCACACTGAGATTCTTTCTGTTCCTTGACTATTCCAGGTACGTTCTTGCCTCTCTGCGGGTAACATTCAGTCCGCAGATATGTACATTGCTGACCTGCCCATCCTGGTGGGACAATTATAGTGTTTATCAAGTTTTTATATTAGTAGACTCAGTTTTTGTGATACAATATTATAGAAAGGATTAAATTATACTCCATTTTTTCATGGCATATGATTTCGTTTGGAAAATCTTTGAAATCTCTAAAACCTGGAGGCCAGGAATCAACATAGTAAATTATAAGAGAATCCGTAGCTCCTTGAACTTTTGGTAGTAACTCCTGAGAGCAAAGGAAAATAGTCACAGGAATTGTCAGTTGTTATTTGGAGCTTTAATTTCAGAAGTCCTAGATTCATACATTGGGAAGGGACCTCAGAAATGTGGATGGAGGGTCTGAGAAGACCTTTTGTTCCTGAACAGTGAGGATGACTCTTTAATGATTTATAGTTTTTCTGGAAGTTGCCTGAGGTAACTCTATTTCATTTGGCAAAACAGTGGCTGGTCTTTCCTCTAAATTAGAGGTCAAGATGTAATAATTCTTGCAAAATTTCTCCAATTATTTCAATTTATTCCAAAAACTCTTTGATCTTACCAACCTCTTTTACTTGAAATACCTCAAAATATTTGTAGTTCAGACTTGGTGTTGTAGCTCTCTGAAAGCTTGACCCAAGTACTATATCTTGCTGGGCTTTCAAAAGCTTCAGGGAACTCCAAAGTATTAAACCACTGAATGTCATGTGGTCCTGGGTATTTAGAGCTGCTCTATTACTTATCAGCCATGTGACTTTGAGCAAGTGGTGAAACTTCTCTAAAGCCTTAGCTTCCTCATCTGTAAAGTCAGGAAGTTAGCACCAATGTGTATAATACTATTATGAAAATTAGGTGAAGTAGGTGTGCAGTGACTGTGGTAAGCATTTAGTAATAGAAACAGCAACTTGTTCTCTGTTCCTTAGGATGGTCTTACAAGTATAATCAATCAAACTGACACCTTTGTGAGATGATAAGGTCCTTGGATAGCGAAAAACCAATTTCCAGCTGATTAATTCTTTTTTCCATAATTCTGCTTTGGGATTAAGAGAGAAGAGATTTGGAAAGAATCTCCAGGAATCTCCACAGTCCTCTAGAACGTGTCTGCCTTTGGTCGGGTGTGCCGTGTATTGGGAGGATGTGGATTAAGAATCCTGCAATCCTGGTGTAACTCTGATACTGGTGAGTTATCTCCAGCTAGCATTAATTATTCTATTTTAAATGTATAGCTTTGCTTTGCTTTCCTTTCTTTTTCTTTTTCTTCTCTTTCTCCTCTCTTTTTGATAGTCTACCTTTTTCTTTTGTTTTGGGGTTTTTTCTTTGTTTGTTTGTTTTTCTCTAGAGCTTAGTAAATAAAGTATGGATTTACATATCTGAATGGATTCATTCAAATTCTTACCCTGCCCTTGGCCAGCAGTTATTCAACCTTTCTGTAGATCAGTATACTCATTTGAAATATAGAATGTTAAAACATCTAATAAAACACGTGAAGTACTAGCATATTATAATAATAGTTATTGCCTTTATCCACAAATATTGCAATGCTCAAAATATGAATGTTCCAAAATCATTCAGTGACCTCAAGGCAATCTTGTGATATTTTCTCTGTGCTCCTCAGTATTCTTCTTTAAATTCTTTTCTTCTTTATCTCCTTTATGTCTCTCTCTCTATATCTCTCTCTCCCTATCTTTCATCATACCTTCTTCTTTCTCCATATTCCCCCAATCATCTGCTTTGAAGATCTCCTCTATGAAGACTTTCCTGATTCTATAGGCAAGATTTAATCTGAGTGCCCTCTCTTTATTCTCCCCTACTATTCAGTGGATACCTTTATCTTGAGACTTATTTTAATGAAAATTTCTATTTATACATGTCTTTGAAACACAAACTGCAAACTATTTGATAGTAACTATCATGGCCATTGTGGGCACATCTTAAATGTGTGTCATATTAATTTTTGCGTGTCATCTGCCCTCTCCTCACATCTTTCCTCTTCCTTTCCTCCCTTACCTTGTCTTGTTGTTTTTCTACTTTCCTTTTGGGTTTTCTATCCCTGCATACTCTTTCCCATTGCATCTGTCATTCTTGTTTTATTTTCTTTCTGACTCCACTATGATGGCCAAACAAAATCATCTTTAGTACTCCTGTGGTCTCCACTTTCCTTGCCCTCTGCACTGCTATCCACAAGTTCTTAGAAAATATTCTTGGATGTCTTCTTCACTTCCTATCATATGCATTTACTTCATGACCATTTCAGAACATTTGAAAGGTAGTTGGGAATTTATTTTTAAAAGATAACTTTAATTAGTTTTCTTTTACTGCAGACATAAGACTTTTTTTCCTGTTTGACTATGCTTAAATCTAGGAGTACTCTAACTCACTGATCCTCCTTACCCTCATATCCAGGCAAAAGAACCTGCAAAATCTTAGTCCTTTTTAATACTTGAATTTGTCAAAACGTAAGAGAAATAATTTTGCCCAAGCTTACCAGAGAATAGAGATGCCACAGGTAGAGATTTAGTCCAACTTTATACTGGACTCCAAATTGAATTGGGTGCTAAGTAACCATTAACTCACTTGAATATGCCAGGAGAGGGAGACCTTGGAACAAATTGACAGGTTAATCCTAGAGAAGCAGCTTCATCATTTCCCCATGTAGCTGATAAACCTCATTCAATTAACTTAAATAACATGAATGATGGATTTCCCTCTGTATATAAATTGAGAGTTTTCTAAAGGGGTTTTTCCCCTTGAAATAACTCCTGACTACTATCTCTCTTAGTCACTGCAACAGGAAAGGATGAATAAGCAACATATTTTCTCAGTAGCAGTGGAGCTATTTTCCTGGTATTCTACAAAATCTCAGAATTATTAATCGAAAAGATAGATCTGCCAGTATCTGATTTTCTTATCTTTTGTCAATGTAAACTATCCAATCTGTGAAGGTCTCAGTTTCCTCACCTGGGATATGATGTGGATAAACTGGCTAATATTCAAGACCGTTCCAATTTTAATATTCCCTGGATATGAGAGCTAAGCCAAACACAATGACTTGTTTAATAATTAAACTGGTCCTGTCAGAGATCAAACATTCATATCCATATATATTGCGGTGCATTGACTTTTTACAGTACCCAAAGTAACACAATACCTTCACACAGAATTAAGGCCACTGTGGTATGGTTTTAGGATTTTCTGTTTTCTTAGACAGGGAATGTAGATCCATGGGTTTCTTTCTCTGCCTTTTGAGTAATACAGGCCTTTCCTTATCTCTTGAATCTTAAAAGATGGGTAGGATTTTGCCAAGTGGAGGTTAGGTGGGGCATTCCATGTGTAAGGGGCAATGTGAGCAAAGGCAGAGGGAAGAATGGATTTGGAGATTTTACATGAGAGAAGCATTTCACCATCTCTCTCCTGCAGAACATTGGTTTTAAATGATATTAACACATTTCTGAGGCAAAAACATTTGGGAAAAGCTGTATACCAAATATCCCTTTATAAGATTCAACTTACACGTTGTTGCAGTATAGACTCAGAAGTTTTGAATGAAAGAATTGATTTAACTTTGTTTAATTCAGTTTTACTCAAATTTGCTTTACAACTGAACCTGTTTCTCAGAGCAAAGCCCCAATCAACTAAGAGAACTGTGTTTTGTGGAAGGCCAATTTGAGAAATGCTGAGACAGAACATAGGGTATTTCTGTGCTGGGATGGCCATGTAATTTCTCCTCTCATAATGCTTCACCATTTAATCCCCTAACATTTATCACTTTGCAAGAATAAAAGCCTTGGGCTTTTATTTGACTCATTGTGCCCCTAAAGAAGCTCAGGAATTCTGGTGGCTTCATCTCTCATGTGGTTACTGAGAGCTCTGAAGTATGTTTCATGGTTCTGGGCACTGACTACTCATTTCCTTTTGATTCCTTTCCTCTTGATTCCTTTCCTCTGACTTCAAACTTCTCATGAATGTGAGCTAATTGTTTTCTTAACCTGTAATGTCAAAACCAGCTACCTCTCAGGTGCACAGTCTTATGGTTATAAGATGCAGTATTAAGTAAGGTGACATGTGTACAAACGTAGCTCAGGGACTGACACATAGCACATGCTCGATAAAACTCTATTTCCTTTCTTTGTTCAAAAGTGTCCAAACACTGCCAAACTTCTTAGAGTCATCTAATTTATCTAGCTCATCCAACCATCCAAAGTTTATCTTTTTTCTTACTCATATTTCCCCTTATTTCCAATAGTGACATTCTATTCCATGGCGAGCACATTCTAAATTATTACTAGATTCATATCTTGGCTATTCCTTGACTCTAGTTTTCCTCATTCAACTGACAGCCTCATTATCCTAATGGATTTTTTAAAGGTAAAAATAGAAACAATAAGCACTGACTGCACTGATCATAAGTGAATTTTTACATCTTTATACACCCAAGTATTTGACACCAGATCAGGTATTTCTAGCACCCTAAAAATGCCCTGTCACCTCTTCCCACTCTATATTCCTCAGAAGCCACCCCTATACTGACCTCTATCACCACACACCATCTAATGGAAATACACAGCATGCATTCTCTTGTGTCTGCTATCACGGCACATATCAAGTATATCAGTGGTTTGTTTCTTTTATAGTGTATCCCTAATTACTTAAAACCGAACATACAGTATCAAGGCACCACTGATTTCCAAGTATTATTACACTGATCTACACCTTCGGAGACATTTCACAGTCTCTGTCTTTCTACTTACTTCCTCCTCTGTCTAATCCTCTTTCACATAACCAACTTCTCCCAGTCTTGCTGCCACTATTCCCCAATCCACACCACTGCCCTGATTAGCCAGGTTCACTCCTTGGTTTCATAACCATCTGTTCTCGTTCCTGACACTACTTTTCCCTGCCTTCAAGGCTCTTTGTTCTCCTTCCTACATATCTGTTTAAGACTCATCTCAGACCCTACTTCTTCTCTATGTCAGTGCTTTTTTGGAATTCTTCTCTAATAACCTCCCATAGCAAATGTAATCTGTGCCCCTGATCTGGTAATTAATTACCCACTATTCCTATCGATTAGTGTTTGCTTTCCATACATGTTACTATTGTTCACAAAAGCAGATTTTAATGACCTGAACCAAAAACAATGTCATTTTCTTTTTCAGTGCAAGGATCTGTGATACTAAATTAAATTAAGCTGCTTTTCCCTCACTTGTCATTTGCCCTCAGCGCTTGTCAAACATAAAGCACAAATAAAACTTATTGGTAAGTAGATTTTCCAGTCCTTGGTTCTGGTTTCTAGGTTGAAGCTGTACTTCTGCCGTGCTAATGGCTACTCTTGTTATTGTCACACAACTCGGGAATTAGCTAAATCATTACAAATTGAGAAACAGAGAAGATATTATAGGAAAACCAGGTGGATATCCCAAGCTTAGACCCAGAGGAGAGGTGTTCTGTGAGTCAATGGGACTCATACTTAAAGATTTGCTCTTCCAATTTTCCATTGTTACTAAGATAGGAATATGCAAATATATTATTAATATTTAACAGTATTGGAAAGAGAGGCAGGGAGGGAGAATGTGCTTTGAAGGTTTTGTGGAACTTATGAACAATTATGATTGGATGGAGAAAAAGAGGAAACAAGAGCAACAGCCCACAAATGAGCTCAGAGAAAGAGAGAAGAGCTCATCTGGTGGAAGAGCAAGTAGAGAGGGTTGCCCTACAGAATTTCAGAAAACCTCCACAACCTGAGCAGTGTTGGCAGAAGGCAAATTAAAGGGTCTTGGGAAATGCTGCAAAATCCTCCCACAGAGAAAGTTGTTACAGTATTCATCGTCTAGCTCCTCCTGACATGCAGACATTTATTAGGGTGAAGTTAAGTTTTTGTTGTGTGGATTTCTTATTTGGGCAATTGGGTCAACTCAAAAAAGGCCAACTTAGACTACCAGAGTAAACAAGAAGAAAAATAAAAAGAACAACTCACTCATCAGTTATTTTTCCCCAATATATGTAGCCTCCCTGATAACACATTAGCTACTTCCTACTGATAACACAGAAACTAGATAAAACAGTCAAGTAAACAAGTCCCTATAGAAATTGAATTAATACAGAAAGTTTTAAAAAAGGCCAAAAACACTTTAAACATAAAACTTTAAATTTCATTCCCAGGAAAAATTGAGGTGATAGTTCAATAATGAAATAAGATCAGGTAAGAGCTGAGAGAGTTTAGCTAAGCTGGATCAAGTAAGAGAACATCTGTTTGCAGGCATCAGAATATTAGAGAAAAGCAAAAGACATATGGGCCAAATTCAGGAGAGAAGGGAAACACAGGCACAAGCTTGATATTTGTGACAGCTTTTCTCCTGGGCATTCACGGATTCAAAACTACAGCCTAGGGGCTGAGAAGCCAAGTAGTTGAAAAGACAGCAAGCACTGAAGCCCAATGGCAAGAGCTGAAGCAAAAAGCAATGGCTAAGACACTGACAAGCAGGGATAACAATGAGGTTCAAATCCCAACAAGGAAAAGGGTACTGGGGAACAGGGGGGAATCAGACTTTTAAGTGGTAATCCCAGGGGCCACACCCTAAATAGATCTCCTAAATAGATCAGCCTTCACAAAGATAGAAGCCAGCTTTGAATGAGCTCAAACTAAGAATGGACTAAGGTTATCAGTCTCTGTAAAAGCTCTGCCATAAGCAAAAAATAAAATAAAATAAAATAAAATAAAGTAAAAGTTAATCTACTCAAGGAAAACAGAACAACTGGAATGTAAGTATCTCTATAGTTTTCTAAAATTAAGCCCAGTATTCAATAATATAAAATATTATTGTATATTTATATGGTATATAATATATATATACACACACATATATTCCTTGACATTCCAGGAAAAAAACAAAATGATCAAAAACTAAGGAAAAATAGAAACCTCACACAGCATGGTGAGATCTTGGACATTCTGGATATATATGATTTTTTTAAAGTTTTTATTTAAATGCCAGTTAGTTAACATACAGTGTCATATTAGTTTCAGGTGTAGAATTTAATGATTCGTGACTTACATACAATATCCGGTGCTCATCACAGCAAGTGCACTCCTCAATCCCCATCCTCTATTCAACTCATCCCCCACCTACCTCCCCTCCAGTAACCCTCAGTTTGTTCACTGTAGTTAAAGAGTCTTTCTTGATTTCCCTTTTTCCCACCCTAAGTTTATTTGTTTTTCTTCTTAAATTCTACATATGAGTGAAAACATGGTATTTCTCTCTCTGACTGACATATCTCACTTGGCATAACACTCTAGCTCCGTCTACATTGTCGCAAATGGCAAGATTTCATTCTTTTGGATGGCTGAGTAATATTCCATTTTATATATATATATACCACATCTTCTTCACCCATTCATCAGTTGGTGGACATTTGGGCTCTTTTCATAATTTGGCTATTGATAATGCTGCTATAAAATATAATCTTCTCTCTGTTGTTCAGCTTGTGCCTTTGACTTTGGATTGTTTATTTGAGATTTTTCTTGCTTCTTTTTTTTTTTTTTCTTGCTTCTTGAGGTAGGCCTGTATTGCTATATACTTTCCTCTTTTTACTGCTTTTGCTATATCCCAAAGATTCAGACTATCATGTTTTCATTTTCATTGTTTCCATGTATTTTTAAATTTCTTCTTTGATTTTCAAGTTGACCCGTTCCTTGTTTAGTAACATGTTGTTTAACCTCTATGTATTTGTGGTACTTCCAGATTTTTTCATATGGTTGACTTTGAGTTTCATAGCATTGTGGTCAGAAAATAAGCATGGTGCAATCTCAGTCTTTTTGTACTTGAGGCCTGATTTGTGACCTAGTATGTGGTCTATTCTGGAGAATGACTCATGTGCACCTGAAAAGAACATGTATTCTGCTGCTTTAGGATGGAATGTTCTGAATATATCTGTTAAGCCCATCTAGTCCAGTCTGTCATTCAAAGTCATTGTTTCCTTGTTGATTTTCTGCTCAGATGATCTGGCCATTGATATAAGTGGGGTGTAAAAGTCCCCTACTGTTATTGTACTATTATCAATGAATTCCTTTATGTTGTCATCGTTTTATATATTCGGATACTTCCATGTTGGGGGCATAAATATTTACAATTGTTGGATATTCTTGTTAGATAGTCCCCTTTATTATGAGATAGTGCCTTTCTTCATTTCTTGTTACAGTCTTAGGTTTAAAATCTAGTTTGTCTAAGTATTGCTACTCTGGCTTTCTTTTGATGTCCATTTGCATGATAAATGTTTCTCCAACCTCTCACTTTCAGTCTTCAAGTGTCTTTGGGTCTAACATGAGTCCATTGTAGACAGCATAGAGATGGGTCTTGGTTTTCATCTCTTCTGACACCCTATGTCTTTTGATTGGAGCATTCTGTCCATTTACATTCAGAGTTATCGATAGATACGTATTCAGTGCCATTTTATTACTTGTTTGGTCATTGTTTCTGCGGATTTTCTCTGTTCTTTTTCCGTCTTTATCACTTTTGTTTTTTCCCCTCCACTCAAAGAGTACCCTTTACTATGTCTTGCTAGGCTAGTTCAGTGGTCACAAATTCCTTTAGTTTCTGTTTGTTCTGAATTCTGAATCATAGCCTTGCTGGATACAATATTCTTGGCTGCATATTTTTCCCATTCAACCTGTTGAATATATATATCATGCCACTCCTTTCTGGCTTGCCAAGTTTCTGTTGAGAGATCTACACCTAGCCATATAGGTCTTTCCCATAAGTCAGGGACTTCTTTTGTCTTGCTGCTTTAAGAATTTTACTTTATTGCTATATTTTGCAAATTCAATTATAATACATCTTGGCATTGGCCTCCTTTTGTTGATTTTGATGGGAGTTCTCTGTGTCTCCTGGGTCTGGATGCCTGTTGGTGCCTGTTTCTTTCCCCAGGTTAGAGAAGTTTTCATCTATAATCTCCTCAAATTTTCTGCCCCCTTTTTCCTCTCTTCATCTGAGACTCCTGTGATATGAATGTTATTATGTCTGATGGAGTCACTGAGTTCTTTAAGTCTATTTTCATGGTCCATAATCTTCTCTCTGTTGTTCAGCTTCAGTATTTTCCATTATTTTATCTTCTATATCTCTTATTTGTTCCTCTGCTTCTTCCATCCTTGTGGGCATTACAAATCCAGTCAATTTCAAATATCAGTTATTGCATTTTTCATTTCTGATTGTTTTTTAGCTCTTTTATCTCTATGGTAAGGGCCTCCCTAAAGTCTTCCTTTCTTTTCTCAAGCCCAGTGAGTATCCTTATGGTTGTTGCTTTAAATTCTCCATCAAGCATATTACTTATATCTACTTTTATTAGCTCTCTGTCAGTGACCTTAACTTGTTTCTTTCTCTTGGGATTAATTCCTTTGTCTTGGCATTTTGTCTAAGTCTCTATCTTCTTCTGTGCATTAGAAAAGCCTCTCGTGTTTCCTGTTCCTGAGAGTAATGCCTTTATGAAGAAGTCATACAGTGTCCAGGGATTGGTGCTTCAGGAAGTATCTCTGGTGTGTGCTGCATTCACTCTACTGCTGTTTTGGCTGCTGTAGGCTTCAGGCCAGTCATCTTTAGAGGTTCTCCTTGCCTGTAGTGGACAGTGTTTGGTCTTGGCCAGAGTGTGGCAAGTTTTAACGAGATGTGCTCTGATCTGCTCGTTAAATGAGACTTGATGTTACTTCCACTAGAACTGAAGCCTTATAGAACTTGCTGGTCTGGACTTGTGGTATGTGTGGGGGCTTCTGTTGGTTTTGGGGGGAAGGGTCCCACTGTGCTGGTCCTTAAGCACACTTGCCCAAGAAAAGCAGTATCAGCAAGATGCAGGAGGGCAGGACTTGGTGTAAACAGGTTAGGCACCCAGTGTTAGTGCTGTGCTGTTTACTGAAGCTGGTTTATGCTGAGGGCCAGGTGTTGGGAAGAGGTGGGAGAATGTGCCTAGAGGTTCCTTTGTCCCTGGAAAAGCACCTCTGCAAATGCTACCCCTCACAGACACAGTCCAAGAATAGTGAATGGTGTCTCTCTTGTGAACCTTAGGCATGCCTCAGATCACATCATCTGCCCCAGTGTTGTTTGTCTGCCTTCTCTCCAGGAGTAGGGCACTGCCCTGGGGGCTCTATCCCAGCTAAGCACACTGACCTTTAAAACTACAGTCTTTGGGGGCAGCCTTGGGTGGCTCAGTGGTTTAGCTCCACCTTTGGCTCAAGGTGTGATCCTGGATCCTGGGATCGAGTCCCACATCAGGCTCCATGCATGGAGCCTGCTTCTCCCTCTGCCTGTGTCTCTGTCTCTCTGTCTCTGTCTCTCTCTGTCTCTCTCTCCCTGTGTCTCTCGTAAGTACATAAAATCTTTAAAAAATAAAATAGAATAAAACTAAAGTCTTTGAGAGCTGCTAGTTGTGAAAACTCATGAAAATCAGCCCCTCTTACTACCTACCTAGCCAATAGTTTCAAGGAAGTGATCTCCATGTGCTTTCCCTGTGTTCTTCTCTGTCTTACCTTTTTCTATGAGTAGAGCTCCATCCTGTCTCTGCAGTACTCACAATCCATTTTTCCCCCAAACCACATCTCCACACTTCCTATCTCCTTCCATGTGGCCTCTCTTCTCCCTCTAGTTGTGCTGGTTGTTCTGTCAGTACTCAGGTTGATTTTGTGGAAATTCAGAATGATTTGATAGTTATCTAGTTGTCCTCTAGGGATGACATGAGCATAGGGTCCTCCTACTATGCCACCATCTTAGCTTCCCTTCTGCAAATCTGGATATATATGATTTAATAAAGGAAATGGCTCATAAGCATATGAAAAGATGCTACACATATGTCATCAGCAAAGTTTAAATTAAAACAGTAATGAGATACCACTACACACCTAATCAAATGGCTAAGATCCAAAAAGTAAAATACCAAAGCTGGTGAAGGTGTAGAATATCAGGAATACACATTTATGGCTACAGGGAATGCAAAATATTACAGCTACTTTGAAAGATGTTTGGCAGTTTTTTTTTTTTTTAATCAAACTAAACATACTCTCACCATATGATCTAGTAATCATACTCCTTGGAATTTACCCAAAGAAGTTGGAAAGTAATGTCCATATAAAAATCTACATGTGGGTGTTTATAGCAGCTCTTTTCTTAATTGCTAAAGCTTGGAATCAACCAAGATGTTTGTCAATAGGTGAATGGATAAACAAACTATGGTATAGCACACAAAGAAATAGGATTCAACAATACAAAGAAAAATTATTAAGCCATGAAAAGATATCAAAGAAAAAAGTGAAAAAAAGCCATCTGCAAAGGCTGTCTTATATGATTCCAATTACATGAAGTTCAGGGAAAGGTAAAACTAGAGATAGTAAAAAGATTAGTGGTTACCAGAAGTCGGGGGGGGGGGAATTAATAAATGCAGAATCGGGGGGGTGGGGACTTTAGGACAGTAAAACTACCGTGTAGGATATTATGGTAGATACATGTCATTACATATTTGTGAAAACCTGTATAATGTACAAAACAATGAATGAACTCTAAACTATGGACTTCAGTTAATAATAATGTATTGATATTGGCTCATTAACTGTAACAAATGTATTGCCCTAATGTTATATGTTAATAACGGGGGAAACTAGATAGAGTGGTGAGGGGATATATGAGGACTCTGTACTTTCTGCTTAATCTTTCCATAAACAAAAAAAAAACAGTTAAAAAATAGACTATAATTTAACATTTTTGCTAGACTTGCATGCAAAACTTGCACACAAATATAGCCATAGAAGCAGTATTTCTAATCATCAAAAAGTGGAAATAACCCAAATGTCCATTACCTGATGAATGGAATAGTAAAACATGATATATCCATACTGATGGAATATTATTCAGCCATAAAAAGAAATGAAGTAGTGATATATGCTACAGCATAAATGAACCTTGAAAATATGCTATAAAAGAAGCTAGTCACAAAAGCCTACATATTAAATGTATAAACGTATAATGTATGGAATAAGAAAATCTGCAGATATAGAGAGTGTATCAGTGATTGTCTAGAATTGGGAGAAATGGGGAGTGAGTGACTGTTAATAGGTTTCATTCTCTTTTGGAGGAGGAGGTGATTTAAAATGTTGTCAGATTGACTGTGGCAATAGATGCATAGCACATTAAATTGTACATTTTGAATGGTACGGAAAGTAAATTATATCTCAATGAAACTATTATTTAAAAACTATGATTAATGTATTCAAGAAAACCCATGGGCAACATATACAATTTAAGCAAAATTATCTATGTAAAGCAACCAAAGGAAAATTCTAGAATTAAAAAAGCAATAGTTGAAATGAAGCACTCAGTTGATTGGTTTAATATTACATTAGTCAAACATAAGAAAGGACTATTAAAGTCAAGAAAAAAAATAACCAGACTAAAATTTGGAGGATAAAATAGAGAAAATAAGTACTTAAGACATATAGAGTATATAAAAAATACTGTGATTTACCAGGCCCAAATTAGGGGGGTAGGGCAGGGACATGCAACCTACCTGAATCATAGGGACTTCTCCTAAGGAAGAAACTAGGTTCTAATGCCAGAAGTAGAGGAATAAATTACAAAGAAAGCAAAATGACACAAAACAATGGTTAAACTATAATCTAGATACTCTAGTAAATATGATAGACCCCATGGGGTTGCAATCTAGCACAAACAGTAAGAAAATGTGACACCCTATACCCAAATGGCATAGGGTGCTCGATATTATTACAGAAAAATGTCCTGGGGAGGAAGTTTATTTAATTTTTAATTGTTTAAAGTCCATATATAAGCACTACCATGTAGTATTTGTCTTTCTTTAACTGGCATCTTTCACTTAGCATAATGCCCTCCAGTTTGATACATGTTGTTGCAAATGATAGGATTTCCTTTTTTTCTCAGGTTGAAAAATATTACATTGTATATTGTATTTCTTTATCCTTTCATCTGTGGATGGACACCTTGGTTGTTTCCATACCTCAGCTGTTGTGAATAATGATGCAATGAACATAGGAGTATAGATAGCTCTTCAAGTAATAATTATGTTTCCTTTGAATATGCAGTAGACCTTGAACAGTGCAGGGGTTAGGGGACCCCAATGCTCTGTGCAGTCAAAAATCCATGTATAACTTCAACTCCCCCCAAATTTAACTGTTAATAACCTTACTGATAACCTAAACAGTCAATTAATATATAGCTTGTAGGTTATATGGATTATATACTGTATTCTTAAAACAAAGTAAGCTAGAGAAAAGAAAATTCCATTAGGAAAATCATAAGAAAGAGAAACTACACTTATAGTATGGTACTGTAAAATATTCACATATAAGTGGACCTGAACAGTTCAAACCTGTGGTTTTTCAGGGGTCAGCTAGCTGTATACCCAGAAGCAGGAGGAAGACTGTAGGACACAAACTGACCATTAAAATATATTGTAGGAATAGAAAACTTTGAATACCTAGAAAGGGAGATTATGGGGATTTTGAAAGGACCATTGTTCAAGGTTATATATAGTTTAAATTATGACATTTCAGTAAGCCTGTGTATGAAGACTTGCTTATTTTTCTGGATTTGAATAGACTGCAAAGGAGCCTTGCTAAGTTTTTGATCACAGCAACAACAACAACAAAAAGAGTAGAAATATTTTTTCTTTCATTATGAAACTGGAGGAAAGGCAAGGTTTATAAGCAGTATGAAGGCCCACTAGAATTTTCCCTCATGATAGTGCTAATTCAGGAGAAGAGTCTAAGGCCATAGAACAATTTTGAAAGCAAAATAAGGCTGCTGAGTCTTCACCCAGTGTACAAGATTAAGTTTTAATGGCATATGATGAAGTGGCTATGACACAGCTGGAAGACCTGGTTGAGTTGTTGAAAATGGCTCTCAAAGGAATTGGACAGTGGACATAGAAAAAGAACAAGGTAAATCCAAAAGAGTAAAAGGACAAAATTAATAAACAGAAAAGCCAAAATGGAGAAGAAAAGCTGTAACCTTGACAAATAAAACCAAACACTTGTTTCTTTAAAAGACCATTAAAATAAGCAATATTTGGCAAATATGATAGAGATGTGATTAGCCATAAAGCAGAGATTTTCTTTTTTTAATTACAAAAGAGTACCATGCTAACTTTATACCAACACATTTGAAAATCTAGATAGGAGCACCTGGGTGGCTCAGTGGTTGAGCATCTGCCTTCGGCTCAGGTCATGATCCCAGGGTCCTGGGATCAAGTCCTGCATCAGGCTCCCCACAGGGAACCTGCTTTTCCCTCTGCCTATGTATCTACCTCTCTTTCTGTGTCTCTCATGAATAAATAAATAAAATATTTTTAAAAAAAGAAAATCTAGACAAAGTGGATGACTATTGAATAAATTATATGAAGCCAATATTGACTTATATTTTGAGTAGAAAATACAAACAGCTTTATGAAATTAGAAACCATAATCAAAGATGTACACCTTAGAAAGACATTGGTTGCTTTCCAATTCATAAAAAAAAAAAGAAATAAAAGAAAGCTAACAATCCTAATACAAAAATCAGACATGGAAAATATACCAAATAAGTAAAAGTTTACTAGAGTTTACTAGAGTACCTTTCTTTTCAGCTTTTAGGTTCTAATTAATGTCAGCAAATGAATTCCAGTGACATATTGAAAAAAAGTCATTGTAATCAAGTATGATTTATGATTTCAAGTATAATCAAACCATAAAGCAGATTTGTAAAACTAAAATAATAGTTGGAAGGGAGAGAGAAATGTCCATATCCAAAATCAAAATACACTCCAAAGTTTTAAAAATCTAATAAGCTGTAACAGTACGTCAATATATATATCATTGAGCCAGAAGAGGAACCCAGGCATCTATGAGAAATAAAATATAGAAGAAATAAAATACAGGCTGTTCTTACTTGTGGAACTGCTAAGATGATCATGCAAGCTGATCTGTTTAAAGTGATCTTAATGATCAATAAGAAAAATATGACTGTTCCATGACCTTAAAAGTTTTCTGACAAATCTGAAAATCTCTTCCTGTCGGTTATAAAGGTATAGACAAATTTAAAAGATGGTAAACCTTATATTCAGTGAACATACTGTAATTAGAACATTAGAAATACTTAGAATTAACAGTTTATTTCACTGGAAAAATCTCATGATGCTTCCAGTTTTCAGTCCAGCATGTGAAGAGCTTAGAAGTCACAACTCTGTCCTAACAAGTAAAAAGCTGAACAAACTGAAAAATCAACAATTCCTCTTAGATTCATTAGAAGAGTGGGATCACAGGGCAAATCATTGTCCACAAAATTGGAGAGGCAAACAGGCAGATACAGAGAATGACAACATACTGGAGCGGAAACCCAAGAGCAGAAATCTGCATGGAAACCAGGACAGAGGTATAAAACTTGAATTATATTTGGCAAATTGCTAGAGGCTTATTGTAAAAAAAAATAAATAAATAAGTCTGTGAGTTAAAAATTCCAGGGTAGCCCCCGTACTTTCGAGTTTCCCTTCTTGGACCTCTACCAGATTGTCATTTTGAAGATCAGAGAAAAATCTCCTTAGGGTTCCTGCAGGGAGAAGAGAAAAGGCACAAGTTGGAAATACACAAAAGCATGTAGTCACACTTATGGCCTGTTCTTAAGAAACCTCTTGGGGTATTGTCAGATACTAACTGACCTGGAGGAAGGAAAATGCCCAACTCCAGCCCTGTCCAGCCATTCTGTCCCTATCAACAGGTGGGAGTAAAACCTGAGAGGCATTTGTGAAGTGTATAGCTCAGGGGCACAAGCTCACTGCAAGACTGAAATCTAGTGGTAGGACTCTAGAATGCTTCCACTCCCACACCACAACATCACGTCACTAAGGGCTTACTTTCTGCAGTTAATTTCATCCAGTACTTCAAATCTGGATTTAAATAAAGATTTTATTTATTTATTCATGAGAGACATTGAGAGAGAGGCAGAGAAATAAGCAGAGGGAGAAAGAAGGAGGCTCCCTCCGGGGAGCCTGATGTGGTTCTCTACCGCAGGACCCTGGGATCATGCCTTGAGCTGAAGGCAAATGCTCTATCACTGAGCCACCCAGGTGTCCCTGGATTTTTTAAAGGATGGAAAGTTGAGGCTTCCCTCGAGTCAACGCAGGATGAAGCCCATCCTGCTGCAGGGCCAAGAACGATCCATTATGCAGATTAAGTACAACCGCGAGGGAGAGCTCCTCTTCACGGTGGCCAAGGACCCTATTGTCAATGTGTGGTACTCCGTGAATGGTGAGAGGCTGGGCACTTACATGGGCCATAGTGGAGCTGTGTGGTGTGTAGATGCTGACTGGGACACCAAACATGTCCTTAACCGGCTCAGCTGATAATAGCTGTCGTCTCTGGGACTGTGAAACAGGGAAGCAGCTGGCTTTACTCAAGACCAATTCAGCTGTCAGGACGTGTGGCTTTGATTTTGGGGGCAACATCATCATGTTCTCCACGGACAAACAGATGGGCTACCAGTGCTTTGTGAGCTTCTTTGACCTGCGGGATCCAAGCCAAATTGATAACAATGAGCCCTACATTAAGATCCCTTGCAACAACTCCAAGATCACTAGTGCTGTTTGGGGACCCCTGGGGGAGTGCATCATCGCGGGTCATGAAGACAGAGAGCTCAACCAGTATAGCGCCAAGTCTGGAGAAGTACTGGTGAATGTTAAGGAGCACTCCCAGCAGATCAATGATATCCAGTTATCCAGGGACATGACCATGTTTGTCACTGCTTCCAAGGACAACACAGCTAAGCTCTTTGACTCCAAAACTCTTGAAGACCAGAAGACTTTCTGGACAGAACATCTAGTCAACTCAGCTGCCCTCTCTCCCAACTATGACCATGTGGTGCTGGGTGGTGGTCAGGAAGCCATGGATGTAACCACCACCTCTACCAGGATTGGCAAGTTTGAAGCCAGATTCTTCCACTTGACCTTTGAAGAAGAGTTTGGAAGAGTCAAGGGTCACCTCGGACCCATCAACAGCGTTGCCTTCCATCCCAATGGCAAGAGCTATAGCAGCGGTGGTGAAGGTGGTTATGTCCACATCCACTAGTTCACCCACAGTACTTTGAATTTGAGTTTGAGGCTTAAGAAGCTTGGATCTCCATCAGGACCAGGGGAATTTTCTGGGCCAGGGCTCACAAAGTTTTGGACTCTAAGAAATAAATTAGTTTGGAAATAAAAAAAGAAAGAAAGAAAGAAAGAAAATTGAATCATGTAAAATGCTTAATTGACACCACAAATGGCAGGAAAAGAGTGACAAACAAAAATAGGAAAAAGAATAAGAGCGACAAATACAAAACAGTAACAAATATGTTAGATATTAATTAGAAATTAATCCAATTATATAAATAACCACTTTAAATTGCAACAGTCTAAATATATTATTTTGAAAAGGAGATTGGGGATCCCTGGGCGGCTCAGCGGTTTAGTGCCTGCCTTCAGCCCAGGGCATGATCCTAGAGTCCTGGGATCAAGTCCCACATTAGGCTGCCTGCATGGAGGCTGCTTCTCCCTCTGCCTGTGTCTATGCCTCTGTGTGTGTGTGTGTGTGTGTCTCATGAATAAAAAAATAAAATCTTAGAAAAAAATAAATAAAATAAAAGAAGGAGATTATCAGAGAGGGTGAAAAAAACAAGATCTAACCATAAGAAATCTTCTTTGAATATAAAAATACATATAGATTAAAAGTAAATGGGTGGAGAAAAATATACCATGCTCATATGAATCAGTGTAAGGAGCTATATTAATTTCAGACAGAGAAGACTTCAAGACAAAGAAAAGTATCAGGTACAAAGAGAGGTATTATGTAATAATAAAGGGGTCTATTCTTTAAGAAGACATAATTTTTAATGTGTATATACCTAACAACAAAACATCCAACTTTGTGAGACAAAAACTGATAAAAATGTAAGGAGAAAGAGATGAATCCATGATTATAGCTGGAGACTTCTACATCCCTTCACCATAATGGATAGATCCAACAGGCAGAAAATCAAAATATAGCTGAATTCCACAGCACCATCAACCAAATGTATTTAACAAACATCTATAGACCACTTCATTTAACAGTAGAATATATGTCTCAAGCTCATGTGGAATATACACCAAGACAGACCATGTTCTGGGCCCTAAAACACATGACAAATTTAAAACAACAGAAATCATAATGTTTGTTCTCAGACCACAGTGAAACTAAATGAGGAATCAAGAACAAATAAATAGCTAGAAAATCCCCCAAATACTTGGGAGTTTAAACAACACACTTCTAAATAATGCATTGGTCAAAAAAATCTCAAGAGAACTTTTACAATATTTTGAACAAAATGAAAATGAGAACAGATCAAAACTTGTGGGATGCAGCAAAAACAGAGCATAGGGGGAAATTTATAGCATTGGATGTGTAATTAGAAAAGAAGAAATATCTAAAATCAATCACCTAAGCTTCTACCTTAAGAAACTAGGAAAAGAAGATCAAATATAATCCAAAGTAAGCAGAAAAAAGAAACAGTAAAAATCAGAGAAATTAAAAACAGAAAATTGGGACACCTGGGTGGCTTAGCAGTTGAGCGTCTGCCTTTGGCTCAGGGCATGATCCCAGGGTCCAGGATCCAGTCCCACATCAGGCTCCCTATGGGGAGCCTGCTTCTCCTTCTCCCTATGTCTCTGTCTCTTTCTCTCTGTGTCTCTCATGAATAAATAAATAAATCTTTTTTTAAAAATAAATCTTAAAAAAAAATAAAAACAGAAAATCAACAAAGTCAACAAAACCAAAATTTGATTCTTTGAAAACATAAAATTTAAAAGTTTCTAGTCAGATTAATGAGAGAGAGAGAGAGAGAGGACAAACTATTGATATCAGAAATGCAGGACAGGATATCATCAATGCATATCCCACAGACATTAGAAGGATAGCAAAGGAATACTAAGAGCAACTCTATGCCTACCCAGTTGAGAAGAATCTGGATGAAACAGGCCAATTCCTGGAAAGACAATCTTTGAAAACTCACACAAAGAGAAATAGATAATCTGAATAAGCCTATATTTACTTTTAAAATTGAATCAATAATTAATAACTCTCAAAACAGAAAACACAAGGCCCAGATGTGTTTAGTGATTAACTCTACCATTTAAGGAAGAAATTATACCAATTCTACACAATATCTTTTAGAAGATTAAAGCAGGGGGAATACTTCCTACCTCATTCTATGAAGCCAGCATTATGCTAACATCACACTTAACGGTGAGAAACTAAAATCTTTCCTGCTATGGTTAGGAACAAGATAGGGGGTTTCCACTCAATACTCCCTTTCAACATTTACCAGAAATTCTAGCTAATGCAATGAGCCAAGAAAAGGAAATAAAATGAGTACAGATGGAAAAGGAGAAACTAAAACTGTCTTCGTTTTTGCAGATGACATGACTGTCTAATATGTGAAAAAAAATCAGAAAAAATATCCAAAAACTTCTGAAACTAATAAGTGATCAGAGGAAGGTTGTCCACACCTATTAGAAGGGCCAGCCTCCAGAACACTGACAACATCAAATGCTGACTGCTGACAACAATGTAGAGCAACACAAAGTCTTGTTCATTGTTAGTTGGTGTGTGAAATGGTGCAGCTACTTTGGAAGATAGTTTGATGATTTTATATAAGTAAACATACTGTTAAAACAAATGAGTAAATGGACAAAGAAAAAGCAGAATCCTATAAATACAGAAAACAAACTGATGGTTGCCAGAGGGAAGGGGGATGTGCAGATGGACAGAATGTGTGAAGAGGAGTGGGAGATATAGGCTTCTAGTTATGGAATGAATGAAGTCACAGGAATTAAAGGTAGAACATAGAAAATGCAGTCAATGATATTGTAATGATGTTGTATGGTGACAGATGGCAGCCACACTTGTGGTGAGCACAGCATAATCTATAGAGATGTTGAATCACACTATGTTATACACCTGATACTAATGTAATCTTGTGTGTCAACTACACTCAAATAAAAAAAAACTAAAAAGCAAACAAGAAAAACTAAACATTTTCTTGCCATACAACCTAGCAATTGCTCTCCATACAACCTAGCAATTGCTCTCCTTGGTATTTACCCAAAGAAGTTGAAAAGTCCACATAAAAAGCTGCATACAGATGTACACAGTAGCTTTAATGTTATCAACCTTGTTATCAACCAAGGTATACTTCAATGCATAAATGGATGAATATCTGTGGTACATCCAGACACTGGAATACTATTCAGTGCTAAAATACAATGGGCTCTCAAGCCTTGAAAATACATGGAAGAAACTTAAATGCATATTACTGAACCAAAGAAGCCAATCTGAAAGACTACACATTATATGATTTCTACTCTATGACATATTAGAATAGATAAAAGTATGGAGACGGTAAAAAGGTCAATAGTTTTCCAGGGATTAGGGTCAAGAAAGGGATGAAAAGGCAGAGCAGAGAGGATTTGGGGGACAGGGAAACTAGACTACAGAGGTAGATATATGTCATTATACATCTGTCCAAACTCATAGAATATAGGACACCAAGAATGAACCAATGACTGTCGACTTGAGCCATAATAATGTTTTGATGTAGGCTCATCAATTATAACAAATATGCCACTCTGGTGTGGGAAGTTGATACTGTGCTTACATGGGGGCAGAAGAGATATGGAACTCCCTACTTTCTGCTCAGTTTTGCTATGAACCTAAAACCACTCCAAAAAATAAAGTCTAATTTTAAAGGAGAAAAGAAAAGACTTCTATCAAGGCTATTTTGCACAGTGCTTGCCCTCCTCCTGCCGTGTAGCTGACAATAAAGAGCAAGAATCTCTTCCATGCCTTGGCAAAGTGTCATACTCCGTTCTGAGTCTGGTATCCACTTCTGACATTTTATCCTTTGTGCTTTTAATGTGGGGAGATATATAGATATATCTGAAAGTTCCTTTAATGTGAAGCTTTTGGCTGACATCGTTTACTCTCGGACATCTTCATCCTTTTGTCCCTTCCATCCCTTCCCTTCATCCCTTTCCACAGGTACTGATTGTGCCTTTACTAAGTAGCTTTGGTTGCATATTTACTCTCACTGTGCCTGCAGATTCAACATCCCCAGAGGCAGCTATTTCTGTAGCGGTTCCTTCATATTCTGTGAGAATTGCACTTCCAAAGAATCGCTTTCTGTTCCCTTGTGACACGTGTCCCTTTGTTGTCTCTCCCTCCCACTCAAGATTGTCCAGTTTTGTGATCTGTGATGTGGATGTTCAAGAGGAGGACAAAGAAGCAGCAGAATGACATGTTTGCTGTCTGGGTATCTGTGTGTGAACTGAATAATGTGCACGGGGACCAAGCACTGCCCGACCGTGAAGGAAGTGACTGCTGATCACGACACACATCTGTTATCTGTATGGTAATTTGAGATCTGAGGAATTAGCTATGAAGTTTGTACTTCATGTTCTTTCTCACCCTTAATATATGGTGGTAACTGCAATGTGAATTGTGTTGCTCTGGGACCGATATTATTTAACTAAATAGTGGTAACTGAAATTTGTGCAGAGGTGTGCAATGCAGAGCAAAAACTGCCTGTATAGTATGCATTTGGTAATATTTTATTGTAAGAAAAGAATAATATAGAGGAACATAAGGTAGGATGAGAAATACTGTTCTTATTATGATGAAGTCTTTGCCTAAGCAGAACATGAAAGTGAGATATCAGAAAGAACCAGACAGGGGATTGGACTTCGTGTAACTTAAAAAATTCTACATGGCAAAAAGTAATCTAAACGGATTTACATACAGAGGCAGTGAAACACCGGGACACCTACACCCCAGTGTTTATAGCAGCAATGTCCACAATAGCCAAACTGTGGAAGGAGCCTCATGTCATCGAAAGATGAATGGATAAAGAAGATGTGGTTTATGTATACAATGGAATATTACTCAGCCATTAGAAACGACAAATACCCACCATTTGCTTCAACGTGGATGGAACTGGAGGGTATTATGCTGAGTGAAGTAAGTCAATCAGAGAAGGACAAACAGTGTATGTTCTCATTCATTTGGGGAATATAAAAAATAGTGAAAGGGAATAAAGGGGAAAGGAGAGAAAATGAGTGAAAATATCAGTGAAGATGACAGAACATGAGAGACTCCTAACTCTGAGAAACACACAAGGGGTAGTGGAAGGGGAGGTGGGCGGGAGGGTGACTGGGTGACGGGCACTGAGGGGGGCACTTGATGGGATGAGCACTGGGTGTTATGCTATATGTTGGCAAATTGAACTTCAATAAAAATAAATAAATAAATAAATAAATAAATAAATAAATAAATAAATAAAATAAAGTTACAAGACAAGTGACAAATTAGGAATTATAAACATCTGACCAAGAATTTGGCCAACCATTCCTTCTTCTACAACAGTGTAAGGATGGGAAATCTAAGGGATTTGAACCTCAGGAATCAGTAGTCGGGAGGTTAAACTCCATTTCTCACCATGCGAACTTCATGCTATGGAGTGCAAAGCATCTTCCAATAGGAAAGGCAGTGTATCCTCAGTCTAATCCCGATCCTGTGCAATGCACTTAGAGAAATGTTGAGTAACTTTGTGATAGATGAATCTGTTTTCTGTTCTATAAGAAAAGAACAATTAACAGAATGTCTGTTTCTCCTGGGGCAGAATTCCACTATTGTCTCTGCACCACTGAGCTTTGCAAAATGTTGAAACACACAGTCTGTAGCAAATCACTCTTAAACAATCAAGAGGGAAAGAAATGGAAAGGCTAATGAACTTGCCAATTACCCTTGTAGCCCCAGCTTCTGAATATAAGGATGATGGAAGATACCTGATTCCATGTATGGAGACCCTCTGGGGCATAGAGATTCAAATGAAGCAGAGTAGGGAGGAATGCCTCTGCTAACCCACCAGAGGTTGGATTATTTAGAGTTTCAACGAGGAAATGTTGATTAAGAAATGAGAGGATACAGGCAGGAGCAGCTCCTGAAATGGTGCCTAAGTACCTCAAATATTCCTCAGGAATCCCACGGACAACTATGTCAGAGTAGAGCTGACAAATGGAGTATAATAAGCACAGAGATCATGCCCTTGTCAGCCAGCATACAGAGAGCATTACTGATCCTCAGCAAATCATTACTGATCCTCGGAAAAATGTACTGTGATTGGGTAGATGTGTGATATTGGAGATGGGTTTGCAGCTGCACTTGCCAAATCACCTTTGCAAAGCATAGTAGGTCATGGCCAGAGAAGCAAAGGCTGCTCTGCTCTTTCTCAAGCAGAAAGGGATTTTAAAAGGGCCAAGTTCTCTCCCAGAAATGATGGCGTTAGCCAATTATAGATTAGTGATTAGTACAAGCACCTGTGATTCCCTCAGCTAATCTCAGTCTTGAAGTTGGGGTAGAAGATCTCAGGTGCTGGGTGATCAGTCACAATCCCTCTGAACAGGTGCTTAATCAGGACCGGATAGGATGCATTCAGCTTTGGGCACCTGACAGCTGGTACTAGCTCTTTCTCTGCCCTCCAGGATGGCCTTAGACAAGTCCCTTACACCTTTGCCTCTACAGTTTTTATTGTCTTGTTTATGTATACGAAGTGGTGGTCACACTGCTTGGTGACATATTCAGTTAAAAAAGCCCTCTATTACCAAATGCAAACCGAACAAAGAATGCTTTCTCTTAGTAAGCCTAAATAGCAGTTTTCTGAACTCTTTTTACTCCAGGCGACGTTCATTAATACACCAGGAGAACAAAGTGCAGAAGAAGACAGGACATAGACTTTCATCCAATGTGGTCCTGAGACTTGTGACTCTTAAACAAGCATACCCAGTGGTTAAGAACACAGGTTAGGGGGCAGCCCGGTTGGCTCAACGGTTTAGCGCCGTCTTCAGCCCAGGGTGTGATCTTGGAGAACCGGGATTGAGTCCCACATCAGGCACCCTGCATGGAGCCTGCTTCTCCCTTTGCCTGTGTCTCTGCCTCTCTCTCTCTATGTCTCTAATGAATAAATAAAAAAATCTTTAAAAACAAAACAAAACATCACAGGTTAGCAGTGGTTGAATGTGTCTGAAAGTCAGGATGCCAGAATTTAAAAATTGCCATTCTGAAACATCTTAAGGCCTTGGGACAAATTACTTCCTAAACTTTTTTCCTGCATCTTAGAAAATAAAGTAACTGCCTTATTATAGGTTGAATAATACTCCTACTCCAAAATGTCCATGCCTTGATCCCCAAAACTTGAGAATGTTACCTGAAATGGCAAAAGGGATTTGCAGATGGGATTGCTAAGGATCTGAAGATGGAGCTTTTATATTATTTTGGATTATCTGATGGACCCTGAAAGTAATCCCAAGTGTTCTCCTAAAAGAAAGGGAGAAGGAGATTTTACTACAAAGACAATGTGTCAAAGAAGCAGGGATTAGATTGATGTGGCCAAAAGCCAAGGAATGCTGGCAGCCACCAGAAGCAAGGAAAGGCAAGGAATGGATTCTCCTTTAGGGCTTCCGGAGGGAGCACAGCCCTGTCAACTCCTGATTTCAGCCTAGTGAAAATGCTTTCAGATCTCTGACTTCCAGACCTGTAAGAAAATAAATGTGTTTTAAGCCACCAAGTTTGTGGTGATTTGTTACAGCAGCCATAGGGAACTTATACTTCATAGGAACTGTGACTGGAAAAAAAATGTGTGACTGGACATGCACTTAGCAACATGTCTGTTGCTCAGTAGGGATGCTGTGAATGTATTTTATTTTTGGAAACTAAAGCTTTGGTTTTGAGGATCATCAAAACCAGTACAATGGTCATCATTTTTCTTCATGTTCATCCTGGTAAAAATATCTAGATGCCTGGTAGGAAGATCTTTCTTCTCCCCACAACCTCCGTCTTCTAATACTTGGAGGAGAAAGGTTCCTTTTTCCTCATTCAAGTCACATTATTTCCCTTTCAATTTTCATTACTCTTCATTCAACCAGTCTTTCTAAACCTTAAAGAAAGCAAAGGCATTTCTCAATGGATTCAGGTGCTACCTGAAATTAACATTTCAACCAGATTATTATTTCTAGGTCTTACTACCAGCAATTTCTGAAAATTAACTCCTCTCCAGTTTCTGTGCTCATTCATTTCCTCATATCTCTCTTCTGCTTTGAGTTCATGCTTGTCAACTTAGTCCTTTTCCTAAACTCATTTTATAATAAGGTAACCCAGCAAAGTGATTAAAATCTAGATGGTCTGGTTTTACATCCTGGGTTTTGCTACCAACTTACTGTGTGACTTGGACAAGCTATATAACCTTTCTGGTTTCCCCCAAAAAGTGGATATTATTAATAATACCTATAGGTTGCTATTATGGGGATTAAGTGAGTTAATATTTGCTAAGCACTTGTCATAGTGTAAGCACTACAAATATGTTTGTTAACAATGATAAATGCAAAATTCAAGCATATAACTTTCTCAACGTCCTATCATAACTTTGAGATATATATTTGATGAAATCAATATAAGTCTTTTTAAGAGGAACAGAAAGATATTTCTGTCCAGAAAATATTTTTGAGTGATTGTCCATGTGGCTAACTTAGGTAGTAGCCAATGTTTCCAAATTTCTGTATGACAGCCTTGATTAGTCTAATGGAAAACTAGAAACTGAACTTCTGTTTTAAAGCCTTTACCTCAAGGCCCTTCACTGCCATCTCTTTATGCATAAACTTTCATTCGTCCTCCACGTTATGAAAATCTACTTCTAAGTCTCTGATGTCAAGCTCAGCATGGATTTAACAAAAAGACACTACATCAGAGAGAGAATTTTTCAGGCCTGGTTTTGTCTTGTTTTGTTTGGTTGCCCTCCTCGCACCTGTAGCCTCAGACAAAATCAGGAGATCCACATCATGGCTCTAATTCTTAGCACCTGTTTGATTCTGCCAGCCTCAGTTTTCCTAATCTGGAAGGGATATCTGAGGACAACACTGTCTTAGGACTGCTAAAAAGAACATTTCCAGCTCTGTCTCAGGTGAGGTGTGAACTGCTGATGGGAAGCCTGGTTACATCACATGACCCTGGGATCTTAGCAGTGATTAGGTCAGGAAGGGCCTGTGCAGGCACATCACACTCAGGTAGTTTCTAGATCTTTAAAATGAATATATTTAGGGCAAGAAAGATATGCATACATGAGTCTGAACCACTGAAATTTTTCACAAGCTACCATTTAGTTCTTGAGAAATATATGTAGGGAAAATGTCCTGCTTATTACTAACTGGAGTTGTAGCCCAAAATGCCATATAAAATGTTTAATCTTGTAAAATGTATGGGGCCTTTGGTGAACTCTCACTTAAGGTCTAAACCAGTATTTGGTATAATATAGAAAGTGGACTATTTGCATCATAATTACCCGGAGTGCTGGTAGAAATCCAGACTGTTGTTTCTTCCACAGAGCTACAAACTTAGGATAGTGGGGCCAGAATTATGCATTTTTCATAATTAGTGATTAGTGAGCATTTCTGGCCTAGCCTAAAAGCAGTTTGAATGGCCCCTTTGGCTCCCTTTCTCTTATGCTTTGATCTTGTATCTTCCAAACTGAGAAGGGGGAGGGGTGAAGGGTTCTAGGAAAGGAAGGGACCTGGCTAAGTAAAGACCACTGTTTGAAAATAAAATAGTTTAGGTCGCCTGAGTGGCTCAGTATGTGAATCATCTGCCTTCAGTTCAGGTCATGATCTTGGGGTCCTGGGATTGAGCCCTGAACCAGGCTCCTTGCTCAGCAGGGAGCCTGCTTCTCCTTTTCCCTCTGTCTACCATGTTCTCTCTCTGTGTCAAATAATAAATCTCAAAAAAAAGAAAATAAAATTATTAATGAGTGAGCGAGCAGTGCAAAGATTGAAAAAAGAGGGAAACAATTCAAATTTTAGGAAAAATTATTAAAAATGTATGAGAAAATAGTAGATGAAATATCAAGCAAACTAAAATAGAGCATGATTTTAAACAAGGAATGGTAAAGACCAGTAGGAGTGCTATACTGACAGAGTAGAATATATAATCCTACCACATTATTTTCCCCAGGACTAAGCAATACTTGGTCAATACAGGCTGTTGGTTTTCAGCCCTTAGAGCCAAGCTGTGGATAAAACACAGAACACTTTGCTACAATTGTATGGAAACATGTAAATACTAACAGCACAAACAAAAGCAAACATGTTATTGATAGAAAGTAAGTTAAGTAAGTTAGTTATGCAAGGGGAGAGACAAGGCAGAGGAGCCATGGCACACAGGATCATGCATAGAGGAAAATCACGAGATTAGGGTGAAAGTAAGTAACACAAGAAATAAATAATTGTTAATATTTCTTGACCTGTCCTGTGTGTTAGACACTAAAGGCTGCAAATACGTTACTATTTGCATTATCATAAGCAACCCCATAAGGTAGGTTGTGATTCTAATTCAAGTGGTGCATCATCAGAACCACAGCTTTTAGCCCTTTGCTACCACTTCCTTCACCAATAAACCCAGCGCAGTTACATGAAGGTACAACGAGGAAGCAGCAAAATTAATTGAATATGATGTTTGGAAAGGAAGAGGGAGAGAAAACAGTGGGAGTGGAATTTATCTTCCTCCATCATGTTAGAGTGGTAAAAACGTTGTCTAAAAGGAGTATGTCATGATACAGCAGGATAAGCATAACGTTTAGAATTGTGGGGGTGACATCAAAGTAGCAAGAAACTGACTCTGGAGAGGGGACCTTGAGGGAGAAGGGCTGCATTTCACTATCCTTCAAGTTGCTGTTAGGCTCAGGTATTCTTTTCATAAAAATAAAATGTCTATATAGAAATTGCTTCTACTGCATAAGTGCATCAAAACATGATATTCAAAATCATCTTTACCTCTACCACATATTTGTTAAATATTTTACAAATATTATTCAGGGTATTACTTTTAGCTTGAAGGCTTAAAAAAAAAGTCAAGAAGTAGGAATTTTTAAAAGTTGTCCCTGGTAACATTACCAGACAGGGCTGAGAGAGGGTGCAGGACTATTAGAAGCA
This sequence comes from Canis lupus familiaris, assembly GCF_011100685.1. Classification (NCBI taxonomy): domain Eukaryota; kingdom Metazoa; phylum Chordata; class Mammalia; order Carnivora; family Canidae; genus Canis; species Canis lupus. The sequence goes on along the minus strand of NC_049222.1, from coordinate 79,264,835 downwards.
AACTGGATTTCAACCCTGCTTCTGAGAGGCAGTTCTGACTACAAAGGGTAGGCAATTCTTTGCAGCCAGGGAGCAGGAGCTTTGATCCTCTGGAACTGTAATAAACAACTTAGAGTAAATGAATCGGGCAGCAGGGTGCCTGGAGGGGTCCAGCAGCCTCTGTGTGCTGGTGCTCTTTGTTTTTACAGGGCTGATCTCATAAATGTTGCACTAGGCTCAGTGCTGTGCATTTTTAAGCTCAGTTATCATATTTTTCCACGTGTTTACTTCATAAAAGTAGGCACTTTTATGCTCCTGTTAAAATGGGATCTCCTATTTGAATTGCCTGCTGAAGGCAAGGAAAGCACTTTTGCCTAAGGAGCTCATTAGCATGCATATATATGCATATGCCCTATCTCCATCCTATCTCTATCTGTATATCTACTTACTTACCCACCTACCTACCTACCTATCATCTGTGCATCTATCCTTATTTATAGAATGACAACAACATGGGTTATAAGTTACTTCCTTATCTTAGCCTTCCCAAAATCTTGCAACGTAAATAGGCCACGGAGAAAGCACTGAGTTCCTGGAGACTCTTGAAGGTTGGTCTACCATTAGTCATCGCACAGCCAATAAATGGTGCAGAGTATTCAACCCAAATCTTCTCTTTCCTCCCTCTGCTGACCCTATGCCAGCCACCCACATTAGTTTATAACTGCTCCCTGAGGGTATCCGGTACCCCTCTAATGGGTCTTTGCAGCGATTATTCCAATTATTTACAATGCTTTTCCCTCAGATATTTCATTCATTCACCTCCCTCCAGCATGTCATTTGCCACTTTTAGTGAGGCTTATCCTGTCCACTGTTAAAATTGAAGCTGTGCTTCTCTCTGCCTACAGCCTCAATGCTCCGTAGGCTACTCTGTTTTCCAAAGGAGTTGGAACTCACTAACCTAGCAGATAATTTACACGTATGTATTTTTCTCCCCTCCAACTAGAATGTAAGCCCCACAAGGTCAGGAATTTTGCCTTTATTAAGTCTAGTGGAGATCCAGAAAAGTTTAGGGTCAGCCAGAACTGGGCAAAATGGTGACACAGGTGATTTGATATTTTAGTGATTTAGATCAGAGCTGGGCTGATTATTGAAAAGGACCTGTTCTAGTGCACTTAAGCAGCACAATAAATTCTAAGTCAACTGAAATTTCTAACACACACAGACAGAGCAGGCATGTATGTGCTCTTTTTCCATTTGCTTCTCCGGGCTCAAATCTGTCTTCTCTGGGTGAAGTGGGAACACGTAAGAAAGATTGGCCTAAGTCTAAACTAGGAAGGCACCCAAGAAAACATTTAAATAGTTTTAGAAAACTAAAATCATAGGGTGGTTTCCTTTCACTCATCAAGGGTTATTCAACCTCTATTGAGGTCAGAGTCGGGGGAGAGGAGAGCAAAGCACAGAGGGTGGAGGCAAGGACAAGTCACCTCATGTCTCCCTCCTTGGGACCTTCCTTCCTCCTGGATTCCCATCCCTTACACTCAAAATGCAGATTTCAGGTTCTGTGCGTGCAGCCAGAACCTGTGGCTACTTCCACATTCCAGTCACTGAGACACAGAAAATTTGGCACAAAGTCTGGTTCAACCCACCCCACTCACATAGGTTCATTCTTTCTCTACTGCCGAGACAAAAAGACACACGAGCAAAGGCAGATTAGTGAGAACAAAGTTTTATAGATATAGAAGTATATCTACGTAATCTGGGAAAGATAAGAGCCCATTGAGGGTCTGATACAGCAAAATCCATTTACTATGACACAGAATATGTGGGGGAATGTCTGTTCCGTAGAGGTTGAGATTCATGACAAAAGAAAGGAAGCAGTTGGTGGCGGCTCCTAGACAGGCTATGAAGGTTCCCCAGCCATGCGCAGAGCACAGAACAGTGGACCAAGAACTTGCACACACAGCGCTGGCTCACCAAAGTCAGAGGGGTGCCCTGACTAGGGGCAGGCCCACATGTTCCAAGAGTGGAGATTTCTCTCTAAAAGGCATGGCGGTATCCCCCATTGCACCACCAGTGCTGTGGCTTGCGGGGGTTCTGTGTGCTCTGTAGGAATGGGGGACCGTTATGATGTCCAGTCGCAGTAGGTACGGTGCTGTTCCCGGGAGCACCAGGGGCCTTAGACACAGGTAGGCCCCCAGGGGTCTGAGGGCGGTTGCCGATACAGAGGGCTGCCATCATAGACACGATGATGTTCTCATCTGTGCTTGCATCAGGTGGGCCCCCGGTATGCTGACATAAAGCAGGAATTCCAGGTCTTCCAGTCGTGGGAGTGATGTTGTTCCCCGCCTTCACACCACTTACCTGCTGGGCAGGTGGGCCCCGGGTGCCTGGCGGGAAGGTAGAACTAGAAGTGCATCGAAGCACTGAGATCTCGGTGCTGCTTCTTGCAACTAAAAGTGAGGTCGTGTGGCCAGGCAAGGCCCTGGTGCTCTGTAAGAGGGAAACACGCACGACCTTGGACACACAGACCTTTGTGGTGGTGGCGTTTCCACACGGAGAAGTGCTGTGGCTTGGGGGGGGTCCTTCCCCGGATTTTGTTCTTCCTGGTGATCCTTGGGGGCACGTACTGGCAGTGGGCGCACCAGCGCCTCCAACAGGGGGAATGGTGGTGTTTCCCATCACAGTACCGCCTGTGATTTGGGCAGGTGGGCCCCTGGTGCCTGGATGGAAAGTGGCATGAGAAGCATGTCCCAATACTGGGACAGTACTAGCCCTTCCTATAGCAGCAGCTGGACTTCCATGCGATGGATTGGAGGCTATCTGACCAAGAGGACGAGCCGAAGGGGTGCTGGATGTCGCCTTCAGTCCAGCTCCAACGTTGAATGCTCCTGATGCCTGTGAGGGAATGGACCCTGGTGTGGACACATTAAGCCCATCCATGGAGATTGCAGGTCCCGCCAACATCTGTGTGTCTGTAGTGGTATCCGGGCGTGGTGAGCCACTCGGGACTGCAGGTCCCACAAAGGTCTGAGGGCCTGTGGTGTTAGGTTTTACTGGTGAGCCACTGGGGATTGCAGGCCCCACGACGGTCTGTGGGCCTGTCGTGGTACCTGTAACTGGTGAGCTAGTTCCCAGTGCTAGGGATCCCAGTGGGACCTCCAAAGCCAGTCGTGGTAGAACGAGGAGTGTGGAGAATACCTGGCTGGTTACCATAGGCCGTCTGCTTGTTGACAGTGGTGCCAAAAGGAGAGCCTGCCAACCCCGATTGCATTGTGCTGCCCTGCTGCCCTGTTTCCCTGTAGCCCTGCAGCCCTGCGAGGCCTGTAGCATTGTTGCCCTGTTGCCCTACAGCCCTGCTGCCCTGCGAGGCCAGTAGCCCTGCCGCCCTGCAGCCCTGCAGTTCTGCTGCCCTGGGAGGTCTGCATCACTGCCGCTCTGTTGCCCTACAGCCCTGCTGCCCTCCTGCCCTGCTGCCCTGCCGACCTGCTGCCCCACAGTTGTGATGCCCTGGGAGGCTTGAAGCCCTGCCACCCTGCCGCCCGGCCTCCATGCCGCCCTGACGCCCTGCTGCCCTTCAGCCCTGACGCCCTGTGATACCTACAGCCCTGCTGCACTGGGAGGCCTGGAGCCCTGCTGCCCTGGGATACCAGCAGCCCTGCCGCCTTGTGAGGCCTGTAGCCCTGCCCCCCTAGGAAGCCTGCAGCCCTGCTGCCTTGCCATACCTGCAGCCCACCGCCTGCGAGGACTAGCTTTACCACCCTGGGAAGCCTGCAGCCCTTCTTCGCTGCTGCCCTGCAACCCTGACCCCCTGTGAGGCCTGCAGCCCTGGAAGCCCTGCAGCCCTTCCTCCTTGCTGCCCTGAAGCCCTGCCCCCCTGCCAGGCCTGTAGCCCTGCTGCCCTGGGAGGTATGCAGCCCTGCTGCCCTGCTGCCCTGCCACCCCGCCCCCCTACGAGGCCTGCAGCCTGGGCACCCTGGGAGGCCTGTAGCCCTGCTGCCGTCCCGCCCTGTAGCCCTGATGCCCTGTGAGGACTGCAGTCCTGATGCCCTGCCACCCTGCCAACCTGGGAGGCTTGCAGCATTGCCACCCTGTTGCCCTGAACCCCGGTTGTCCTGTGAGGCCTGCAGCCATGCTGCCCTGCTGCCCTGCTGCTTTGTTGTCCTGCAGTCCTGCAGCCCTGAGATTCCTGTAGCCCTGCCATCCTGGGAGACCTGCCCTACCACCCTGGGAGGACTGCAGCCCTCCTGCCCTGCTGCCTTGCAGCCCAGCTGCCCTGCCTCTGGGCCGCTCTGGGAGGCCTATCACCCTGCATCCCTGCTGCCCTGCAGCCATGCTGCCCTTCTGCCCTGCTGCCCTGCGAGTCCTGCAGCCCTGCCACCCTGGGAGGCCTAAAGCCCTGCCTCCCTGCTGAGGCCTGCAGCCCTGCTACCCTCCTGCCCTGCAGCCCTGCAGCCCTGCCATCCTGCGAGGCCACAGTATTGCCACCCTGGGAGGCCTGAAGCCCTGCCTCCCTGCTGCCCTGCAGCACTGCCGCCCTGCAATGACTGGAGCCCTGCCATCCTGGGGGCTTGCAGCCCTGCTGCCATGCTTCCCTGCAGCTGTGCTACCCTGTGAACCTGCAGCACTGCAGCCCTGGAAGGCCTGTGACCTGTCCTCCTGCTGCCCTGCAGCCCTGCCACCCATCCACCGTGGGAGGCCAACAGCCCTGCTGACTGGCTGCCCTGCTACACTGCTACCCTGATCCCCTGCAGCAATGTCGCCCTGGGAGGCCACAGCCCTGCCGCCCTGTCAGATCTGCCACCCTGCTGCCCTGCAACCATGGAAGGCCTACTGACCTGCAGCCCTGCCACCCTGTCAGACCTGCCTCACTGCTGACCTGCACCTCTATCACCCAGGCAGGCCTGCAGCCCTGCCGCCTGGCCAGCCTGCAGCACTGCCACCCTGCGAGGCCTGCAGTCTCGTCAAACTCAGAGGCCTGCAGCCCTGCCGCCCTGCTGCCCTACTGCCCTGCAAGGCTGCAGCCCTGCCGCACTGTGAGGCCTGCAGCCTGGCCACCAGTGTCACCCACCCGGCCTTTAAGGTTTCTGAGCAGACACTGGACCCCGACCTGCCTGGATGCTGCCTCCTCTGGCCCCCTCTCACTGGCAGGTAAGTTCTTTTCTTTATGGGAATTTGGCAATACCACACCTAGAATGGACAACGCTCGTTGGGTCATAGAGACGGTAGTGGCATAGTTTGGGTTCGAACCCAGCCTGACTCTCCCAGAGCTTTTCCTCAGGAGTGTGTGTTACCATTTTCTTAAAATTGATTTTTATTTTTCATAGTTCTTAGGGTACTTAGCACGGAGCTATACTTAATACGAGCTCAAGCACTGCCCAATATTAGGTCTTCTTTTGTTCAATTGATAAATGGATCAGAGACCACACTGAGCTCTGGTCTTACAAGACAGAGGTCATAGACCAGCAGTCGTCAGCATAGCATCATGCCACATTCGTAATTCAGCCTTGCAGCTCTGATTTGATCTTTGGTCTCCCTTGCAGGATCCAAATGTGTAAGATTCTATGTAAAAATTTCATGTAAATCTCTAAAGATTATATTGTAGATAAATTGTAATCTACCTGAAAGGGATGCACCAGTGGATTATTGCATATGGATTCGAGGCTGGTTTCTCTGGCCTCTAGGACTATGTCTAGTAAGGCATCTCATTCATGTCTAGAGAGCAAATACATCATTTATTGGAAGTTAATGGTGGAGCAATGTAATGAATGGATTAAAGTAAGATCCTTATCCGTCATTATGAGTAGGCCAGCCAGGTTCGCCCTTCACCTCACATTGTTGGCAGCCACATGCAATTCGAGAAATTCTTACGCCCAAGAGAGGACACATACTCTTGGGCCTCTGGCAAGGGAAACATGTTTTATTGCCTAGGAGGTGGAAGCTTCAGCATGACAAGGAAGAGTTTGAAAATCCTGGCCAAACACGGGGCTTTACCTAGTTTGAATCTTGTTTCTTTGGCTTACATCATTGAAGTGTTTTCTCTCTCACGGGGCTGATGTTGCGTTTTAGGAATATGACATACAGAAGTTTCAGAACCAAGAATCCTACCGACCAGTAAAAAACATATATGTACATTTTTAAATGTCATATATTTATCTTTTATACTTAGAATAGCATTGGACATAATTCATATGTACAAAGTTAGTTTTAGCGTTCTGTTGAAGAGATTCCTTTTAGGCATGTTAGAGCGAATTCAGACTTCCATCCCCAACACATTTTGAGGTTGGTAGGACACAGAAGGTTTCAACCAGACTCACGTTCTGTTGGAAAAAAGGAGAATCGTTAGAAGCCCTTTCTAACCTCTCTAGGAGAGAAATGATTTACAGCTATGACATTTAACCATAATTCTTTGATATCATTTGGGAAGAGTTCAATAAAGAACAGTTTCTTGATTTTGTTTGTTTGAACAAAAATAGCAAGCTTGTACAAATTTTGGGCAAAGATTTCTTATAGGAACTCTGAAAAAGGTGGTCATGTCAGACGAATGTGAAAACAATAAATTACAGTCATATTAGTTCCATCTCTCTCTCTCTCTTTTTTTTTTTCTCAAGGAGGGAAATTTAAACATATAAGAGTTAGTATTTCAGGACAATAAAGGAAATTTGGACAAGGATATCCCAGAAAAACCTACCTCTTCATTTTTCTTGCCAAATGAGACGGGAGGGACAGGGTGCTTTTTTGAAATAAAGACCATGCTTTTATTTGTCCTTGAAAGTCAAAATAATAGTAGGTGACAAGTGGTTACTCTGAGATAATTTGGCTTGGCGGGAGCAAACATGTTGAGACAGAATTCGTCAAGGCAAAATATTGTTTTAAAAATGATTAATTTCATCATTAATTAAAATATTTTAATAATAACAGCAATTTATCGTTGCCAGGAAGATTACCTCTCATCTGACAGTTTATACAGCGCAATCTCTGATTACAGCAAATGAAGCCATAGGCGGGCAGCCTTGATGGGATCTGTGGTAGTGGCAGTGACCCATAGCTAACCAGCTGTGTTTGACCACTCATCCCCTGTTCCCTTGTCTTCCTCACCAACAACCCATTGTAATTCATACAGAGTTAATATGGAGGGCAGACTGAATGATCCATGGAGCTCGTTAAATGAACTTTTATTCCCTAAAATACCTTTTGTCCCCTTGTTTACAGCCCACCTCTTCTCTCTTCTCTTTATTATAACCAAGGCTCAGCAGAAGCAAACTGGCTTTGTGCAGCTCCTTCTTAGGTGGTCTTTTCTTAATCATTTTATCACTCCTACATTTCACTTTTTGCCATCGAGAAATGTATCAAAACCTTTCTGTGGTGGATGACTTCCCCAGTCTCTTGGCATTGATTGCTTTCATTTTGGAAATTCTATGCTTTGTTAAATATGGTGTCAAAAGGAACAGAAAGTAAATATGTTTTTTTGGTCTGCCATCTTGAACTGAAAATACCTGTTGAATTTAGCACTCAGTATTCCCATGGGGGTGGAGGGAACAACCTCAGAATTCACAGATGTAACATTCAAGACTTCAACTTTTCTTGAGAAATCACTAAGGATTTAGCATTTGGTAATTTCTCCCCCCGCCCCTTTTTTTAAAGGTTTTATTTATTCATTATGAGAGACATAGAAAGAGAGGCAGAGACACAGGCAGAGGGAGGAGAAGCAGGCTCCATGCAAGGAGCCCAATGTGGGACTTGATCCTGGGAATCTGGGATCACGCCCTGAGCCAAAGCCAAACGCTCAACTGCTGAGCCACCCAGTCGTCCCAGGATGTAGTAATTTCTAATGGGAAAATAATACCTATTTTCATGATAACATGAGATGATGAACATGAAAATCCTTTGTAAAGTTTAAAGCTCTATAAAACTGTTTTTTATTATTTTTTGCTATTTCATTGTGCCTGAACCTGGTTTCTGACATTGCCTATGTGAGAAAATGCCTTCTGGTTTTACCGTTTCAAAAAATAGACCGTAGTTTTCAGTAGCTCAATGAAAATGACATTGTTCTTCAAGGTTAGGGGTAAAGACACAAATGTTCCTTGACACGTATCACTTTATAATATTTTCAGCAACTAAGTTACTCATGTATTCCTCCTTCCAGGTTTGTTGAGGACCTACCACCAGCCAGAGGCTTTATGTTAGGTGTTGGAAATATTTTCCAGGTTTTAAGTATTTTAGGCTCTTTGGGCCATGTGCAGTTTCTGTAGCTTCTTCTCCTTCTCCAACAACTTCTCAAAATTTAAGAACCATTATTATCTCGTAGATCCTACAAGAACAGGCTGAGAACCCAGTTTGACCAGGGGACCGTTATTTGCTAACCCCTGCCCTACACCTTCACTGAGTAGAAGGCACATCTTATTTTTTTATTATTATTTATTTATTCATGAGAGACACAGAGAGAGAGGCAGAGACATAGGCAGAGGGAGCAGCAGGCTCCCAGCAGGTAGCCTGATGTGAGACTTGATCCCAGGACCCCGGGATCACAACCTGAGCCAAAGGCAGATGCTCAACATCTGAGCCACCCAGGTGTCCCAGAAGGTCATCTTTAGAAATTCACTTCTTTAAACCAGTCATCGGTTTTCCTGATCTTGTCTTTACTCCCCTTCAGTCTCTGATAACATGGCATCCCGAGAGCTTCTGTTAAAACATAGTTCAAACCGTATCACTTAAATGTCTTTAGTTGCTCACTCAAGGCAAAAACCAAAGTCCTCAAAATGCCCCTACAGCCCTAGCAATCTAGGCCTCCCAACTTCCTTTCTGAGTTCATTTCCTTCTTCTCTACACTTTGCTCACTGTGGCCTCCGCACACTGAGATTCCTTCTGTTCCTTGACTATTCCAGGTGTGTTCTTGCCTCTCTGCGGGTAACATTCAGTCCGCAGATATGTACGTTGATGTCCCCACATTCACCTTTTGTTCTTTCTTAAATTTCATCTTCCCCAGGAGTAACTAGGTGTCTCAGTTAGGAATCTGACTCTTGGTTTCAGCTCAGATCATGATCTCAGGGTTGTGAGTTCCAGCTCCTTGTCAGGCTCTGTACTCAGTGGTCTAGTTGTTCCTCTCCCTCCCCCTAGTCTTGTGCGCCCCTCTCTCTCAAATAAATAAATGAAATTGTTAAAAACAAAACAAAAAGCATTAATAGAATTTCATCTTCACCATAAAGCCTTTGTTGATCACTTAATTTCATATTGTAACCACCTCCTATCAACTAACAATGTTCATCTCCCTTCCTTGCTTTCTAGTTCCCTTTAGCACTTACCTGACAGGCTAGTTATTTTATATAGATTTATTTAATTTTTATTTATATGTTTATACTAAGTTTATATATTTGTTTATTTATTTTTGCCCCACCCACTAGAGAGAGGGGATATTCATCCGTGTTGTTCAGTACTGTATTCCCTGAACATATCTATAAAACATACTGAAGAACAGTACCTGAAATCTTGTAAAGGATCAGTAAATTTTCTGAACTGAATGGATAATTGTGTGCATAAATTAATGACCAAAGCTCTAGGGTTTCTGAATTGAGGATTGATGGTCAGAGAAAGGCAAATGGTTTGGACAAGTTCTCTGATAACTAACCTAATACTGCATGAAGCAGTATTTGTAGTTCTCTGATAACTAACCTAATACATAGGTTTTTGTTAACTTAAGTCGTTAAGAAATGGGAAAGCTGGTGACTAGTTTGGGGACACACATCAAGATTTTTATAGTGCATTCTGTAGAGTTATTTTTAAGCCTGTACAAATATCAATGGAAATATATGCATTCACATTTACCTGTATTACTTTATTTAATACTTTACAGGATCCCTCCAAATAGGGATGGATACCAAGTATTAATATCCTTCCTTTATGATGAGGCTACTTTGCTCAAGGTTATGTAATAATTTAGTTGTAAATGTCAAACTACCCTCAGAGTTTTTCAGTAGATCCTCCATAGAAACCTGTGACATTAATAAGACCCACAAAAATTCGTTCAGCATCCAGTGATGCCCACACTACAGATTTATTTATGGGCCATCCATTTAAACAAAGTGAGCTAGTTTATACAAGCAAAAGTATATCAAGCTTTGTCCTCCATTAATATTAGTAAGGCAAAAAGGGGCTCTAACACTTCCAGGATGGTTTGAGACCATCATATCTGCATTATAAACATGGAGGTGTTTAGCCAGGATGTCTTTCTCTGCCACTCATAAGAATTCCTATAATATATAGTGATATGTATTGAACAGATAAGGGGCTTTTGGGTAATTAGAAGTCCTTCAGTATGATTTTTCCAGAAGCCTTGCCTATAAAGTGAAAATAGTTGGTTTGGACACATTCAGCTATGAAGAATTTGTTTAGACCTTAATTTTCATGGTAAATGAAATGAGCCTATTTTATCTCTGCCACCTCATATATGCCTTCCTCAAACTTCTGTTTTGTGTTTGAAAGGACTTAGAAATTAAAAGCGAAGATAAAAAATAAATGACAACCTAAATGATACCCGGGATATTTTGTTGGCTTACATGAGCATACAGAATTAAATATGACCTAGTTCAAATGTTTATTTTAGTTTAATGTTGTTTAGTGGGGTGGAACCGCCAAGGTGCCGGGAAACAGGAATTCACCTATCTTGTTTGGAACTGCAGCCCATACATACTTTGGTTACCAGTTCTGCACTTTCTATAGAATCGTTTTCAGGTACCACTATTTTCTATGTATATATATACATATATATCCCCTTTAGTTTAAGTATTTTCCAGATACTTTTTTAATATACAGTGCTCTGATTCCAATCTTGCAGAGTCCTGCACCAGTTACGTAGAATGGAGGACTTTTCTTTCTCTGTATTATATAGAACTCAATAAAAGAATAATGGAATGGGATTTCCAATGTCTTGTTCCTTTGGGAAACCCATAATTATTTTGGGCCCCTTTCCTTTTCTTTGTTTTGAGAGAGTTGTACGAGATGATTCAAAATAGCATGTGCTCCCTTTGAATAATAGTTTAGATGTAACTGGTATTCTAAACAAATAAAGATAACTACACATAAAACATGTTTTTAGAGCTCCTTACATTTTACAGATGATAAGATGACAGAGCATAGTGGAAGTAGATGATTTAACCTGAAACTCCAAAGGAGGTGGAGCTAAACCACCTGTCTCCTTTGTTTCTGAAGCTCTTATATCCAGAGCATAGTCTTCTGAATATCAAGCCATGAAGCTTGATATTACAAGTATGTTTAAGGGAGGCTATTTTTATAGGATTTTCAATTAATGGCGGAAGTTTCAAAATTCTTACAAGATCATCTGATCTTGTGAGATTTACAGTTCCATTTTCATGTCAAGCAAGTTGTATCAGTCCCAGGTAAGCAATCATCTGGATTTCTGGTTGCTTCTTTGAACTAAAATTCAGAACCTCTTGAGGTTTTCTTTTTTTTTTTTCATTGTTTTTTTTTTTAATTTTTATTTATTTATGATAGTCACAGAGAGAGAGAGAGAGAGGCAGAGACACAGGCAGAGGGAGAAGCAGGCTCCATGCACCGGGAACCCGATGTGGGATTCGATCCCGGGTCTCCGGGATCGCGCCCTGGGCCAAAGGCAGGCGCCAAACCGCTGCGCCACCCAGGGATCCCTTGAGGTTTTCTTCTTGCTCCCTGAAGTTTATGCCAGTTAAGGCTTTTGTAGGAGTACATCCAGGCTACTGTAGCTCACATAAGAAAGACATTCAGTGAGTCAGTGTTAAGCCCTCCTTCTCAGGCTGATAGTGAGCTCCTGATAAAATATAATCATTATTAGATACATATCCTCCAAATAGAAAAGTAGTTATCTCAGATTTTTAATACCAAATAAGTATTTTTACATTGTCCTATAATACATGTATTGATTGTACCTATCAGGTATGATATACATACATACATTGAAATGTTATTCAGCCTTAAAAAGAAATGACATTCTTTTTTTTTTTTTTTTTTTTTGGCTTGGTGTTTGTCTTTTTTTTTTTATTTTTTTATTTTTTATTGGTGTTCAATGTACTAACACACAGAATAACCCCCAGTGCCCGTCACCCATTCACTCCCACCCCCCGCCCTCCTCCCCTTCTACCACCCCTAGTTCGTTTCCCAGGGTTAGCAGTCTTTACGTTCTGTCTCCCTTTCTGATATTTCCCACACATTTCTTCTCCCTTCCCTTATATTCCCTTTCACTATTATTTATATTCCCCAAATGAATCAGAACATATAATGTTTGTCCTTCTCCGATTGACTTACTTCACTCAGCATAATACCCTCCAGTTCCATCCACGTTGAAGCAAATGGTGGGTATTTGTCATTTCTAATAGCTGAGTAATATTCCATTGTATACATAAACCACATCTTCTTTATCCATTCATCTTTCGTTGGACACCAAGACTCCTTCCACAGTTTGGCTATTGTGGCCATTGCTGCTATAAACATCAGGGTGCAGGTGTCCCGGTGTTTCATTGCATCTGTATCTTTGGGGTAAATCCCCAACAGTGCAATTGCTGGGTCGTAGGGCAGGTCTATTTTTAACTGTTTGAGGAACCTCCACACAGTTTTCCAGAGTGACTGCACCAGTTCACATTCCCACCAACAGTGTAAGAGGGTTCCCTTTTCTCCACATCCTCTCCAACATTTGTTGTTTCCTGCCTTGTTAATTTGCCCCATTCTCACTGGTGTGAGGTGGTATCTCATTGTGGTTTTGATTTGTATTTCCCTGATGGCAAGTGATGCAGAGCATTTTCTCATGTGCATGTTGGCCATGTTTATGTCTTCCTCTGTGAGATTTCTGTTCATGTCTTTTGCCCATTTCATGATTGGATTGTTTGTTTCTTTGGTGTTGAGTTTAGTAAGTTCTTTATAGATCTTGGAAACTAGTCCTTTATCTGATACGTCATTTGCAAATACCTTCTCCCATTCTGTAGGTTGTCTTTTAGTTTTGTTGACTGTATCCTTTGCTGTGCAAAAGCTTCTTATCTTGATGAAGTCCCAATAGTTCATTTTTGCTTTTGTTTCTTTTGCCTTCGTGGATGTATCTTGCAAGAAGTTACTGTGGCCGAGTTCAAAAAGGGTGTTGCCTGTGTTCTCCTCTAGGATTTTGATGGAATCTTGTCTCACATTTAGATCTTTCATCCATTTTGAGTTTATCTTTGTGTCTGGTGCAAGAGAGTGGTCTAGTTTCATTCTTCTGCATGTGGATGTCCAATTTTCCCAGCACCATTTATTGAAGAGACTGTCTTTCTTCCAATGGATAGTCTTTCCTCCTTTATCGAATATTAGTTGACCATAAAGTTCAGGGTCCACTTCTGGGTTCTCTATTCTGTTCCATTGATCTATGTGTCTGTTTTTGTGCCAGTACCACACTGTCTTGATGACCACAGCTTTGTAGTACAACCTGAAATCTGGCATTGTGATGCCCCCAGCTATGGTTTTCTTTTTTAAAATTCCCCTGGCTATTCGGGGTCTTTTCTGATTCCACACAAATCTTAAAATAATTTGTTCTAAGTCTCTGAAGAAAGTCCATGGTATTTTGATAGGGATTGCATTAAACGTGTAAATTGCCCTGGGTAACATTGACATTTTCACAATATTAATTCTGCCAATCCATGAGCATGGAATATTTTTCCATCTCTTTGTGTCTTCCTCAATTTCTTTCAGAAGTGTTCTATAGTTTTTAGGGTATGGATCCTTTACCTCTTTGGTTAGGTTTATTCCTAGGTATCTTATGCTTTTGGGTGCAATTGTAAATGGGATTGACTCCTTAATTTCTCTTTCTTCAGTCTCATTGTTAGTGTATAGAAATGCCACTGATTTCTGGGCATTGATTTTGTATCCTGCCACGCTACCGAATTGCTGTATGAGTTCTAGCAATCTTGGGGTGGAGACTTTTGGGTTTTCTATGTAGAGTATCATGTCATCGGCAAAGAGGGAGAGTTTGACTTCTTCTTTGCCAATTTGAATGCCTAAGAAATGACATTCTGATACATGCTACAGTATGGACAAACCTTAAAAACACTATGATAAGTGAAGTAAATCAGTCAGAAAAGGGAAAATATTATATGATTCCACCTAGCTGAGGTATTTAGGGTAGACAGATTCATAGAAATTCATAGAGTAGTAGTATCTAGGCATTGGGCATATACATTTTTGCAAATATATATCTAAATATCCAGCAGTGCCCTGATGCCCTTAAAAAAATTGGATAGGAAAGGCCTGGGAATTATGAAACAGAAATTAAAGCTACTTACTTAAGAAAATGTAAGTTTTTTTCCTCAGGGGAAAAAAATTCTTTTGTTGCCAATGCCATACTTTATTTGTTTTCTTAAAAACATGCCATATTTCAAAGTTAAATTTTTTTAAAGATTTATTTATTTATTCATGAGAGACAGAGAGAGAGAGAGAGAGAGAGAGAGAGAGACAGGCAGAGGGAGAAGCAGGCTCCATGCAGAGAGCCCGACGTGGGACTGGATCCAGGGTCCCAGGATCACACCCTGAGCTGCAGGTGGGGCTAAACCACTGCGCCACTGGGGCTGCCCAAGTTAAGTTTTTCTATAGATTAGAAACCTTGTGACATTTCAATAAAACATGGGCCCCTGGATCTTAACATGGAAATTATTTATGATAGTATGTTTACAAGGGCAGATGTTTTTCAAATCATTTTTTTAAATTCATCTCTTCTTTGTTTTTTCAAATGTATTAAATCTCTAACACCTGACTTCAGTTGACTCAGAGTCTCTATAAAAGTGGAAATACTGCCTAACTGCTTCTTTACTGCATGTTAATTAAACAGAGTAATGAGCAGGGGTAGCAAAAAGAGAGAATGGAGAAATCAAGCTACTTCACAGAGTTATACTTGAAAAACATAATTCTGAATTCAGGCAAGGAGCATGACATCCTGGGAAGCAACCTCTACTGGAGGGCAGGCTTGGCTTGCAGCCTGGGCATCTGTGTAGCAGTTTCTTTGTTTCTCCATGTATTCTTGGAGAGATGAACTAGGGAGCTCTGGTAGTCTTTCACCTCTATAAACCATAAAGGTAGGCAAACTATTTGAAACTCTATAAAACTGAGACCTTCAGTGTCTCTTCCACCATTTTGGAATGAGTTGCCTGAGCCATGATGTTAGAGAGGCATGTTACAACGGGCAACTCGGCATATGGTATCATTTGTAATATTCAGAACAGATATTTGCTTTTGAGCTTAGGTCCTTGGGAAACAAAGTGGTTCAACTGTTTGTAATCTCACTAAGAAGAAAGAATGAGTGAAGCGGGTAGGTTTGTTTGTTTGTTTTACTAAAATAGAAATTAGACTTAGATCTAAAAATTTAAAAAACTCTCTCTGGGATCCCTGGGTGGCTCAGTGGTTTAGCACCTGCCTTTGGCCCAGGGTGTGATCCTGGAGTCCTGGGATCAAGTCCCATGTCAGGCTCCCTGTATGGAGCCTGCTTCTCCCTCTGTGTCTCTGCCCGCCCCCCTCTCTCTCTGTCATGAATAAATAAATAAAATCTTTAAAAAAAATTTTTTTAAAGCTCTCCCCATTTTTAGGTATGTATTTTGCTAAAAGATGATTAGAGGACTTCACACTTAAGTTTAAAGTGAAAAAGGCAAGCTTAGTGGATTGCATCATTAGCTGATTAAAGAAAATGTTAACTAAAACATCACCATCAAGCATATGGACTGATCTAATTAGCTGATTACTAATTCAGATTTAGTGCTGAGTACCTTTACTTTGAACATCAATTTCAGCTTAATAGGAAGCTCTTCCTGCTTCTCTGTCATCGTAGAAAACAAGGCTTGGCAATTGGGCAATTAAAGAAATGAACGAATGAATATTAGATTAAAGCCTTTCCTGATATCCATTTCGGAGTGCTAAAAAATTTTGTTCACAGTAAATTCATTACAGAATAGGAAGCCGCTTCTCCTTTCAAAACAAAACGGCAACTTTCAGCCATATCAAAATCTCCTACTCCAAATCCATATTGTCTTTCTTTCTGTATCTTTTTAGCAACAGTAAGTGCCTGACCCTGTGCTCTATTCTGTGGATCAGGGACAAATAAGATCCAGCATTTGTCTTTAGGTATCACAGTGTACTACTGGATAAGAAAGTCACATCAACAGTCTCCTGTGATTAATGATGGAAAGAGAGAGTGGGCACCAGAGAGTAACAGAGGAAATATGTATAACCTAGTCTGGGTTGGGTGGTACAGAATTAGTGAAGATAGTGAAGACAGGTCTGTACTAGAACAAGGGGAAATGGAAGAACTTCTTTCTGCCTTTCTTATTCCCTTTCTCTGTTTTTTTTAAAGGCTGATGTCATTACTTAGCTCCATTTCCAATCTCTCTCCCATTTCATCAAGGTTGCTTTCTCTCCTAAACCCTCCCATCCCTTTTCCTCTAAAGGCCAATAATCTTATCCTTGCAGTGACAATGGCCTGGGGGTCTACTGACTAATAATCTCATTAATTCTTATGATATCTTCTCATAAAAAATAATATATAAATGGCAATTATTACTCCAATTTTACATATGTAAAACTTGAGCCATGAAGAATGAAACAGATTTGCCCAGGGTTACACAGAAAATGGAGGAGCCAAGATGGGAATGAATGAAACACTTCATATCATACACAGTCACCTTGGGCTTCATTAATAGGCTTATTACTGTCACAGTAAATGTCAAATTTCATCTAGAAATGTTATAATGATATACATGTTCTAGAATAATGCAGTATAAATTTAAAAATCAGCATTCTAAAGATTTGTACAAATAATATTTTATGTATTTAGTTTTTGTTACACCCAATATTATTCAGGAAAGTTATAATATTGTGAGACAAAAAATGCAATTCTTTTTTTTTTTCAAAAATGCAATTCTTGTGTTGAATCTGAGAGAGAGAGAGCACGTGCACACATGCACATGTAATGTTTAGTCTGATTATAATGGAAGGTTGAATGCTCGACTGGTCTATAGAGATTGGTAGTAATTAGCATGACAGACAAAAGGAGCAAATGTAGTCCATTTATGCCTCGAGCTGAACTAATTTTAGTGTTAAGCATGAGTCTAATATCCATAAATAGGGAATAGTTATCAGCAAATATTGAAGTCAGAATAATATTTGTAGTTTTTCAGCAAGAGTAAGAATTATCTAGCTTGAGTAGGTTTTGCTGTTAAAGATAATATTATAAATACACTGACCCGATAAAATCCTGCTAGGAAAGTTAGTGTCTAACAATCTATAGATAAAGTTTGAGTTTATCATTTCTAAGAAGTGTTCAATGGTTATTCTGATAAAACATATTGAATCAGGAAACAATATCATAAGAATTAAAAACAGTATCTTTATATAATATACATACATGTTTATAAACTGTATCTCTTTCTTTCTAAGCAGTAAATCAATTTGTTTCTGGTTTTAAATAAATAGTACCTCAGTCCAAATAAAACTGAACATATTCAAGTTTCCATGGCATCACTTGAACTGGAGATTTGGGAATTTGATACCCGTGACCTTTTGTGATTTCACCATCATTATCATGTTATTATATTGTAAGAGAAACTTTGTCATATCACTTCTAGATTAGCAGAGAAATGTGGAAACTCCAGCAAAATTGACTCTATCCTAACATATCTCAGTCCTATGCCTTTTCCACAACTTCATTGTTGGAGCCTGACACATGTGAGGGGTAATTGAAAGGACATGTAGCTGAAAGAGACTCACATCTGTGTTGTCATTTGGATTGAGTGCTTATTATATACATGGAACTTGAATTTAACCTCTCAAGAATTAGTCATTGTGATTGTAGAGAAAATACAGACCTAACCATGTCATGAGATTATTTTAAGTATCTTATTGGTGGCTTTTAAAGAAGGTCAGTAATTTTTTTTTAAGATTTTATTTATTTATTCGTGAGAGAACACAGAGAGAGGGGGCAGAGACACAGGCAGAGGGAGAAGCAGGCTCCATGCAGTGAGACTCGATCCAGGGACTCCAGGATCACTCCCTGGGCCGAAGGCAGGTGCCAAACCACTGAGCCACCCCGAGGATCCCCCCCCCTTTAAAGATTTTGTTTATTTATTTGACAGAGAGCAAGTGAGAGCACAAGCAGGGGGAGCGGGAGAGGGAGAAGCAGGCTCTCCACTGAGCAGGGAGCCAGCCTTGGGGCTGCATCCCAGGACCCCGGGATCATGAAAATGCAAAAATACAGTATTAAAGGGTCACCTGGGTGGCTCAGTCAGTTAAATGTCTGCCTTTGGCTCAGGTCTTGATCTCAGGGTCCTGGGACTGAGTCCCACATTAGGCTCCCTGCTCAGCAGAGAGTCTGTTTCTCCCTCTCCCTCTGCCTGCCAATCCCCCTGCTTGTGCTCCCTCTCTCCACCCCCCCCCCCCATCAAATAAGTAAATACAATCTTTAAAAAAAATACAGTGTTAAAAAATAATGTTAATAATGAACATGTGCTAATAAAATCTAATTCAAACTAAAAAACTATTTCAACAATATTGCAGGATACAGGATCACACACAAAATCAACTGCACTGCAAAGTACTAGCAATGAACAGTGCAAAAATGAAATCAAGAAAAAATTCCATTTTTAATAGCATAAAAAGGATAGAATATTTAAGAAGAAATTTAATTAAAAAGTGCAAGATTTTTACATTAAAAACTACAAAACATTATTGAAAGAAATCAAGCAGTACTTTAAAAAATTAAAAGTATTCTATGTTCATAGATTAGAAGGCTTAATATTGTTAAGATGGCAATATTCCCCAGTTGATCTTCAGATTCAAAGTATTCTGTATCAAAATCCAAGCTAGCTTTCTCTCTTCAAAAAAGAAAACTGACACACTGATCCTCAAATTCATATGAAAATGCAAGGAATTCAGAATAGCCAGGAGTCTTTAAAAAGAAAAAAAAAAACATTAAAGGACTTGCACTTCCCAATTTCAATACTTATTACAAAGCTACAGTGTTCACAACAATGTGGTACTAACATAAGGGAAGAAATATAGATTAATAGATTTAAGACTTCAAAAATAAACTCCTACATTTATGGTTAGTTAATTTTGGCCAAGGGTATCAAGGCAAATTTTCAATAGAGAAAGAAAAGTCTTTTCCATGAATGGAGCTAGACAGATTGATATCCAGATATAAAAGAATAAAGTTGAACCTCAAACTATATACAAAAATTAAATCAAAATGAATCAAAGACCTAAACGTAAGAGCCAAAATTACAAAAATCTGGGTGGCTCAGTTGGTTTAGCCTGAGACGCCTGATTTTGGCTGAGGTCATGGTCTCAGGGTCTGGCTCCACACAGAGCTGGAGCTTACTTAAGATTCTCTCTCTCCCTGTCCCTCTGACTCTCCCACACAGATGTGTACCCACATGCACTTTCTCTCTCAAAAAAACAAAAAAATTAAAAATTAAAAAACCCTTAAACATAAAAAAAAAACCCAAATAACCCAATTTACCAATTTCAAAATGGCCATAAGACAGGCCTCAGAAGGAACAGTTGGTTAAACACTGACTCTTGGTTTAGGCTCAATTTGTGATCTTGGGGTCATAGATTGAGTGTGAGTCCCACATCATGCTCCACACTCAGCATAGGGTCTTAAGACTTTCACTCCCTCCCTTCCTGCACACTTTGCTTGCTCTTGCTCTCTAAGATAAATAAATCTTTAAAAGAAAAAAAATGGTCAAGATTTCAATCAATATTTCTACAAAGTAAATATACAAATGATCAATAAGTACATGAGAAAGTGCTCAATGTAATTATGCTAATGCAATTAAAACCACTTAATTGTGATACCACTTCACACTCATTATGTGACAAAAAATTTTTTTTAAATTAAAAGGACTATCAGAAGTATTAATGAGGATAGGGATACATTGGAACCATCATAATCTTTGGAAAACAATCGGGCAGTTCTTTAACAGTTAAACACAGAGTTACTATATTATCCAGTGGTTTCAGTCTATGTATATGCCCCACAAAATTAAATGAACAGAGAAACAATTATGATATACCTTCACAATGGAATATTATTGAGTCATAAAAAGAATAAAGTACAGATATATGCTACGATACAGATAAATCTTGGAAATATTATGCTTGCCCAGTGAAAGAACCAGACACACAAATATTTATTTGAAATGTCCAGAATTAGTAAACTAGTTGAGACAAAAAGTAGATTAGTCATTGTTAAGGAATCATGAGAAGGGGAAACAGAGAGCGAATGCAAATAGGTATAGTTTATTTTTAGGGTGACTGAATGTTCCCAAGTTAGATAGTGGTGATGGCCTTTTTTTTTTTTTTTTTAAGATTTATTTATTTATTTATGATAGACATAGAGAGAGAGAGGCAGAGACACAGGAGGAGGGAGAAGCAGGCTCTATGCTGGGAGCCCGACATGGGACTCGATCCCGGGACTCCAGGATCGGGTCCTGGGCCAAAGGCAGGCGCCAAACCACTGAGCCACCCAGGGATCCCCTGGTGATGGTCTTAAATCTTTGTGAATATACTAAAAGTCACTGAATCTTACACATTAAAAGGTGTATGAATTATATATCAATAAGAAAATAATCAATAGGCACAATAGTATCCCATTCAAGGCAAGAAAGATCCCAACAATTTTCTACCACATCTGACATTCTCATTATTAACTAGAGTTGAAAACAAATGTTAACATTAAGCATCATTTGGAAGGAGTCAGTTTCTTAAGTTATTAGTTTTCTGAGGTGGATAAACATTTTTGTGACAGGAGAAGGCTGAACATCCAGAGCACGAGGAAATGTCCATTACTGGGATACAAAAGTGAAAAAGTTCTGGGTCATCTATTATGGACAGTCTGAAAAAGTCGTCCTCTTCTGACAGAAGAAGAGAGATTAATTAAAGAATACAGGATCAGAAAAAAAAATTTAAAAAAAAAGGAGAATACATTATAAAGTAGTCTTCACTGTCACCAAAATTTTGCCCAGACCTAACACTGCTCAGGAAGATATTTCTCACAAAGTCATTCCTTACGCTTTAAGAAGCAGTGTATTAAAATAAAATATTTTTCTTATAAATAAATAAAATCTTAAAAAAAAAAAAAAGGGCGGGGGGCAGCCCGGGTGGCTCACGGTTTAGCGCCACCTTCAGCCCAGTCTAAGCCCAGGGCCTTATCCTGGAGACCCAGGATGGATCCCACATCAGGCTCCCTACATGGAGCCTGCTTCTCCCTCTGCCTGTGTCTCTGCCGCACTCTTTCTTTCTCTCTCTCTCTCTCTCTGTATCACTCATTAATAAATAAATAAAATCTTAAAATATATATTTTTCTTATGTTCTGTTTTGCATATTACAAACATCACACAGCACCTTTTGTCTGACTCTGTAACTTTATGTCTTCTAGCCTTGTCTCAAGTTCTGCAAACGGATTCTTCACCTCAGGTGTATTAAGACTGTAGAATAATTACACAGGTGTAAAAGGTAAGGTAAAGGAGATTTTTCATAATGTCCAGTTCATAAAAAATTGTTTGCTCTATACCTATAAGGCTCATACTATGCTTATGCTTATCAGGGGAAGCTTGAAGGAAAAATTTCCCTGGGCTGTTCATTCATCATGAATTACACAAAATCCTATCATGCTCCTGTGACTAATATGCAGTAGTAACATTATTTTAGAGTTACACTCTTACTGAGAAATGTCCACTTAGAGAAATAAACTTTTAAGTCATGTCTACATGAACATAAGGAGTGTGAAAAATTGTATCGAATCCATGGCCTATCTTAATTAACATTCTGTAAGTCGTAATACCAGGTCACTGCCTTTGGCACAGCGACAAAATGTAACCCAGAAAGGAGAAATGACCATTTTTGTTTGGGTTTGTTTGTTTGTTTGTTTTTTTCCCAACAAGATGATGTTATGGTTATACAGTCACAGCCTAACAGACCAATTAAGTAGAATATTCAGTTAAGTTATCCCGAAGGAGGATGCTGAATATATAGACGAGAGAGCATTTTACGTGGATTCAAACAAACTTAGTCCCAGGGCTTGGCATTAAAATACAATACCATACTCTGTGTGCAAAAGGCTCTGACACAGAAAATTGTTTTCTTCCTTCCTCCCTTCTTCCCTTCCTGCAACTCCCTCCCTCTCTCCCTCTGTATTTTTTCTATTCAATTCCTGTCTAAACCAACCCGGTCTAAGAATACTTTCTTGAAAGTGTCATTGCCATTATCTGACTGTCTCCTAAAGGAGGCATGGACTACAGTCTAAAGAGTCAGTACTTCTTCAAAGCAGTTTCAAGGGTCCAGAATAGAGCCATCTTTTTTTTTTTTTTTGTCTTCTTAGAATAGAGCCATCTAACAGAACTTTCTATAATGATAGAAATGCTCTAAATATGCACGTCCCATGAATTGCACTACTGAGCATCTGAAGTACAATTTTGGGCTCAAATTTTTAATATAATTTCATTTATATATGACTAGTGGATGCCATTTTGGACAATGCCATTTTGGAATTTTCTTTTAACCTTAATACTTAAAATTATATGAATACATATATATTTACATTAAAATGTGTATTATACATAAGTATATATAAATAAAATCTTTAAAAACTCATATTTAAGTATATATGATATGTCTTATATGCTTAACATATTTAACATATATAAATATATAATATTCATTATCAACTCTCAGGACTTCTAGATATGATATGAAAAGAACAGAGGTATAATTGTTTAGAATATAAAAGTGAATCCATACAGGAGATAGCAGACAAAAATTATTAGGGATAAAATAAATAGCATAAATTCTGTCTAGCCTTTGGATTCTCTTTTGGTTTGGTAGCTTAAAAATCTCCAATTTCAGCCAAGTCCAGATTACATGAGCTGCAGGTGGCCTTCACATTCTTGGTCTGTTGGGCAAAGTTGTGGGGATAACCTCAGGAAGGTTGAATGATGCCATGAAACACAGCAGAATACATGTAGAACTAATTTCAAATTCAGGAGGCCCCAACAAGGCCAGCCCTGGATTAGGCAGGAAGGGTTTGGCCAAACTTAAACTTTGGTTTGGCCAAACTTAAACCCTTTGGAGCCTAACCTGGAATTAAAATGCTCAGAACAATGCTAGGAAACTTGCAGATATGAAGACTGAGAAAATACAGACTGAGTGAACAAAGACCCTACTGCTTGCTATTTGGAAGTGTATTTTTTTTTTTTTTTGTAATGTATGCTGCAAACAAAGGTGAGAACAAATTTAGAGAGATTCTCTAGTAACAGTGAAAACCTGCAGGTGAATATTTAATCTCCACAGCAGGCTAAAGATTTTAATTATAAAGCTCCCTAAATCCTTAGACCACATCTGCCATGGATTTGGATAGATTTCAGCTCAGCTCTGTTCTCCTGTCCCTCCCTGCTTTCCTTTAATCAAACTACTGTGTTTCAAGATAGAACATATCATTTTATTGGTGACTGTTTTCTATTGTTTTGTAATACTCTTCCAAACATTTAAAGCTACATTGAGAAAATTTTTCTCTCAATCCTTGCAATTAATACGAATTTTTCTTCTAAATCCACATAACACTCCAAATAGCAACTGGTTTAATAAATAGAATTTGGCACCTAAGAGCACTGTGAAGACATGGCCCATCTATCTCACCCAAAAGGATTGGTTAGATGTATTGAGAAATCGTAAAGCTACTGGATGTTAACATAGTCTCTAGAATTTTTAAAAAATCAATACTGTAAATTATTTTGCTCAATATGTAGTCTTTATAACTGAGACTTAATCCGAAAGTTTTAGAAAAAGCAAAAATAAAAAAACATTTCTGACGACTTTTCATGTCCTGCCATGGCTTAAATTTGTGGCATATTTAATCCTCTCAACAAACTGTTAGGACGTATTATTAACCCATTTCACAAATGAAAAAAAAAAAAAAAGGCTCAAAACAGTTTTAAAATGTGCTCTAAATCAAGCAGCCACTTAGGTGCCTGAGCTAGAATAAGAATGTAAGTAAAGCTCTAGGAATTTTAAGTATTCCACCAGAAGAGAGCAAACTCAATTGTTGAATTTATCTATGGCCAGGTGTTTCCAAAGCTACTTGTTTGGTTGATTTCTGGACTTTCCTTTTTAAGGGTGAATATATTATTATTCATTGGTATGTAACAAACTACTATAAAAATATAGTGGTTTAAAACAACCACCATTTATAATCTCTCTCTTTCTGTTGATGAGGATTCCATAGTGGTTCATTTAGTGGTTCTATCTCAAGAATTAATATGAAGCTGCAGTTAGATACTGTATGGGGCTGTAGTTACCAGACTGCTTGACTTGGGCTTGGGGTCCATTTCCAAGGGGGTTCTTTCAAATGCAACTTGGAAAACTGGTGCTGGCTATTGGATGGGAATGACACACAGTTCCTCTCTACATGGGCTTCTCCACAGAGCTACTTGAATATTCTCATGGCATGGTAGCTTACTGACTTGTCCCTAAGCAAGTGATCCAAGAGACCAAGGCAGAAATTATAATGCCATTTAGCTTCCAAAATCATGTATCATGGCTTTCACTTTATACTATTGGTCCCCCAGAGCAAACCCTGATTCAGTGAAGGAGAGTAAGAATTCTGGGGGAAATGGATCGTTGAGCACTATATTGGAGGTTGGTTACTGCAGTTCTTTTATATAAATCTTTTAATGGCAATCCTTTTAAAATGTGTTATTCATGTTCATGCAATAGAAAATAGTATACTTTAAAAAATAACTTTTCTTTTTTTATGAGGTCAAGGCATTATGAACATCAATGTAGTATTGTGTTGTAGAACAATGAGAATTTCAGAGATAACTGAGGTATGAAGGGACAAGTGGTCCTTCCTGGAACAGTCAAAGAGAGAGTTATTTAATTGACATTCCTTTGTTATATTGTTATATGACCTTAATATCAGAAGGGTGTTTAAGTGTGCCCTTTCACTAAATGCCCCCAAACTACATTTCTGTTTTTATTAATACATTTTCTCCTCTTTTCCCCCAGTGACAATTTCTGTACTTTGCCATCGCTTTATATGGCTACCAGAGGTTCCATATCATGCCACTTCAGTTGTTTCTATTTCTGTTTGCACTGTCAGCAAATTACTTCTCTATAGCTTCTATGTTCACTTATTTCTCTTTTCCCACCCCTTAAAACATTTCTTAGCCTTGGAAAGAGCAGGATTTAAAACATCAAACTCTAGTTCAGGGTAATGTCTTCTTAACTGTCCAATTACATGATAACCTCTGTCATCTTTCAGTTGTCTGGTTTTTTTGTGTGTGTGTGTGTTCATCAAACAATGCAAGTTGGGTCTTTATTATATAACCATTATGTTGATGAAGCATAATATTCAAAGTTCAATAAGGAACCAGCTTAATTCTCCCACCTCCATATCCACTGGCACTGCCTATTCAAATCTACTTTGTGGATCTAATTTGTTACCATCTCTAGATGAGTATTGGGCATAATTTGGTCACTCTTAGATGACAATAATAATAACAATATCCTCTAGTAATTTTGAGCCACCAACTATAATGTTCATTCCATAGTATGATCAACTTTGAACTTCACTCAAAGTAAACACTTCCCCTCTCCTTCAACTCAACATGGTCCTAGGTGGGAATTTTCCAATAGGAGAAATTTTACAGTAGGAGAAAATTATTCATTTTTCCCTGTGTCCCTAGCTTGTATTTTCTCCTCCTCCCCAGCTTGCTAACAGAAGTTTCTTATCCTTTGGGTTAAGGAAAGAGAAGGAAGAGCAGTAAGAGGCAGAAAAATGTCTTCTTGATTTTTACTCTTTTGAGTAGGTGCCAAGATTCTCTTAGCCTGGCACTGTTTAAAGTTTATTCTTCTTCTCCTGGTACTTTGGTGGGTTCCTGGGCTGCCTTCCTTCACGGGTAAGGTAGATAGAAGAATAGCACCCCTCCCAAAGATATCCAGGTCCTAATTTTCAAAAACTGTGATTATGTTACTCTACATGGTTAAAGAAACTTTGCAGATGTGATTAAATTAAGGATCTTGAGACAGGGAGATAATCCTGGGTTATCTGTGTGAGTTTGATGTCCTCACAAGGGTTCTCATTAAAGGAGGAGACAGTAGGGTCCAAGACACAGGAGGCAATATGTCAATGGAAGAGAGGGGACAGAGAGATATTTGACTTTGGAAGTACAGGAAGGAGACACAACTCCACTCAGGTGGCCTCTAGGAGCTGGAAAAGACAAAGAGACAGATTATTCTCTGGAAGTCTCCAGAAAGAATATAGTTTAGACAAGTTAGACTTCGGACTTATACAACTGCAAGAGAACAACTTTGTGTTGTTTTGAGACACTACATTTGTGGTAATTTGTTACAGCAACAATAAAAAACTAATACAATTGAGACTCTCTGAACTATAATTGCTCTAACGCAGATCAATGAATTTTCTCCAGAGGATTGTCTTAAGACTCCTGACTCAGCCTTTGAGCAGCCATTAATATGCTATCAGGCTATGTCTGGTGAGGCCTAGTCATTTCTCTAGGTGGCCTTCATGGGCAAGATTTAGGACAATCCCAGAGTGCCTCCCTAGCATTATGCCCTCCTGAAATGAACCTCTGGCTGGTAGATGGAAATGCAGTGACTTCTTCCACTTTGTTTGTTCATCCACCTTCTTGCCCTTCACCTTTTTCTAGTGTGAGTCCCCCATGTTCCATGGAACTGGTATCAGAACACCTCTATCAGATCTAAAATAAGATTAAAGGAATTCTTTCCCCTTCCTCACCGACAACTTCCATTGAAGAAAATTCTCTCTTCAAATTATAATTTCTCAGTCTCTTCATTGAAAAATAAAAAAGTTACAAAATCTGTTTTCTATTATATGTAACCTAGCCCCTTACTTTTGAATATTAAATTCCTTGCCAGCTATGTTGCTGGTTATTCAACTGTAACTGAGTTGTAAAGAGTCCCATTTTAACATCCTGTTATGATTACATCATCAATCTGGATCAGCCAATAAGAAAACCAATACACAGAAAAAACTCCCTCAAATTAAAAAGCAGTCCTTAATCTCTAACTCTATCCATAGATAATTATTCTTTCTTAATACACAGTTCTAAAACAAGGCAATGATCTAATTTCCCAAAACATATTATCTTGAAGACAGCAAGCTGTATCTCTGGCCACCAGAAGTAAATAAAAGGACAGTCCTAGGAAGTAACAGCTGACAGTTAAACTGCAGAGAGGAAGGCATTTTTATTTTTTATTTTTTCAAATTTTATTGAAATATAATTGAAAACATTGTGTAAGTTTAAGGTATACACATAAGGATTTGATATACATATATATTGCAAAATGGTTACCACTACAAAGCTATGTAACACATCCATCCCCTTACATAGTTACTGTGTGTGTGTGTGTGTGTGTGTGTGTGTGTGTGTGTGTGTGTGGTGAGAACTTTTAAAATGTACTGTCTTTGCAACTTTCAAATAAACAATAAAATATTTTAACTGTGGCCACCATGCTATACATTATACCCCCCAAAACTTATTCATGTTATAAGTGGAAGTCTGTACCCTTTGATCATCTTCATCCATTTCTGCCACCAAACCTCCTACCCTTAACAACCATCAATCTGTTCTTGCTTCTACAAATTTGTTTTTTTTATATTCTACATATAAATCAAATTATAAGTATTTGTCTATCTCCAACTTATTTCACTTAGCATAATGAAGGTTCATCCATGTTATTGCAAACAGCAGGGTTTCCTTATTTTTTTAAGGGCGAATAATATTCCATTGTATCTATGGAATACGATATATCAGATGTATTGTATGCACATTTTCTTTGTCTGCTCATCCATCAATGGGCACCTAAGACCATAAGAGACTACTATGAATAAAAATATACCAACAAATTGGACAGCCTAGAAGAAATACCTAAATTTCTGGAAATATAATCTACCAAAAATGAATCATGAAGAAACAGAAAATCTGAACTGACAAATAACAAGAACATTGAATCAGCAATCAAAAACCTCCCAAAACACAAGTCTAGGAGAAGTGGTTTCACTGATAAATTCTACCAAACCTTTAAAGATCCTTCTCAAACTCTAGAATAAATTGAAGAGGATGATACACTCCCAAACTTATTTTACTAAGCCAGCATTATCCTGACATCAAAGCTAGATAAAGACACCACAAAAAAAAAAAAAGAAAAAAAAGAAAACTACAGGCCAATATCTTTGATGAACATAGATGCAAAAATTCTCAACAAAATACTAGGAAACTGAATTCAACAGCACATTAAAAGGATTACACAGCATAATCAAATGGGATTCATCTCTGGGATTCAAGGATGGTTTGAGATATGCAAATAAATAAGTGTGGTACATCTCATTAATAGAACAAAAGATAAACATTATGTGAAATCTCAATAGATGCATAAAAAACATTTGACAAAATTCAACATCCATTCAATCCAAAAACGTCTAACAAAATGGGTATAGAAGGAATATAACTCATCATAATAGAGGGAATATATGGCAGGAACACAGCTAATATCATACTCAATGGTGAAAGATTGAAAGCCCTTCCTCTAAAATGAGGAATAAGATAAGGATGCCCACTCTCACCAGCCCTATTCAACATAGTACTGGAGGTCCTAGCCAGAGAAATCAGACAAGAAATAGAAATAAAAGACACCCAAATTAGAAAGGAAGAAGAAGCAAAATAGCCTCTATTTGCAGATGACCTGATCTGGTATATAGAAAAATCCTAAAGACTCAACCAAAAAAGCTATTAGAATACATTCAGTAAAGTTGTAGAATAATAAATATACAAATATCACTTACATTTCTATACCTTAACAATGAATTATCTGAAAACTAAAGGGGAAAAAAATCCCATTTACAATAGCATCAAAAATAATAAAATTCTGAGGAATAAATTTGCTCAAAGAGATAAAAGATCTATATTGAAAACTATAATACATTTATTTAAAAACCTGAAAGAAGGTGCAAACAAATGGAAAGATATCTTATGTACATGAATTAAAAGAATTAATTTTATTACATATTTGATACAATCCTATCAAGATTCCAATGGCTTCTCTTACAAAAATAGAAACAAAACCTTAAAATTCACAAAAGTCCCCAAATAGCCAACAGATCCTGAAAAAGAAGAGCAAAGCTGTAGACATCACTCTTCCTAATTTCAAACTATATTACAAAGCTAAAGTAATAAAAATAGTATGATACTGGTATAAAAACAGATACATAGACCAATGAAAAAGCATCAAGAGCCCAGAAATAAACTCAGGCATATATGATCAATTAATAGATATGGTCAATTAATATTTGGCAAGGGAACTAAAAATATTCAATGGAGAGAAGATAAGTTTCTTCAGGAAATGGTGTTAAGAAAATTTGATATTCAAATGCAGGAGAATGAAACTGGACAGCTATCTTATGCCACTTCCCCCCAAAAAAACCTCAAAATGGACCAAAGCCTTAAATGTAAGACCCCAAATCCTAAAACTCCTGGAGGAAATATAGAGAAAAGCTCATTGACACTGGTCTTGGCAATAAATTTATGGATATGACACCCAAAGCATGAACAACAAAAGCAGAAATAAATTGCATCAAACCAAAATGCTTCTCAACAAAATGAAAAGATAACTTAAAAAATGGGAGAAAATATTTGCAAACTACATATCTGATGTGGTTAATATCCAAAATATATAAGGAACTCAAAAAACTCAATCACAAAAGAAACCCTAAACATTCCAATAAAAAATGGGCAGAGAATCTGAACAGACATTTTCCCAAAGAAGACATTTAAGTGACCAACAAGTACAGGAAGAAGTACTCAACATCACTAATTACCAGAGAAATACAAATCAAAACCACATATATGTATATAATGGAATACTACTCAGCCATTAGAAATGACGAATACCCACCATTTGCTTCGATGTGGATGGAATTGGAGGGTATTATGCTGAGTGAAATAAGTCAATTGGAGAAGGACAAACATTATATGGTCTCATTCATTTGGGGAATATAAAAAATAGTGAAAGGGAATAAAGGGGAAAGGAGAAAAAAATGAGTGGGAAATATCAGAAAGGGAGACAGAACATGAGAGACTTCTAACTCTGGGAAACGAACAAGGGGCAGTAGAAAGGGAGATGGGCGGGAGGTGGGGGTGACTGGGTGACGGGCACTGAGGTGGGCACTTGACGGAATGAGCACTGGGTGTTATTCTATATGTTGTTAAATTGAACACCAATAAATTAAAAAAAAATCAAAACCACAGTGAGATAGCATTTCACACCTGTTAGGATGGCTACTACTAAAAAGACAAGAGATAGCAAGTGCTGGCAAGGATGTGGACAAAAGGGAACCCTTGTGCACTGTTGGTAGGAATGTAAATTGGTGCAGTCACTGTGAAAAACAGTATGGAGGGTCCTCAAAAAAGTTAAAAGTACCATTTGGTACATTTCTGAGTATTTATTGAAAGGAAATGAAATCACTATTTTGAGGAGATACCTGTACTCCTTTGTTCATTAGAGTATTATTTCCAATAGCTAAGCATGGGAAATCATTTTTACAAAGTAAGCAGGCTCAAAAATAAGCAGTGTGAGTTAACGTCCCATGGCAGTGGATGTTCATAACACTGAATCGTGTTCAAGGGGAAAAAATGCTAAATTTACAAACACAGGCTCATGTACAATTGATTTTAGGACAAAACCTATCAAGGGGTGCCTGCTTGGCTCAGTTGCTTAAACGTCCTTCTCTTGATTTCAGCTAAGTTCATGATATCAGGGTTGTGGGATCGAGCCCCACTTTGAGCTCTACACTCAGTGGGGATTCTGCTCCACATTCTCTCCCTTTCACTCTGCCCCTCTTCCCACTCATATTCTCTCTCTCTCAAATAAATAAGTAAATAAATTTTTAAAAAGCCTATCAAAATGTCTAAAAAAATGATTGTATGGAATCTTTTTACATCATAGTGTGTGTGAACACATTTGTTACTTACATGGGGTGAAGCAGTAGGAATAATAGCTAATTACTGAATGATTTCTTCAGGGATAGCTATTAATACCATATATAATAATATGTATATAAATACTATATACTAATCATATATATATATGATTTTATTTCATTCTAATACAACTCTGTTGAGGAAAATTGTATAACTTGGGGCTTAGGAAAATTGTATAACTTGGCAAATCTCAGAGCTAAGAAGTAGAGGCTAAATTCAGAATGAGAGAGACTGATTTTAAATTCTTGCACCTCCCATATAGTAGGCATGATATGTATTTTTATAACATTTTTAAGGGAAAGATCCCAGAGTTTACAGACATTAAATATTTTGCCCTACTCATATGACCAATATGCTAGAATAAAAATCAAAACCTCTTGATTTCTCATTCATTTTTTCATCTCACTATACATGTTTCTTCAGTCTTTATAGGAATTGCCCTAATCCTTAACACATAGATACATGAAATTCTTTACTACTACTGTAGTATAGAAACATTTATTAATTAACCAGTACTATTTTCCCCCTTTCTCTCTCTGAAGGTTAGGAGACATTTCATTGCTTCAGAGGAGAATTTATTTACAAGAGAATCAAAGAATAAAAGAGTCCGACTCTTGGTTTTGACTTTCAAGAGCAGTATTCCAGTTATGAAACAATAACAAAAAAATTTAATTTTTGATCACCAGAGCTAGTTTCCCTTGACCCCTGGAAACTAGATACATGTATCAGGGTGTGGATAATATTGGAGTAGAGACATGGTGAAGAGGGGTATGAGCATGGTGGAGGGGTAGGATCCCAGAACTATGGGATCCCACATGCAGATCAACTGGACAGGAACAAAACCTGCTCAAGCAATCGTCTAGCTCTTCACAAAAAACTATCTCTGTCAATACCACTAGGGAGCCAGATCAGCACCTTCAGGTTTAATCTCCATGTAAGTGGGCCCAGTAAAATACCATTACCAAAGAGCTTTAATAGCTGTCCTTCCTGTTGTAGTCCAGAAAACATGTCTTCCTGAGAAGAGCCAACTCTTCTTGTTAATCAAGAGGAGTGATACCTAAGTCCTGGGACGGTGCCCAGCTGACATTCAACTATTCCTCGTGCTGAACGCCACCTAAAATGGCCTATGATACTGAATGCCCTCTCCCCAATGCAAATCCTCACCCAAGGCAAAAAATACACTGTGGGCCTCAAAGAGGAAGTGACCACATGGAACAGATATCCAACTCTACCCCCAACCAACCCCACTTCCACACACACTGATGCACTAGACTAAATGAGACTGCAGTCAAACTGAGCTTTTCTTCCAAAGTCCACTAGCAGTGAAACAATTGCTTAGCTAGTGTCTTTGGAATGTCTTATATCTACTCCTCCTTGTTAGAGTATTCCATAAGTGTAAGGACCATACCTTTCCTTTTTTCATTAATTCTCATTATTTATAACATGAGCTTTGGAGCAATTAGCTCATTGAATGTCTGACTGGCAGCTTAACTGGAGAATATCAGAACCTATACAAAAATGCTGATTACAAGGCAGAACTCCCCATTCTCTCTCTGACCACAGCATTTAAAAAAATGGGAAATCTATAACAGTATAACAAAAAACTCTAAGAAGGGCACTTTGGCTTAGTTGATAAAACAGGAGTGAGGTTTATCCTCTGGGCCCCTAATTCCCAAAGCACAAGGTACACTCCACTAAAGGAAATGATCAATTCTCCATCCTCACAAGGTAGTATTAACCAAGTATTAATCATCTTCATCAGAGCAGGAGCATTTCTATTGCCTATTTCTCCTTCTCTTTTGGTCTTACGTCTAGCTATTCTTAGTTCACCAATTTCCAACCTTTTTTTTTTTTTTAATAGAAAAGTAAAGCTACCTTTAAAATTACTGTTCTCAA
The DNA here is from genome assembly GCF_011100685.1 of Canis lupus familiaris. Taxonomy (NCBI): domain Eukaryota; kingdom Metazoa; phylum Chordata; class Mammalia; order Carnivora; family Canidae; genus Canis; species Canis lupus. The sequence continues at coordinate 79,231,899 of NC_049222.1, read as the reverse complement.
GGCTTCTCTCTCAGGGTTTTTGTTTTGATTTGTAATCTTGTTATTTAACTTTTACAAAGCAATTGGGATTATGTTTTATGTTTTCTAACAAGACTTGTCAAGAATGACATGAGTCTTACCTTAATGGCAGGAAGCTGGAGGACGTCACCTGACCTGCAAGAGGCTGGAGACATTTAATGTAAACAGTCACACTAGCTAATTTTGTGCAGCTTATAAATTCCAGTTTTATTCACTTTCTAAACACCCCTTCCACAAAATTCCAAGTCAGACTTCATTCTTTATCTGTCAGCTCTGACTCCAAAGTGCTCTGTTAGATTCCAGACGTAAAGAGAAAGCAATCACAGAGCTTTTGTGTTCTCAGAAGGCCACTCTCACAAAAGACCTCAAATTCTTGAATACAACTCCTTGAAACTTTCAAAATGGATTTAGTAATTGGTTAAGAGGAAAACCAATTCAGATAGAAGTTAAAATTTTAAATGAGATGAGAACAGTATAGTCATCTTACTTGTTCCAGCTATTTTTCAGGCTCTTCTTCAAAAGAGTTAAAAATCTTGTTAAAATCTCTGGTAACATTTTATTTTGTTCATATATTGATGCTTCAGGTATATAAAATTTGATTAAAAGACTGATCCAATCCAGTACTTTCATCAAATCAGTTTGAAGGATGTATGTTCATCCTGCTTCTTACAGGTCTATCTATATTTGGAAAAATAATAATGAATAATGCAATTACAAGATACTGACTGAAGTAGTTGTAGATACAGCATCCCCTTGTGCTTCCCAAACTGACTTACAGTAAAATATTTAAGACAGATTTGCAAGAAAAGTTGACACTTATATGACAATGTCTAAATTAGTTGCCCAAAGTTTCTTTTATGCTTAAAATTTGAGGGCAGAGGATATTGGTAGCAAGAGATGCAGTAGTAGAGGTTCATAAAAAAAAAATGCAGAAGAACCAGTTCTATATAGAAATAGGCTGGCCATTGTTTTAGAGCTTGCATCTGAAGTTACAATTCCGAGCAGAATCTAGGTTGCTAGATTCTATCAGCTATTTTTAATTCTTCAGATTTGTTTCCTTGTCACTGTTATTTTTCTGATAGTTTGGTTCAAGCACCAGGCATCTTTCACACTCTGGAGGGTGCTCTGGAGAGCTCTGGAGCCAATTACATCATCATACTACCAGCAGTGTTTCAACATAAAGTCCAATTTATAAATGAGGCCACAGAGTCACCAAGAGGTCAAATGACATATTCAGTCTTCATGGAGTGTCCCTGCCAAGTTTAACATTTACCTTAGAAGTCCACATTATCACACTTGAGAGCTTTACTCAAGCCCAGAACTCTGAAACTAAACACAAATTATCCATAGTTTACAAAAGATTTCATGGACTTCTCTAATGTTATTAATGGAAAACTTGCAAAGACTTCATAAATTTGTTTTGCTAAGCAAATACTATAAATGTATATGGATATGGGAAGTTTATTAGCATAACTAATTATCTTCATCATTATCCCAGAATGAGGTATTATAGAAAAGTAACTTTTAAGTTCCAATACTTTGTTTTTATTTCAATTTTTTGATAACATATTTTTATCTAATGAAAATCTTCACCATATAAACAGAAAATATTAACATAATTCAATTTTATCTTCATGACTCAAGGTCATTGTTATGAAAATCCTCAATGATTCTATAAGGGGAAATAGAAATGGGCTAAATTTTTTAGTTAGGATTAGTCAGCATTTATAGAGAAATTATTTCAGTTAACATGGCAGGTAAATGTGAATTCCAGTATATTACTGAAAAGTTAAAGATAGCTACCACTAGAATTCAAAATAAGATTAGATCTTAAAATCACTAGGGGAAAATTTATATAGAATTTAAAAAGGGAAAGATACCAGGAAAGCATAGAAATGCAATTAAAAACAAGGTTTTTGTACTAATTGTTTATCTTGTCACCATTTTTCAATCTTGTTCTTTTTAAAAGATTTTATTTATTTATTCATGAGAAATACAGAGAGAGAGACACAGGCAAAGGGAGAAGCAGCCTCCATGCAGAGAGCCCGATATGGGACTCGATCCCAGGACTCCAAGATCACGCCCTGAGCTGAAGGCAGATGCTCAACTGCTGAGCCACCCCAATGTTCCAATCTTGTTTTTTTAGAGTCCCTGATTATTCAGTTCCAAACTGTAGTTGATGCACAACATGGAGACCTGGGTGCCAGCACCCCCATGCAGCTGAACACCCACATATAATGTCTGACTGCCTCAAAACTTAATTACTAATAACTTACTATTCACTGAAACTCTTACAATAACATAGTGGATGAACAGGTGTTATATTTTGTATGCTATATGAATTATATACTATATTCTTACAATTAAGTATGCTAGAGAAAAGAAAATGTTATTCAGAAATTCCTAAGGAAGGGAAAATATATTTATAATACTCTATTATATTCTGGAAAACATCCATGCACAAGTGGACCTGTGCAGTCCAAATCCATGTTGTATTAGCAACTGTCCATGTATCAGTGCACTTTCTAAATATCTCTCATTTGAGCCAAAGTAAAAAGTCAAATGTGCTCTTTAAAGTTCTATACATTTGGGGGATTTTCTATCGCCACCATTCTTCAGGGCCAAAACTAAGCAAGGCTGAAATTCAGCAGCCATCCACTTTAAGTGAGTGCCAGAAAATCATGAAAAACTGTCTGTAAACCAGGTTCAAGGTTCTGCTCTTGAGTTAGGTGGTCATAAGGAACCACCACAAAAATACAGATGAAGATCAGGAGAGAAGAGACAATTTAGAAGAATTTGTCAAAGAAATCTTGATCATGCAACTTACTTGTACTTCTTGGCCCTCTTGGAACCTGATTTCCTATACACCATTTCAACTTCTGGATAAATTGCTGCTCTGAGTACTCAACCTTATTACCTAGAGATTCAGGTAACATTGTTCTTGATGAGCAGCTGAAATTTTACTCACTTGATGTTCTCTAATTAGGCATTCATTCCCTATGATGTCCTACATGTAAACCAGGAGCTGGTTCTTCAAAATAAATAGATACTTTCAGAAGGGGGCATAGATTTTACTCTAAACTCCTAGATGTCTGTGCTATGATTCTGCTATTCAGGCTTGTAAGAGATTTCATATAGCATCTGTATTTATCACAGACATTATATGTATTGTTGGATCTACTGAATCATGAAGTCCCACAGAAAAGTGCATACATTGATTTCCAAATTTCTTGATTTTCACTCCTATCCGCTAGCCTAAACTCAAAATCACACGTCTAACTGCTGTCTCTGATTTGATGTCTAATGGAATTCTCAATTTCTGCATGTTTGAAACCAATTTTTAATTCTTACCTCCAACCCCAACTAAAGTAAGACATGTTCCGTGCCCAGTTTTTCTCAATTTTCAAAATTAAGTAAATTATGATTTATCCAGTTTTTCAAGACAATTGAAAAGTAAGAATAAAGACAGACCTTCTCACACAGCTCTTGATTATACAACTGTTACCATTCTGCCATGCTTCCACTCTGTACTATATTTTGTTTAAAGAGTCAGTGTGAGGTTTTTTTTAAAGATTTCATTTATTTATTCATGAGGGACAGAGAGAGAGAGAGGGAGAGAGAGAGAGAAAGAGAGAGAGAGAGAGAGGCAGAGACATAGGCAGAGGGAAAAGCAGGCTCCATGCAAGGAGCCCAACGTGGGACTCAATCCCGGGACTCCAGGATCACTTCCTGGGCTGAAGGCAAGCACTAAACCGCTGAGCCACACAGGGATCACTCAGTGTGAGTTTTTAAGACATAAGTCAGATTATGTATAACTGTTCAGTATTTCTCAGTGAATGGAATCCCATAAATATTGGGCATTTTAATTTATTCTCAGAAATTAGGACAATTGGGGATGTCTGGGTGGCTCAGCAGTTGAGCATCTGCTCAGGGTGTGATCCTGGGGTCCCAGGATCAAGTCCCACATTGGGCTCCCTGCAAGGAGCCTGCTTCTCTCTGCCTGTGTCTCTGCCTCTCTTTCTCTGTGTCTCTCATGAATAAATAAATAAAATCTTTTAAAAAGGAAAAGAAATTAGGACAATATTTGATACATAGCAGAATCTGATAGAATAATGCCCTCCAAAGATGTCCATATCCCAAACCCCAGAACCTCTAGGTTCCTTACATAGGAAAGGGGACTTTGGAGATGTGACTAAATTAATAATCTTGATGGGGAAATTACCTTAGATTATCTCTATGGGTCCAATATGATCACATAGGTCTTATAAGACAGAGATAAGAGGGTTAAAATCAGGAAAGATGTGACCAAAGAAAAAAAGGTTCTAGTCCAAAAGATTTGAAGATGCTCTGCTGTTGGCTTGAGAAAGGAGGAAAGACTCATAAACCAAGGAATGTAAGTGGTCTCTAGAAGCCGGAAAGGTCTAGGAAAGAGATACTCCACTAGATTTTCTAGAAGGAATGCAGATGTGTTGATACCTTGACTGACCTTAGCCCAATGGGACCCATATTGGACATCTGATCTCCAGAGCTGTAAGAATACATCTGTGTTGTTTTAAGCCATTAGATTTATAGTGATTTATTATATCAGCAAACAGAAATGAATCCAGAGCTACTTAATAAATACTACAAAATGATGAAACTAAATAAATTCTAGTAGAACAATAGCACTGGATTTGAAGCCATAAAACCTGGGTTCTACTCCCAGCTCTGCCACATTAACTGCAGAATCCTGGAAAAATCAGGACATTCCTGTGAATTGAAGATAATGTCTCACCTTCCCAAATCTCAGTATCATTAACAGGTATATTGGTTTCCTATTGCTGCTGTTATAAATTACTACAATCTTAGTGGATTAAAACAACATGAATTTATTTTCTTACATTTCTAAAGATCAGATACCCAAAATTGGTCTGGGAGGTTCTGGCAGGACTCTGTGCCTTCTGGAGACTAAGGCAGAATCTTTTTCTTTGCCTTTTCCAACTTTAAAAGTCTATCTGATTCCTTCTTTCAGGGTCCCTTCCTCCATCTTCAAAGCCAGCAGTATGGCATTTTGAAATCTCTGCTTCCTCCGTCACATTGCCTTTCTGACTCTGATTCTTCTTGCCTCTGTCATGTAAGACTGCTGTTGATTTACATCCTCTTAATCATTCATTCACCTTTACCATACAATACAAAGAGAAGTATGTGCTTTTCTGAACAAAATAATTATCTAATTAAAAATGAAATCTAAAATCTGCATCAAGTTTGGGATCCCTGGGTGGCACAGCGGTTCGGAGCCTGCCTTTGGCCCAGGGCGCGATCCTGGAGACCCGGGATCGAATCCCACGTCGGGCTCCCGGTGCATGGAGCTTGCTTCTCCCTCTGCTGTGTCTCTGCCTTTCTCTCTCTCTCTCTCTCTCTCTCTCTCTGTGACTATCATAAATAAATTTAAAAAAATTAAAAAAAATAAAATCTGCATCATACACTCTAGGAAGTCAATATCACTTTTTATTATTGCTGATGGCCACTGAGCCAGTCTTTTTTCTGCCAATCACTTAAATTTCAGTGAAAAATATGAACTATATCCATAATATCTATATTGTAAGATAGTTTCAAATATTTTCCAGTGGCACCTCATCTCAGTATTATGCTTTAATTCTGTACTATTTTCCAACAGGTATGTGGCAAAAGATTGATGAGATCAACCACTCCTGAGTTGTATCTATAATCGTTGTTTGAGTAGGTAGACTGCCAAAATTCATTTACCTGTGAAAAAAGTAGGTAATCCTATGTGTAGATTTTCATCAAAACTTCACTGGCTGAAAACAGAAAATCTTTTCATATACAATTATATGATCTCCACATTGGAAAGATACTATAGTCCAATGCTTGCTGAATTTCTGAGTCTCCTTTTTCTTTGCCAAAATTCACAAATAGCTTTAGGTCAGGTAGGAGAATGATAATTAAACATTTCTGTAGCATCATTACCCAAGCATGCAGAATTTTTCTGGGTTCAGTGGGTGGAAGAATACCTTTTATTGATTCAAAAGCACCAAGCCAGATGCAATTACATATTTTGAATGTTTTCCAGTAGATAATTTTTGTGGTGCTAGTTGGAATAATTACTGAGCAAACAGTTACCCTCTTATTTCAGTAGAAGAAATCAAGTAGTTTCTGACTCACCAATAAACTTTACAAAAGACTTTAAAAATTGTTTAGTTATCTAGGATTATTTCCAAAATTTATATTTAGTCATCAGCAAGTTTTGCTTTTATCCAAATATGGTTTTGTTTATGCACAGGAAAAGCAACTCCTCCCTCAAAAAAGAATCTTTAGAAAATACTGAAATCTTGGCTGGAAGCTACATTCTCTACCCTAAATCCCCAATTCCTGCAAAATACTTCTTATGAGAAGAAAAAAAAAAACTAGCATGGTATAAAATTTATAATTCTAAATTACTGTCCCTTTGACAGAAGGTTAAAAAAGTTTTGATTTTCTTTCCCGTCTAGGGGTGCTTGCATTAGAATAAACAAAATTAAAGTATTTCTTATCAAAATTATTTAACCCCAGGAGGTGCCTTTATGTTTGACAAGACTTATTCGAAATGAAACCATACAAGGAAAATCTTTACAGAGGCATACAAATACAGATAAACTAAACTTCTTTTCTAAAGACTGAAATAAATCAGGCTAGCATTTTAATTTGCACAAGAAGAGAGGGAGGGGGGATAAAGTCCAATATGAAAATATTCTCTTGAGATGCTTCAATTGGATTCTTGCCCCTTATCCTTAATAAAGAGAAAATCACAAATCTTGAACAGATACTCTCTCAGAAATGATAATTATGTTGCAATATTGGTTGCATCAATATGGCATGCTGATTTCCAATGAGTCCTGCTCTTATTATGGAGCTTTCAGAACTCACTTCTGACACAGCTCTCTCTGGGAAGTAAAAGAGCGAGGCATCTGTTAATGTGACTTTATAGCACAGAGACCTCTCAGAAGAACTCATATTTTGAGGGAAAAGTTTGAAGAGTTGTATGTAAGAATTAACATAAAGATCTCAAAGACTTGAAGATAAATCGTTTGATCTTGAACTCATTTTTTCCCTTAGTTTGTGCTTTCCTTCCTTCCCCCCTTTCAGAGATAAAATATTAGAAAACAGATTTTTAAGTCTCAAAAAATTCATCTTTTTGATGAGCTTTACAACTTAAAATATGCAAATAAATTTAAACTATTCTTGAAAATAAAACATTTTTTGACAATAAGGATTAAGAGGATTCTTCATGAAGATTTAATTTGAATGGGTACTGACTCACTTGTGACAGCGATTTTCAAATTACTTTGCAAACTAAATTTAAGTGACTGAGATTATTCTGCTATCTACATGCTAGAGAAATATAATCATCAAGTACAGTAATCTTTACACTGTATGGTATTGAGAACTCTAGAATTTCCACAAAGATATTTCTGGGCATAGAAATGAGGGAGCTCTGAATTTCCCAAGTGACATTAAGCAAACAGCTGGATTTTGTTTCTTACATACATATTAGGCTTCCACATAAGATTTTATATGAAGAGATGATTCTCTATCTAATAGCATTTAGAAGAACACTAAGTAAATCTGTTATTTTAGGAAAGAAAATCAGAAAATTTTAACAAATTATTTCCCCCCAAATTTGGAGTTTGTTCCTAACTACAAAAGAATCTAGATGTTTTTTGGAGTTTTCAAATTTACAAGCTACATCTCATTTTTGACACCAGTACAACCACATTTTTCTTCACAAATATTCTCATCTCCACCAACCATGTTGTCATCATTTATAAATGATTACCATGTGAAGATAGACCATCTTGATGAAAATGCTTTTAAAAGGCCAAACATCGCTTTAGTAAAAATAAACTCTATCAGTTCTTGTCATTATTTTTCCTCTTCTGATATTGAAGGGATAGATTAAGGTTAAATGATCAAATAGTAGTTCAGCATCGTAGCCAAGTGCCATAGATGGAGCGAGAGAGCCAGTCTTGGAGAAGGGTAGTGAATTCTTTGAAAACCATAAGGTTTGGCTTTCAAATCTCTACGGTTACAATTATACATCAAAAATTAACAACACAGACAGGAACCATATACACATTACAAATTATTTTAGACAATTATGCTAGTAATTCAAGCAAATAACTTGCTATCTGAATTATCTGGATATTGCAATTATCTTTTTCTTTATTGGAAATGCTCATATAAATTATTCCTTTAATTTTTCATTCTGGACAAGAGTGCATATAAAATTAATCCCCTTTAGGTAATGAAATCCCTAGCTCATCAGAGTTCTTCAGTAATCCCTAACTCATTTGCAAGATTCTCCCAACATCAAAGACTCTTGCATGTCCATACCTAGGAGGATTTCGTACCTCATGGGAGCCTTCCCTGGTGGAAATGCTCTAGTTTGAACCCAAACTGTTGTCTCACCTGAAAGAGGCCATTTGTTAACAAGTCCTGAGGGTGCTGTTGATTACCTCAAGCTTTTGTCCGGAAACGTTGTTTTTGATGTTCTTTTCAGAGACACCTAAAGCCCAGTAGGAAAGGCATAACTCAGAAATATATTGTTCTTTTTTTTTTTTCTTTTTTTTTTTTTGAGGATCTTTTCTTTTCCCTTACCCATAGAGATAAAACAACACAAGTGTATTTGCAGTGGTATTTTCTCCGAGGCATTTTTCTCTGAATGCTTGGAACTTTTGCAGATATATACACACATACAAACACACACACAAATTCTCTTATTTCAGATACTGCTATTTCAGAAGGAGCTGGTACTGGAATTTGTCTTATCTTACATATTTTTATTTTTCCTGTCTCTTCTCTAGATTATATGTAATATGTATTTATAGGCACATCAAGACTTGACTAATTTTCTCCTTAAATTATAGAAGTATTATGACAAAATTGGAGAAAATTTAGCAAAGAGGAAAAACACGTTACCTTTGATTCAGTAATTCTAATACAACTATCTTTATTTTGTTGTTTTTTTCTATACTTTTCTCATTTGCATACTTGATATTTATTTACACTGTTACAATCATACCAGGAATGCAACGTTATACTTTGCCTTTGTTTTCTATTTGGTGACTGCTTGCATTTTCCACGTCTCCTATAATTATGGCCTTGATTGCTATATTTTTATGAATGTATGTACTATAATTTGCTTACTTATTTCTTTATCAACCATTTAGAGAGACGGGGATAGTTATCCTCTTCTTCATTTGAATTTAATTTACCATAAATTCTCAAATATAAACTTTCCTGAGCCAAATGACATAGCCTTTATATTCCTGATACTGTTAAATTGAAATATAAAATTATTATGCCAAATTCAATTGACACCAACAAATTGAGAGTGATCTGATTTTACCATTTCTTGTATTTGTATTACAACTTAAATATATATTATTTATATAAACATTATACTTCATAGGGTATACAATCATATATTCTTATTTACTATTTTATAACATTCCAAAGATTGTTTTTTTCTTTTTTAAATGATGGATGAAATTGAAATAAAGAGAATAATTATCTGCTTTCTTTAAGCTTTTCTTATATAAGACATAAATGCCAAATAATTTTTATCTTAAAGTTATCCTGCAACAACTAAAAACAATGCCAACTTTATTTTTATCTACTATTTGAGATATATTCTGCAAAAATCAACCAGAAAATTCTGTTTTTCACTATCCATGAAATAGGAAAATCCAGAACATGTGATTCGGGCAATGTCCTCTGGTTGTGAGAAACAGACAAGTTCTTTTCTTTTCTTTTTTTCTTTTCTTTTCTTTTCTTTTCTTTTCTTTTCTTTTCTTTTCTTTTCTTTTCTTTTCTTTCTTTTCTTTCTTTTCTTTTCTTTTTTTTCTTTTCTTTTTTTTCTCTTTCTTTCTTTCTTTCTTTCTTTCTTTCTTTTTTTGAAAAACAGACAAGTTCAAGTTGCTTCAGGTATTAAAGTATAAGTATATAAATATAAAGAGACAAAAATTTCAACTGTAGCCCCATGATTAGTTTTCACAGAATGGTAACATCCTATATGACTATCCAATAAAGAAAAACAGCTGTAATGCTCAGCCACTCTCCCAGCTGTCCCTCTGAAGTATTCATCTTGACAAATCAGCATCCACATGACTTAGCTTCTGTTTGGCTTACCTTATACTCTATTTCCTCATACTGCTGATGGTAACTTTCTTTTTCCCCCCACTGGCTAATTGCTTTTATTTACTGAGCTTCTAAAAGTATCTTTATTGGGATAAAAATTCCCCCATTTAAATATAAAATTCAGTGGGTTTAGTATATTCATGAAGTGGGTACAGAAAGAAACTTTGTACCTGTTAGCATTTCCTTTGGATATATAATCAGAAGTGGGATTGCTTGACATGGTAGTTCTATTATTAATTTTTTGGGGAAATTTCATACTGATTTCCATAATAGCTTTATCAACTTACATTCCCACCACGTACACAAGAATTCCCTTTTTTCCACATTTTTGCCAACACTTATTATCTCTTGTCTTTTTGAAATAATTACTCTAATAGATGTGAGATAATATCTCATTGTGGTTTTGATTTGGAATTCCTTGATGGTTAGTGAACAGTTTTCCTTTACCTGCTGGTCATTTGTAGGTTTCCGGTTGAAAGATATCTATTCAGATCTTTTGTCCATTTTTTTAAAGATCTATTTATTTATTTACGAGGCAGAGACACAGGCAGAGGGAGAAGCAGACTCCCTCCAGGGAGCCTGATGAGGGACTCCATCCCAGGACCCCAGGATTACACCCGGAGCTCAAGGGAGATGCTCAACCCTTGAACCACCCACGTGCCATCTTTTGCCCATTTTTAAATTGGGTTATCTGTTTTCTTGCTATGGTGTTGAGTTCTCTATATATTTTGAGTATATCAATGTATGGTTTGCAAATACTTTCTCCCATTCATTATGCTGTCACTTCATTCTGCCGATTGTTTCCTTTGCTGTACAAAAGACCTGAAAGTGTAAAACTACTAGAACATAGGGGATAAATTTCTTGACATTTGTCTGGACAATAATATTTTAAATATGACTTCCAAAGCATAGGCTACAAAAGCAAAAATAGACAAATGAGACTGCAACAAACTAAAAAGCTTCTGTTCTGACCCTTCTATTCAATCTCTTGATAAAACCATATAATTAACATTTCATCTCAGATGTCACATTTTTTCAGTTCTAGGTTTTCAATGTGGTCTTTTCCATAGTTTTTATTTCTCTCATGAGATTTCTTAGTTCTTCAATTATTTTCTTTATATTTTCATTTATGTCCATGAGCATAATTAATGAGCCATTTGAAATAAATCTTGTCATCTTATTCACTCATGTGCAGTACTGTATATTTTCTTAAGTATTGGTGACATTTTAATGTCCCCTCATGTCTATAGTAAGTTTTGAGATGGTCAATAATATATTGTAGATTCTGTATTTTGTTATGCTCCTGGGAAGAGAGTTCTATTTTTAAAAATGCAATTAACTTGGTTGAATTCAAACAGAAAATTTTCATATCCCCTGCATTAGGCAGCTGCTGAAATATCAATTCAATTTTTATTTTTTACTTATCTGAGCCACTTGGACTCTACCTACACATGCATAGTTCAGGGGTCAAACTTTTTGGGAAGAGTTTATACACATAATTCTGAGCTCCCCTGTCCTGGCTGTTTACTTTTTAAGACCCTCTACCCTCATTTTTCAGCTGTTAATGTTTCCTTTGAACTCTGTCTTCTGCTTTTTCAAACTAGCAAGACAACTTTTGCCACTATCTGAGGTCTAGTAATCTCATATGATAGGGTAAAGCTATAAAACAATACACTTTCTCAGGGCCAGGTACTTCTTTCACTTGTCAATTCTCTTCTCTGCTTTCTTTAGTCAATATCCAGTGTTTTCTGACTATTATTTATTTTACCTAAAGTTTATAGTTTTTATCCGTGGGATGACGAGGTTGATAGGAGATACTTAGTCATTACTGGAAGCCAGCTTCCTCCATCATCACACACAAAAGCTTCTAAAAGCTTTACACGTGATTCTAATGTGTAGTCAAATTTGAGCACCACTGTCTTTGACTCTAATTTCTCCTTTTCTGAACTGCAACTAAATATATTGCCATTAGGTTTAGTTTAGCTCTAATATGTGCTCTCATTATTATGCATTATTTTGCTTGTCCTACCCACTATTAGTAAAAGGTATTGAAAACAGAGTATGGGGTGCCTAGGTGGCTCAGTGGTTGAATGTCTGCCTTTGACTCAGGTCGTGATCCCAGGGTCCTGGGATCAAGTCCCACATTAGGCTCCCTGCAGGGAGTCTGCTTCTCCCTCTTTCCTGTGTCTCTGCATCTCTCTCTGTATCTCTCACAAATAAATAAAATCTTTTTTAAAAAGAAAAGAGAACAAAGTATTTAGATGTAACCTTATTTAGTATGCCTTATTGTTTTTAGCATACTGTAGGCTCCTGGTTGATAATTGATGAGTACTCCAAAAATTGATTGAAATCTAACATCTTCCTCCTTTAACTCAGACAAAAGAATAATATTACAAAATTTGAGTTTCACTAAGAAATAACATATTCTTTCAAGTGAAAAGCATAAGTTTTTCTTAAACATAAGAGCTGAACTATAAAACTCTTAGAAGAAAACATAGGACCAAAGCTTTGTGACATTGGATTTGGCAATGATTTCCTGGATATAACATCAAAAGTACAAGCAACACATGTAAAAAAACATAAATTGGACTATGACAAAATTAAACATTTTTGTACATCAAAGGACACTATAAACAGAGATTAACTCTGTCTTTTAAAGACAACTCAAAGAAAAGAAGAAAATACCTGCAAATCATATATCTTAGGAGTTAATATCCAGAATATATAAATATAACATCCAGAATATATAAATAACTCCTACAACTCAACAACAGAAAAACAACCCAATTTTAAAAAAGACAAAAGACCTGAAGAAACATTTCTTCAAGGAAGATCTACAAGTGGCCAATAAGCACAGTAAAGTATGCTTAATGTCACTAATCATTAGAGACATGCGTTAGAGAAATGCAAATCAAAACCACAATGAGATACCACTTCATACCCATTAAAATAGCTATTACCAAAAACCAAACAAACAAACAAAACAGGAAATAACAAGTGTTAGCAAGGACATGGAGAAATTGGGACCCTGTGCATCTATTGGTAGAAAGGTAAACAGAATTACCATATCACTGAGTAATTCCACTTCTGAAAACCAAACTTGAACAGGAGTGCCTGGGTGACTCAGTTGGTTAGGTGTCTGACTCTTGATTTTGGCTCAGGTTGTGATCCTGCATCAGGCTCTGTGCTCAGTGGGGAGTCTCCTTGAGATTCTCTCTCCCTCCTTCTCTCTCTCTGCCCTCCCCCCCACCACTGCATGTGTGCATATTCTCCTTCTCTCTCTCAAATAAATAAACAAAATCTTTAAAAAAGAAAGAAAGAAATAAAGAAATGAAAAAAAGAAAGAAAGAAAGAAAAGCAAGCAAGCTGGACTTGGACAGATATTTATTTTTACAGCCAGGTGCAAAGCAGCATTATTTACAATGATCAAAAAGTGAAAGCTACTTGATAAATGAGTGGTATCTTAGTGGGTTTGGGCTTCTATAACAAAAATACCATAGACTGGGTGGCTTATAAACAACAGAAATCTATTTCTCATAGTTCTGAAGGTTAGGGAGTCTAAGATCAAGGCACTAACAGATTCACTGGCTGGTGATAACCTGCTTCCTGGTTCATGGATGTGGGGCTCTCTGAGGCCTCTTTGAAAAAGAGCACTAGTTATTGGCCTGTTCAGGTTTTCTATTTCTTCCTGTTCCAGTTTTGGAAAACTGTATGGAGGTTCCTCAAAGAGTTAAAAATAGAACTGCCCTATGACCCAGCAAATACACTGCTGGGGATTTACCCCAAAGATACAGATGCAGTGAAACACCAGGACACCTGCACCCCAATGTTTATAGCAGCAATGTCCACAACAGCCAAACTGTGGAAGGAGCCTCAGCGTCCATTGAAAGATGAATGGATAAAGAAGATGTGGTATCTCAGCATAATACCCTCCAGTTCCATCCATGTTGAAGCAAATTACCCACCATTTGCTTCAACATGGATGGAACTGGAGGGTATTATGCTGAGTGAAGTAAGTCAATCAGAGAAGGACAAACATTATATGGTCTCATTCATTTGGGGAATATAAAAAATAGTGAAAGGGAATAAAGGGTAAAGGAGAGAAAATGAGTGGGAAATACCAGTGAGGATGACAGAACATGAGAGACTTCTAACTCTGGGAAACAAACAAGGGGTAGTGGAAAGAGAGGTGGGCAGGGGGTTGGGGTGACTAGGTGATGGGCACTGAGGGGGCACTTGATGGGATGAGCACTGGGTGTCATGCTATATGTTGGCAAATTGAACTCCAATAAAAAATATACAAAAAAAGAAAAAAGAAAGAGCACTAATCCCATTCATAAAGCTTCTATCCTCATGATTTTTCATTTCTCAAAGGCCTCACCTCCAAATGCCATCTCATTGGGAATTAGGTTTCAACATATGAATTTGGAAGCAGGAGGGACACAAACATAGGTTCTATGCAAATGGATACACATAATGTGGTATATGTATGATGGGCAGCCTCAGAAAGAATAGATGTTCTGACATAGATGAATCTTAAAGATACTATGCTTATTAAAATAAGCTGAGAACAAAAGGACAAATATTGTATGATTCCACTTATATAAAGTACCAAGAGTGGTCAATAGAGACAAAAAGTAGAATGGTGGCAGGCAGGGGCTAGGGAGATGGAGATATGGGGAATTAGTGCTTAATTCAGTTTCAGTTTTGGAAAATGAAGAATATTCTGGAGATGGATGGTGGTGCATACCACCATGCACATAAGTGTGAATATACTTAATACCACTAAACTATACACTGAAAAATGGTGAAAATGGCAAATTAGATGTATATTTTACCCTAATTTTAAAATAAAAAAATTAAGTTGGAAAAAATCTTTATAAGTTATTTATAAATTTTTAATATTAATTTATAAAATTCATCTCAGAGATGGTAGCTGGCTTGTCCAAGACCCTCAGATCTGATACTTGACTAAGCAGATTTTACTTAACTCCAAAGTCATATATTTTTAATGACAGAGGGGTACCTGGGTGGCTCAGTGGTTGTGCATCTGTCTTTGGCTCAGGTCATGATCCCGGGGTCCTGGGATCGAGTCCCACATCAGGCTCCCTGTGGGGAGCTTGCTTCTCTCTCTGCCTATGTCTCTGCCTCTCTCTCTCTCTCTCTGTTTCATGAAAAAAATAAATAAAATATTTTTAAAAAATGATAGGCCTTACTAATTCATGTGATAAAAACATGTTTTCTTATTTTTTCTGCATATCATTAAAAATGCAATTCTTTGTCCTAAAAGTTTTATAAATAATTAATTTTCTATATAGGTCAACTTCCATGCAGGTGCTCAAACCAAAACTCTGGGAATTATTTTTGTTTTCTCTCTTAATTTTACCCACACATGTAAATTGTTAGCAAATATCTTTAGCTCTAGCTCCTTAACATCTCCCACATTTTTTCATCTCTCCCACCTCCATCATCTAGAACCTCGTCTAAAACACAATCGTATTTCACCTAGACTATTTTAATAGCCTCCTAACTTCTTTTTATATCCCCCCACAGTCTTTCTCTACAGCCTTGTAAACCAAAATATACAAAAGGTATCACTCCTGAAGGATGAGCATATGTTTTTGTGAGGGATCAGATACCAAGTATTTTAGGCTGGTCTTTCCTCACAAATACCTAACTCTGCCACGTAGCATGAAAAGAGCCACAGATAATACATAGATGTAAACAAATGTGTGTGGCAGCATTTCATCAAAACTTACTTATGAAAAGTAGGATGCCATCGTTTTTGGCCCACCCTTCCCTAACTTAAGACTAACCGAATGCTTCCCATTACCCTTATAATAAAATACAAGTTCTTTAACTGACCCAATAAGATTTTACATGATCATGCCACTGTTTATCTTCCCAGACTTCTCTACCACTTTGTCCTAATCTATATTCATGGCCCATATTCCTCCATTCCTTCACAATTGTTTGAACATGAAAGTTTAATGTCAGCATGTACCTTACATATCAACTCTTTAACTGCCTGGGATGCTCTTCTCCCAGATTTTTTGCACAGCTGGTTCTGATCATTTGTAACTTTTCTCAAAAACTACACCTTATAATGAAAGGCCACCTCACACCACCCAATCCGAAGTGCTTCACCTCTACAACCATCTGTATAAATGACTCTGCTTTATTTCCTTTGTAACATCTGCATTACCTGAAATGATTCCATTTGCTTATTTTCCAGGGTGTATATTCACCTCCATCCTACTTCCCAAAAATAGATTATAAGCCTCAAGAGTAAAGGCCTATACCTTTCCTATTGCCTGTTATAACCTCTATACCTACAATGGTTCCAGGCATATAGCAGGTGCTTCTGAAACTATTCATAACAGAAAACATGAAAGATGTATTATGAGACATTCATATATTTCTACTGGGTCTTC
The DNA here is from genome assembly GCF_011100685.1 of Canis lupus familiaris. NCBI lineage: Eukaryota > Metazoa > Chordata > Mammalia > Carnivora > Canidae > Canis > Canis lupus. The sequence continues at coordinate 79,215,271 of NC_049222.1, read as the reverse complement.
AGCTGAAAGTAGAATAACTCATTAATGCCATAATTTAATACTTCAGCTAAATTCCCAAAGATCATCTCCACTGACACTTTAATAATCACAATAGGCAAACTTTACATTTGTATTTAATTATAAACACAAAACAAGTCTGTTTTCTACATCAAAAAACAACTATATAAGTATGAAATTTTAGTGTTGTCATGACTCATCTTATAAAACCTTTCAATAGTTCCTAAGTATTTTAGCCAAAAAATATTGTGCTTCTATGATGTTACAAGCAAATAATGGAAAATGACATAAAGTACACAAATGATATAACCACTATTCCTGTTTTATTTCTTAAACGTCAATGCATATGTTAACTTTTTTTTTAACCTTTTTTTTTTACAGTTGAATGTACCTTTTACATATCATGCAGTTGTCCTTTCTTTATATTTACATTTATGATAATTTTAAAGTAGGGACTTTTCCATTGGAATGGCACTTGTATAATAATATAAATGCATGACTTCCATTCATAGATTTTAATTTATAACTATTAAAATAACCAGTAAATATTATGTTTGTCCATAAATTATGACTTCAGAGTAAACAAATGATCTGGAATCCTTTTTAGTTCTGTGTTTTTACCAATAGGTGGCAATGAACATTCCTCCCTACATTTGCTTTATCATAATTGGAGACAGAGTAAGTACTGTGTCCTAACAGTGCAGGATTTTACTAAGGAGAAGTTACAGGAAAGAAATATAATCTAAAAAGCAATGCATTCTTATTAACCACCACCTCCAATTGTTTAAACTTTTCTTTATATGTTAAACTAAAATCAGCAAACATTTCTATAGTAAACCCAGGTCTGTCTGGTGAGGCCATGCAAAATAATTCTCCAACCACTCTATATGGCAGTTCTGAAGCTATTGGAGAAGTTATCTTTTCAGATGTAAGATTTCAAATTTTATCAGCCACTTCTGATACATGGCATGGCTTCAGATGCTCCATGCTGTTTATCCTTCTTTGACATTCCCACTAGTGTCCATCTTAACGTACTGCATCCACACATAAGCATCGTGTACAACATAAGCAATGCAAAATTCAGTGAGACTATTATTCATCTTTCTTACAGATACTATGTTCCTATTAATTCACCCCAAAACTTTATTGTCTACAGTCAGGTATGTCATACAAAGACTTTTTACTAGGATCAAATATTTTTAAAAAGATCCTCAAGATCACTTTGAATATTGATTCAGTCTTCTCTTGTATTCAGTTGAATAATCAATCAATCAATCAATCAATCTCTCCCAGATTTAATATCCACTCTTTCTTTTAATAAGCTTTCTTTAATAAGCTCTTTCTTTTTATCCAAGTAATTTATTTAATTTTTCTTTCTTTTTTTTTTTAATTTTTCAAGAGTTCTTCACTGAGTTAAAAATTTCTGAAGTTCCAAAGTCTCCACTGGGCATTTTTTTTCCTTGATGTTTTTACATTGGAATTTGTGATCCACAACAGAAGACACCCACTCATACCCTTCAGTATTGAATGGCATAAATCAAAATTTTGGTAATCAGAGATCTCAGTTCTGACTGAGGCATCTCTGAAATACACTACACTTGAGTTGTATTCTCACTAAGGTGTAATTCTCACTATGTAGCACAAATATCATCAAAAACTATTTTGCCATCAGTACAATCCTTAGATCATAATTTTGGTCTGTCTCTTCAGTCTTACCCATTAGTATCTATATCAACTTCATTGCTAAAATCACATGAGTAACTAAAACTTTGTGGGAAGTCCCTTAAATATAACTTTTTAACTATCACTTCAATGGCCCATGAAGAGTCCTTATTTGTTTCAATCTGTATTTACTTATTTTAGCTATAGCCCTCATAGTTCTCCTTTTTACAGCTTCAATCATGGAGGAGATACCTCACAGCAAAATAAGCTCCTGTCAGATTTTGTGCCACATGTTTACAGAGGCATCATTGCCTAATTACAGCTGTATTGGTCCACAAGCCACAGCTCAGAATTATTCAGTATGAGGCAGTAACGGAGGCTTTGATGTAGAGCCCTTAACACAAGACAATGCAAATGACATTTACTAGCAATTTTTTCCCCCATTAATGAACAGTACTTCAGGGAGTGTAAAGGCAAGAGGCATATAATTTCTGAACTATTTAAATTGCTAATTAGATCTGTACAGGAGGTGTATTCCTAATGCAGACAATTACAACGGCTCCTAAGTGTTTGCCTTACAGTTGCTAATTACTGCAGAAGCCAATTAATTGCTGTTGACTTTTTGTATTCTTTTGCATATCACCAGTTAATATTTACATTTATAATGAAGACAAAATTGGCAAACACTGTGTCATTTTGTAATGAACAATTCCAGTGTCTAAACAATGAACACATTATCCTCATTTGTGCCTGAAGAGTGCAGCTGATTAGCATATGTTCTGTGCATGCTAGAACATTGCTCTTTCTTCTCAAGAGTAAAACCGTCACTTAGGTGCAGGACATACAGATGCAGTGTCTCCAGAGCTCGTGGAATTGGTTCCTACCATATGTCATATAACAGAGCAAAACAGTACACATCTATAAAAGTATAAGATTGCATGACAGCTTCTCAGAAGAAGATGACTGTTAGAGAATGTTGTGGATGATTGCCACTTTTTTGGCCACTCAGTATCCCTACTGGCTACCTATGCTGGAGGAAGTTCCTCTATTATGAGATTTCCCACTACAGATGCTGAAAAGACCAGGTATCACCCCAGCCTCTTTCAGCCATGATTGGGTACTTGTTAGACACCATCAATTAAGTGCACCCATACTAGATCTGTAATTGGGATCTGGCAGGGAAAAGAAGCAAGAAACCCAACAGATTTTTCTAGTCCTGATGGTAATAAGGATGGGGATGGTGGTACTTATAGCATATATTGTTTGGTGTTCATGGTATCGACAAAATAAGCAATGGCAAACAGCACATGGTTGTGCACATGGAGTGTCTTCAAGTATTTTTTCCCCTAGCTGTGCAGTTCTGTGGCCAGTCTTCCAAACCTCCTGGTGATATTTTTATAGATTTTTTAAAAAGATTTTATTTATTTATTAGAGAGAGAGAGAGGCAGAGACACAGGCAGAGGGAGAAGCAGACTCCATGCGGGACTAGATCCCTGGTCTCCAGGATCACACCCTGGGCCAAAGGCGGTGCTAAACCACTAAGCCATCGGAGCTGCCCCCTATTGGTGATTCTGAGAATACCTCAGTCATTAAAAAAAAAACTTTCCTGGGATGCCTGGATGGTTGAGCATCTGCCTTCAGCTCAGGGCATGATCCTGGAATCTGGATGGAGTCCCACATCAGGTTTCTTGTGGGGAGCCTGCTTCTCCCTCTGCCTCTGCCTCTCTCTCTCTGTATCTCTCTCTCTTTCTCTGTGTGTGTCTCTCATGAATAGGTAAGAAATCTTAAAAAGCAAAACAAAACAAAACAAAAAAACAACTTTCCTGCCTAAATCAGCCAGTTTCTTTTGTTAGTGGCTATGAAGAACAATTGTCGATGTTTTGCAAGTTTGATGACAGGTGGGGGATGCACGCATTGCTCAGAGTGACTTGTTTTATGTATTCTTTGACTTTTATGAAATCATTTATTCAGATGCTTTATATTAAGAACTAAAGGAAATCGAGAAGCAACCATCCCTAGCTTTGCATTACTACCAAAAGCAAATAAATAAAACAGCAATATAGAAGCACATGTGCACACACATGCCAACTTTTGTCTTTGTTTTTACCTGCCAAAGGGAGTAAGTTGGAAATAATTCTTTTCTTAACCAGCATATTTGTCAGGGTGTGTATTGTAAACAGCGGGGGCCTGAAGTGATTTTGTCAACCAGTTTTCCAACAGTGAAAACATAACTTTCGTTCACAACAACCTCTGGGCAAGGGAAACAGAAAAGAGGTGGAAAATGACTTCTTGAACAAGGAAAACTTGCTGAGCCTCACCCAGGGCAGATACGCTACCCTGTCATCGTAAGCTTTATTGTTTCCCCTGTAACACCACGGGCAGGCAGTGGAGACACAGAGTCAGACACAAGAACATATAGCACATAAAGTGAATAATTGAACCTCCAAGAATTAAAAGCCAAAAATAGACACAGATATGAAAAGAAAAGGCCTGACATGCACTATAAAGGACTCTCAAAGAAATAGTGTGATAAAAGTTGACCTCCAAAACTATAAAAAAATAAAATGCTCTGATTTGTAATGCTGCCATCTCCTTGCTATAAATGCCACCATGGCCAATGTCAACCTACAAATGGGATTTCCCCAAACCCAAAGTTGGGAAGAGGCGTCCAATAGCATATTGTATGACATTTCCAACATACAGATCTGAACAAAATTCACATACACAGATGAAGATAACCTGAGATCATAGACAATAGTAAAATGTAGTGAATTAATTGATATATTTTGAGTATTATTTGTCTTAATATAATTTATTTAATTATACCTTTATATAATTTAAAATTTAATAATTGGTCTCAGAATTCTTGAAAATTTTAACAACTGCCTTCACAAGCATATGTGAGCTGGCTTGGCACACAACTGTAATAAATCGCATGCAATTAGCTAATGCTAGGGTTCTCTCCCTTGTTCATTAGGATTGAGATTCTGTCCATTTGTAGCAGAGGTTTAAAAACTTACTTTGCTAGGTAATCCTTAACAATCAAATCAACTTGATAGTTACGATCTTCTAGCCTCTGAAAAATGCTTATAGGAACAACCATGATGTTACATACTACTGCTACTAATCTAAGTTTCCCCAATCATTATTATTTACCTTATATATAACTATAGAATGCCCCACAATGATGTCATCAAAGGTGGATATTGTATTACTTCCCAAGGTATTTTCGCCATGCAGAAAAGAAAGTAATCAGTAGCTTATAGTCATTTTCATAAGCACTCAAACTAATGCAATTTTCAGCCTGAGAATAATGCAGGGGGAATAAAGGGAAGCCTTTGATGTTCAACTCCATCCAAATACATTATGTTTGTCTGTGTATATGTGCATGCATTTGTGTGTCTGTATATGTATGTGTACATGTATGTATATATAAATTATGTTAAGATTTCAGCATTTTTCAAGCAAAAAAGTCAATGGAGACTGTTATATTACTCAGTGTTATTTTTCAAAACTGCATGTCTATTTTTTAAGATCGTATAGTTTACTTGTTATAGCTTTGTCTACACTGACAATTTGGCTCACCTGATTATTTGCTCTTGAGTATTTCAATTTCCCAATATGAAAAATGATTTAAAAAAACAAAGCTCAGGCATTTAACATCTTGTGGAGGCCAAAAAAAAAATCATGAAATGTTTCAAGAATCTTCATCTGTGATACACAGAGTGAACACCAGATAGGAGAGCCTAATGTGTATTAAAAGACTGAAATTAAGAATGTTTGGCCACTTGCCAGTTAGGCAAAACCAGCCTCAGGAAAATTTACATAGCATTTCAATTCTTGAAGTTGCCAGAGCATTGGTTATGGTGCTTGAATTTCTCCTTTTTTCCACTTTACATGTTTAATTTCATGCATTAATTGCACTGAAAGTTCTCAGAGTAATAACACTGGCCTTGTGTTTTTTTGGTTTTTTGGTTTTTTTGTCATTCCTAGATTGCAAAGCCAGAGCTTCCTAAAAACAATTCCTCCTCTCATGAGGCCACACATGTGTTTCGCCCCTGACATTTCAGTGATGCAAGGACACTGTGATAAATCAACTTCTCATGTAATTACAGAACCTAAATGTGTAACATCCATCAACCAACTGTTTCTGTTTTCTCTCCGTATGCTCTTTGTGGCCCCTTCCTCTTAGGAATTAAAACAGGCAGGCCAGATTTGTACATTTTTCATAGTGCTTCCAGTTTTTCTTAAGGTACACGGCTTCATTCCACACCTGCTCTGGGTTCTCCCTTGTGCCTCTTTCTTGCCCCTGTTGGCCTCACCCTTCCAACTTTATCTGACAAGGCACTCCAGCCCTTAAAAGGAGAAATTTAATTATAATTGAACCCTCATTTGATTGCGTTGTTAATATGAAATTTAAAGGAAATACAAAGACCATTTTAAGAAAAAAATGGAGTCTTTAAAAATAAATAAATTATAAGCTTAATTGACTCAAACTAACTCACTACCTTATGCAATCAGGACACGCTTCCTGTCACTCTGCAAGTCTTTTTCTATGGACTCCTCACCCTTCTGCTTGGATTCTCTGAGTAGCAAAAGAATAACATAATTTAGGTTGATCTAAAGGTCATTTGGAGAGTCTCCAGATGTCCAGTTAACTAAACTACAAGAATAAAGGGTTTGGGGCTCCCACTTAAATTTCATTTTCTGTACTGTGACTAACTTGTAGCTGTGGATGTGTGAATTTCTTGATGAGTTTCCTTGGCCTCATCCCCAGTATAGTGAACCCCTAGACAGCTCATCTGTGCTTTGTTCTCACCCAGCATGCTCTTTGTTTGGAGTTGGTGGTGATGGATGCGTGTGGCATAAAAAAAACCCTACGAAATCATTCAAACAGAAGGAACAGGAGAGGATTAGAGGAAACCAGCTGGCTAGAATGAAATTGGCAGGGTTCAGCCAATGAAAGTCAACTTGCCAAGATTTAGTCTTCTGTTAGGTCATCTGTTTCCTCCTAACTAAACAACTCTTGGATATTTATAGACATAAATGAATTTTTATTCTCCTCAATAGCCAATAACTTGTCATTTCTGGTATTTGAATGTCAGTCATGGGGAAAAACAAGGACTTGTATACAGAACACTCAAGCATAGTCGCCTTCAAGTGGAAAACAAGGAACAGATATATTATTTTTCTACACTGAATGCCAAACCAAAACAGAATTTGTGGAGACTTTATACAGTTGGCAGACATTATACATACTGCTGGACAGCTGCACATTATTTATAAGACTTTCCAAAGTTTAAGTATTTTTTAATATGTACATTTCCAGCCCTCTAACTTCAGGCTTCCAAATTACCTGAAGAGTCTATAATCACTTTAGGTGACAAGGTGTTTCCTCACCTTTTTTCAACCCAGGTCTGAATCTCAGGAAAAAAGACCTATTGCTCAAAGTTCAATTCATACTTCACCTGCTGAGGCAGTTAGCTTGTCTATTGTTTACTTGTTTAATTTTGCTATAGTACATATCTCAAAACCTCATTTTTGTATGATTTTCTTAGGAAAATCCATCATTATTTGATTGCATTTTTTTCTGATTTTGTGTGTGTGTGTGTGTGTGTGTGTGTGTGTGTGTGTGTCAAGGACAAAAAAGTCAAGGGGACTCAGTTTACTGTCACCTAGAACAAAATTTTGACATATCTGGAGAGGTTGAGAAAATATTATGGGGAGTGTGTGTGTGCACGCTCATGTACATGCAATGTAATGATGAATTTATATACAGGAAGAGACATATATAAAAGTACATGTGAGTTTACATCAAACTTTTGACTTATGAAAATTTAATTGCCATATTTTCATCTACTGTTAGTGACTTAAAAGGTCTATGATCTTTAGCAATTTGTATTTTGCTGAATATGAATTTAAGTCACATGGGTTACAAGTTTGTGATAGACAGAAATAACCATATCAGTGGTTGTATCTAACTACTTAAACTTACTTATCAGTGAGACCTTTGTGTTTTGTCATATTATGGGGTGCAGAGTAACTTTTGGCAAAAATTACTTTCAATTTTCCTTTAATTAAAAGTACTATTATGTGAAAAATAAAGAAGTCTATAAAAGCTGAAAGGTTACTAATGTACAGTATGAAAATGTGAATGGAAAACATGATTTGAGGGGAAAACATGCTTCAGATATAGCTAATAGCTTGTAAAAATATTACCTGATGAGATATTTAGGACACTGGTACTATAAAAAGTCGTGATTATATCTTCCTTGAAGTTCTAGAGCAGGAGTTACATACTATAATGTCCCTAGGGCCCAGGGAGGTAATATCGATGAGCTGAGGAACTAGTAAAAGAGCTATTCTGAGAGGTGTGGAGCTGTCAATGACTTGTGAACACATGCCATGACTAAAAAGGGCAACAGGCATTCAAATACAATCATCACAGGAAATAGAGGCTAGCACTTGCTGATCTTCCATTTTTCAGAAATACCAGAAATTTAGATTTATTTATTTATTTATTTTTAAATTTTTATTTATTTATGATAGTCACACACAGAGAGAGAGAGAGAGAGGCAGAGACATAGGCAGAGGGAGAAGCAGGCTCCATGCACCGGGAGCCCGACGTGGGATTCAATCCCAGGTCTTCAGGATCATGCCCTGGGCCAAAGGCAGGTGCCAAACCGCTTCGCCACCCAGGGATCCCAGAAATTCAGATTTATATGTGAAATTTCCCACTTTATAAATTATCAACTCAATAAAAAAAAAACAAAAACAACCAAAAAAGATACTCTGCAGGCCAAAAAAGAAAAAGATAAAAACAAAAACACAATCCACAGAAACTATCTACTTTTCAACTTCTGGCTTTAGGTCCTCACAAACACATGTATATTTGCTCAGAAAAAAGGTGATAGTGTTGTTTACCAATATCTGAATCATAAAGAGATGTGCCATTAAAGGAAGTCTTCAGATTCCCTGTTGTTGAAACACCGTCCTCAAAGTTTCTTCTAGAATTTCCAGAATGTCCTCCATGAAAGAGTTGGCCAGTGATAGTCATTTGCACAAAGCTTAGAAGGCAAAAGGGAACAAGATGCCATTATTTTCTGGAAGCAGTTCTGTCTAGCCATGGGAGACATGATTCATGGGGACTTCTCGGTAAGCCCTTGACAACCACCCTTTTTGCTGCCTTACACTGAAATGCTGGTAGCAATTTTCCAGAATTTCTTGAAAAATGCACAGCTTCCTGGGGCTTCCTTGAAAAACCACAGGATTCATTGCTTACAGCTGAGGGGATCAATAGGCACTCTGCCCCCATGTGCTCCCTAAGTTTTAAGGTTGTTTAAGCCTTTCATCCCTTATACTTCATAAGACTCTTTTCATAACTGCAATATACATAGTGGCTTCCAACAAAACCATGACTGATATACATAGTATTTGAATGAATAGAGAAAATGGTTTTCTTAGATGAGTTATAGAATCATAGAGCTGCACAGCTACAAAGAATGTGGTTACTGAAATTGATTTAATTGATTATTAAATAAGATCAGAAAACCATTTTCCTTCATGGATATTTAATCCATTGTTTGCTCAGATATAGTCCATGTATTCAGTGACATATTTTTATCTGCCTGAACGGATGGTTGAGGTAGGTAGGTGCAGAATGAAGAGAAGGTGGGTAGGAAATAAAAGATTATTCCAAACTACTGTACATCTCTTTATAAGTGGAACAAACCTCCATTGAGACTACTTGCTTTTATCACTTTTTTCAGTTTTGGTTTTGGTTGACATGAGTCAAAATAAAGTGCCAAATATGGATTAAATTAATTCTATTTGATTGCTTAAAAGAAAATCTATATTGTTTATGTACTGCTAAAATCTCCATGCTAAACAACTTTCAACTGTGCTTTCCCTTTACACACACATGCACACAGCACACACATACGGCTATTCAATCTTAATCCCAATTTATTCCTGCAGTAACTTAACTTCAGACCTTTTTGTTATTGTTTTTAAAAGTGATTTATTTACTTGACAAATATTTAATGAACACTTACTATGCACCACATCCTCTTCTGGACACTCAGGATGCAGGAATAAAACAGATAGATTTACATTCTTGCAGGGGAAAATAGATAATAAACAGATGCATAAATAAATATGTAGTAAGAGCACCCAGGTGGCTCAGTTGGTTAGACATCTGCCTTCAGCTGGGGTCATGATCCAAGCATCCTCTAATCAAGTCCTGTGTAGGGCTTCCTGTTCAGTGGGGAGTCTGCTTCTCCCTCTCCCTCTACCCTTCACCCCTTCTCGTACTGTCTCTCTCACAAATAAATTAAAAAATATTTCTAAAAAGTAAATTTTTAAGTATATAATAAGCGCTGTAAGGTGTTCAAGAGGTATCTGGAGGTGTGTGGAAGGCTGGATATTTTAGCAGAACCTAAGTAAAGTGATTGACTAGTGTAAAGAGCAGGGAAGAACAAGTAGACAAATGTGGCTGTTTGGTAGAAGGGGAGGCTCAAGAGGAAGCAGAACCCAAAATCCTATAAGCCATCATCAGGACATGAGCTTTTATTCTGAAGAAAGGGTAAGTCATGGAAGGGTTCCATGCAGAGGGGTGATAGGACCTAATTTTCAATTGTAATACGACCACTCTGGGAAGCTATGTGGAAATTTGAATGGGAGGTCAAGAATAGAAATTTATGAAATTAAAACTGAAATTGTCTGCCTTGCAGGTGTCAGGATACTAATGCTCTCAGTATCTTTATCTGTGAAATATGAAGGTTACTAATACTTATATCCCAAGTATGCTGAGAGAATTAGATGAGTTAAGTAACATATACAGGGTATTTAGAACCTGTCTAGGTAGGTGTCAGCCAGCAAGGGTAGTGGTTGTAGTGGTAACAACCAAAGTAATGGTAGAAGAGACACTCTAATCCCCTGACAGATAGTAAGCCCCAGGAACAATTCAATCTTTGTCTTTCCAGCGTTTTTCCTATACACATGCAGGCTATCATACACATAGTATTTTGCTGATTTGATATTCTTTCAGAAATGGGACTTACACACTTTTCCCCCCTCTAAATCCTTTATGTTTTTACTCAGCAATATTTATGGACATTCTATTCTATTAAGTAGTCCCCTCACATATTTGTGGTTTTGCTTTCCACAGTTTTAGTTACCCATAGTCAACCATGGTCTTGAAGTAGATGATCTTCCTTCTGACAGACCTAAGAAGATCAGTTGTAGCCTAACATTGTCCATGTCATTCACCTCACTTCTCCCCACTTCACCTCATCACACAAGCATCATCACAAGCAGAAGGTGAGTACAGTATGAGAAGATACTTAGATCACATTTGCATAACTTTTCTTACAGTATTGCTATAATTTTTTTTAATTTATTTGAGAAAGAGAAAGTGTGTGAGCACTACTGGTAGGAAGAGGCAGAGAGAGAGAGAGAGAGAGAGAAGGAGAATCTCAAGCAGACTCTCTGCTGAGCTGAGTCTCATGACCCTGAGATCATGACCTGAGCTGAAATCGAGTCAGACACTTAACCAACTGAATCACCCAGGTGTTCCATTTTATTATCAGTTATTATTGTTAACCTCTTATTATGCCCAATTTATAAATTAAACTTTGTCATAGGTATGTATGTACTAGGAAAAGAATATAATATATAGAGTTCAGTTCTATCCATGGTTTATGCATCCACTGGATCTCAGGACATACCCCTGTAGATAAGGGGGGATTATCATATATCAGAGCAAGTAGATCTAAATAAAGTGTTTAGTTTGCACAGTATTCCATACTGTAGATGCACTGCAATTTAACATTTCTTATTCCTGTTTGAGGTTTTCTGTTTTTCTTGCCGCGACATACACTGCTGTGATCATTTCATGTCATCATGTATCATTTGTGCCCAAGTTGCTATGGGATAAATTCCTAGAGGTGGGACTGATGGCTTGATGGTTACATGCATTTTATGTCTGAATTGCCACTAGCAAATTACATTTTAAATAGGTAGTTTTGGTTTACAATCCTACCAATGATATGTCTATTCACACAATCATAGCAATCACATTATTTTTTAAATTTTGATAGTCTAAGGTCAAAAATTCATCTCTTTTCAATTTGCATGAGTATAAACAATAGAAATATTTGGCATATTTTCTTACTTTTATTGGTTCATGCTTTTTCTTTTTTGACTAGATTATACTGTTGTGCTTTTATTTTTTCTATTTTTTGTTTCTTTCCATTACTGCCTAGAAAGGAATCTTTTTTAAAAAAAGATTTTATTTGTTTGTTTATTTATTTATTTATTTATTTATTTATTATTTAATTCTTGTGAGTTGGAAGAGGGACAGAGGTTATCTCAAACAGATTCTGCACTTAGAGCACAGAGTCCAAAACCAGACTCCATCTCACAACCCCGAGATCACGACCTGAGCCAGAATCATGTGTCAGACACTTAAGCAAATGAGCCACCCAGGTGCCCCAAAGAGGTCTTTTGATGTGAATAATATTGTTTCTTATATTGCCCACATTTCCTTCTCACATGTGATTTGTTTTTAACCTCCACTGTGGTGATAATTAAGGTGACTGTCTATGGCATAATATATTTCTAAAATATTTTTTTAGTCAAATCTACCAATAGTTTCTCTTTCAACTTCTTGATTTTTTTATGCTGCTTCAAAAAGCCTTATGCTCAGTTTAAGCAATATTCTAATATTTTGTAATCCTGAAATATTTCTGTGTGGGCCAATGATGAATCTGGAATGTATTTTAGCCTTGATAGTGCAGAGACAACTATTTCAGTGAAAAAATACTCAAATATTAAGAAAGAATTCTTTTCAAAAGTAAAAATGTGCTCTATTTCCTGCTCTGGGTAGAAAATCCTCTGTGTGATTGTCCACACTTTTCTTTTCCTCTCCGTGCCTACTTTAGAGGACATGGGCTTTATATATTAGTGTCTAGGTGGAAGGAGCCTGGATCCCTGAGCCAAAACTAGAAGGAGGCTCCGGATCCACACTGAGCTCTCAGATCAAGAAACAGATCTTTGTGGGTTAAGCCCTGTGCTATGGGGGCTTTTTGTTACTAGAGTACAAACATACCTATTCTGACTAATGCAGGCATCAAACGTAAGTAATCATACTCTGGTGTGGGTTAAAATTGCTACAAGATTTCTGAGAAATAGAAAACCACAGACTATAATAGTGAAAAGTAATTATTTCATGAAAGAGTAGAGATTTAAAAGGTAGAGAATGATGAGTACATATAAGATTGCAGGGCCCAGGGCAGCCCGGGTGGCTCAGCAGTTTAGTGCCTCCTACGGCCCAGGGCGAGATCCTGGGCTCCTGGGATAGAGTCTTACATAGGGCTGCCTGCATGGAGCCTGCTTCTCCCTCTGCCTGTGTCTCCGCCTCTCTCTCTCTGTGTCTCTCATGAATCAATAAATAAAATCTGAAAAAAAAAAAAAAAAAAAAAAAAGATTGCAGGGCCCATGTGAGCACCATGGGCAACAAGGTATAAAAATCACAGGAAGCGTATTAGAGAAGTAGGAGGAAGTGGGAAGGCTAAATAAGTAGATCCAGACTATTCATTAATATGAAAAAGCTAAGTCAAAACAGAGATAGCTAAATCAGGAGAGCTATTCCATAGGCATTTTCTGGAAGGTACTTCTTTCCCTGTCTTGAGGATGCTTCTCCTTTTCCTAATGATTTATCTTGGGCGTTGTTTTCTGTGTACAATGCTTCGATATCAACTGTGAGAGTAGTAGCCCAGGCTGTCCCTCTGTTGATTGCTGTCCCTCTGGCCTCAGGGGAACCACTTGTCACATCATAGTGACTATGATGTCTACTACTACAGAGGAGAAAAAATTCTTAGCTGTTGCAAAACAGTTTCTAGTGATTTAAGGATCTAGCAGTCTGCCAACTCACTGTTATAACGAGCTGTGGGGCTTTTCCCTTGGATTTTGCAGGACGTGCCCTTGAATTATTTATAACAGAGCAGCCACCTGCTTGCAACAATTTTCCATTTTGCCTTGTGCTTAACTGGCCTTGTCAACTGGTATTACAGGTACAGTGGCACTCTGCACTTCACCCTTCAACCTCCTATTAGAACATACTGACTGTGAGCTGCCACACACCTTAAAAGTTCCTTTCCACTATATCCGTGGCTTTTGTCTAAATAGATAGTCTTTCTTATATGCTTCATTATGAAGAGCTGTGCTGGTTCAACTGTTCAACCAGGTGCTGTCAACTCTGGTGCTACTCTTTTCCTGAAAGATGGAAATTTATGAATATATATGCTTGTGTTGACAAAAAGCTATTTGAGTGGTGGGAAGGGGAAACCAACCCACCTACATTCAAAAGCACAGCTCTGCGCTGGCAAACAAGCAATGTCTTCACTTTTTTCTTCCTCCACTTTAACAAAAAGAAACATTACATGTTTGAGTAGACAACAAGAGGTACCATTAGGATTCAGAAAATTGAAAATCTAGACTGCAATAAAAAAAGACAGTCACAGGGGAATTTGTAATGGTTTCCCTACATTTTAGTAGAATACTTCCGTTTTTTATTCACCCTGCAAACAACAGCAAAGAACAAAAGCTGTGATTTATATTTATGGACAGGTATACATGCACCCCTGACCTCCTGCTGCCTCCCTCACCCTCTGTACCAGAAACAATTTATGGAGGCTGGTCTAAATAAACATTAAGGAGGCAAGGCCACAAACTGACAGCCAGGAAAATCAATGGTCTCCAGAAACCAGCAAGTAGGATCAATAAAAGAGATTAGGCATCACAAGCTAGGGTAAGGCAGTTACAGGTAAATGTGGCTTGCTCTTCATCTGACAAGGTTCTCAGCAACAGGATAAAAACTCATATAAACAGAAGCACGCAGTGGGTAGCCAATGGAGGCTCCTCCTGAGTTGTGGAGACTGATAGATGACCCCAGAATGAAAGGAATTTATACAGAGGCCAGTGGGAATTTTCAATTGCTCTTCCAGCATCATCTCACATACCTGGGCAGTCGCCCTTGGGAAGCTGTGCAGATATATCTTTTGAAAATCTCTCTGCTTTTGCTTCTCACTAGTTAGCGTTCTTTGGATTTATTTATTACTCCTCCTTGACATAGGCCAGCACATCTTTGCCCTCCCCAACCTCCTGCACACACACACACACACATGCACACACATACACACTCATTCACCATTACTTTTATTAACCGAATTACTTATACTCACATGCACAGCGAGCAGGCAGGGGAACTGTTAGGGTTCAAACGTAAACATATATATATATGTATATATATATACAGTCTCCAAAGAAAAGTCATCCACTCATAACTTAAAACATTGGACTGTTAACTTGCAAGCTTGATTTAACAACAGCAAAATAAAAGACAATCACATTGTTGAGCTTGTAAGTTAATATCCAAAGCTTAAGGAAAGAAGGAAGGATAATTACGTTCTTGAAAAAGAGGAACTCTGATAAAGGATGGACCAAGGCAAAATAGCTATTGCCTATTTATAGAACTAGCCAGTTAAAACTTGAAAATTCAAATCTGGGATCCCTGGGTGGCGCAGTGGTTTGGCGCCTGCCTTTGGCCCAGGGTGTGATCCTGGAGACCCGGGATCGAATCCCACGTCGGGCTCCCGGTGCATGGAGCCTGCTTCTCCCTCTGCCTATGTCTCTGCATCTCTCTCTCTCTGTGTGACTATCGTAAATAAATTAAAAAAAAAAAAATTCAAATCTTAGCTTCATAGGAATGGTTACATTAAAAAAATAGTGCTTTACTTTGCCTCAGGAATTCCATTTTTGAAGTGGAGATAAGCCTTCTGTCTGACAAGAATATGATAAAACGAGATGAAGAGGAGGACAGTAAAAAGAGGAAGTTTAGTTTTTAGGAACACTAAAATATGATTAGGAATTTAAGTGAGCTTTAATTGAGGGACAGGAGAGATGTGAGTCTCTCAGTTGTAGCAGATTGGGAAAAATATCACATCATTCTGATATACCTTCCGTACCTCAAGTCTGGGCTTACCTGGCGACTTGCTTTGACAAATGTGATGTGCTGGAAATTGTCACTGGTATGAGTTCTGAGCCTAGGTTTCAAGAAGCCTTAAATCTTATTATCTTGGGCAGCCTGGGTGGCTCAGCGGATTAGTGCTGCCTTCAGCCCAGGGTGTGGTCCTGGAGACCTGGGATCGAGTCCCACGTCAGGCTCCCTGCACGGAGCATGCTTCTCCCTCGGCCTGTGTCTGCCTCTCTTTCTCTCTCTTTCTCTCATGAATACATAAATAAAATCTTTTAAAAAAATCTTATTATCTTGATGCTCCTGATGAACCCACTATAAACAAACTTAAGTTTTAGTCTTCAAGATAACAAAGTAAATGTCTCTTACAAAATAGTAACTTTTACTTGGCTTTCAGAACTTTTCTTGTATCAGCTGTTTCTCAAAAATAATCACCATAAAATTATCCTTATGCCAAAGAGGATTATTCGTGGTGAGAAATTCTGCTCCCCTTCATTCCATACCTCAAATGAAAGATGAATACCATGCCAGAACATAGAGATACCTGGAATTCCCTGCTACAAAAAGATTCAAGTCTCTTGTTCTTTGTACTTGGTATGCTTGGTGAGGTCATACAAAGATTCTGCTGAACCCTTTTCTGCTTATATTCTCTCAGGCCAAATCATTTCCCAACACAGAACCATGCCAGTCTTCTCTAACCTGAGGTCAGACTCAGAGTGAAATATCAGATACAGATTGCCAAATACTTTGATTTACTCCAAACTCTGATTTTCAGTTTCTTTGTGAGCTATGTATATATAGCCTGGACAAATATGAACATTATTATACAGCCATGCCCTTGGAGTTTAAAGAAATTTATGCTGGCCATGAAGGAGATCAGTCATCATTCTAGAAGGCATTGGCATGTCTTTTCACTTTGTATTGAGCTTGGTTTTCATGTCAAGCCAATTTTTTTATGGAAGATCACAACCCATTTTGGCCTATGATAAAATCATTATTGAGGAAATCATTATGTGAATCTTTCTGGAATGATACTGACTATTTTGTTCCAACTGCTCCTCTCTCATTCCCAATTGGAATTAAATAAAGGTATATTTGGCATAAAGATGATTGTATTCATAACGCAACAAAGAAAGCACAACACAGTAAATCACTTCCAACATCTCCCATTTACTTGCTTATGCAAGCTTAGACAAGTCACTTAGCTTCTCACCCTCTTTCCTTGGATTACAAATATAGTGTCTGTCTTACATTCTTCATAAGGTAGTTGTGAAGTTCAAAATAAAGAGACAGCATAAAAGAAGCTTTACATCAAATGTAAATGGTTATAGCATGTAAAATATAAGTAATGCAGTATTTATGAATCTAGTCACTTAACAAACAGCAGATAATCACTACGCCAGAAGCAAAGATAACTACGGTAGGGCTCTTGTAAATGTGGGCTCATATTCTAAATTCAGAAACAAATGAATAAGCAAAAACTGTTTGGGAAAAGTAGAAATGAAGATTACCCACCGAAATACATCGCAATACAAGCATCCATTCAAAAACTGGAAAGAACTCAAATACAAAAGCTAACCTTACACATAAAGGAGCTAGAGAAAAAACAGCAAATAGATCCTACACCCAAGAGAAGAAGGGAGTTAATAAAGATTCAAGCAGAACTCAACGAAATCGAGACCAGAAGAACTGTGGAACAGATCAACAGAACCAGGAGTTGGTTCTTTGAAAGAATTAATAAGATAGATAAACCATTAGCCAGCCTTATTAAAAAGAAGAGAGAGAAGACTCAAATTAATAAAATCATGAATGAGAAAGGAGAGATCACTACCAACACCAAGGAAATACAAACGATTTTAAAAACATATTATGAACAGCTATACGCCAATAAATTAGGCAATCTAGGAGAAATGGACGCATTCCTGGAAAGCCACAAACTACCAAAACTGGAACAGGAAGAAATAGAAAACCTGAACAGGCCAATAACCAGGGAGGAAATTGAAGCAGTCATCAAAAACCTCCCAAGACACAAGAGTCCAGGGCCAGATGGCTTCCCAGGAGAATTTTATCAAACGTTTAAAGAAGAAATCATACCTATTCTCCTAAAGCTGTTTGGAAAGATAGAAAGAGATGGAGTACTTCCAAATTCATTCTATGAAGCCAGCATCACCTTAATTCCAAAGCCAGACAAAGACCCCGCCAAAAAGGAGAATTACAGACCAATATCCCTGATGAACATGGATGCAAAAATTCTCAACAAGATACTGGCCAATAGGATCCAACAGTACATTAAGAAAATTATTCACCCTGACCAAGTAGGATTTATCCCAGGGACACAAGGCTGGTTCAACACCCGTAAAACAATCAATGTGATTCATCATATCAGCAAGAGAAAAACCAAGAACCATATGATCCTCTCATTGGATGCAGAGAAAGCATTTGACAAAATACAGCATCCATTCCTGATCAAAACTCTTCAGAGTGTAGGGATAGAGGGAACATTCCTCGACATCTTAAAAGCCATCTATGAAAAGCCCACAGCAAATATCATTCTCAATGGGGAAGCACTGGGAGCCTTTCCCCTAAGATCAGGAACAAGACAGGGATGTCCACTCTCACCACTGCTGTTCAACATAGTACTGGAAGTCCTAGCCTCAGCAATCAGACAACAAAAAGACATTAAAGGCATTCAAATTGGCAAAGAAGAAGTCAAACTCTCCCTCTTCGCCGATGACATGATACTCTACATAGAAAACCCAAAAGTCTCCACCCCAAGATTGCTAGAACTCATACAGCAATTCGGTAGCGTGGCAGGATACAAAATCAATGCCCAGAAGTCAGTGGCATTTCTATACACTAACAATGAGACTGAAGAAAGAGAAATTAAGGAGTCAATCCCATTTACAATTGCACCCAAAAGCATAAGATACCTAGGAATAAACCTAACCAAAGATGTAAAGGATCTATACCCTCAAAACTATAGAACACTTCTGAAAGAAATTGAGGAAGACACAAAGAGATGGAAAAATATTCCATGCTCATGGATTGGCAGAATTAATATTGTGAAAATGTCAATGTTACCCAGGGCAATATACAAGTTTAATGCAATCCCTATCAAAATACCATGGACTTTCTTCAGAGAGTTAGAACAAATTATTTTAAGATTTGTGTGGAATCAGAAAAGACCCCGAATAGCCAGGGGAATTTTAAAAAAGAAAACCATATCTGGGGGCATCACAATGCCAGATTTCAGGTTGTACTACAAAGCTGTGGTCATCAAGACAGTGTGGTACTGGCATAAAAACAGACACATAGATCAGTGGAACAGAATAGAGAATCCAGAAGTGGACCCTGAACTTTATGGGCAACTAATATTCGATAAAGGAGGAAAGACTATCCATTGGAAGAAAGACAGTCTCTTCAATAAATGGTGCTGGGAAAATTGGACATCCACATGCAGAAGAATGAAACTAGACCACTCTCTTTCACCATACACAAAGATAAACTCAAAATGGATGAAAGATCTAAATGTGAGACAAGATTCCATCAAAATCCTAGAGAAGAACACAGGCAACACCCTTTTTGAACTCGGCCATAGTGACTTCTTGCAAGATACATCCACGAAGGCAAAAGAAACAAAAGCAAAAATGAACTATTGGGACTTCATCAAGATAAGAAGCTTTTGCACAGCAAAGGATACAGTCAACAAAACTCAAAGACAACCTACAGAATGGGAGAAGATATTTGCAAATGACGTATCAGATAAAGGGCTAGTTTCCAAGATCTATAAAGAACTTATTAAACTCAACAGCAAAGAAACAAACAATCCAATCATGAAATGGGCAAAAGACATGAACAGAAATCTCACAGAGGAAGACATAGACATGGCCAACATGCATATGAGAAAATGCTCTGCATCACTTGCCATCAGGGAAATACAAATCAAAACTACAATGAGATACCACCTCACACCAGTGAGAATGGGGCAAATTAACAAGGCAGGAAACAACAAATGTTGGAGAGGATGTGGAGAAAAGGGAACCCTCTTACACTGTTGGTGGGAATGTGAACTGGTGCAGCCACTCTGGAAAACTGTGTGGAGGTTCCTCAAAGAGTTAAAAATAGACCTGCCCTACGACCCAGCAATTGCACTATTGGGGATTTACCCCAAAGATACAAATGCAATGAAACGTCGGGACACCTGCACCCCGATGTTTATAGCAGCAATGGCCACGATAGCCAAACTGTGGAAGGAGCCTCGGTGTCCAACGAAAGATGAATGGATAAAGAAGATGTGGTTTATGTATACAATGGAATATTACTCAGCTATTAGAAATGACAAATACCCACCATTTGCTTCAACGTGGATGGAACTGGAGGGTTATATGCTGAGTGAAGTAAGTCAGTCGGAGAAGGACAAACATTATATGTTCTCATTCATTTGGGGAATATAAATAATAGTGAAAGGGAATATAAGGGAAGGGAGAAGAAATGTGTGGGAAATATCAGAAAGGAAAAAAAAAAGAAATATCAGAAAGGGAGACAGAACGTAAAGACTGCTAACTCTGGGAAACGAACTAGGGGTGGTGGAAGGGGAGGAGGGCGGGGGGTGGGAGTGAATGGGTGACGGGCACTGGGTGTTATTCTGTATGTTAGTAAATTGAACACCAATAAAAAATAAATTGAAAAAAAAAAAAAGAAGATCACCCACCATCACCACTACTTCCACAATTAATATATATTAAGAGTTAATACAGTATCTGCCCTCTGCTAAGCTTTTTATATGCATTACCACACTTAAGCCTCATAATCCTCTATAAAGAGGAGATTCTTTTCACTATTTTACAAATGAGAATATTGAAGTTTTTGAAATATTGAGGCATTGAGCATGACACTAAAACTTCAACTTACAATATCAGAATAGGTGGAAGTTTTAGGTGAGTTTATTTTTAAATATTTCAGGTCCCTGTGTATTATCTAGTTGATAAATTATTATAGTGGCTATTTAGAAATAGTGTGAACACCAATCTGAAATATAGATTTGAAGATCATCAGTGGCTATCACAACTTGGGGGTTTTATCTCCACAGGAGAGTATTAGCAGAAAGGAAGAAGAAAAATAAAGACAATCATGTCTAGGATGTCCATTCTCCCAAGGAGACCCAGGTTCCAAATATTTGGGTTTTTGGTTTGTTAAGGAGTCAGAGTTGAGTTTATGCCTTAGAGAGGCCATAAGTCAGAGAAGAGTTCCCATATATTTTCTCTTAAGTTCCTGAAATCAGCTCATCCCTGGTAGAGCAAGCAGAAGCTACACTATCAATCATCAGCTACTCTGAAACAAGAACTCCAGAACATCATGACATCTCAGCACTCTTTAATGACTAAGGATTGATTTTAGTGAGTAATAAATGACTATTTAAAAGAAATTACATTTTTGTTTTCATTTTATTTTATATGTTTATCTTTAATAATATTATCTTTTTATATGTTGCAGGAATTATCTCTTCCATATTGCTTATTTTACAGTGATAGTAATTTTGGTCCTTGTATCTAAAATTCCATTACTGATACCTACAGACCAACCAAAGCTTCTATGTTGGTGTGCACATAATAGAAACACCACGTCTGTGGGTTCATATTCCAAGGGAGGTGGACTTTGCAACTTCACTTTTCTAATGATAGCAAAAGTTACCATTAAACATGGGCAGGGGGGAGAAGGTTGGTGTACATATCCAGCTGATAATAGTAGGACTAGCAAAGCATGATCATAACTAGCAAACAAAATAATTTTAGCTAACTCATCTAGATTTTTTTAAAGAACAGTTTATAAATCTGGGGCACCTGGATAGCCCAGGCAGTTAAGCATCTGCCTTCAGCTCAGGTCACGATCACAGGATCAAGCTGGGGCATCAGTATCAGGTTCGCTGCTCAGTGGGGAGTCTTCTCTCTCTCCCTTTACCCCTCCCAGCCTTCTGGGCTGTCTCTCAAATAAATAAATAAAATATTTAAGGAAAAAATAGAATAGTTTATTAATCTGAGTTAACTAGCTAAGATAATGAATCGCGATAATAAAATAAATGTCTATATCTCCTAAAGAGGTGGAAACCAGTGTAAGATACATTTCAGAAATTTTAATATTTGGAATAGAGCCTTCTTTTATTTATTTTTTTTAAATTTTTTTATTTATTTATGATAGTCACAGAGAGAGAGAGAGAAAGAGAGGCAGAGACATAGGCAGAGGGAGAAGCAGGCTCCATGCACCGGGAGCCCGACGTGGGATTCCCGGGTCTCCAGGATCGCGCCCTGGGCCTAAGGCAAGCGCCAAACCGCTGCGCCACCCAGGGATCCCTAGAGCCTTCTTTTAAAAGTTACCTCAAAGTGCTTGTAGTTAGATGATGATGTATCGCAAGACTCATTATTACTTGCATTCTTATGTGCTATGGATCATATTGGTCACGGAGTATTCAAAACTCATCAGTTCATCTTAAAATACCAAAATTATCTTTTTGCTTGAAAGTCTTTTTTTTTTTAGTTTTTAGATATACATATCAGAAAATGAAATGAGATGATATCATATAATTTCCATTGTGTATATTATCAATCTGAATTATTCTGGATTAAAAGTAGTTTCTCCACTGAAAATAATACAGGTTGACTCATTTAGGAACAGACACTACTTAAATGGGTAATATAAAGTTTTGGTCTTAATTGTAAATAAACTTTCACTGATTTTGCACATTCAATTCACTAAGAAACGGTTATTACTAGGCAAAAATTAATTCATTCACAAAGTCATTTGTAAGCAGAAATAGTTAAAATCTAAAATTTTCCTAAGGCATAGATCAGTAAATTTGCCACTTTTTTTTCTTTCTTTCTTTCTTTTTTTTTTTTTTAACATTTTAGCATAGAAAATAGTGAGGCAAAATGACAGTTTTCCATCTGTGATATTTGAGGTGTGAAGGAAATGTGTTGTACTTTTTTCTAACTTACATAGAAGTGATCTTGGGTTGGCTTCCAAATGAAGAAAATATTTTTACACAGCTACAGTGTAAGGATATTGCTGGAATGAATAGAGAAATAGTCTTCATTCTTAAAGGGCTTGAAATTTTGAGCATATCATCAACAATACACATTTGCAGAGCAATGAATAATTTCCAAGATACTTTTACCTTCATTATATCAATTGAGCTTTACAAAATCCTGAGAAGAAAGAGAAAGAGAACTTCTCAATCTACAAAATTTTAATTTTTAAAAATAAAATTAGCTTTATTTTTTGCTTATTGTGTGGAATTTCTGAACATTCAAAAGTTATTTAAAGAAAATAAAAAATTCTTGACATCCCACTATACAGATAACCAATGTAAATATTTCCATGTATAGGCTTGAAGAACTTTTTTCTAATAATATTATAAATGTGCATATATACTACATATAATGGTTTTAAGCTGCTTTTTTCTATATACCAGTAGTATATTTTATGTCCATTAATTAGATATCTACATTATGATTTTGAAATGGCTGTTCATTTGCTCCCAAAATACAATCAGTGTTTAAACATACTCTTTAGGAAATTGAAGTTGCTAGACAACTAGATATAATAGAGTGAGATGAGTACTCCTTTATTATTACTATTTAAAATAACTGATATATGTTAAATATTTTAAAAATATTAACCAGAAACAGGTTTCAATTCTGTAAAAACTCAAAAGCACTTCTTCACAGCAAAGCATTAAAATGGGAACTAATAAATTGCTGGCCGAATATGTAAACATTCAGTATAGATACCTTTGAAGCAAAAGTGAACTGAAAGATAATACTTGGCTGGGAAATAAATTACATTTTAGCCATTTTGCCTAACATAATTTCCTTCATATTTCCTCATAATAAACAGAAATTAGTTTGGTTGCCAGAATCAACCTCATAATTGATAAAGATAATTGGATTATTTAAAAATCTGTAGTGCAACTCAGCTTGATTACTTTGTTACCTTTGAATTTCTGAGGAATAAATCAGCCTTGAGAACAGACCTCCTTTAAAAAAAAAATCCAAATTGGAGTCTAATCCTGGTTTAAAATATCTTAAAATGTTTCTTAGTTATCTTTCTCATTTTGTCTAAGGGCTTCAAAATGCTCTGTAGACACTATCTCATTAATTCTTAGAGGATCCCTGGGCAGCAATTGTAGTAGAGGTTTTCCTATTACTATTACCATTCCCATGAAATGGAGGCCCTGGGAGGTTCCATGAATTGCTCAAGGTTATAGACTGAAGCCAAAGAGTAGCTAAACCCAGAATTCAGGTCCCTGGGCTCCCTTTCCATATGGCATTTTCTCTCTGCAATAAATAACATTGCTTTTCTGGAAGCTGACTCTCTGATCATGTTTTGTGTGCAGAATTCAAGTTAATAGGTGTTGTTCAGTGCTATGATATTCATTTAGACAGAGGCTGTGTATGTTTATGAAACAGCACTCTGAGTCCCTTTGTTTTGCCCTCATAATGATCTTTTGGGATTTCCCTGTGATTGGTAGGACTGTGGAGATTGGTATCTATCATAAAGTAGACTAAAATGACAATATCAGCTCATTCACAATTCCATCACCCACTGCATATAGACACAGGCACAGTTTAGATAAGTTGAATAAAAGGTCCCTCAAGATTTGACAAACTCGGTGACTCATCAGAAAAATCACAGGTTGAATGGTATAAATTCTTCAAAATCAGGTAAAGACAATTATGAAAAGTATGTACTTGGAGAGACTAGGACTTTCTTCCTTGAATGTAATTCCCTCCTACTCATTTTAAAATCAGCTAGAAGGTTAACGTTTTTTTTTTTTTTTTAATACTGGGCTTCCCACTGCTACTTCCTGGCATGAAGTCATAATTCTCTGTTTGTGGCATCATAATCATTTCCATAGCAACTGATGGTGATATCAGAGCTCAAGAGTAGAGCTTCAAGAGGGAAAGGAAATAAAGGGACAGATGATATCTTAAAAATAAAGATTATGTTTTCAAGCAGATGTTCTTAAAAGAAAAGAAATGAATGGGAAGATTACACACATTAGGGGAAAATTATAATTAGAATGTAGATGCTTATTAAGTAATCATTCAGCTAATGATCTCTTTTCTAGAACAAAAGATATAAATTGAAAAAGGGAGGAAATGAGGGAAATATATCAATGAGAGGATCTTTTATGAACCAATCTATTATTTTAAATACAGATGGCAATATATTTCTTAAATATAGCTGAGGATTCTTAGTGTTTGATGTACACTAAAGAGATAGTTATAATTGCAAGCACTGCTAAATCCATAGGGAAATCTGAGTTGTGTGTTTTCACTGAGGTACTCTGAGGAAGATATGCGATAAACTATGTTCATGTATTAGTGATATAAGCAGTTTAACACTAATTATCAGAGTAGAGATTAAATCTCCCATTTTATCATGACATCATACCCTTGCCACACAAAGCATGATTTATGCATTTCAGATTTGTTTGGCCTTTTCTTGTGTTAATGGACATTTATACTCCGTATAACACCAGGAAATGCTGACTCATGTTTCAAACAACTGAAAACTGAAAAATATAATTTTTTAAATTTATTACTGTGGTAGTGGAGAGATAAGAGAGGACAGTACAGTAGGCAGCTTCTAACTTGGCCACCAATGAGCCCTGCTTTCTCGTATTCAGAGTCTTATATCATCTGCCTTTGGGTATGGGCTGGATTTAATCTACTTCTAATGGAATATGACAGGAATGATGGGATATCAATTCTGGGATAAGTTACAGTCAAAGACTACAGCTTCCACTGTAGATACTTGATCTTCAGCTGCCCAATTTGGGAAAAACTATCTGTTCGGTCACATAACCAACTGTCAATGTTTTCCTAGAACTTTCCTGCTTTTGACACTGAAAGTCCTGTATATGGAATAGTTGGTCACCCTGGAAAGAGGGCCATGGGAGTAAGCTTAGAATTCCCTGTGACCTGCCAACAGCATGTGAATTAAAAGAGTACCATCTAAAGAGAGCGCCAGCCACCTTTTTCCATAAGGGCCAGGGAGCAAATATTTTAGGCTTTGCAGGTCATGTAGTCTCTGTTACAATGTTTTAATAGTATATGGGATTTAATTTGGTATGGGAAGACACATCGATACAAAAATGATTGTCATTAAGAAAAAACAGTTTTTATTATACTCACATAGCTTGGTACACAGGGCTATTTGGGGAAGTATGTGGATACAATGAGCAGTCAGAGAGGGGGACTGCCTGCTGAGAGCTTTTATTGTGGTTTTCCTGGGAAGGAGTGGGCAAGGCAAAGTAAACAGGCTAAGAAGCAAGCTTAGGACTGAACAGTCTGAAAAACGTGGGTAGGCTCTGGGCATAGAGGAAGTCCCTAGTTGTCTAGTACCTGGGCCTGGAGTGATTAGGCCAGGGGATAGAGACTTAGAGTATAAAAGGAGATGGTTAGAGATATGGGGTCTGCATTGATTGGTTTGTATACCAAAAGTGATCTCTCAGGCAAGTTGTTTATTATCATTGGGAATTAGCTAACCCTCGTAGGGGCTGTCCCTCCCAGGTCAGCAAAGCCCCAAATATCTGAGCATCAAGAATACAGAAAATAAGAAAACATAATTAATACATACAAGGAGTCAACCCTGCCATTGCCGAGCAAAACCAGCCAAAGCCAATATATAAACTGATGAGCATTGCTGTTTCCTGTAAAGCATAATTTGTGACTTCTGTTTAGGGACTGCCAATAGCCATTTGACTTAACTTGGAAGCAGGCCCTTCCCCAACAGAGCCTTCAGAAGAGACTGCAGTCCTGGTCACAGCCTGACTGTGTCCTCATGAGAGATCCTGAGCTAGAACACCACCCCTGCCTCCGTTCCCCATCCCTCACCCCCAGCTAAACTATGCCCAGATTCCTGATCCATAAAAACTATGAGATGATAAATATTTGTTATTTACTGTCACTGTGTTTCAAGGCACTTGTTATGCAACAATAGATAACTAGTAAAGATAGGCAGAAATAGCACAGAATCTTGAAAAAGATTTTGAGCATTTAATGAATTTCTTTCTTTCTTATTTTTTTTTAAACTCTGTGCTACATGCTTGAGCATCCTCTACAACATCTTTGATAAGTCATTCAGATTCAGCTTCAACATTTCTTCTGGAAATTCCTTAGCTCTCAAGAAATCCACTTCACTTTTATAGAATTTCACAATTCTAATCATTTTTAAAAGCATTTCTTGAGATTGGAGTAGAGAAACAAAGTTTTCCCTCTCAAAATCATGTATCGCTCACTGTCAGACCTCAGGTTCTGTGTCTTGACCCTCTAATCCAGTGATTTCCAAACTTTGTTTATGGATTGATGTACCTATCACATTTGACATCTGGAACAGATCATTTTTTAACAACCTTCTCTACACAATCAAATTATTTTCAATAATAACAATGCGGTAATCAGAAATCATTTTAAAATTATTCTTTGTTTTTAAAAGCAATTTTAAAAGAAAAAATAAATTTCACATTTAAAGATATTATTCAAATTTAGTAGTGTGTTGTTGAAATAAAACTTGCATTCACCAAAAAAATAATATTCCTCTGCAATGGTTATGAGTGTTTCCATTCTCCCAAAATTTATAAGTTGAAATCCTAACCCCTAAAAGTAATGATATTTGGAGGTGGGGACTTGGGAGATGCTTACATCATGAACATAAGAGCCCTCAGGAATGGGATTAGTGCCTTTAAAAGAGGCTCCAGAGAAATTCCCTACCCCCA
The DNA here is from genome assembly GCF_011100685.1 of Canis lupus familiaris. Taxonomy (NCBI): domain Eukaryota; kingdom Metazoa; phylum Chordata; class Mammalia; order Carnivora; family Canidae; genus Canis; species Canis lupus. The sequence continues at coordinate 79,187,801 of NC_049222.1, read as the reverse complement.
CCCACCACATGAAGACTCAGCGAGAAGGCACCATCTATGAACCAGAAGTTCCTTCCTAACACCAAATCTTCTGGTGCCATGGTTCTGGACTATCAGCCACCCAAATGTGAGTAGTTTATAAGCCACTTAGTCTGTGGTATTTTGTTACAGCAGCCTGAATGCACTAAGACAAACTTGCCATTTGTAATCTGTTTCGCAGCTTTATAATTTAAACCCAAACAAATCTCCAAGTAGTCAGACAGAATGACAAAACTGCTGAGACTCAAGTTCTGGTTCTTGAACTTCACAATCACCCTACCAAACATTGTTTATTTCAAATCTACTGTTTCATTGCAGGGATTTGTAATCCCACAGTGACTAAAGACTCTGACCAAGGCAAGCATGAATGGTTCAGAACCATTAGGAACTTACTCTAGAAATCAGTTCCTGGAACAGTGTATTTTGGACACTGGGAATTTTCCAAATTAGCTTCCATGCAGAATACAATGTTTACTGAAGTAAATAATAAAAAAAAATTGCCAATCTGAGGCTTACATATCTATCATTAAAACCTAAGAGTAACTGCAACAATTATTTTGAACTCAGACCAACAAAAGCTTTTTGGTGGAGGAATATTTTTTCACTGACATTATTCAGAATTGCTGACACATGGTGATAATAAAAAGCAGACTAACTTTTTGTTGGTATTATTTTAGAGTCCCTCTAGTGCCTGCATCAAAGGCAATCTTCCCTCACTTCCCTGTGGAAGTTCATTTTATAAGGCTGGGGAGAGCAAAGTTTTTCTAGTTAAAACGTGAGCGGTCGACTCTCTATCACCTGATCTGGGCCTGGTCATGGAAGAGTCAGTCAAGATCCACAGAGGACATTTCTACAGAAGCACCAGGACTCCGTGGAGGAGATCCACAAATCAAAGTCAAACCTATCTGGAAGAAACCCCTTTGCACTAGAAGTATGTGCTACTGGTGGGAAAAAAGGTTTGAAATGTACAGTGCCAAAGTCGGCCTTGTGGAAATATTTCTAAACTACCAATAATTAAAAACATTTATCAATTATGCGAGAAAGAAGACAGCAGCATCTTTCTTTCTATCCTCTCTATATAAATAATAGAAATTTATATTATAGTATGTTGTAACACGAAGGCTTGCTCAAAGAGTCTGAAGTCCAAAATGTAGGCTACAAAGTATCATAGAAGTGTATCAGGCAGTGAACCAATGAGAACATTAATGCCATTTTTTTCTTCTGGACTTTAGGATGTTTCTAGTATTTGCCAGTTTTTTAAACATTGTAACTTGCTATGGCATAGTTTACATTCTACATAAGTATCTCATTTTCTCTTCTTAAAGATGGTCCCTAAATTATATAAGAAGTAGGTCTCACAAAATCTGGGCTACTCCTGCTGAAAAAATACCAATTTGGTCAAGCTCTGTCTCTCCTCCTCCTTTTCCTTCTTTTTCAACAAATAAGGAAATGGAGGCGTAAAAGAAGTTTAATCTATCTTCTCTCCACATAAATGTGCTAAAAATATATTATGCCCACTTTCACATCTTCCCAGAAGCTTCTTTTTCCTTTTACTAAACGTTCTCTTCAGGCTTTAGCTAGTAGTACCAGCAATATAAAAGCTTACACTTTGCTCCCAAATAAATGAATGCTTATTTTGTTTTAGTTGTTTCTCACATAATTTGTTTTCCAGATCTGTAATGTGTAAACTGTCCCATTCCCCCTTTCCTGAGCACATTCTGGTCTGTTGATGTCCCTTTTAAATTGCAACACCTACAACTATGCATATGGCCTGGATTTTATGTTTAATATTCAGTAATTAAAACTCAACACTTTCCTTCTCTTAGACTAATTCCAATAACCATACCACACTATTCTCTCTGAATCTAACTTTAACAGAAAGCATTGTTGCTTTTATTTTTTAAAAGATTTATTCATTTGTTAAAGAGAGAGAGAGAGAGAGAGAGAGAGAGAGAGAGGGTGGGGGGAGGGGCAGAGGGAGAGAATCTCAACAGACTTGGTGCTAAGCACAGAGCTGGATGCAGGGCTTGATCTCATGACCCTGAGATCATAACCTGAGCTGAAACTATGAGTCAGACACGCAACTGACTGAGCCATCCATGTCCCCCTCTCTGAATCTAACTTTAAAAAGTGGTCAGAAGTTTGCTTAGAAATAATAGGAAACACGAAATGGATATTTATGACCATCATCTCTCATTAAGAAAAGTTTTTTAAAAGTCAACAATGGTCTCAATTCCAGGGTTAGATCTGGCAAAGTCCACTTCAGAACAGAAAAGTATTTAAAGAACTCTGGAAAAAATGAGGAATGTTTTATCATGTGCCACAATGTTTTGTATATTATTATATCTCTTATGTCTATCAGTACTACATATCACAAGCATTATATAACCAAGCCCCTCTCAGCACCATCAGGAGTTGGCTCACTACATGAACATTCATGTCTTGCATCACCTTAAGAGACAAAAACCTCTGAGGAGAAAGGATGGGAACAGGGAACAGGTACTTGAACCCCTGTCCTATGTAGCTATCTGAAAGACGTGCCCTGGGCAGATGTTTGGAAAAATCAAAAAGTTTTCTGATTTGCTCTAAAACTTTTGAACCCTTTCCCTTCTTACTGCCAGGAGAGATGAAGGACCCTTGTCTGCAATTAGAAGGGCTTCTTTCTTTTTGTTCTTGCCTTGCAATTTGGCTTTGTTCTGACCAATCAGCAATCTCACAGGATTTGTCTGTCTGAGACATGAACAAATCAGGTGCAGGCATTGTCTATAGCATAAATCCAACAGACGAGGTTTGGCCAGGGGAATGAGGATGCAGAACTACAAATATGTAGTGACATTCCTAATTTCTTGAATTTTCCACCAGGAAGAGACAGCATTTACGTTGCTCATCTAGCACTTCTTTAGATGTCAATTACGAGTCTCTCATTCACAATGTTGAGTATGCAAAGGTGGACTTGGCGGAACTCAGGGATAAGCAAAGATTACCTCTGAGACCCTCTGCTCTTCATTTTGCCCACCCTTCCCCAAATGATAACATGGCTGTGAGTGCTGGAGTGGGGCTCAGTTGTTTCATCTGATTTCCCCAGTCTCTTGGTAGGTTTTATGTTTCCTACCTCTTTTCCAAAACCCACCACTCACCAAGTAATTGATTTCAAATATCTATTCAATTCATCTGTGTCTGCCTGACATAAAGATGTGATGTGGATGACGTTAAGCAAATAAACCTATTCCAAGTCTTTGAACAGTTATATTGAGGCAAGAAATTGAGGATTTTCCAGGGAGAATATACCAAGAGCAGTAGTTTTCTAACTTTTTAACCTAGGCTCATCACAATTGTTAAACAATAAAATTCGACCAAGTGAATTTGAAGATCCAATGGGCTTTTTAAAATAATTCATGAATCAGGTAGCATCCCATCTAGCAAATTGAAAAGAGCTCCACCTAGCTGCAGAAAAGGAAAGGTTTTTAAAGGCAGAGAAGGAGGAGGGAAAAGGGAATTATTAGCAAAGTTTCCATTGTTTGAGGCAAGGTCATCCACCTAAGCATCCTAAGCAGAATGGAAAGGGTCTATCAGTAAATCTCCAAGTGCTAACCTGGAAACTACAGGTTGATTGGTTAAAGGTTACCTTCTGGGGGTGGTGGTAGGGTTGAGACTACAGTTAGGTTAAGATTAAACCTTGGTTTGCCAATACGGAGATCCTAACATGAGTGACTCTATTTTGGGCCTGTGGTTTTCTTTTTAACATTATAAATCCATTTTGCACTATGACACATTCATATATATATATATATATATATATATATATATACACACATATATATACACACATACATATATACACACATATATATATACACATATATATGTATATGAAATAAAAACAAGGGAATTCACAAAATACTGGAGAAGGCACGCTACAATATTTTCAATTTTTAAATTTATTTTATTTTATTTTTATGTGGGGCCTGAACTCGACAACCTTGAGATCAAAACCTGAGCTGAGAACAGGAGTGGGAAGCTTAACCGATTGAGCTATCCAGGTGCCCCTATAATGTTTTCTATTAAACTTTTTTTTCCAATGCTGGTCAATTCTCACTAATTTTATTCTATTACCCACTAGAGGGTCATACCCATCATTTGAAAAATGCTGCCACAGAGGAAACATCAGCAGCCCCCTCTCTCCTGAGCCACAGCAGTGAATGTACCCTATCAAAAATCATGTCGCAGCCCAGCCTGGAACATAGCACAGCAAATTTGAGGGTTTGAGGGAACATGGAGTGCACTTGCCTCCCACCTCAGTAAAACAGCCTGTTCTTGCTTTGGTTTTCCTCCGTATTCTAACAATGTGATCATACCATATGTACTATTTTGTATTTCTCTGGCCTGCTTTCTCAAATATGCATAACAAGAAAAATGAATAGCACTAATGTCATTTTGTTAAATATGTCTATTATAGAGATGCTATGGTTCAGTGCTAATGGAGTTTTTTGGTCTTTCTGAATTCCTGATGTTGCATGCTACAGTGATTTATGGAAGGCCAGAGTGTTTTGCTGCAACAAAGGTCTGTCATGTTAAACACCCACCAGCACCCTGCCTATTTTGTACCACAACCCACATTAATTTTCCTGTGACTCAACCCCTACATTCAATCCATCATGAGTTCTACTGACTCTACCTCCAAAATATTATATATATACATATATATATATATATGACACTATCTTCCCAGCCTCCACCTTATTTTAAGCCACTACCATCACTTATCTAAGATACTACAATGTCCTCTTAATTGGTTTCCCTGCTTCCAATCTTGCCTTTCCACAGTCCATTGTTCATTCCACAATTAAAGTGTTCATTTCAAATGTAAATTAGGCAAGGTCATGTCCCTGCTTAAAGAAGGAAATATAAGGATATGTGGCACATGTGTATGCATATTAGTATGCGTCTGTGTGTGTATATGAAAACTCTCTCTCTCTCTCTCAAGTTGCATGGCTGATTGCTTTAAAAGAGGAACTCCACATAAATGTGCAGTTTTCCCGACTGTTAAGATTTCTATTATGTGTAGTTCTGTGTGTGTGCGAAAATAAGGGTGAAAAAAATGAAAACCAAGAATTCATTTGTCCCAACTGAATCTCTGTCTCTCTCTTCTCACACCCCACACCCACTCTTACACACACACACACACACACACACACACACGACAGGACTTTTAAATCCCAAGCCTTGCCATGGCTTCCAGGGCCTATGTGATCTAGCCCTGCCTTCTTCTAGAACTCATGCCTCAGGGACTACTCTCCTTGTCCTTTGTCATGTTCCAGCCAGGCTCAGCACATTTTCATCCTCCAGACAAACTGAGCTTTTTCTAGCTGATTGTTTTTTTGTATGACCAGTAGCTCTCCATTCTTAATGTCTCAGCTCAAATGGCTTCTTAAAAAGCCCTTCCCTAAAGCAGCACTTCCAAGTCCACTGGATTTCCTTTATCACAATCAGAACCAACCTTATTTACTCCTTTATATGCTTATTGTTTGTCTCCCTTCATTAGTAAATAAGATCTCATAAGGCGTATTCACCATGAAATTACTCAGAATAGGCCTTCAATAAATATATGAAAATGAAGATTTGCTTATGATTGTTATGCTTATACTTAACATGACATGTTCAAATGAAGGAGAATGGCTATTAAGCAAGTGTTTCTTATTAATAAAATAACAAAAGCACATTGTGCTCTTTATTTTTCACAACTAAAAGTTACTTTCAGAACATATGAAAATACAATTCACTAATTTGTTGATTATTCACAAATGTTGATTCCTCAAATGATTGTCCTAATTGGCACAGATTAGAGAAAATACGCACTGTATTTTCCCTATCCGGTAAATATTAATGCTGATTTAAGATTCCCACTCTGCCTACACTGTTCATAGATAATTACTTTTTTAGGGCAACAACAGTAACAGAAAAAAGTACTCTGTTTGATCTGTCAATATCAATTGGCTTTTTTTTTTTTTTTTCAATTGGCTTTTTAAAATAACCAATCTCCACTATCAGTTAGATACAAAAGATTGTCAACCAAGAGTCTAGCTGAATCTCTGTTCCTTTTTTGTGACAGGGATATTTGTGGAGGACTTTCCAAGGATACTTACAGCAGTGGTTAACCGAGTGGTTAACCAACCACAGCCAGTATCCAAAATTCTTAAGCTCATTTCAGGACCATGGAGCTCTTGAAAATTCTGTGCATATTTAAGTAAAACTAGCATGTTGCCTGGTTGTTTGTAATGGTGCAAAAGCATTTGTTTCAGCTCAAGATCATCTTTCCATCAGAAGCCAATCTACAACACACCTCTATGTAACTTCCATTGACATCTCAATCAATCTATTCCTCTTCTTCATCAATTAAGTATTTCCTTATAGGTATATCCTGGAGTACATCGAAATACCTGACCTATTTCAGTTAATTAGGCAAAACATTCGTGCCTCTTGGCAAATACATCCAGTCACACTTTCTCATCACCATCAATTGTTGATTAAGACAAGAAGAATTTTAACCACCTTTTATAATATCCCAATATTAACAGGATCAGCATCTAACTTCTAATGAGCACTAAGTTCCAGTCACTTAGCTCAACAATCTTTATTCATCATTTCACTTAATTCTCCCCTCTGTCAAAACTTTTGAAACAGCTACAATTATTTTTCCCCATGTTGCACACGAGAAAAATGAGGCCCAAAAAAGCTAACTGGGTTTCCCACAGCCATTGCTTAGGTTCAAGTCCAGCAATGTGAATCATGCCCTGTACTCCTAGCCAATCCATTCTCACATTTTCAATGGTGCAATCAGTGGTGTGTTCCTGTCCCCTGAGAGCAGCGCCCTCTTCTCAATATTGCCCCCCCTCCCCCAGCCACTCGCTTCCTAGCTGCTGTGCTCTAAGCTTCTCTCAGGAACAGAGGAGCCATGTGACTCACTATGACCCATTCAGAACTACAAAGAGATGAAAACAATCATTTCTTCATTGTCTCCACTTACTCCAAGTGTTCTCTCAGCTTTTCCCATCAGCAGAAGCAGGAAGCCCCTGCTCTGAAATTCTGCAGCGTCTCTCTTCTTCCTTTCTTACCCTTCTCCACGTAGTAGGAAAAGATGGGAATGACACCACTTTCCTAAGGCCAGAAAAGGAAAAGCCACTAGAGTAGGGAAAATAAATGCCACTTTGCCTCTTATACCACTTCCTTGTCATCACTTGTCTCCCAGGAAATAGGAGAATGGAGTAATGTTTGAACAAGAAGCCTTCACGCCTTTTCTCTACCTCACAGCTCAAGACAACTCCAAGGTCAATTTTCATCCAGGCTTAACTTAATAACTATTTGGAACAAGGAGAGGAGAGAGCAATCTATTTTCTTCCACACAAACAAGCAAGCACGAAGGTTCATGACTGATTTAACATTTTGTATTTGGGTGCTGCTCTCAGCATAAAGGTGATAGAAATGACTACAAATTTATGTGAGGACATAAATAGAGATGCCATTTTAAGGTGTGATGAGTAAAAATCCTTCAGCTTTTGACCAAAGTCATTTTTTAATGAAATATTGACTAATAATTCTTCACAAAAATAAGTAAAAATGCATTTCAAGAGACAAGAAACCAAGCTTTGTCCAGCTTAAGCCATCCAGTTCCACAAGTATATTCCTCTCACCAAGAAATATTTATCACAGGTTTGCACACAGTTTGGAAACACATTAAGAATTTTGTTTTCTTCTTTTTCTATTATCCTGTTTCTTTTAAATATTTTTTTAGTCATACACATTTAGAGTCTGTAATTTGTGAATTGTTTCTTGCAAATATGAAACCATTTTCATGTAAACTTAATTTGTTATAATTTCAAAGTCTTTAGGAATATAAAACAAATTGATAACATAAATAAAGTAAAAACACTATAGGGAAGACAGCCTAAGAAAGCAAATAATTCAGGTAAACCACATTAGTGTGAGTTTAGCCAGTCAGTTTTCCATTACACACACACACACATACATGCACACGTCTGAATTTTACATATATATAAATATATATGTCTTTTTTTTTAACGTCAAATCATCTGCTGCACTTTGTTATAAGATAGCAATAAATTCAAGTTGGATTAAGAAGTTTTCCATATCAACCCCTGAGGACAGCTGATTATAGGCCTGACCTTTTGAGATTCTGTGTATTTCCCACTTAATCAGCGCTAGAATGAGCTTCGGCTAAGTGGGATCTATAGGATTCCTATGGGAAAAGTGAAGCCATTTAAAAAATAATGAGCCTCTCTTCTACCCCCTCCTTCCTTTCCATTTTGAGCTCTATTAGGCCATGATACCAGTCTTCATCTAGGCTACACAAAGGCATAGCATAAGCATTTACTGTTTGCACTATGCGGGTGAAGAATATGCTTAGAAAGGTTTTGGGGAGCTCAGAATGTAAGTGACACTTTACAACAGGATTTAAAAAAATGTGTTACTTGCCCTTTCACTGATGACAAAAAAAAAAAAGTTGCAAAAAAGTCATCTGGGGCTTTTAAGCTTCAGTATCTCAGATTTTGACAGTGTAATTGGTTCCCTGTTGCCTGAGCAATCATATAGAATTGGAACTATCTCCATTTTGTCTTGTTACAGTAACACACTTGATAATTTAGATATGATCTCACAAATACTCTAGTTTGGTCACCAGTTCATTTCTTAAAATCCACAATGTGTGTGTGTGTGTGTGTGTGTTACACACCCCTAATCCCATTCCCTAATACCCCTAATTTCCTTCCCCAACCTTCTGTGAAACCGAACAGCATAATAGATGTAATTAGACCTTCCGTAATAGGACCGAATGGAGCAAGCAATGAGACTCCTTCTAGGGAAGCAATCAGTGCATTAGGTCCCCAGGACTGAAACCACTTTTAACAAGGTTTGGGGCTTAGGGAATGTCAGTCTAAGCTTCTATTGCTTCCCCAAGAGGAAGCTCTACCCTGAATGCAAATCTTCATTTACCATTTCTACAAAAGGAAGGAAAAGAACATTAGCTACTTTATTGCACACATAATGAAGCAAACTGGAGCTGTTAATATTTTTTATCAGCAGTAAATCAACTGTCCACAAGTGCTCTAAAGTATAAATGTGTATTTCATCAGAATTTTAAAGCCATTCCCTATGTTTTCTTCACCAATTGTTGGAAGAAGATAATACCAAATTATGTCAAACAAAGGCAGCCTTTATGTTTTCAGAAGTATACTGAATTCTTTCTAGAAGGGAGTAAAATTCAATCAAATAATATTTCTGAGAAATACATTTAAATAGTTTCAATGACTATAGATATATTTACAGACTCAACACAACCTATTTGCCATTATTATTCTATTCTGGGGTGTACTGAAGTAAACTCAAATAAAAAAAAATGTGCACCCTATTTATAGCATATAATGTACATTTACAAAGCCTTGAATGACAGGCTACTCTAAAGTTCTTCATAACTGGTAATAAACTTTAAATTTTGTCATATAAAATATATTTGGTAAAATGTACACTGGCCAATAGGATGAATGTCAATTATGACATTTAAAATTCTTTCAAATAATAGATTAGGTTAGATTTGGATATGTTTTTGGCTCACTCTGTCATTGAAAACTTCCAAGATTCATAGCTAACACTGTCAAAAGTTACTAGGACATGGAGGAACCTTGCAGACATTATGCCAAGTGAAAGAAGCCAGGTGCTAAGGACTACATATTATATGATTCCAGTTATATGAAATGTACAAGATAGACATATCCATAAAGACAGGCACTAAGTTAGTGGCTGCCTAGGGTTTGGGGACATAAGAGATTAAGGAGTAAGACTACAGGGAAATAGTGCAAATGTACTAAACTGATTGCAGTGGTGGTCATACACCATATAATAAAAACCATTGACTTGTATATTCTCCATGAGTGAATTATATAGTATGTGAATTATACCTCAATAAAACCAAGATATTAGGAATGTCCTGAACATCAGAAGAATTTAATATTATAATCCTTGATCCAATTCTTTCAGTTATATTTCTTTTCTTCCAATAGACTCATCCAATTAACATATATATGTGTATATGTGTATGTGTGTGTGTGTGTGTGTGTATTTGGAGGCTATCTTTTCATTAATGACATGAATTCAACTGTGATACATTATTAGGGCTGATTCCAAGTGGTTTGTTTTTTTGTTTTTTAAAAGTGTAATAGAGAGTCTGTTATACTACAGATTCTGGAAAGACCTTGATGAATGTAGATGTGAGTCTGTCTTCCCAGAAGTAATGATCAATGGAGATATGGAGAAGAAAGCAAGAAGTATGCATATCACGTTAAGAAAAATTTGAAGTAACTTAGGAATATTTAACTCCGTTTGTGGTGAGATTCCTAGGTGATGTAATAGTTCAGCTAAATTTCAAATGATAAAACATAAGGTAGGCAAAAAAGAAAAAAATGGCAAGGACAGAATTCAAGCAGTGAGATCATCAGATATTAAGACTAAAGACCTAAAGGGTATAGCACAGGTCAAACTATGCAAAGTTCAGTATATGTCAAGTCTAGAAAGCAAGAAAGAATGTAGTCAGAGAAAGCAACTGAAAAATAAACAACGTCTAGATGATAAAGGTTCTTGTAAGATATGGAAAGAAGGTTGGAAATAGAAATCCAGTGAAGAGTTTTAAGCAGTGTAATGACATGATATTTTTCATATTAAAGAAATATCACTCTGCCAACGTTTTGAAGAATGAATTGAAACGCTGAAGATAGGAAGCAAGTGAGACCAGCTGGGAAGACGCTGTAAAATCCATGTAGAGATAATGATGATCTGTGCCAGAAAATGGCAACTAAGTTAAAAAGAAAAGCAAATGAATTTGAAAGTAATTTAAGACTTTGAATCCTTGGACTGACTGGATATAGAGTGAGTGAATATGGAGAGGGGGAAAGTATTAAGAAAAATCCCTCCACATTTTTGGTTTATGCCCTCATTTTTCTTTCAATTAATAGGCTGTATTTTTTAAGAACTGTGTTAGATTTACAGGAAAAAAAAAAACAACTGAGCAGATAATATGGAGTTGCCATATATCTCCCCCACAACTTCCTCTATTATCAATGTAGTTCATTAGTGTGGTACATTTGTTATAATTAATTAAATAACACCAACCTATTATTTCAGTCCTTAAAGTGGGTAGTTTACACTAAGATTCACCTTTGTACAGTTTTATGGGTTTTGCCAAATGCATAATGTCATGTATCCACCATTATGGTTTTATACAGAATAGTTGCGCTACCCTAAAAGTCCCCCTGGCCTCTCTTTTCTGTTTCATTGATCTATTTGTCTATTCTTTCACTAATACCACATTGTATTAGTTATTGGAGCTATATATTAAGCCCTGAAGTTGGTTGTGTCAGTCCTCTGACTTGGTTCTTCTTCATTAGCACTCTGTTGTCTACTCTAAGTCCTTTGTCCATATAATCTTTAAAACTGGTTTATTAAAATTAACAAAAGAATTTGCTGAAATTTTGAGTAGAATTATATTGAATCTATAGATCAAGTTTGGAAGAACTAACACGTTAACAATATTGAGTATTCCTATTCATAAACATAGACTGTCTCTCTACTTTTCAGATTTTGTTTAGCTTCTTTCATCAGAGTTTTGTATTTTTCTCCTTATATATTTTGTTAGCCTTGTATCTAATTATTTCATTATTCTGGTCCTATTTTGTTTTTTAATTTCAAAATCTAATTGTTCATTGCTGGTATGAGCAATTAACTTGTCTGTGCTTACCTCGTATCATGAAAACTTGCTATAAATGCTTAGTTGTTCAAGAAGTTTTGTTGGTTCCTAGGGATTTCTACATAGACAATCAAACCATTAAAAAAGAACAAAAACATTTTATTTTCTCCTTCTCAATCTGCATACCTTTATTTCCTTTCCTTGTCTAGCTAAATTAGCTAGGATTTTTAAGTGTTGAATGGAATGTTCAAAGGGAGTTTCCTTGCATCATTTCTGATATTTGGGAGAAAGCATCTGGTTTTTCACCATTATGTATGTTTTTTTGTATATTTTTTATATTTGTATATGTTTTTTATATATTTGTACATGTAGGTTTTTTGTATATATTCTTTGTCAAGCTGAGGAAGCTCTCCTCTATTCCACGTTTGTTGAAACTTTTTATCTTGAATGGCATTTGAATTTTGTCAAATGATTTTTCTGCATTATTGATATGACATATAATGTTTCTTCTTTAACTTGATGTGATGAATTAAATTACTTGATTTTCAAGTGTTGAGTCAGCTGGCCTACCTGGAATAAATCCCACTTGATCATGGCATATAATTATTTTGTATGTTGCTGGATTTACATTGTTAATCGTTTATTGAGGATTTTTGCATTTATATTCATGAGAGCTATCAGGTTTCAATAGCTATTAGCTGTAGTTTCCTTTTCTTTTAATGTTTTTATCTGGTTTTGGTATCCTCACTTTTTAAACTAGAAATGTAGAGGACAGCTGGAAATACACGTATAAAAGAAGTGTGGATGTGTATGTTTGCATGTGACTTCTCAGGTTTTCTCTATTCTGTTTCCTTATAGTGTGAACTGACTGCAACTGGCTTCTCTCCTAGTTCTGCAGCCTCTTTCTCTGAGATTAGAAACTTAGAGGCACTGAGACCTTAGGCCCACAAATCTTGACACTCACCATAGACATAGTCTTCTGGAAGATTCTCTGTTCTTAAAATAGATTTGAGAAAACAAAGATATCTTTCCTACTCTCATCTTCCCATGGATATTAATTATCATACACACAGGCTTTAAATAGACATATATGACTGTCTCTCTAAAGGAACTGTTTCTGTTCATATGCGAATTTTCATGAAAATTTCATTGCCCTCTCCTAATCTTTGACAGACTTACCAAGAGAACTTGATTCTGCATGTTTCATTTTCCACTTTACTTGCAGGTGGCTCCTTTATTTCTGGCTAGAAGGATAACTACATGGGTTAAAAGTATAGAAAAATAACAGTGGACCATTAAAAACAAATAATGTGCCTAGGCTGCCATATTTGTCTTTTATCTCTTTATCTTATCTGTACATAAATAATTTCAGAAAGCTGGAGCATTTTTGTCCTTTTACTTCCTCAACCAGTCATCTTAGTAAAATGTTGATGCTGAGGAATAGAAACTACAAAATATGAGGTAGGCAATAAAGAATAAAACAGAGTGGTACCAAATTGCGTGTGATAGCAGAACAGAAGTGAATACTATTAGACCTCTGTTTGGTCAAGGTCATCAAAGAATGATGGGGGAACTGACAACACAGAGCACAAATTTTATATCCCAAACTTCATTTTTAAATCAGATTTTAAAAAACTAGAGTACAACAGAAATAAATCAAATTCAACACACACAAATAAATCACAACTCATAAAACATGCACAGTAATAAAAAGACAACATTCACTGAGGGGAAGAAAAAAAACAGACAAAAAAAATCCAAACAAACCTTTTATAAAAACAGATGATTAGAATTAACATCTCAATTCAAATCACATGAAAACTTAACAATGATGTTTCTTTTATGCCCATTATGTGCATTGTCATTGTATTTGGTTATTGTTCATGTAGCCGGGAAAGATTTCAATCATAGCCAATTATTAGAGCCTCTAAAATGTGAAGAGGTGAACGGAGTAAGAAGAGACTTAAATAATCTCAGTGTTTTTCTCAGAGAGTTTAAAGAGTAGATGTGCCCATCAAGAGATTTAGGATGGCTAGACAAATAGAAGTGAGACAATAACAGCCCTCTGTATTATCTATTACATCTTCTTTTAAAGAATTTCCCCCCTTTACTTCTCTCTTATTATTAATAATCTCTTAGGATTTAATCAGTTAAAATCTATTTCTTTTTCTTTTCATACACATTGTCTCATAGTTTACTGTTGCAGCATTGATTTATAATCCTGGACTGCTATGAAAAAGAACATTAACACATTAAAACACCCCTTCCAGTTTCGAAAAAAAAATCAGAAAATTCCCTTTTCAATGAACTTATGAAAAACAATACTGTCTGTTAATAAACCATCCTACCTATATCTTCTAAGAGACATAATACATATGCCCTAAGATCCAGAGCCCTATGTCTACTGAGGAGAATCCCAGCAAGCCAATTCCAAATTTCAGGGACTGAGATAGTGATTGGTTCAGTGGGGTGATTTTGTCTAGGATATACATTGGCTCAAGGTCCTACCTCTGTTTAATGCATTTGATACTGAAGGAGTTGATATAGAAAAACATGGTTCTGGGTTTCAAAGTTGTTGCTGGCAAAGGAGATCCCTACATGTAAACTGAAAAATATAAGCTCTCTCACTGAAGTCCATCTTACTAAAAGCACTTAGATAAGCATAAATCCTTTGGTAAACAATTTATTCAGTACTCATTTTATCCATGAAGATAGGAAAATAAATACATTTATAGCTTAACTCTCTATTATGTTCAGAAAATAACTAAATACCAACTCTTCATCAGAACTGCCAACTATCACAGAGCCACTCACAGAATACAGTCTATTTGTTAAATTAAAATAAAATTCTGGGGGCACTTGAGTGGTTCAGTTTGTTAAACATCCTACTCTTGATTTCAGCTCAGGTCATGATATCAGGGTCATGAGACAGAGCTCTGCATCTGGCTGCATACTGAGCATGGAGCCTGCTTGAGATTCTCTCTCCCTCTTTCTCTGCCCTTCCCCTTGCAATGCTCTCTCTCTAAAAGTTAATTAAATTAAATTAAATTAAATTAAATTAAATTAAATTAAATTAAGTTAAATTCTGGTAGGACATTCATTGTCTTCTTTCACTGTGGTATCAAATAAATTCAGAAAAAAGTCATTAAGAAAATGTTCTCTCAGCATAATATTCTCTAGGCCCATCCATGATACTGTAAATGGCACAATTTCATCCTTTTTATGGCTGTTTAATATTCCAGTGTGTGTGTGTGTCTGTCTGTCTTCCTTAGACTGAAAATGATAAATACCATAAGATTTCATTCATATATGGACTCTAAAAGAAACCAAATAAATACATAAACAAAAAACAGAATTAGACCTATAAACATAGAGAATAAACTTAAGGTTGCCAGAGGGGTGGAGGGATAAGCAAAATGGGTAAAGGGGAGTCTGAGAGATAAGCTTCCAGCTATGGAATAAGTAAGAAAGCACAGCATAAGGAATATAGTCAGTGATATGGTCAGAGCAGTATATGGTGACAGATGGTAGCTACACTTGTGGTGAGCATAGCATAATGTATAAACTTGCTGAGTCACTATGTTGTACACTTGGAACTAATGTAATGTGTGCAACTATACTCAACTAAAAAAACTTTTTAAAAAGTAAAAGAACTTCTTGTGCAGTTAAGTGTCATGATATAAATTCTAGACTGAGGACATATTATTTAGGAGGTTTTATACTAATTAGATTGTGTCTCAAAAATATAGTAAGTTTTTTATCAAAGATTTAGGAAAGATATTCAATTTTTAAAAATATGTTTTACTTCTGACTTCCTCTTAAAATGCTGAAAGAGAAACACTCCTATTCTTATAGTAAAAAGTTTAATAATCTGAAAAATTGAAACTCCTACAGAAACCATAAGAAAGCTGGGATTGTAAAGCAAGGAATTAACTTGAAACCCAAGGGAAGAGGAAAGTCTGCAGGGAAAATTGGGAAGTAAACCCTTGTTTGGCTATGGTACATACACACTGTTTAAGCTACTATTGGAAAAGTATCAAGGGCAATGAGATAGATCTTCTCTGAGGGATAGGTACAAAGGGAATAATTAAAGTTGAGGGGGGAAACATTGAAAACAAAACAAAACCTCTGACCAACCAACCTACATCTTACATGCAAGTTTATACTAGAGAAATGTGAAAAGTGAGGTGCACTAGGGTAAGTACAGCAACAACAAAACCCCAAGCTAACTCAAATCTTAACTAGATTAACTCACTGTTTATAATAAAGCCCTGGCCAAAAAAAAGAAGGGCTATGTCTTTTTCTAGCCATAAATACTAATTATCTCAGTTTCTTCTGTCTTAAATTAATCTTCAGCTTTCTACCAAATATTACAAGACAAAGATTCAAGGGAAAAAAAACACAACATCAAGAGACAAAGCAATATATACAACCAGACTCAGATATGATCCCAATATTTTTTTAAAAGATTTTATTTATTTATTAATGAGACACAGAGAGAGAGAGAGAGGCAGAGACACAGGCAGAGGGAGAAGCAGACTCCTTGCAGGGAGCCCAAAGTGGGACTCGATCCTGGGTCCCCAAGATCAAGCCCTGAACTGAAAGCAGCACTAAACCACTGAGCCACCTGGGCTGCCCTGATTCCAATATTTGAACTACTGGACAAGGAATTTAAAATATCTATGATTAATATGTTAAAAGACATTTAAAAATTTAAGATATAATGGAATAAAAATAATTGAAATGGAATTCATAGTAATAAAAAAAGAATGCCATCAGTAGACTCATTAGTAGGTTTCATGAAGCCAAGGAAATAGTGAATTTGAAAATATGTCAGTAGAAATCATCCACACTGAAATACAAAATGTAAAAAAAAAAAAAAATGTAGAAAAAAATCCCAGAGTATCATATGTAACTAATGTGGCACAATACGCAATGTTCTAACACCATTGTTACTAGAATCGCGAAAGAATAGAGGGAATGGGGTAGACAAAATTATTTGAAGAGATTAAAGTTGAGAGTTTTCCAAAATTAATCAAGATACTAATCACAGGTTCCCAGATCTCAGAAAACACCAAGCAAAATAATTATCAACACACAGATACACACACACAAACTAATATAATATCAAAGTGGACTTAAAAGCAAGAAATATTACTATGAATAAAGAATAATATTACATAATGATAAAAGGTATAACCAAAAAGGTATAACCATTTTATATATGTACATTTCTAATACCAGAACTTTAATATATATATAACAAAAATTTCTAAAACTGGAAAAAAGGATGAGAGAAAGCCACAATTATGTCAAAGACTTCAACATCCTTCTTAGTAATCAACAAATACACAGAAAAACAATTAGGATATAGAGGAACTGAGCAATATTTCAACCCATTTGGCTTTTTGGCCCTCCATGTATTTTTTTTTTTCCCCAACCTTAGTAGATACAAAATAATTATAATCCTGCATATTATACTTCTCCTACTTACAGTCTTAGCAGTCACTGACACTGCCCATAACCCAGACTTTACCAGGAAATAACCAATTTCCCCTCTAAACACATGCCTTTGGATGCCCTCAGTGAGGGGCAATGCTTCCTGGTGACCTCAATTGCTAATAATTGCCTAGCCTTAGCCTATCTACTGGCTAGCCTACTGCCTTAAAGTTACCTCTCATTTTTTGTGGATAGCCATTATGGAAAAAAATGCTCAAATAACTCCAAAAATAAAACAACAAGGTAAGTTTGTTAATAATGCCACTCAAAAAAAATAATAATGCCACTCAATTTTGTGAGCAAATACTCCAACATTTTTTCTTGGCTCCCTACAACTGCCTGATATGTTTGGATATACATGTCTATCCAAAGTCTCATTTTCATTGTAGTTTCCTACATAGGCTTCTAAAATTATGCCTAAACAAATTCAAATTCAATTGAATGAGACATGGCACATTTCTATTATCAGTCAAGCATTGGGGTGAACTGTAATAAGAGACCTGACTCCATTTTTGCTCTCTGACCACTAACAATTTTCAGGCCACATACCTTTCCTTCCCCCTTTGCCACATATATAGAGAAGCTAATACTAAAAAAGAAAAAAAAAATCCATCAGTCCCCTGGTTCCCATAGAAAGTTCAAAGCACACAAACCTGGGACAGGAAGAAATCCACTCCAGATCCACTTTTTAGCTAGAGTCAAAGCGAAGCCATCACATCACAAATCCTCTTATGCTCTTGCCATTATGAACCAGATTGCACCTGATTTACTTTTCCATGAATACCTTTCATGAGTAAAAGATTTTCTTCCAAATTCTTTTGGTGTGTGTGGCATCATCAGCTTCAACATCCAGCCCACAAATTGGGAAGGAGTCTCTCTTTTCTCATGTGGCTATCACGGAATTAAACTAGAAATAAATTACAGAAAGCTATCTAGAAAATCTCTAAATACTTGAAAAAACACCATATTCCTCAATAATTAACATTTGAAAAGTCACATAGGAAGTTAGAAAATGTTTTCAATTGAATGAAAATGAAAAGACATCATCATAAAATTTGATGAAATTTGATGACTGGGCCACTTGAGTGGCCCAGTTGGATAAACATGACTTTTGGGTTTTGGCTCAGGTCATGATTTCAGGATTGTGAAATTGAGCCCCAACTAAGGGCTCTGCACTCAGTATGGAGTCTGCTTGAGACTCTCTCTCCCGCTATCCTTCCCCACCACTCTAAAATACTAAATAATAAATCTTTTTTTTAAAAGTTTGATGACTTTTAAAGAATAGCTAAAGCAATTCTTAGAAGTTTATAGTATTTAATACTTAAAGTAGGAAAGAGAAAGAGAAAATATCTGAAAACAAATGATCTAAGTTTTAAGCTTCCTCCTTAAAAAAACTAAATATAGAAAGACAAATTACCAAAAGCAAAGAGAAGAAAAGATAATGAAAATAAGACTAGAAATCAATGAAATTGAGAACAGGAAAAAAGTGAAGCCAACAAACAAAAGGTTAGTGCTTTGTAAGATTCAATAAAGTTAATATATTTCTCCCTAGACTACCTAAGAAAAAAAGAGAGAAAATACAAATTACAAATATCAGGAAAAATTGAAAAGACATCACTACAGACCCTAGAGATACTTAAAGGACAAAGGAATACTATCAGCAACCAAGAGCTGTAAATTCAACAACCTAAATGAAATGAATAAAATTTTTAAAGGACCAAACTACCAATCTCACTCAAGGAGAAATTCACATGATGCACAACAATTTACTCTATTTTTTTTTTTTAAATTTATGATAGTTACACACACACACAGAGAGAGAGAGAGGCAGAGACACAGGCAGAGGGAGAAGCAGGCTCCATGCACCGGAAGCCCGATGTGGGATTCGATCCCGGGTCTCCAGGATCGCACCCTGGGCCAAAGGCAGGCGCTAAACCACTGCGCCACCCAGGGATCCCAATTTACTCTATTATTGTGGTGAATGTTTCAGTAAAAGGAGAGTGCTCATTTACATGAGAGAGAAATATCTTATTCACAGAAGTTTTCACATGTCTGCTATTATTTTTAAGTAGGTGGTTATTCTTCTAAATATGACTATCAAGTAAGAATGGTAACATTAGGAAGCCTAGTGTCTCCTATTTAATAAAATTTTTGTATCTCTTTTTAATGTCATTTCTCTGGCAGCCCTGGTGGCCCAGGGGTTTGGCACCGCCTTCAGCCCAGAGTGTGATACTAGAGACCAGGGATTGAGTCCCATGTCAGGCTCCCTGCATGGAGCCTGCTTCTCCCTGTCTCTCTGTGTCTCTCATGAATGAATAAATGAAATCTTTAAAAAAAAATAAAGTCATTTCTCTATAACCCATAAAAGAAATTTTTGGATATTAATCATCACTATAACCTATGCACAACTGTTCCTCTTGAATATTCTGATTTTATTTTGTTTCCAAATCTGATTTTTCAAAAGTAGTTTAATACTTTTTAAAAACTGGAAGCCCGTTGGTTATTTTGTCATAGAAGTTTGAAAAATTCTACCCAGATATATCTAGGTATGGTTTACCTTGCATTTTGTTTGTCTGAAAAGTGAAAAAAAAAATCTTAGTGTTCCCAGTGACATCTTTCATTTGATGAAAAAAAAATTATTTCATAATTTCAATATGGCAGAAGCTTTAGTTATGTAGGCCTATTTTTACCAATTAAAACTGTCATTAGTCATTGGATGGTGTTCTTCCTAGTCTTCCAGGATAATAATCTTTTTACCTTCAGCCAAAAATGAGTAATGATGAAAGAGAAATTTTCTGCAGCACGTATTCTGCTATTCGCTGATTCCATTGCATTTTAAAATTTCATGTTATGCATCTTGAGTAATTTGTAGAAAGTTCTCACTAAGGATTCTTTCTTCAATTTGAAATCTTTGGAATATAGTGTGGGCAATATATTTGCATAATAATTGGCATAAGATCAAGGGAAATATCACCATGGCTGACCTTGGTAAATCTTTTGCTTCGCTTTTGTTTTTTGTTTTTGTTTTTTAAGTTTTGTTTTTAAATCCAGAAAATTTCTACAGGAGCTATTAGAGTTATTTACTATTTAAATGACAGGCAATTATATAGTTATCTTATAAATTAATTCTGGGTTTTGGTATTTTGCCTTGAAAGTTATCTTGATATTGAGACCTAAGACATATTCTAAACAGGTCATGAAGTCTAATTAACCTTTTATCACATTCAACTACTTTAAGTTACATGAACTTGACTTTGTCCTCTAAATATAACAATACAATTTTGGCATCTCATTAATAAACATGACAGCATTTATTAACACTGCCATGTAACTAAAGTAAAACTTCATCAATTCAAATCTCAAGGAACCAGAAGTAATCAAGCTAGAACTAAACAGGAACAAATTATCTGACATCATATTTTAGTGGCAGGAGAGCTGAGAAGCTAAACAACTTGCTGTTTCTGTCAAACAATCTTGATTACTTGTCAGTGTGGAAGAAGTCAGTAGAGTATGGAATGAAAGGTTAATTTACTTGCACTCCTGTAACCTCTCCCTCTCTTCTTATTGACAAATAACCAAGGTCATTAATTGAAGTTTTGCAAATCAATTTCTATGAATTCATGGCTCAGAGAATCTTGTACTTTAAATTACAAATATAATAGTATTTGCGGTTTTCTATGCCAAAACATTCTACACTAAATTACTACTATTTTTATTTGGCATCTTTATTAAATGTTTATGAAAACAGTATACATTTTTGTTACTCATTCCCCAGAATTGTTAAAGAAATGTTTACTCGTTTATTCTTCATGTATTCATTCACAAAATGTCCTTCCTTCCCTCCTTCCTTCCTTCTTTCCATCTTTCCCTCTTTCTTTGATCCTTCTCTCCCTTCTTTTATAAGTAAGATTTATTAAAACATTTTATAGGTGCAATGTAAGACAAATACCACCCTTTTCTCTGATGTGTAATAACGTAGCTTCACTTGAAAAGCTAACACATGATTTCATCATCTGTATCAGGTGGGCATTAACAGTGAGTATTTAGGCAAAAGTAATTAAAAGAAAAGCAGCTAGTATTTAATACACCGTGTACACAATATTGCCTTTAAATCTTACAACCCTTTAAAGAAGGTACTTTGATCTTTACATTATAGGAATATAAAGCTTACAGAAAGGTCACACAGCTAGTATTAAATGCCAGAATTTTCACCCAGTTCCTATTGAATCCAAAGTCAGAGCTCTTAATACCATACACCACTGCTATTTATAAGAACAAAGTGAAAAAGAATGACACATCCTTTCTCCAACTTGGATATCAATTTATTGTTTCTCATATTCTACACACTGATTGTATTATGAAATAAAACCCCTTCCTTGCTTGCTTCCTTCCTTCTTATATAACCATGTCTTCTATTCTGTATTCTGATTCATTGGAGCCTTGTGAACCCTGGAGGGAGTCAGGTGATCCCAGTGTTAATTCCTAGAGAGAGTAAACAATTCATCTAGAGCATGCATTTTTCAAGTGAAAATCAATCAATCCAGAGCCTGAACCCTCAACAGTGTCTTTTATCAGGCTCTCCATATTCCCAGGTCTGTTACCCACTATCTCCCTTATCATCCCGGCCAGGCACCAGACCAGTATGAACAGTCCCTATGTCTCTATGCCCCTATACACACCGAAAATATTCAGACTAACCAATCTTAAATCTCTTTACCATTCCTCACCTGTTCCTCCCCAAGGAAATCACACTAAAGGTCCATAGTCTCCCCCTTCTCTGCCTCCTGATTGACCCAGAGCTTCACTGTATGGCTCTCCTGTGGTGTGGCATGCCCCCTCCTCCTGGGATTCACAAGTAACAAACTCTCTTTTCAATGGCAGCAGGCTTATTTGTTGGCCTTACAATACCTGAATAATAATAAAACTCATTCTTTAATTTTTCTATCTTTCTTTGTTCTCTATCCCCTCTTCTTTCTCTCTCTTTCCTGTGTAGAAACCAGTAGCTATTTAAGTGAACTACTATCAAATTAGCAAACTGTTGTACTGTCTTGGCTGGATGATATAAAATAAATTTTAGTAAAATTAGTACTATGAATTTTCAATGGACATATGTTCTTTCATATTTAATAATCTTGAGTGTGAAGAAATACTTCTACAATCTGCCTTGAGTTATCTAAACTTTAGATGAGTGGGTCAGTCTTTAAATACCAGTTATATTTTTAGAAATAAGGGAAAATTATTCACTAGAGCCCTTAACAGCATATGTTCTTTCCTTCCTATTAACTATAGACAAATACCAAGTATAAATGTAAACTTTGTTTGGCTGCTAAGTCAAAATATGAGTACAAATTTTTGAAGTGGTGCCAACCTCACTCTACCCTGTTTAGCAAATATAATGAAAAAAATTGCTGAAATCAAAGAACCAAATGAATTGACTTTAAAATCCTTTTCTCAGCACCTAAAGAAAAGCCATTCCTAAATTAGATTTTTTTTTGTATGCCAATTACAGAGAATACTTGTGAACTTTATTTTATTTGGGTTGCATATTTTTTAATATGTGTTTTGAATTTTTTGTTTGTTTTCTGGAATTCCATTTTTATTTAAGTTTTAGCCCAATTCTGAGTTTCATTCTTGACTTTAAGTTGTCTAAGTTGTCCTCAATTATATACTATTATTTATTTTTCAATTTCCTGTGTGCTTGTGATCCACCTTACGCAACTCTTCCTTTTCTTATGGAGCTCATACTCTTTCACCCACTTGTTCTCTCTTTTATTGATTAATCAAAAATTTTCTGGACACTCATCATCTGCTAGTAATAAGGGAGGCCCCCAGGGACGTAAGGATAACAAGGGGTGTTCTGGAAGAGATGAGAAGAAGAATAAAAAGTCAATAGCTAATTAAGGCAAAAGGTGAAAATTGTAATGAAAATGAGTAGTAAATATGTGAAATCAATGACCTCATGAATGAGATAAGGGAGATTTTCATGGAGGTGCTGCTGATAGAGGGAAGGGTTATCCGACAAAAAAGACGTTTTCCAGGGAGACAAGAGGAAGAAGAGCATCTACAAGTTACCAGAATTCTCCATGCAGCTTTTTAATTTGAAAGGTTCAAAGTAACAAAGGTGGAATATTAAGTGTAGAGAGGTTAGAATGCTGGCAATACTAAATTTACCCTCTTATCTATTTTTCAACTCTCTCTGACCTGTCCCAAACTCTAAAATGCTGCCTCTGTGGACTATTTCTCCAGACTACTTTTCCATCTTGGTTACTATCTGGGTTCAGACAAGAGTTGGCACTGGCAGGAGATAAGAGTGTGGAAAAGAGGAGTAGAGGTGCATCATTTCCTCCCTCCCTCCCCATTTCAGTGCCGACATTCTGGCAGAAGCTACATCCCTTCATCATGGTACTTCCCTTCATGGTGGTGCCTCTTCCATGTCAATAATTTCCTTCCTCCTTTGTCACTCTGATCCTAGTGATGGCATTTGATTTCCCACTATTTCTATTTCCAAGCTTATTTACAAATGATTTTTTTTTTTTACAAATGATCTTTAGAGTACCAATTATTTTTTTTAATCTTGCTTTAGCCAATTCAAAATAACCTTGGCTTTCAGTATATTTGTAAAAATAAATAAACATAAAAACAGGAAAATAGTGGGAGGTAAGCAAAAGGACATTTGTTAAATCCCTGAATTTCATACATGATTTCTGGATTTTGGGGTCAACTCTGGCTATGAGCAAGGGCAAAGGGAAGTTGATTTTTTTTTATCAGAACTATATGCAAAGTCTACTAGAAACATTTATAGAGATACAGATGGCTGGGCCTCTAGGTGGAAGATACTATCAACATAGAAACAAAGACACCATAGGCAGGGACTTTCTGAAAGTATACTAGCTGTGTCCTTTCTTCTTCCTTATTTGACCTTCAGATAATAACTGCCTAACCTATTCACACAGGTCAAGAAACAGCAAAGCCAACCAGAGTTAGTTGAAAACAAGATTGACTTCAAAAGAATATTGAAGACTATCTGGGTGAAAAAATATAACCAAGACCAGGCTGTTGGTGCCCCATTATCTTCTCAAACTTCATTCCATAAACTCTATTTCCTGGAGGGAAATATATGTGGGTCATAGAGTGGGTAAAATGAACAGGGTAAGACAAGCAGCCAAGATTACAAACATCATAAACTATACTCCCTGAGATGTACCCTCAAATTTACTCCCTAAATTCATCTATAAGAATATATGAGGCTTTTGCCTGGTCCAAATGTGCACCACAGCCAAGGTAATCATAACTGATAATAATTGATAATGGCTGAAAATTAAGATAAAATTAACTGATAAAATGAAAAGTCCCAAGGTTATATGACCCTCTGTGTATGCATTATATATATCTGAAAAAATAAATATCTATGAGACCCAAGGATATGAAAGAATAATACAAACGGAGTAATCTACACCAGAGAACACAGAATTTATATATAAATAGACCAGCCAGAAGAATAACATAACTTAAGTATAATAATTACCTTTACAGAGATAAAAGGGTAGACATATAAAACAAAACAAAAAGCAGTTGTAATTTTTTTTTAAAAGAACGAAGCAGAACTACCAGATGTGAAAAATATATGTAATTGTTGAAATAAAGAGCTCTGTGGAGGTATTGAATAGAATAATGTTTCCAGCTAGGAAATGCACTCTTGAGTGATACATCACGTCAAAAAATTCTTTCAAACACATCTGAGATAAAGAGATGGAAATAATGAGTGAAAGAGGAAAAGAGAGATAAGAATGAAGTACATGTTTTTATACCTATTTTTTAAAAACCTGCCAGGGGAGAAGACAGGAATATAATTTTGAAAGGTAAAGATATTTGAAAAATTATGTCAGATAATTTTTCAGAATTAAAATCTTAAGATCCCCAATTGAAAGAATTTATAAAATACCTAATAGGATAGGTTAAGACACACACACACACACACACACACACACACACACAGTTTAGTAAAATTTTTAAAATATCAAATTCAAGTAGAAAATTCTGAAAGCATCCAGGGAGAAAAATATCATATATATCAAAAGAATACAGTAAATGAAAAACACACACAAAGTTACTTGCATACTGCTGACAATAAATTTTAAAAAAGAACTTTGAACCTACCTACAATTTCACTCCTAGTTGCACTATCACTTAAATATATGGGCACCTGGGTGGCTCAGTTGGTAACGTGTCTGCCTTCAGCTTGGGTCATGATCCCAGAGTTCCAGGATCCAATCCCACATCAGGCTCCCTGCCTAGTGGTAGTCTGCTTCTCCCTCTGTCCCTTACTCTGCTCGTGCTCTTTCACTCTCTCTGTGTCTCTCAAATAAATAAATAAAATCTTTAAAGAAATAAAATAAAAAGAAATATGAACTAAGTATATCAGCATATAAGTATGAATAATAATTGAAATTGAAATAAAGAATAACTCTCTACTTTCCAAGCACTTTTTGAAGAATGACACCCCAAAAAGTTGACAAGAATCATGGAGGTGTCTTACAGAAAGTCAGGTTGAGAAAACACATCAGTAGACATATGATTCCATAAATCAGCAATAACTAAAAATAAGAAAGTATGTCTGCAAAAATTCAGAACTAAAGCTCCATAGAGAGGGAAAGACTGAAGAGAAATGCAAGCAGGCCAAGGTATTATTGGTTTGAAAGCAAGGCATGTATTTTAGGAACTTTTAGAAATGGAGAGGAAAAAGTAAACCTAGTAAACATAAGGTGAGTTTTGTTATGAGATGATTAACTACTAGTTGAACAGAAATGGAACATAGTTGCCACATCAGCAGAAGGGCAGTCAGCGCAAGCAAACAGAAAGTGAGAAGGAAAAACCTACATTAAATAGAATGTATGATACAAGATTGGAGAAATAAGCTCTAATATAAAAGTAAGTACAATTTAACTCATCAAGTAAAGAAAGGTCTCCTATTAGACAAAAACCAAAATACAGGAATTAGTTGTCAACAAGAGAGAAATTTAAACCAAAGAAAGATGGAAAAAGATATATGGAACATCATAGCTCAAATAAAAGAAGAGCAGAATTTTACACTGACAGAATGTACATTAAAGCAAAAAATTAAAACTCTTATAAAGAATAAATAGAAAGTTCTATATTGGTATTTCCTATACAGTTACCCAAAAACACAATCTCAGAGAAAGAATGACTTTACACTTCAGAGAAAATACACTAGCATTTGTGTTACATTCACAAAAGTCATTAATAGAATGTTTAAAAAAAAAAGCAGCCTCCAGAGATTCCAAAGATTCAACCTCTTACAATGTTCTTTTTAATAATGCTATGAAATTATAAATTGATAACAAAGTGTAATTACAAAAATCCATGTATACAGCAACCAAAATATGTATTAAATAGCCATTGCCTTAAAAAAAAAATCATCCTCCATATGCATGTGGTTAAAGCACTTCTTGAAAAGGTATTGTGATCTTATGGTTTATAGTAAGAAATACATATTTCTGGCACAGAACTCCTAAAACACTTGGAATTTCTTAAGTGCTGAGAGCTACAAAGGTGTCTATTGTTATGCTAATGCGGTCACCTTTGGGCTGCGCCTGAGGATGGAGACTGGTTGCCAGGGAAAATCAACAATATGATTAGGCTGGAACTTTCAGGCTCCTTCCCTAACCTCCAGAGAGAATCTGAAGGTTGAATCCATCACCAGTGGCCAGTGGTTTAATTCACGGTGTTTATGTAATGAAGCCTTCATAAAAAATCCAAAAAGATGGGGTTCAAATTGAAAAGTAACATAACCTGTGCACCTGAGTTACAATAACAATTTTTTTTAATGATAAATATTTGCACCCTTGGACAATATAGTGAACTTTTCCACATACTTAAAAATCACTAGTTTCATTGCTAAATCATCCCCTGAATGTTCTTGAGAGGAGGGCATCCACAGAGGTTGTTCAGCTTTACCTGTGTGACTCTGCCTTCTTCAGAAAATCCCACTTACAGAGTAAGGGAGCATCAGTGTCCACTCTATCAATACTGCCTCTAGCACTGAGGCAAGAAAGTCTCACCTGGAGGCCAGTCAACCTTCTTTCCATCAGCTTGACCTCATCAAAGGTCTCCTTATTTCCCTTGTGCTCCAGGTTTAGCCATTAGGATTAGAAGTTTGTCTTTTGTTTCTCTGAAATGTTTTATGATTCTCCTATATTGATTTTTGATTATTTTTATTTGAAGCTGAACCTAAGGTTGAGAGTCATGACTTAGAGGAATCCATATTTTGATCCAAAACAATTTATTAAATTTAAAAAAATGCAGTCTTACCAACATTTCCTGCTGGGAAACACAAGCTTTGTCTAGCAAATCGACTTTTAAAATAACCTTTCTCTTTTTTTTTAAGATTTATTTATTTTTAGAGAGAGAGAATGCACACGCAGGAGCAGAGAGAGGGACAGAGGGACAGGGAGAGGAGAATCTCACGTAGACTTTTCACTGACCGAGGAGGTCTACTCAGGGCTGGATCTCAGGACCCCAAGATTGTGACCTGAGCCAAAATCAAGTCCTATGTTTAACTGACTGAGCCACCTGGGCGCCCCTTAAAATAACTTCTTCAATAACATTTTGCGTAGCTCCTAATGTCGATCAAAAAGAAAAAAAGTATATCTATTATCTCATATTTTATAAAACTTCTTGGCGATATATTTAGAGACTACTTCATGTAGTAAAATTAATTACTTAGGAAACCTTACTAATGTATGAAGATATAAATATTATACACAGATTTCATTGAGTACAAGAAGAAAGATTTATGAGAGTTTATTCTGTTACAGTATTGATATTCTAGGTTATGAGAAAACACTACATGCAAGAACGAGACTTGATAGTATTATGCAATATTAAAATTTGGTATTAAGATTAAAAATGATTAAAAATTTTAAAAATTGAAATGTATCTTACAACCATGGATCCCAAACCTAATTTTATAAATGGTTCAATGGAGGTCTTTTTAAAAAATTTCTTTTCTAGACCCTAGCCAGACCAAACTACTGAGATAGAATATACAAAATATTTATAAAGGTATCTCATTAGCAATATTTTATTGTGAAAATTACCAAATAAAAAAAAACTGAAAAAATTTACAGTGAATACTCATCACCTAGATTTCACAATTAACATTTCATTATACTTGCTTTATCATACCTCTATCCCTCAGATATCTATCTTATTTTTTTATGCATTTCAAAGTAAGCTTCAGACATTGGCATACCACCTCCAAATACTTCAGTATGCATATCATTAACTAGAATTCAATATTTGTTTATCTTTTTTTCGTCCTCGCAGTTAAATCTAATATACAGAGCAATGTGCACATCTTCAATGTACAACTCAGTGGATTTTGATAAAGGTAATCTTATGTATTGTCATCACGCCAGAGGGGTTGGTAGCTTACTATTCAATGTTCTGTTGAAATAGTCTGTCATACAGACTAATTTTGGGCACAGAAACAAAAATCACTGATAGTTTAATATATGGTACAGAATGACTCTCTCAAAACATGTGTACTAACCACATAGAAATGACTGTTGAAAAAAAAAATGACTGTTGAAATTTAGTTCTTTTAAGGCAGATCATAAATGTAACTTCTGTCCCAAATTTCCCCATGGAGAATTTTCCATTCTGTGCAATGACAAATAGACATATGCAGAATAATCCCTTAGATAAATATATAGATGCATTATACCACTCAATGAATTATCTTGCCCCACAATCTAATTTGGTTTTTTGTTTACTTAAATTAATCCATTACTCCCTGAGTTCTCGGAGATTATGTCACAAAGCACAATGCATTGTCCATACTAAGGCCCTTCCTACATGAGGGCTGAGTTATTTGAAACTGAAATTTTGGAATGGGAATCTATTCCTATAGTTCAGAGGGTCTTTCAATGTCATTAGTAGATATTTGATTCTACTAGATATTATGGTGCTTGCCTCATGCATAATTCAATTAGAATATTTTATTTACAATGAATAAGATGTTCCTTGTTCAAATATTATAAAATAAGCAGCAATTGCAGTTAGAGGAGGGGATTAATTCTTAGTTTTAGTAATTTTGCTAGAAAACTTTTACTCTCTCATAGTAGGTTGACTATCTGTAAACTGTTGTTTATGGCAGTGTTTACGTCTTATCTCTAGATGAAAATTTTCAAGGAGCCCGAAACAGTGGCATAAGAAACTTAGCTGTTGTCTAAAAGGTGCTAAGGCTTCTGTTTCCAATGTTTTCCGTTTCCTGCCCTTTGCTCCTGACCTAGGAAGCTAACAGAGCAACTGTTGTGTACAATATTGTAATGAGTCAGTTTTCTCCTCACAGCTATGTAAACCCCAGTGGCTATAAGTGGATTTGCCAACATTGCATGTGTGGAGAAGCAAACATACCTCCCTGAGTTCAGAAATTTAGTAATTATGCTTTGTTGCACTTTATAGTATAGCTCATCAGTGGATAAATAGAGGCTTTCATTCAACAAAGCTAAAACAATGTATTGCATTTTGCTGTAAATGAACAATAAAACAATTAAAGTGTTCATTTGTTAAAACTATATAGATGAGAAATCTATATATCTGTTATATTCTATTTTTGAGTTTGGCTCAATGTTCCCATCAAATTATATAACATTTCATATTCTAACTTTTTAAATATTCATTTCTGGCAAAGAAAAAAAGGAAAGCATGGTAAATATGCCTTTTTAGAACGTTGCACTGAGCAAAATATTCCAAAATAAGCTATAAATGAATTAGCTTAAGGGTAGAAAATTCAATTTAAATAATAAATTAGAAACATATCAGAAATTAGATTCTTATGTTTTAGGGGTAGCTCTAAAAACTTATTTTTGCCCAAGTTGTTAGTGCTGCCAATGTTATTCAATCATATTTAAGTTAAACTGAAAATTAGTTACTGAATACATATTTGATTTACATGCATTCCATATTTATCAATTATCTGATAAAATTAATAGCCAACATGTTTTATCGATAGCCATGCTAATAGATGAATCAGTGTAACCACATTAACAGCTTAACCTCTATTTAAAACTACTACAATCAATCCTTGACAGAGAAATATTTCTGAAATAAATATTATAATAATAAGATGTTAGGACTAGGAAATTGGTCCTTTAGATACATAGTACCAGTAATTTTTTTGCAGCCTAATAAAAGCTTATAGGAAAAAGTTTAAATAAGCTATCTGGAGATAGCCTGAGTTCTCTATTTTACTAAAATTCTTTGAAATGTTCTGAAGAGTGTTTATAATGTAAAGCTAATTATACAGTAGAAACTGTGATTTCTCTTTTGCAAGTGAGGATAACTAAATGTCATAAATGTAAAGCCTAGGCTGCCTAAGTGACTGGAGGCTGACAGTCCAAATCATACCAAAGCTGGTTGTTTTATACCATGTGTATTCTTAAAAATTTATCATCCCTTGATAATTTTAGCACAAATTTCCTTCAACAGGATTAGAGTATGATTTATTGTTCTTATGTTTTGTTGGCTTTCATAAAGCTGTTGTCCAGCGTTTACTATTTTGCTTGTTTTTTTTTTTTTTTAAAGTATTTATTTATTCATGAGGGACAGAGAGAGAGGCAGAGACACAGGCAGAGGGAGAAGCAGGTTCCATGCAGGAAGCCTGATGTGGGACTGGTTCCCAGGACTCCAAGATCACGCACTGGGCCAAAGGGAGGCGCTCAACCACTGCCCAGGCATCCCTATTTTGCTTATTTTTGAAAAAGAGAGATCATGAATGAAGGTGTTAGCAGAAAAATGACTCTTCATTTCTGAAAGTGTACCCGGTCAGACATACTTTAAGTAACGGCTGTTAGGTAATTTTAAGAGGAGGATAATTCTTTTACTGTTCAACTTTATCATCAAAGAAAAAAGTTATCCTGTGGTTAGCATATACTACCCTTTATAACAAAATTGCATAGGCAAGCAATTAGGCAAGTAATAGATTCTTACATTGTGACTATGAAGTCTAAAGTTCAAAATCAATTGTAGAAAGTACAAAGAAACAAAGAGAAATAACTAGAAGTGCATACTAGACAATCCCAATAGGACATCACTCTAAAAGCGCTAGGAATTAGTTTAAGATGGTCTATTCTATATGGGACAGTAAAGGAAAGCCCAGCTGAAAAACTGTCGGGGTAGGCTCTGACTGTGTGTAAATACTAGGGGCCTCTTAAGGCCCATATTGGCTGTTAGTAAAGCTTTTAGTTTTTAAGTACATATGCAGGAAGAAAGAAGGTCAGGTGACTTTGTTGAGCTGGATTATTTGGTGAAAGGGCAGAAGCAGAGGCTAAGCACCCAGCACACACCATATGCAAATAAACTTTAAACAGCTGCAAAATAATTGTCTTTTATCAATCCTCCAGTGTTCTAATGAGTCATTAAAATGGATGAAGCTTTACTTCTCTACCCAAAAAAAAAAGTTGGGGAGAATCAGGGTGATTTGTGATTCATGCATCATCCTCTAGCTTTCTGGAACTTTTAATATATTTTTTACATCCATCCCTACGTTATCTCTCTTGAAAATGACTGTTTTCACTCATGGATTTGACTACAGCATTTGAAGCTCAAACTTTAAAAAAAAATCTGGCTTGTGAGATATATATTTATAATCCAGGGCTACCAAATGACTTGCCTATTTCTGAATTTGAACCAAATACATTCCATGACTTACACTGAATACGTTTTCATTTTTCCATTTTTCTTCTGAGTTTTACAACTGCTATAATTTCAACAGATGTGTATTTGAGGTTATCTACATGCTTCAGAAAAGCCAAAGATCCTCTGCATTACATTAAAACTATTTGAGACTGCTTGTGAGTCACTACATATGTTTGTGGGCAGCCGTTTTATGTGGCCAAATTTGAAGCACTGACTTCAAGCTGGTGTATTCTACCATATGGAGAAATGGTTTCCAGCCAAAACATTTAATTAACAGTGAATCGAGATGACCCTGTCTTTGCTTTGCCACATGTAAGTGCTGAACACAGTGACAAAGTGAAGACAAGTGTACTTGCATAGTAGACCAGGTCCCTGCCCCTTCCCATCTGGTCATGATAACACCAAATCCTATTTTTACCATCCTCTCTCGCTCCATCTTATTGCACTCCATATGGAGACACGCAATAGATACATGGAAAAATATACACATTTGGGAGCAAATAACACAATTTGATTGGCAATACACATCTCTTATAGGATTAACCTGAGACAACTTACCCGAGAGCAGAAAAATAGGGAAATATGAAAACCATAAGCTTGATGTCGTAAGTGCAGGTGTTTCTTGATTGTCTTTATTAATGCTTTTTAAAAGGCTGCATCTATTAGCACTGAAAATTCCACTGAGTTATAAAGCAATATAAGAGGAATGAAAGGGGGAATATATCCAAAACCTGATATACAACTGCCCATTTCTTGACATTTTTCTAGTTTTTGAGGCACAGAAACATGATAAATAAAAAACGCAGAGGTTATGAGGCATCAAAAAGAACAAAACATCCATTATGATAAGAAGATCATGTCATGGAAGAAATCCCTAAAATAATATCAAAAAAGAAGAGACTATCGTCACAGTTTACACTGAATAACATTTTCACGAGGAGATCAGCCATAACAGCGAATACCAAAAGCAGAACATGCCTCAGTAATGAATCCCATGATATTTCCATGAACAAAAAGAACCTGAAAGAACAAATGTTGTCAATGCTGATAAAGAAAAAAGTATAGTTCAAAAGAGGAATGTCTCTTTAAATTAGCAGCATTGCCTCTTTTAGAATGCAAGGTTAACAGAATTACCAATCAGACCTACATTGTCTGATATACTTCACATTTCATTAACCAATTTCCTCCCTTAGTCCAAGTTTTGAAAAAAAATTCTGGACATTATTATGATCAAAGAGAATTTTTTGGACTTAAAAAATTCTCCCAGCTCTTTACATCTGATTGTCAAATCTATGTTTTTCATGATTAAGGAGACTGCATATTGAAACAAAGCATCAGAAGTTCCTACACCAATTCCATCTGTGTATTATTTTTAAAAACAGTAGACATATGATTTCCTGGATGTCATCATAACCTAATTAAAAGGTATCTAAAGCAGTCAATTGTTTTTGAATTACAGAATGCTGAATAATATTTGCCTGTCTTACGTTTCTAATTTTCACTAAAATGAGCTGGGCATTAGTCCTGGGTAGGCATATTCTGAGTAGATGAAGGCAATTTCTTTCCTAAGTTTTTTTGGGCACTTTCAAGCAAACAATCTTTAAGGATGGATTTCATTTAACAAAAAATTATTGTGGTTAAATAAATATTAATTACATGAAGATACAATCACAGATTTTGTAAAAGGCACAATTTATAAAAGCAGTGATCAAAAATGACTGTTTGCTTCAATCACCCCATTCAGTTTGTGGGACTGGTGTTTCTCTCAGTGGGAGCTGCCATTATAATGACACTTCACAGTAGGAACCCAGTTGGATGATGCGAAGTAGGATGGAAAAGAATGTCTTTATGTTCAGAAAGCATTCCAAATCAGAAAGATTCCAAGCTGTGGTAAAAGAGTCCCATGATTTATCTTCAGAGGCAAGCACTCCGTTAGCTGAACAAGTTCTAACCAGATGTTAATTGAGCATAAAATTACAAAACTTGGCTAGCATCATGGCAGATTGTAAATCCACTGGGTAGAAGCTATGCTGACCTCTGTGTCCTACATTGCACCTAGCATGATTTGAGTGGTCTATAAATACTGAGTAAATGCAACTGGGAAATATTTGGAGTTCAAAAATTACTTCTAAAAAGAAAATTCCATGTCTAGTCTTATATTTTCTCACCAGTATTTTATTAGTAGTAATTGTTATAATATTCTTCCATGAAAAAAAAAGTGGGCTATGAAGTAGCAATTATTATATGAACCATACTCGTTGCTCAGAAATCTCTCTGAAGGAAATCTGAGAGTGTCCCAAAACCATTGAACCGAATTCTATCAATAAAGTTATATATACACAATTAGAATTGGGTCAATGTTAGTATCAAGTAACCCATGTATTTATTGACTCAATCCTGGAACAGTACTAGATGCTTTTATTTTTTTTAATATTTTATTTATTTATTCATGAGAGACAGAGAGAGAGAGAGAGAGAGAGAGGCAGAGACACAGGCAGACAGAGAAGCAGGCTCCATGTGGGGAGCCTGATGCGGGACTCAGTCCCAGGACTCCAGGGTCATGCCCCAGGCCAAAGGCAGGCGCTACACTGCTAAGCCACCCAGAGATCCTACTAGATGCTTTTAAAAAATATAGGTCTAGATCATTTTCCTAGCTTTATGTATGCATAGGCCCAGGACAGCAACAAAGAACCTACTAATATCCTTATTGAACCTTATTCATCCTGTTTGCTTCTTACCTTTTATTACATACATTGGCAGAGTATTCAATAGTCTCTGCCTCCAGCTGTCATCATCCCTTCTCTTCCAATTATTCCTATTCTGTAATTTCAACCACCATCATTCTACCAAAATGGCCTCCTCAAGGACATGGGTGATCTTTGAATCAACAAGTTCAAACATCTAGTCTTGGTCCCCATCTCTCTTGGCCTTCCTACATCTTTTAGAATTCTTGTTGATTCCTTTGATCGGCTTCAAATTCATTAGACTACGATAAAATTTGTCCTCTATGCTGAAGACCATCTTCTTTTCTGAACTACCTATTCTGACAATAAGTTTATCATCATCCTAATCATCTGTAATTGAAGACTTTGTCTTTTTTTCTGTTCTAGTTGCTGAGACCCACCAGTTGCTTTTTCACAATTATGGCCCTTTCCTAAAACATAGTTTGGGCACATCTCTTTCAGATTATTACACTAAAAACACAACTTAGTGGTACACTCTTACTTAAAAGTATTCAATGTGCTCCTCTCTACCTCTCATCCCTGTTACCTACTCAATAGAGACCAGTCCTCTGACTTCTTCAGTCAAAGTCCTCATTACTCCCCTTCATTCAAGACAGCCTGGTGTAAAGAAGAAATTTATACATTTCAGATGTGGGACCCTCTGCATTTAGGGCTGAACCCAAGGCTTCCTCAAGCTAGAATTCTTTAATCCCCTATAGAATATATTAACAAATCATCATAAAAGAACAACAAGTGTTATTTTTTTCATGGCATTGCCTAAATTTCCAAGGCAGAAATCCATCTCTTCCCAATAAAACCCTTTAATACTTGGAAGGTACCATTTGCATATCATGAATTTTCTCTTTTTTCTTTTTTCTTTCTTTTTTCTTTCTTTTTTTTTTCTTTCTTTCTTTCTTTCTTTCTTTCTTTCTTTCTTTCTTTCTTTCTGCCTATATATAATACATTGGTGTATCATTTATTGGGTTGTCATTGTATAGGCTTAACTATTTTTCTTTCTATCCACCATCCCAGCACTTTACCTATATTTACCTTTCTTTCACTAAAATATTGATTTCAGAATATTATGCATTCCTTAAAATAAGAAAGAATTTCAATTCACCCTCATCTCATTTTTATACACTTAAAAGCACATTTGTATATAATAAATTCTAATATGATGCAGAAATAATAGAAAGATAATCAAATTGTGTCAGGATCAAGAGAAAAATATTCATAAACAATATCAAAGGGGGAAGAATTAAAAAAAAACATAGAAACACAAATGCTCACCAGGGAAATCTGGATATTGAGGTCAGAAAACACAGAATAATTCATCTTTAAAAGTTAAGGATCAAATAATAATAATAAAATTAAAGTTAAGTATCAGTAAGAAGTCTAGTGTTCAATAAGCCTATGGGTGAGCAGGGAAGAATAGCCAAATATAGAAATTATGAGAAGGATCCAACAGATAAATAGAAAATGGGGCAGGGACATGAAGCAATATGAGAAGTTTTCAATGTTACCAAGGAGCCAGTTCTCTGGACTACTACCATTGAAGACCCAACTTTTCCTTTGTGATTCTTTTTTCTGCTTTATGCTCTTGTATCTTGATAGTATCATTATCCAGGAACTTTCAAAAAGCAAGTTTTCTTTCTGGCACTTGTTTTCTTATTTCTTCTATTAGCAGTATCTGGACTGATGACAAACACATGCAGGGTTTAACACCAATGCTAACTCATCAAGTAATAGCTACACATAAGGGACTGAGGACACTATGACTACAGCCCAGAGCTGTGTGCAAAAAGACTCAGAGAACACAAGTTAGAGGACAGTTTAAATGAGTTTAGCCACTGATTAATTTTTTTAAATGACTGAGCATATACCAGACACTGAGTAGAACTCTATAGACAAAATGAGTTAGGCATGGATCCTGCTCTCTAAAAGCATGCAAAGTACCTGAGGAGACTGACAATAAAAAAAGTACATACAAAAATGTGTGCCTAAATGCATATAAATGCAATGCTGATAAGTACAACAAATGGGGTGCTGAGATATCAGATAAATGGGGTATACTAACTGGTTGTTGAGAGAAGCCTCTGAGGTGGTGATGTATGAGCTGAGATAAAATATGAAAAACTATCTGATATAGAGGGAAGTTTATTCTAGTTAGAGAAAACACCATGACCAAAAGTGGGAAAACTAGTTTTCTCAAGGAATTCATATAAAGCAAGCTCATCTGCAGGATGGTGAGGCAGAAAAAGAGCAGTTAGAGGTTAAGACTGAACAGATAGGGAACATCTAGGTGTCTACAACAAATGAGATCAACAATCACACAATTAGAATGAGCATAAAAGCCAAAATACAATTTATAATTATACACTGAAAAGATGTGAAGCTGACCATCAGGAAAATTAACTTGAATTGTAAGAATTCACAGTCTTTAATTGAATCCATTACCTGACATAACCTCTGACTTTAAATCTGACCATATTGTATATTCTGACAGTATATTATCATGTTAGTGAATGGAACTATTTTATTTTTAGTTTGAATAATGGCTTTCATTCTCCAAAACAAAACTTATACTCCCCTGATTCACCTCCAAAGCTTTCACATTGGTCTAATTTTGAAGCCCTCTCAGTCATTTTTTTTTTACTAAATTTCTCTCTCTGGGAATGACAATCAGTTGGCATCTTTGCCTCTGAAATACATTCCAAATTCAAGGTCACAGAGATGTCATTTTTAACAACACTCTCTACCTCAGATGGAAATGCTGAGTGTCTGTTGGGTTAATTGCTTTCAAAAGAAAGAC
Organism: Canis lupus familiaris; assembly: GCF_011100685.1. NCBI lineage: Eukaryota > Metazoa > Chordata > Mammalia > Carnivora > Canidae > Canis > Canis lupus. Next base: position 79,150,279 of record NC_049222.1, on the reverse strand, counting down.
AGACAAATGAGATGTTCCAATAATGTTGAATGGCTGTGGATTCCTTTTTTGTGGAATATGTTCAGATTCTCCTCTTGGGGTTGCTTTTCTCAGAGAACGAGAAATGTATTCCCTCTCTGAGACCATAGGAATGCCAGACAGCCCAGAGTCCAAATGCACACACTGGAATTCCATTGACCAACAAACTCCTCATTTCTCCTGGGACAGAAGCCTCCAGGGTCTAATATTAGCACAGTGGCTTTCTTTTCTTCTTTTGTGTGCCTGGGATCTGCCTGCAAGGAAGTCTTGAGCACTCCAGATCTTCGATATTCTTGGATGGCTTGGTGAGCAATTGGGCAAGTGTGGTCCTCTGGCCAACAGGTCTCCTTTTTCTGAGATTGTTTTTCACTCTGAATTGCAAGCTAGAATACACATAAGTAATCAGGAAAAACTATACTAAAAATTCCAGAAAGCTATTCATGCTGCCTACTTCAGAACACAGAAGTTCAAAAATTTCAATGATGATCATAAATTAAATGGGGGCCTAAATCAAATGATTACACAGTAGCCAACAGCTAAGGTTCTCATTTTTAAGCTTTACTCAATATAAAAAATTCTTCCAAGAAAGAAATCATTTACAGTGCATTAAGTTTTGGAGACATGGCATCTGTTCTGGGTTACAGTTTGGTGTTCTCAGTTTCTAATAGTAAGATAGAATAGGGTTTTATTCACCTTACACACACACATACATACCACACTAGAGTCCAACTTCTATCCTAAGTTTGTATACAAACATGTCATCTAGATATATTCATCAAACAACGGTGGAAGCACAGGATATATAATTAAATAAGGTTTTCCTTTTTTTTATTTGTTTGGCTGAAAACTATTTGGTTTTTACATTAAGTGTTTTGGAAAGAAACTGTGGTGGGGAAAGTGCCAGTCCCTATGTTCATCCTAGGGAACTCCTCTCTGCATCCTAAGGAGAGAGACCCTTGTTTTCATCTGACGTTCTCTGAAGCTCAAGGACCAAGCTGCGTTGCTTTGGTACACAAGAGATAATGTAGGACACAGGACTGGAAAGAGGATGTCATTGCTCTTTGGCATGCGCATGGGGCAATGAGGCTCTGATGCTGCACTGCTCTGTAGATGACCCCATTTCCCTGCAGCCTGATTCAAATGTCTTCTGTGTACATGGATGGCTCCCTGCAGAAGATGCAAATGGTTTCCTGCATCTCCTTCCTGGTGGTCATTATCTTTGTCCTGAAGCATGCTTCCTTGCCTTCAGGTGGGTAACTCTGAGGCACATTTTACCCAGTTCCAGAAGGTCCTCAGATGTAGTACACACCCCTGTTGCCCACTCATCACAGTATCTGGCTGTAATACATACTCATGCACATCATTACATCATACAGCAGCAGCCCTTCAATGCACCTGTTAGTGACTTGCCTCCTTTGCCTGTTTCAGTTCAGCCCTTTCTTGTTATGCTTTCTGAGATCAGCTCCCAAATAAACTCCCTGTATCCATATTCTTGTCTTGGATCTTCAGGAGGAATCCAAAGTAAAACAGTTATCTCAATGCTATGCTCATTGAAAGCATCAGAAGGCAGTGCTGACAACAGATATCCTTTCTTGTAGACAGGGCATGGTGGCAGGGACAATGGCGGGCAGTGGGCATCAATGGGAGCTGTGTAGGAGTGGAACAAAACTAAAGGAACAATTCAAATATATTATATATATATATATATTTGACTGTATTTAGTTAATTCCAAGAATACTTGAGAGGGAAACTAAAGGAAGGAAGGCCTACTTATGCTATGAAATCACAGCACTTCTTAGTAAAAATGATTTATTATCAAAAGGACCATGAAAACTGAGGTTTTTGTTTAGTGCTGTGTATTCTAGCACCTAAAACAGTGTCTGAAACATAGAAAGCTTCCAATAAATATATATTGAAATAGTGAGTAAACCTGGCCCCCTTAGAAGCTGAAAGTAGATGAAGAATGAAATAGCATATGCAAAAATGTGTACACAAATATACACAAACTATACATTATCCGCAGATAAATGCACAAACACATGGACATTATAGCCTGCAGCAACTCAACTTTCATTCTTAAGTGGTACTTAAATGTAATATATTCCATGCCTGTGGCCCCTTCACTGATTGAATCTAGACGTTAGACTGTTTATCTACTATAATAGAGTTCCTAATAGATGTCAGGTACATCTTATGTAGATGTGCATGTCTCTTAATTTGCAACTCTTTAAAGGTTTTTAGGTTTTATGTATTATAATAGTAATGTGTCAAAGGCCCATCCTGCAAACCTTTTAATAATCTCCTGTATTTTTTTCTAGTATATTCTACTTTTAGTTTTTACCTTTGCATTATTTTTTTTAAGATTTTATTTATTTATTCATCAGAGACACACAGGGAGAGAGAGAGAGAGAGAGAGAGAGAGAGAGAGAGGCAGAGACACAGGCAGAGGGAGAAGCAGAATCCATGCAGGGAGCCCGACGTGGGACTAGATCCCTGGTCTCCAGGATCAGGCCCTGGGCTGAAGGCAGCGGTAAACCGCTGAGCCACCCGGGCTGCCCTACCTTTGCACTATTTGCCTAGCTGGAATATTTCATGTTGCAAAGAGTGAGGTACTGATTGACCTTTCCATTCCATTCTTCTGAGGAGTGTCAGTCCAATTCCAGCAATGATTTATGAAGAATTCCTCTTTTACTACTGATTTCAAGGATCACTTTTTTATTGACTTTAATAGACCCATTTGTATTTGAGTCTATTCCTAGGCTCTCTATTCCACTGAGTTTTACAATTCACTTTAAATACTTTATATTGCTTTTTTAGATTCCATAACTTAGGGAAAGTATTGTCATCTTGCTTCAGTTTTTCCAAGTTAATTCTCGAGGTAGGTCTTATGAAGCTGATGACAAAATGTTCTTGACTATAGCTGACTGAGACAGAAGGCAGAGAAATGGTTTTTGGCAAGTCTGAGTATAACAGCAAGTTCACAAATCTTACTGACACTTATCTCCTCGGAAATAATGTCACCCAACCTGAGACTCTTATGTCCTGAAAACTTTGCCTCACCACCAAACCATCTGTAGTCATGAGGTGAGGCCTTTTCAGCCTCTGCCTAAAATCTTTATTGTGGATTAGCTGTGAAGTATGAAATTAGTTTTTTTTTTTTTTCAGGAAATCAACTAAGTCTTATTATTTCTGGGAAATTTCTAAAATAAAACAAACATGTATTTCCCCACTTTTAAAATAATACACTAAAGTCGATTTATAATAATCATTTTGATAATTGCATTTGTATAGTAATTGTGTTATGAATTGTACATATGAATATTTGTATTCAAATATTTTTGTTTAAATGTATATGAATTCTGATGTTTGGTGATACTTAACTTTAATTAGAAATGTTTTCATCCATCTATGGCATGTAAATTCTAAGTTTACCTATGTTACTGGTGCTTCAACATTATGGCTATAAACAACACACACAGTTAATGTTAATATAAATGTGCACACATAATGTAATTCAGCTTATCTTTTTCTCTATCTCTTCTTATTGAGCAAGAATTGCAGCCTTAAAAAACTTTGAACCTATTTCTGTTGGCATCAGGACTCCAAAATTTGCTATCAAGTTTCTTCTTGCCCACTTTTCTTCCTCTCCTCCCATCCTCCTTTCCCTGACCCTCCTCCTGCAATGTCTTCCTACACTCTTTCCTCAAATTCCCAGTTAGGAAAAAAAATGTGAATAATTCTTTATGTTTGAAAAATTTGAGGCATAAAATTTTAAATAAGTAAATGAGACTATAGATGTTTCTGAGATTTAACATTTCTAATGAATTATCACGAAGCTCACTCATCTTTTCTCTTTGCTTGGTATACCTTTAGCAGCTGCCTACTACTATCTGGGGCAAAGAAAGGAATCTAATTCAGCTACTCCAGACAACCGCTTTGTGTACCATTGGGTCAAAGGCATACAGGTGAACAAACAAAGAAATGTATATAACTCTGTCTTATCATGAGAAGCCTGGATCACAAAAATAACCCATGGCTTCAATTTAGAAAATCATGAGAGCATTAGGACCTGCAGACCTTATAACCTCTACTATTCTTACTGCCATCAGTTACGTTTTGTTAGTCAGACGCTATCTTCCAAAGAGAGTCATATTTCCTCTCAGTGAGAAAGATCATTTCATTGTCACGCTTGTTCAGTCCTCCCTGGAGCAGGAAGTGGTATTATAAATATGTGTGCCCAAGCTTTAATATAGTATTTTTTTTCTTTTTATGATTTCAACCTTGACCTCTGATTTGAGAGTCTGCTGTTTTAACCATTAGTGTTTCTCTAGATCTTAAAGCAAGAGCTACATGTCCAATACTTACATAAAATGACCTTGGTAAAATACATATGCCACCATATTAGCAATTATTTTTATTTGACATGATATAACCACATATCAGCATCAAATCAGAACCCATAAACCAATAAATTGTTTTGCTACTTGGCTGTTAGAAGAATGCTAAAAATGGTAAGGCGCATCTCTAGCGAAACCAACCCAAAGCTGAGGTTGCATTTAAAGTGAGTTCTTTCAGTGAGGAGAAAAGGAAAAAAAAAATAGACAACAGATATTAATGCCCTTCTTGGAAGATAAGTTCATCCTATCTAATATGCATTAGAAATAATCTACTCATTTGATGAAAGGTTTGTGAAGCATGAATAAAGGGCCAGGCTGCTTGTCTACAGCAGCAATTAACAGAATCACACAAAGCCCATTTCAGTGGCCTATTTTCTCAGGCCAGCCATCAGTGTAATTATCCACATTAGAGGAATTTTCTGAGCTTGAGGAGAGGTTCACAAGTCAAAGGGAGCTGAAGTTCACTCTGGGGAATTTAACTGTTTGGTTTTAATAATTCCTCATCAAATAATCTCTAAGGTATCAAAAGAAATCATTCCCTCTGGTCTCTATAAGGAATCATGACTTCTGTGCTGCACTGGCATCAACACAAAGTGATATTATGAAGTCATTTCTGCATTTTGAGGAGCCTCTCTGAGGGGAATATGCAAATGGTATTCTTGATAAAGAAGGAATAATTTTGTCCAAGTTATGAGCATGGGCATGTGCCAAAAGGTGAATTCTGCCCACACTTTCATAAAAAAGATATATACCAAAAAGGTAAATACAGCAATGCTTAGGTTTGCAAATGTTACAAAAGCAACTCTCTTTCTTTCTTAGCTTTATGGTCATTTCTGTCACTAAGAAACTCATTGCTACTTAAAAATAATTTAGTTGAGGGTGGGAAAGTCATTGTTTCATTCACAAAAGTAATGAATTAATGAATATACATACATATATGTAAGCACTGACACGTGGTATTTATATGAAGATACAGTAGCCATGACACATATTTATACCTGTCTATTTGCCCATCTGATTTCAGTCCTTTTAAAAGAGATAGGGAATATGAGAATATAGTAGCTAAGATTTATATAATTTCATATGTGTGTGTGTGCAAGTATATGTATATGTGCAATTTTCCTGTTGATATCACATCCCTCCTTTAACATCATTATAGTGGCTCAGCATCAGTGAACACCGAAACTGCCCTTATTAAACTAATAAAAGAGACCAATCTTTTCTTAGATTAGATGGTTAGACTTAGATAGGCTTTTTCCCAGGTATTTTAGATCAGCAATAGAAAAGCCTAAGAGGGAGAAAGATTTTTCATTGTTCCTATTATATGTATAATGGAATGAAATATACTTGTGGCCAATTTCAACAAAGCTCAATTGGTATTTAGGAGACACTAGCATGAAACTTGTCTGCTAACAATGCACAAAGCGAGGTCTCAGACCAACAGTTTAAAGTCCTCCAAGTCCTGTGAAAATTTGATTCCTGGAGTAACCACACTTATATTTATTATGAAGAAAGGACACCCATGCTCTCCACTAAACCTCTATGCCAGCTATATTTCAAGCATCACTGAGTTCTCACAGTATGAGAATTAATCAGAAGATTGAGAAAGAGTTGCTCAAATCTTTCTTTCCCCTCTGCATGTTAGCCCAAAGGTGCCCTTTTTAGGTGAAATGGAGGATGAATTAGTGGTGATGAGGGAAGGGAATCTAACAATGGATATTCACATGTCTCTGAAATTACTCTGGTTAACATATCTAAAAGATATGGAGCACAATGTAGGGTCCTGTACCCTGTGAGTTGTTTATTTTGAGATGCAAGCTGATGTCTTTGATTACTGATGGTGATTTATGGTGAAAGATAGTAAAATTTAGTCACAGACAAGGGAGTAGCCATTGTGTAGTTCTAGAGGGTTGATATTTTTCCAAAATGCCATTCCTCAATGATGTGTGCATCCAACAATACACCAACACCACTGCCACATTTACAAAAAAATAAATAAATAAATTCATGCAAAAACATGAGATTCACTTCCACATGCCAACTGAGTGAGTACAACTACAACTGGCAGTTAGGGATCCCTGGGTGGTGCAGCGGTTTAGCGCCTGCCTTTGGCCCAGGGCGCGATCCTGGAGACCCGGGATCGAATCCCACTCAGGCTCCCGGTGCATGGAGCCTGCTTCTCCCTCTGCCTGTGTCTCTGCTTCTCTCTCTCTCTCTCTCTCTCTCTCTCTGTGTGTGACTATCATAAATAAATAAAAATTAAAAAAAAAAAACTGGCAGATAGAAGTATTCCTGATTTCCAAAGCTTTCCATATAACTGAATCCCCAAATTTTGTTACTGTTCCCACAGTCAGACTTACCTAATGGTACGTAGAACAATGCAATCTTTTTTTTTTTTTTCACCAACATTCACTGCTTAGATGACTACTAATATCTCTTCAGTAAACACCCACCCACACAAGCACCTGAACTGTAACTGGAATACACTTTAACAATTTTAGCTCTCCATGCCCAAGGCACAACAGGATTGGTTCAATAATTATTATCAGTATGGACAAGAGAGGTACAACAAGCATGTCACCTTGATGGAGTCCAACCAGGCACCGCAATATTAATGAGCATGTTTCAGCCTTATACTATTTCTCAGACCTATTAGAAAAAGGTTGTTTTGGAAAAATGTACTGTGAATGATCATGTATTTTCAAAAGCTATGACCATTTTTCTTCAATTTATTTAAAAGAAAATTTGAGCAGGGCCATGTGATTTAGGAAAATCAAAAATATCAAGCAATAATTACTTAATGTGAGGCCCTTGCAGAGATATACCATATGTATTTTAAGGAGCAATAATACAGCTATGGTGAAACAGACTAACAAAGAATGATCAGTTCAAAGAGTAATAGAAGTAGAAAAGCAATATAAAACAGATAAAAAAAATAAAACAGTTATTTCCTATCACAATATGAAAAGAGTGACCAACAGCAATTTCAGACATGTATAATTGGTATACAACATGAAATATTGTTGGAAAATATTATTTATAACTGCAGTTATGTTAAGATGCTAAATTTGTGTATATCAGCACAGGAACTAACTCTTAAGTGCCTTGAAAGTCAGAATAAAAACAAGTTGAAGCAAAAAATTATGAGGTGAGTCAGCGTGCAGTGTTGGTCAACAATTCTCTCATTAAGAAAGCTTAACTGTCATTTTCCTATAGACTTATTTGCCACTGCTTGGAAATTAATGGAAAGCAGGTGCTGGCAATCAAGAGCAGGAACGGGGGAAAGACAGAAATTCCTTCAGAGGATAAGAGAAGCTGCTGAAAATGGATGTGCTTATGGTTGATGGTTGAGAGAACACTTATGTGAGCTTTCAAGTTCAAATGCTAGCCATTCTCAGTTTAACAAGGCAGTTTTCTCTAGGGAAGCTGAGGATCCTTGAAGCTCATAGAGACTTCAGACCCCACACTCTGTTCCTGAGTTTCCACACCGTATTGGCATCTTACCAATGGAAACACTGGAGTATTTGCAAAAATGAATCATGATGAACAGCAGTGACCCCCAAACCCCCATCTCATCATATTTAACTATCTTCATTTAAAAATGTCACAGCCAGGGGCACCTGGGTGGCTTAGTCAGTTAAGCATTGGACTCTTGATTTTGGCTCAGGTTATAATCTCAGGTTCATGAGATTGAGTCCCATGTGGAGCTCTGTGCTGGGCATGGAGTCTGCTTGAGGTTCTCTCTCTTTCCCCCTCCTTCTGCCCATCCCCACCCTCTTCCACAGAAAGAAAAAAAAGAAAAAGAAAGAAAGAAAAGAGAGAGAGAAAGAAAGAAAGAAAGAAAGAAAGAAAGAAAGAAAGAAAGAAAGAAAGAAAGAAAGAAAGAAAATATAGGAAGGAAGGAAGGAAGGAAGGAAGGAAGGAAGGAAGGAAGGAAGGAAGGAAGGAAGGAAGGAATCACAGCCAAAGGTGATTGATGTATTCATTAATCTTAACTAGGAAAAGTAATATGGAAGAATTACCTTATATTTTTGCAACCGATGGTGTTGTTAACTTGAAGGTACACAGGCTCTGAGTAATCATTCATAAAATAAAACTTAAGTGTTCACCAGCATTGACAGATCTAGTGTCCACCAGTAAATATGTTTAGACAAATCTTATATTTCTCACCAGGAAATTATCACTTTCACATGCTGCTACCCTGATCAATGCCTAAGAAGTTTTTAACTGGACATAGAAATCTGAATAATCTATTTGCTAATTGTTCCTCTTTTATGTGTCTAAACACTGTTTGGTCTAGATCCAAAACAGTAATATACAAAACTTTTGACTTTACCTAGAAGTCAGCCAAATCTTTTTTTTAATAATAATCTGACTTACTAGACATCTTTTATTATAAAAATGAAGCAATAAAAATGTTTGACCTTTAACCACTACAAGTCTTGAATTATACACTGCAATGTGAAAAGTAGATAGCTGCATTGTAGAAAGGCAATTACTTTCCCTTACTTGTATGTACAATTTTTTTAATGAAAACAATATTTGTGTGATAAAAGGAGAGGGGGAGGGAAACACAAATCATATTATTGATTTTATTTATTTTTAAAAGGACTTTATTTATTTGAGAGAGAGAGCATTAGCATGGGGAGAGGGAGAAGCAGACTCCCTACTAAGCAGGGGAGCCCACTGCAGGGCTTGATCCCAGGATCCTGGTAGTGTCCAAAGGTAGACACTTAACCAACTGAGCCATCCAGGTGCCCTGTATTATTGATTTTAAAACAAAGAACATGGCTTAGAGTTTTAGCAACACATTTATAGACACTAATAAAATTTCTAACAAAATTTATAAGTATATTCTTGTCTAAATAATTTTTAGGAGATTCAAAATGCTAAGCATGGCCAAACCAATCCCCAATAATCTCTGAGATTCCCATTAATATATAAAAAAGGAAAAACAAAGATTGTTTACCTCAAAGAACTAAAAAGGATGGCAAATCCTGACATTTGCACATTGATTCTTCTCTGCCTTGCCCATAATAGATGCTTCCCAAAGAGCCTCTGAATTGCCCTAAACACAGATCTTTAGGCATCATTAGCAATTATTAGGAGTTTTTGTGTGAGATTAAATATATTTGCATCACTTGATTTAAATTTGATTTAAATCCCTTCACCGTGCCACAGGGAATAACAGATTAAAATAGTAACCTTTAAATATACTGTTTTGGAAACCAGAGTCAAAATATTCCAGTGTCTGGCAAGAGCTGCCACTAATCTAGGCAAACTATGAGGTCCCTTTCAACTTTAAATCTGTTATTTATGCACTGTTTGCTTGCTTTAAATGTCATGGGATTTGTGAGAATAAGTAGCAAGGACTATCACACCTGGATTACCTGTTAGGATGACTGTTTACATTCTAAACACACAGTTTATTTCATTGCATAAAACAATTCTACCAAAATCTTTGAAAAAAAAAAAAAATCCCATGAGTAAATTGCTACAAAGTTTCTGGAAGTCAAGTTGATAATATTTATCACGAGCCTGAACACATTCCTATCCTTTGGTTAAACAGCCCTGATTTTAGGATGTTTTAAAAAGATTTATTTATTTATTTATTTTAGAGAAAAAGAGAGAGAAAGAAAGAAAGAGAGAATGTGTGTGCTCGCACATGCGCATGCAGGCACAAAGGGCAGAGGGACAGGGAGAAGCTCAAGTGGACTCCCTACTGATCACGGAGCCCCAAGTGCAGCTCAATTTCACAATCCTGTGATCAGGACCTGAGCTGAAATCAAGTGTCAGATACTTAACAGACTGAGCCACCCAGGCCCCCCTATGATTTTTTTATTGTAGGCACTGTGCTAGTTTTGCTGAATCTAGCTAAACGAAGGAAATATATCAGAGAGAACTCTGTTCCCATATAGTTTGTTTTGAAGTAGATACAAATAGTCACCCATAGTAACTACAAATATGATAAGCCCTATGAAAGAGATGGACTGCTTCTATGAAATGATAAAATAGGGATTTGGATGAGTTTAGATGCTTAAAGAAGTAATACTTAAATTACTGTCTGGAGGACAGATGGTCATAAACTAGATGAAATGCCTAGTGAAAGCATCAGCAAGTTCAAGTTCACAGGCCTGGAAAGGGGGAGTATAAGACCCTGATCTGAAGCAACTAGATCAGAGAGATTAAGGGAAATGTAGTATAAGAAAGGACAAGAAAAACAGTCAAGAATACTATGTAGGCATTGCTAAAGAGCTTCAATTTAATCCTAAAAGAAATGGGAAGTCACTGAAGATTTCTAAGCTGGGTGGTGTCATGATCATATTTGTGTTTCTTATAGATCACTTTTGAGTATACAATGGGGAACAAACTGGAAAAATGCGATAATGAATATAAAATACTACAGATGTGATGTGACAAGAATTCAAATCGGATGTGAGGCACAGAAGTAGGCTAATCTGAGAGATATTTAGGATATGGTATTAGTAATAGAGGCTCTAAATGGATAATGAAAAAGGATATGTGATCCTAACATTTTTAGACATTCTATTTGGATGCATAATAGTGTCATTCACTGAGATATAAAATGCTTATGAAGGTCTTGGGTATGTGTGTGTTGGGGGGACACACTAATAACTTCATTTTATACTGGTTAAGAATGATTTCCCTTTGAGTCATTGAAAAGTTGATGACAAGTAGATAGGTATTCAGAAAAGAACTCTGGCCTAGGGAGAGAAATGTGAGTCATCTGCATACAGGTAGTAATTAAAGATGTAGGTTTGAGCAAGGTTTCAGGGAAGAAACTATTTAGTGAGATGAGGAGAGCCTAGGACCAAGCCTTCGGGAATTCAGGCATTTAATGCCAGTTAGAAGAATATAGTTTTGCATGTGGGACGGAGAGATTATAGTGAGAGAGATAGGGGGAAAACCGGAAGTGCATTTTCTGGGTGACAAGTGAAGATAGGGGCTCAACAGAAAGAGACACTACCCAGCAAATAAGATGAAGATAAATAAAACTAGACAGTGTCTTTACCAAAATTACAGCCTTTTCAGTGGAATTCAGGAGAGTCGACTAGTCAGTAGTAGAGTTGGAATTATGGTTGATGTGAGAATTTTTAGTTTCTGCTTTGTATTTATTTTTGGTGGAAAGATTTAAGCATATCTCAGAAATTACTGGGAAGGGCATATTTGAGAGAGAAGGGCTGAAAATCCAAAAGAGAAAAGCAACTAAAAAGGAAAAGATAGGAGGTGGGAGAGGAACCTAAGCAGAGGGATGTTAAGTAGAGAGCTTTCACAGGTGAATTGGCAGCTCCTCTGCTAAACAGGATGGTATATCAGTAAGGGTTCTCCAGAGAAACAGAACAGGATACACATAGATATATAAGTGGAGATTTAAGGGAATTTGGTTCACATGATTATGAAGGTGAAGTATGCAACAATATGTCCTCTATAACTACATAAGCAGGAAAGCAGGTGGTATATTCAATCTTGAGTTTGAAGGCTCAAGAACCAGCAGCTCCAATGTCTGAACCCAGAAGTAAAATGGACATCCCAGCTCAAGAAGAGAGAGAATTTACCCTCCCTCTGACTCTTTGTTCTATTGGGCCCTCAACCTACTGGCTGATACCCACTCATATTGGTAAGGGTGATCTTCTTTACTCAGTCTCCTGATTCAAATGCTAATCTCTTCCAGAAACATCCTCACAGACACACCTAGAAATAATGTTTTATCAGATATATAGGTATTCTCTAATGTAGTCAGGTTAACATGTACAATTAACTATCAGAGACAGTAAAATGGGTGAAAATTCACGTTTGATACTGGCAAATGTAGAAGTTTCTGTCTTCTGGCATCTATCTAAAATTATATATGAATCAATAGGGACAAATGAAAGGATGTTTGATGGAGTATTATTTACAAAAAGTGAAAATTTTGAAATTACATAACAATCATAAAATGATTAAATAAAATACGGTCAATTATGTTGAAAAGCTATACAGCTATTGTTAGATATATTTTTCAAAAATATTAATGTCACTATAAATTATTGTCACTAAAATATAATGTAACTAATATTCACTGAAATAAGCAAGATATAAAACTTATTTTCCAATGTGTCCCTCTGTATGTGTATATGTATTTATAAAGACTATGGTGTTTTATATAAAATAATACTCATTATCTAAGGAAAGTGGGTTGGGTAATTTTTATTTTTTTCTTTATATTTTTCAATTCTTAAGCAACTAACATATTCTTTTTTTTTTTAAGACTTTATTTACTTATGAGAGACACAGAGAAAGAGACAGGCAGAGACACAGGCAGAGGGAGAAGCAGGCTCCATGTAGGAAGCCTGACGTGGGACTTGATCCTGGGTCTCCAGGATCACACCCTGGGCTGAAGGTGGTGCTAGGCCACCGAGCTACTGGGGCTGCCCTCTTACTTACAATCAAGAATATACATGTCTTAAAAAATAAAATCAGTATCTGAATCTCAAAAACTAACCAAATAAATCTAGTCTCATTTAAGTTTAGATAAATGTAAAAAAAAAAAAAAAAAGCAAATTAAAAGTCGGAAGGGACTCAACAAATATAACTAAATTTTTTCCTGAGGGATTGTCCAGTTGATGTTTAATGTCTTTTCAGATGAAACTCTCAAAGGCCTGATATACAACAGAAGCCATTTTTTATTTCTAAGTCAGCATGACTGTACAAAAACTTTGTTCAAAGCAAAAGGCTGATTTATGGCCTGTCATGCATGCATTGTACATCTGCTTTGTGAATGAGTAGCCTAAAGGAAACCCATTTTGTCCTTGAGATATCGATCAGTGCTCCTACTCCCTGCACTCCTTCATGGTAAAATTCATGATTTCTACCTACATGCTAATCTATAATCTTTTGAGCTTTTACAAGATGTAAAAAAGTATATAACCCTGTAAAAACTGTTTGTTCTCCAGAGCACTTTCTTCCCTGTGAAGAGCATGTTTCCCAGGCAGCTGTCCTAACTTGGGCTTAAATAAACTCTTAATTTTAGAGATTCTAAAAGGTTTGTTCATTTTGTGTGAACATTTCCAGCTCATCCCTGGCATGGTTCAGGGGCAGCTGTTGCTAAATGCAAATTAATGCACATTTACATTTAAAATGATCATTTCAATATATCTGTGGTAGGACAACTTCCTGACTTCATTCACATTATTCCCTTGGGCAAACAAGACTACTGCCTTTGTTATAGGACAATCAAACTCTCCAACACAACATCACTTTGCTTGAAAATATAATAATATAATAAATATCTTTCTATTTATGCTTGCTTTCTTAGTCCCAGTATATATATTTTTGATTCAAGCTTTGAGCTCTGCATTTTATTTCTACTTATCCTCTCAGAGAAAAACCAAGTTCATAGATCAAGAGTATTTGTAGGGGGGAAAAAAAGAGGGGAAGAGGAACAATTATTAGTGATACAAAAAGTCCTACATAAAATTGGTGATAAGCAGCTTGTGAAGCTAAAGGCATTTTATTATCTAATTAAGGCATCATCTGGGTACCAGAATAACAGCAATGCCCCACTCTACTATTAAGCCACTGAATTGAATTTATTTACAATGAGCATCTAGAGAAAAATAATAAATACAGTTTAAGAGAAAACTTCTGAAGTTGGGATACATAAGTTCTAAATTCAAAAATTCCTGATTCTGCAAATAATTAACAATGTGACCATAGGCACTTAGCAAGTAGAGACCCTTTTACTATCCTATGTAAAACAGAAACAATAATCTCTATTTCACTTATTTTGTATTGCAATCCAGAACAATTGTGAAGCTAAAACAGCAAGTGTGCAAATACATGGAAAAGGATGAATTATTAAGTGAATATACTGTATACTCTAGGAATCACACACACACATACACAATTACAATCACAATCACAACATTTCCAATGAACTACAGCATTTCAATACCAACCTACTGTATATTTTTATATGTTTTACTAACTTTTCTACATCAGGTTTCTAAAACTGTTCCACATGTCCTGCAAGATGTTCCATGAAAAAGAAAAGGGCTCTTGTCTCTAAGTTCATGAAATAGTAGTACACCCTATTCCTCTCTTATAGACTTATAAAGCACACTAGTATATATTAAAGCTATGAGAAGTCCTGTAGATAAAAATAAAAAGGGGGGGGGTTAATTTTGAATATACTAGAGTTTTCAAATTTCTTTGATTTTGCAAGAATACTTTTTTTTACTATCTAATAATATCTCATTTAATGTCAAATTATCAGAGTCCCATAAAACAGCTAAGCAAACACATCTACATTATTTGTCATCCTTAGTTATTACCCTGTGTGTACAAATGACACGTGTATGATATAAACATATTTAAATGATTCTATGCATATAAAGTTTGTTATTTTTCTTGTCAAACCACACTGTCCTATACAGTAGTCAGTAGTCCTGAAATTACAGCAATTCTGAATGAAATGTGCTTTAAGTGTAAAATATATACCAGATTTTGAAGACTTGATAAAAAAATTACAAGTACTCAAATTTGTGTAGATTACATACTGAAATTGAGTTTATTTGGATTTACTGAGTTATATAAATTATATTATTTAAATTAATTTACCTGTTTCTTTTTTTAGAAAATCTAAAATAGTATCTATGGTTCCCATATTTTTATTTCTACTGGACATCACTGCTATAAAATTGTTAAAAATTTGAAAATCCCAACAAAATATAAAGAAGAAAATTATCACTTATAATTTCATCTTTTTTCTAAGTAATTTTATCTCCTAAGGACACTTTCAATGCATTTTCCAATGACTATTTTTGTATGCATATGTTATGACAATTAGGATCATAATACACACAGATGATAGACAGGTAGGTAGATAGGCAGATAGACAGACAGACAGGCAAATAAACAGAAATCGACCTAAACCACCCTTCTTTACTTTATTCTGAGGGCTGTCCATGGTGTTGGGCTATAGAGTTTGACTTCTTTCCTCTTCTTCCTGGTGATCATAAAGCCCTGAATAAAATCAAACGACTTCAGAACACAAAATCACCTAGAAAATGTGCATCATGACATAAGCATCAAGTCCAAGGGTTTCACCAACATGTGTCTGAAGCTGAGTCTGGTTTCAGAGCCTTCTGGTGACCTTGGGAGACAGGCAGAGAGGAAGGGAATCTAGGCTTGAACATAAACAGGCCTGCCCGGGGAAAAATTCTTCTTCATCAGATTTGCCTTTCGTCTAAAAAAAGAAACCACATATAAACCAAACCCCAGCTTGCTGCTGCCATTTATTTAACGAAGTTTTAGAAAAGCAGAAAGTTCACTATAGTCAGTGATTTATTGCCCAGGGGAGTTCAAGGAAACTCCCTCTTGTGAGCTATTCATTTTCTTTTCTGAACATCCCAAATCATCTCAGCAGGAGGGGATGTGTGTCCCTGACCTTGGCCGCTTTCTCTGGTTTGCGTTTTCATTTGCTAAATAGGTCACAGCACATTGTTTATTCTGGCCCACGGCTCCAGCAACGCTGTGGGATTCCCTTTCCTCAGCCTTGCCCTCTGCTATTCTCTCCTTCAAACCCCCACCCTCTGGGACTTGAATAAGCACTCAAGCAACTTAAAATCGTGCCTGAGTCCACATGAACAACCAGTTCAGTGGTTTCAATGGAATGACATAGTGTATGATTCTATTCAGTCTACCAGGCAGGCAAATGAATGGAAAACAGTCATGTTTGAAGTTTGCCAGTGCAAAGATTAAATAACTAGGTTGTGTGGATTTCCACTTCCTAACTGCAAGTGTTTTAGGTGGACATAGCTTTTGTTCTCTTTAGCATTAGTTTGATAGATTCTGCCTTCTACCACTTTTTTCTCCTTTCAATTTTTCAGTATCTGTTATGAACTGCCCACCCGAGCCAGCAACTGCATCAAAATAATGCTACTTTGTTTTGATAAGGTTTCTTTTTTTTTAATAAAATAATTTTTTATTGGTGTTCAATTTACCAACATACAGAATAACACCCAGTGCTCATTCCGTCAAGTGTCCCCCTCAGTGCCCATCACCCACTCACCCCCACCCCCCACCCTCCTTCCCTTCCACCACCCCTAGTTCGTTTCCCAGAGTTAGGAGTCTTTATGTTCTGTCTCCCTTTCTGATATTTCCCACACATTTCTTCTCCCTTCCCTTATATTCCCTTTCACTATTATTTATATTCCCCAAATGAATGAGAACATACACTGTTTGTCTGATTGACTTACTTCACTCAGCATAATACCCTCCATTTCCATCCACGTTAAAGCAAATGGTGGGTATTTGTCATTTCTAATGGCTGAGGAATATTCCATTGTATACATAAACCATTGATAAGGTTTCTGATCAAAAGATCACAAATTATTTTGTGGATGATTGAGATGTTATCCCATCCTGTGAGGCAAGAAAATAACAAAAGAGTAATATATCATATAATCTGCAAGACTCTCAAAAGAAAATATAAAAAGGGAAATGCATTATTTTAACTCAGATTCTGCATCTTCTCTATTCATCTTTCTTTTTATTATTTAAAAATTTTCATTTCTCCAATCTTTTTTTTGCACAATTGAATTTCCCCCTTTTTTTGCCTTCTTTGAGCATTTTTATAATTCTACTTCATCTCTTCTCTTAGTATATCTATTACACTTATTTAAAAAAAAAACTTCAGTGGTCACCCTAGAATTTGCAATATACATTTTTAATTTATCTAAGTCCACCTTCAAATAATACTACAATGCTTCAAGTATAATACAGGTGCTTTAAGTGAAGTATCTTAATTCTTTTCACCATATAATACATTGTTGCTATTACTTTGAACGGTTCCCTTTTAGATCAATTAAGAAAACAATTTTGTATTATCTTCATTTATTTCCTCTCCAATACTTCACTCACTTTACATAGATCTGAGTTTCTGATTTTTCTTCTCTCTGAAGAATTTTTCAAACACTTCTCACAGGGCAAGTCTGCTGATGAATTCTCTCAAAATTTCTGTTGGAGAAAATCTTTATCTCTCCTATACTTTTGAAGGATGATTTCTATGGAAAAGAACACGAGGTTGGTGGTTTTGTTTTGTTTTTCTTTCAATACTCTAAATATGTGACTCCATTCTTTTTCAACTTGCAAGGTTTCTAAGAAGTCCTCTGTAATTTTTAACTTTCTCCCCTTGAAGGGTAGCAGAACATACCACCTCAAAACATGCCACATAGTCATAGGATTATTCGGAGCTGATGGTAATTGAGAAGAAACAGATAAAGAAAAGCTCTTTGCCCTCCTCCATTTGCCTGAAAGCAGGATATAAATTTGTAAAGGTCCTCCCCCGCCACCAGGAAAGACAGAAGTTAATCATCAAAGACAACTACAGACCCAAGGATTTTTCCAAAGGAATCTACATAACAAACTTTACTAACTAGTCTTTATCTACCATTAGCTTCCCTATAAATTTACCTTCCCACAACCTGCTGCCCTAGAAAGTCAAAGTCCTTTTCCTTTGTCTTGTCACTTCTCTAAAAATTTGGGGCTTTTTGATAAGATGCTATATAAACTCAAGTTCTAACCACTCTTTTGGGTTACTGATCATTGAATATTCCCATGTATTATGAGCCAGGCTAAAACACTTCTTTGTCTTTCTCATGCTAATTTGTCTTTTGTCTTTTTTTTTTTTTTTAAGATTTTACTTTTAAGGAGTACCTGGGTGGCACAGTTAAGCACTCAAATCTTGGTTTCAGCTCAGGTAATGATCTCAGGGTCATGAGATCAAGCCCCATGTTGGCTTTACACTCAGTGTGGAGTCTGCTTGAGATTCTCTCTCCATCTCCCTCTGCCTCTCTGGCTCCTGCTCTTTCTAAAATAAATAAATAAATAAATATTTTTTAAAAATCTATATTTAAATAAGCTTTCCACTCAATAAGGAGCTGGAACTCACAACCCTGAGATCAAGAGTCACACACTCTAATGACTGAGCAGCCAGGCACCCCTTGCCAGTCTGTTATACAGGGCTTCAGACAATGACCCTAAGATGGGTTGAGTTAAAGCAGTTTTTCCTCCCCTGTGCTATAGAAAGTATTTTCTCCCCCTTTGGTTTCTTCCCAGATTGTTTCATCTTTAATTTTCAGCAGTTTAAATATGAAATGACTAGGTATATAGGATTTCTTTCCCCTTTAATATTTTTTTGTACTTATCCTGCTTAGTGTTGTCTGAGTTTCCTATGTTTTTCATTAAATTTGGAAGTATTTTGGCCATTTTTACTTAAAATATTTCATCTGTTCCTCTCTCTTCTTCTGGTATTCCAATTATGAATATGTTACAGTTATATTTCAGTTTGGGAAATTCCTACTGACAAATCTTCAAGCTCACTGATTTCCTTCCTTGGTTATGTGAAGTTTAATAATGAGGTCATCAAAGGCATTCTTCATTCCTGTAACTCTATTTTTCTTTCTGGTGTTTCCTTGGATTCTTTGAGTTTCCATTTCTCTGCCTACATCACCCATCCTTTCTTGATTCTGTCTACTTTTTCCCATTAGAACTCTTACCACATTAATCATAGTTACTTTAAATTCCCTGATAATTCCAGTATTGGTGTCCTATCTGAGTCTGTTTCTGATGCTTGCTGTCTCCTCATACTGGTTTTTTTTTCTTTCTTGCCTTTCGGTATGTCTTATAATTATTTATTGAAACTGGACATGATGTGTCACATAATAAGAGCTGAGGTAAATGGGGCCTTTAGTGTGAGAATCTATGCTAATCTAGCTAGAAGCTGGGCTGTGTTTAATTTTGCTGTAGATGCCAAAGGCTCTAACATTAGCATCTTCGATTTTCTCTACCAGTTACAGACCATGGGCTTCTCTGAGAGTTCTCACTCAGAGCCAGTGTGCCT
Source organism: Canis lupus familiaris (assembly GCF_011100685.1). Classification (NCBI taxonomy): domain Eukaryota; kingdom Metazoa; phylum Chordata; class Mammalia; order Carnivora; family Canidae; genus Canis; species Canis lupus. The sequence continues at coordinate 79,130,959 of NC_049222.1, read as the reverse complement.
TGCAGCTTTTAGCTGTAATCCATCATTACTGCACTGGAGCCTACTAGTGTGGTGTGAAGGTGTGAAGGTGAGGGGGTATTCTACAGCCTTATGATTGAATCTTTCATTAGGCCTGTGTCCCTGGGCTATGATCTTCACAAGTGATATAAGCTTTTTATTTTGTTTTGTTTTGTTTTAACCTCCACTCCTTACTCTCTTCTCTGGCTGCAGTGTTTCTATTTCCTTAAAACTCTGACTACTGGTGACTATGCGCCCCTTCTTCTTCAGAGAGAGAGAAGGCCAGAGGGGTTGAAGTGGAGGAAATCCCTTCTCCCAGTTGTGTTGAGACTGACAAAGTCTTTGTCTTGAAGGGTGGGCCTTTGCTATGTAAAAATCTCCAGGTCTATTTGATAACAGTTAATCTTCCCTCTCCTGCCAAAGCCCTGAGAGGATCTTCCTCTGATGTTCATTTACTAGGAGAACCTGCTGGAATTCCCAGAGATAAAGCCCACAGAATATGAAGAAACCTCTAAAAACTGCAGACACCTGGTCCTCACTCTCATGCTAGTCCACATTTGGCCCCCAGCAATTTTTCAAAATTACCATTTAAATGTTAGGGCTCCGGACACTTGTGTTCTAAATAAGCAGATCTTAGCTATGACTTTCTGGATTCATCTGTTTCTTCAGATTCTGGATTGGCAGTTTATCCTGGAAACTTAGCTCTTGATGGGCCCAAGAAAAGTATGTCAGTTTGTCCAGCTTTATCTCCCAAGGACAAAACAACAACTTTCAAGCCTTTTGCATGTCAGAGCTGGAACTGGAAGTATCCTCATAACTGAATGTTCCCTTCTTATTTGTCATAAGTTTATCCTTAGAAGGATACTTCATAGTGTTTGATCACAGATGAGTCTGGGCATTGCTATCACCAAGTAATGTCAATAATCTGTCAATTGTCTTTCCTGGACTCTATCTTCTATCTTCACTTATTTTTTTTTTTTTCCCACTGAGCAAATATTTATTATGGGCCTGTGGGAATAAGATTACCATGGGTGCTCTCTCCTGGTATGTTCACAAAATCCTTTGAAACTAAACTTCCAAGATAATCTACATAAGGAGGGCTACATTAAGTTTCATCATCAATATTTTTTCTAAGCAATAATAAGACTCTGTCTTAACTCAATTGTTGTCCATTGATTAATAAATCAAAGAAGACATTAAAGAAAGCATTATATTTTGAAATTTGAATTGCCTTGCCACAGTAGAGGTAATGGCCTATCAAGAAACTGTAGTGAAAAGCTTACTTTCAGATTTTGGAGTGGCAAAAGAAATCCTATTAAACCCTGAGTTAGCACTGGAAATGTGAATTCAGCTGAATAAAAACAGTACTTGGTTCTGCCTAGTGACGTTATCAATTTCCATGTTAACAAAAGTCAACATTTCTCAGCAGCCTGGGTGGCTCAGCTGTTTAGCGCCGCCTTCAGCAAGGCCTGATCCTGGAGGCCCCAGGGTCGAGTCCCACATCGGGCTCCCTGCATGGAGCCTACTTCTTCCTCTGCCTGTGTCTCTGCCTCTCTCTGTGTGTGTCTCTGATGAATAAATTTTTTTAAAAAATCTTTTTAAAAAAGTCAACGTTTCTCCTTTAGATTAAAATCAAGGAAAACTCCTCTGTCCAGGATGCCATAATGTCAGGATGTGAGAAAGAAGAGAATAAAACAAAGTTAGTCCCCTCTTTACATAAAAACAATTAACTCATTTTTATATCAAATAAAATATGTTCTGTTGCAACCAGATGCTTTATTGTATTTAGAGATCAAACCACCATTTAGTCTTGGTAGGTAAAGGAAATGCAAAAGTTTTAGGACTGTAAATAGTACAATGGTCATATGTATGTGTGTGTGTATGTGTGTGTGTGTGTATCCCCTCTAGTCAACCAAAAACTGCTAAGCAACTGATAAAATGTTAGAGATTTAAAGATCCTAATTTTCATCATTTCTTATGGATAAACTATATTTACTCTTTTAAAAAGGATCATAGGAAAGTAAAGTCTCCATTACTTTTTATATAAGACCATGGAAACCATATTCTCAACTAGGAATGACCTACATTTTGCTATAAAGGTTTATGCTTGCCTGCCCTTAGATTGGCAGGCCAGGAAATCAAGGTAGTTTCTTCCCTCTAACATACTTCATTGACACCACCTGAAAAAATCTGGAGAGTATTTTGTGAATTAGTTTTATCTCAGTAACCCTCAAATGTGCTTTAGGGTATGGTAGGTTGTATGGAGAACACAACTGTAAAGTGTTCAAGCAACTCTTGTTGATTTAAGTGTAATTGATCAGGAGCACTATATGAAAGAGCTTGGTACAAAAGACAAATAAAAGGCCTGAGGCTATCACGTATTGTTTGTGGCTTATTGTACAAAGCAGAAAAAGTCTCATGTACTCACCAAGCCACAGCCCCCCACTGTTCTCTCTTTTTAGTATAAATAAAAGATAGCTAGTTTCTTGATAGGAACATTCTCTTTAAAGGGGTATTGTAATAATCTCTGGGAGCACGGAAATATTCCATGGCAGCTTCGACCTCTAATCACCAGGTTCTTTGTATCTTAAAAGAGTCTTTCATGGCCCAGGACTCTAATAATTGTTTCAATTTATATTTAGCAACTCAAAATTCAAAGGATTGTGTGAGTAACAAAATGGTAAGTAATTTCATGAAGTATTTTAGTATGGATAAAATTAATACACTCTAAAAATGCAAATCATTAGTAAGTTCTTTCTGGAGAATTGTATTTGGAAATTCATGTAAGTATGTGCAGTGTGCATATGTGCTTTTTTCACTCATTCCCATGTGTTTGTCTGTGTTTGTGCATATTCTGCTAAACATACAACATGATGTCAGGTTTGCTACAATATGAAGGAATGGTTTCTTCTAAGAACTGTGTGCTTGGAGGGTTAATTCAGGAAGGTTATTGCCCAACAACCACATAGCAGTCATATCTCATCACCTTCAGCAGGAATAATTTATAGTTTAATCTTACATGCAGGCATATTAAATTAGTATTACTCATCAGAACCCGCTTATTAATAAAACAAGCCGAATTAGCCACTGGAGAATCATATCTGGAAATTCAATGACAATTTTACATTTTTAATAAAGGCTCAGAAATATTATTGCAGAGCAGGTGGTAGAGAGAACTGTGGTCAAATTTGACATTCATTAATAATTGAAGTGTGGAACGTGATAGAGGTGAAAATTGATATTGATTTCTTTCCTCTAATATTTGGAGGAGTTCTAAAAGGTAAATAAAATGAGGTAACAAGACATATCAAGTCTTACTGATTTCTTTGATCACCTCCTCCCTACATGAGAACACATATCACTCCTTCACCTACCATGTTTTGAATAATTCAGTGCCCATAGTCTTTCCAGTTCAATGCATTATAAAACACACTCAAGCTGAGTTTCAATCATATTAGACTGAAAGCTGAATTTTTTATGAAGGATTATTTAAAACAAAATGCGTCTTGAGCCCAACAGCCTTTGAAACCAAACAATCCTGGGAGTTCAGTAAGGAAATGTCAACACTGTGGAGAATTTTTTGATTCAGAAAATTAAAGGAATCCTGTTTGATGTATATTAACCATATCAATATTAACAACCTTCTGCTGGATTTCAGCACTGATTTGAGAGCTGAGGTATTATTGGTCTTGTATTTTAACTAGTTGTGAAAGCACTGAGAGAGTTGTTCTTGGGTTGAACTTGACCTGCCTCTGGGAATGCTTTCTGTTCCATCCATTTTGAAAGGCTTTATTCAAGTGGATTTTTTCACCTACCTCTTATCGTTTGCACCCCTTGGGAAAATGAAAGATGCTCAAATATAGATGTCAACACTGCAGATGCTTTGTTTGGCAATAGTGTCTTTCAGTTTCCTGTCTTTAACAAATTATATTGCAGACAACGCATTTGACTTAAAGGAAACTCATTTTACTGATGTACACCTGGACTGGGATGCCAAAATGAACAAGTCATTTCAGACTTCCTTTTTATTTTATTTATTTATTTTTTAAAAAATTTTTACTTATTTATGATAGTCACATAGAGAGAGAGAGAGGCAGAGGGAGAAGCAGGCTCCATGCACCGGAAGCCCGACGTGGGACTCCATCCCAGGTCTCCAGGATCGCGCCCTGGGCCAAAGGCAGGCGCTAAACCGTTGTACCACCCAGGGTTCCCTTCAGACTTCCTTTTTAATTCTGAGTCATAGCTTTATGTTGCAACTCTACTTGTTCAAAAGTTAGATCATGGAGGTTCCTTCCTATGACTTTCAAATAATTAATCAAAATGGTCTTCAATGGGCTAAGTAGCAAACAGAATATTACTAATTATCAGTCTCTCTCCTAAGTCATATAAGATCTTGTAATTTCAAGTAAGAGAAACTCAAACATAAAATGTCACAATAGCGAAGCATACCAGCTTTACCATTTGACTATTCAGAATTTTTTTCTGCCAAGTTACCCTGAATCTTAGACTACTGAGAATGTCTTCTTAATTTTTAAGCTTCCCCTCTTTTTGCATCAAAAGTGGTCACTGTTTTATAAATAAAACTAAAGGAAAAATATGAAGGTAAGAGATCATTCAAGATATTTCCACTGGGCATTAAAAATACAGAGAGAAAGATAGATGCTGTGGAGTAAATATCCATCTTCTATTGTAACTGAACATAGGTCCATTTTCTTAGGTGTGGGGAAATATTTAACAATGCTAATGAGAAGCCTGGCTGGCTGGACCATCCCTCTTGAATATAATTCCAAGTAGCCTCTGTATAAGGTTGTCTAGATCTTGGTTCCTCCTAGTAATCAAACCAACACTGTGGAGTCAATCAAATTAGGGTCTTTCTGAGGCCATGCTAGAAACACAAAGTGAGATGAATAACTGAGGTAGCTGACAAAAAAGGATAAGAAGCAAAAAATTTTTCCAAATTTCATTTTTCCTCATTTCTCTGTACTGTAAAGGGAAAGACATCTGGGTCAGAATTCCTTTTATTCTTAGCCATGGTTGATTTAGAGACTGAAGGGAAAAGCTAAAAACAAAATATGGAGTCCAGAGTACATGAACTATCTTGTATGCAGCCTCACAATTAAAAAGGTCTTCCAAAACGAAGGGACAACCTTTTAAAAATATAGTGCCTATCCCTCTCAATCTAAACCAATGAACACTAAAAATGTTTTAGAAATCCAGCAGACAAATATACTAACTACAATCAAACCAAAGAAAGGCTTATGCCATACCAACTGACAATGGCTATCTAGAAGGAGGAAGAGAATACTCCAATATTCTCTCTGACTTGGCAGAGCTCAGTACATCTACTAATTTTCTTTCCTAAAGTCAAAGGCATAAAGAATTTGAATAAAACTTTGAAACTGCAATGTCATTCCCTATCTCCAAAAGTAGCTTAAGGGAGTATTCAGAAACCAGGACAAAGAAAATTACTTCAAGAGAAAGCCTCTTCACCTTGATGGCTCAGTCAGTTCAGCAGCCGACTCTTGATTTTGGTTCAGGTCATGATCTCAGGGTTGTGAGGTAGGCTCTGCCACAGTGAGCATGGAGTCTGCTTAAGATTTTAAGATTTTCTCTCCCTCTCCCTTTACCCCTCCTTCCTGCCCTGTGCATGTACTCTCTCTTCCTAACAACAGCAACCACAAAAAGCCCCTTTTCATATCAGCGACCACAGACATTTGCCCAGGTAATGAAATGGTGTTGGGACATTTTGTCTGCTTTTTGTATTCATCTATTTAAATTTTAGTCAACATTTAAAAATATCCAATCAGATATTTTATAAAAGTGGAAACTGAAGCTCAGTATAGCAGGTAATGAACTTTCCTAAATGATAAAAAATGCAAATTGGGATTTGGCTTCAAATTCCCTAAGTTTAAATCAGTTGTTCTCATTAGGTCTTGGCTAACTTCTTAAAATTCTATTTAGGAAGAAAGGATAGAATAAAGGCTTGAGCATAGAAATGATCTAAAAATCACTGAAGATACACAGGCTAAAGTGCAGTTTCATTTACAGTGGATTTAACTTGTGTTCTTGTATCTAGTTTTCTTTCTGTACAACTGTCAGAGAAGATGAAAGAAATTGGGTAATATTTGCATATGTACCTACTCTTGGAAGAATTGCTTTTAGCTTTAACAAAAAGATCCTTTTGTCATCTCAGATTAACATCTTTATTCCTAAATGGAGCATAAATGACATTTATTGGCTAAGATTATTTGTAATAGACAAGACTGTTTACTACCTAGCAGATAACTATTTGTAAGTCTTACTGAGTATGCTAACAGAAAAAAAAAAAAAATTGATACCAAGCTCTCATTTTACAAGAGTGAATTTAAATTAACTTCAGTAGTCAGAATTAATGAAACTGGGTAAATGATGCAAAGGTATTCCACCGAGTATTTTGTTTTAATTAGAGATAGGAAATGTGAGTCATTAGAGGTTTTTAAAAATGTTGCATTCTATTACTCCACCATATTTTAAATCCAGAAATATAAAGAAAAACTAAAACATGTTAGCCATTTTAGGTCAGTTTTTAATATGTATCAGCTCTTAATTTAAATTGAGTGAATAGTAAAGAGTCTGAAAAAAAAGAATATAATCTGGAAGCATTTAGGTACAAGTAATAAATCTTATTAGAAGATATCTGTTTACTCATAGGCAGCTGTGTAGTTTACTATAAAGCAACCACAATTCAAACATTATGGCATTACTACATGAACGATCACATATATAAATTAAGCTGAAAAGAATTTCACAAATAGTTCCAGGTATTTCTTGAAAGTTTGATCATGATAAAGGTGAAATTATAATCTAAAGATCTAAAAATACTCATTAAAATTGATGCTGAGAAAACTGTTTATCCATTTAAGAGAAAATCATATTAGGTCTCACATGACACTGTATACCGTACTCTAACTATATACCAAAATAAATTATACCAGTTCTATGTATAAAGAGCTTAAAAAGTTGCCACTCCATCCTAACAATCTTAATAATAAGATGTGTCTTTTGCAAAGATTTTCTCCTACTCTGGCTTGTCTTTTCATTTCTTTACAGCAATTTTCACAGAGCAGAAATTCTCAATTTTAATGATGTCTAAATTATTTCTTTCATGAATCATTTCTTTGGTAGTCTATCTAAAAAGTTAATGCCATACCCAAGGTCAATTTAGATTTTCTTCTGTGTTATCTTCTAGGAGTTTTATAGTTTTGTGTTTCAAATTTAAGTCTGTGATCCATTTTCAGTTAATTTTTATGAAGGGTGTAAGATCTATGTCCAGATTCTTTTTTTTTTTTTTTGCATGTCCAGTTGTTCCAGTACCACTTGTTGATTATAGTTGCTCCATTGTATTGACTTTGTTCTTTTGTCAAAGATAAGTTAACAATATTTATTTTTTTAAAAAAGATTTTATTTAGTCATGAGAGACACACAGAGAAAGGCAGAGACATAGGCAGAGGAAGAAGCAGGCTTCCTGCAGGGAGCCCGATGTGGGACTAGATCCCAGGACCCAGGTAACATAATCTGAGTCAAAGGCAGATGCTCAACCACTAAGCCCCCAGGTGCACCGACTATATTTATGTGGGTCTGTTTCTGGGCTCTTCATTCTATTCTATTGATCTATTTATTCTTCTGCCAATACCACACTGTTTTGGTGTACCTTGCTGGCTCAGTTGGTAGAGCATGTGACTCTTGATCTCAGGATCAAGCTCAAACCCCACGTTGGGCATGGAGCTTACTTAAAAAAAAAATACCATACTGCCTCGACACTGCAGCTTTATAGTGGTCTTGAAGTCAGGTAGTGTCATTCCTCTAATTTGGTTCTTTCCTTTAATCATATAATGGTTATTCTGGGTCTTTTGCCTCTCCATCTAAATCAGAGGTCAGAATCAGTTTGCTGATCTCCATAAAATAACTTGCTGGGATTTTTTTTATTGGTATTGCATAGATTTCTATAGATTAAGTTTAAAGAACTGACATTTTGACAATACTGAGTCTTCTTATTCATGAACATGAAATCTCAATTTACTTACTCTTTGACTTCATTCATCAAAGTTTTATGGTTTTCCTTGTACATATTTTATTATATTTATACTAAAGTATTTAAAGTTTTTATTTTTGGGTGGTGCTAAGGTAGATGGTGTGTTTTTATTTCAAACTCCACTTGTACATTATTGGTATATAGGAAAGCAACTGCCTCTTATATATTAAACTCAGATCCTGTAAGTTTGTTACCATCTCTCATTAATAAGTTCCAGGAGGGCTTTTTTTTCTAATTCTTTAAGATTTTCTATATAGATGATCATGTCATCTGTGAACAGACAGTTTTATATATTTTTTCACAATCTGTACACTATTTATTTCCTTTTCTTGCCTTATCACATTAGCAAGGACTTCCAGTACAATACTGAAAAGGAATGAGAAGGGAGAACATCCTTGCCTTGTTCTGAATCTTAGTGGGAAAGCTTTTAAGTTTCTCTCCATTAAACATGATATTAGCTATAGGGCTTTTGCAAATAGTCTTTATCAAGTTAAGAAAGTTCCCCTTTCTTCCTGATTTACTGAGCTTTTACCATGAGTGCATATAGGATTTTGTCATGTGGTTTTTATGCATGTATTGATAAGGTAATGTGACTTTTCTTTTGACATGATGGATTATATCAACTGATTTTTGAATGTTGAATCAGCCTTGCATAGCTGGGACAAACCCCATTTGGTTCTTTTTATACTTTTTAGATTTAATTGGCTAATATTTTGCTAAGGATCTCAGATGCAATTTTTATCACATTTCTGTTATGGAAATTTTGTGATCCTAATACATTTAAGTTATTAATTAGTCCTATCTCATTGTGCTCTCTATTCACCACAGCAGAAACTTACCTTACCATAAGGTAAGGCCTAAACTTCTAATTCTTTTATTTCTATCACAGTGACCCCTCAACAAGTGTTCACAGCTGATGTTTTACTTTTAAAGTCAGATACTTCTCACTCCATTCATCAATTTTACAGATTCTGCATCAGAGGGGAGACTTTTAGGAAGTAGGGAGTATCAGTGGAGCTGCAAGTTAGATAGAAAAACCAAGCAGGTCTCATAATGAAGGTGACATTTGAGAAAAGATCTAAAGACTAAGTGAACAAGTTATATAGCTACTGAAAAGAATATCAATTCATGCAAAGAGAATAGCAAGAGAAAATGTTGGCCTACTATATTTTTGTAGTACACAAGTTGTACACAGTGTCTGGAACAGAGTAAGAAAAAAGTAGAGGTGGAGATGAGGTCAAGTATAAACATGGAGGTAATCATGTAGGACTTTGCACAGCATTGTACAGACTTCAGCTTTTTTTTTTTTTTTTTTTTTTTTTTTTTTTTTTTTTTTTTTTGAGTGAGAAGGGAAGACACTGAGGTCACATAATTTATCAGACTTGTATTTTCAAAAGGTCTGGCCAGTGTGTTGAGAACAGATTTCAGAGAGGATAATAATCAAGGTGGGAGACAATGAAAGCTTAATCTTGGTAGTAATAGTGAAGTGCTGACAAATTGTCAAATTCTAGCTATATTTCAGAGATAGAACTGACACATTTTGCTAGTGTATTGGATGTGAAAGGAGAGAGAAAAAAAGTCAAAGATAAGTCACAACATTCTGTACCTAAATACCTGATAGAATGCAACTGCTCTTTCCTATTTTGGAAAGTCATAGGAAAAGCATGTGTGGCTAGGCGTGTATTTGTTTAGAGGATATATTAAGTTTTAAATGCATATTAAATGACAAAGTAGTGATGTCAAGTAATTATAAGAGTTGGATATATGAGACGAGTTCAGGAGTGAGGTTTGGGCTAGAGATAAAAAGTTGAGAGTTACTATTGTTAACAATATTCTAAGCTCTGAGATTGGATGAGATCATCAAGAGAATTTACGTATGGAAAAGAAAGATGGAATGCAAGAGCAGAGCCAGGTACACCTAGAATTTAGGGATTGAAGAGATGAGTTGGGAACAACAAGGGAGACAGAAAGAGGGCAGGTGTCAGAAAGGTGGGAGGAATCCCAGAAGTGTGCAGTATTCTGTAAATCAGTAGAGAGTTTTCCCAGAAGAAAAGCTGACAATTCTATCTATGGATAGATTAATGGTGTTGAAAAATAAAGTCACAGAACTTCTACACAATGTAGACATAGAGATTGCTCTGCATCCTTCCTGCACATCTTAATGTTTTGTTAGCTTTATAGATTGCCTCAGTATCTTAACATTATATCTAATAATAATGGATTATGAATTATAGATTATGACTGTTTATAAGTGAACAGCATTTTATGAGTACTGTTAAGTTTTATATTCTAAAATTGTGCTTTATTAATTACCCTTTTCATGTTTTTTTAATATAATTTATTTTTTAGAGCACTTTTAGGCTCATAGCAAAATTGAATGGAAAGTACAGCCATTTCCATATACCCCCTACCCCCACACATGCAGTCTCCCACATTATCAACATCCCCCACCAGAGTGATTGATATGTTATAGCTGATGAACCTACAATTATTGTTATCAGACAAAACATCACTATGACCCAAAGTCCATAGTATACATTAGGGTTCACTCTTGGTGTTGTTTATCAATAGGTCTGGACAACTCTGTAACGATTATGTATCCATATTACAGGTTCACACAGAGTAGTTTTAAGGCCCTAAAAGTCTTCTGTATTCTACCTATTCTGTCATATAATCAGCATCATATAGTATGCTGCTTCTCAGGTTGACTTCTTTTACTTACTAATGTGCATTTAAGATTCTTTTACTTACTAATATGCATTTAAGATTCTTTTATGTCTTTTTCATAGCTTGATAGTTCATTTATTTAGTGATGAATTATATTCCATTGTCTGGTTGTATCCCAGTTTATTTATCAATTCATTTGCTGAAGGACATCTTGCTTACTCTCCAAGTTTAGCAATTATGACCAAAAACTGCAGTAAACATCTTTGTGCACGTTTTTATGTGGATATAATTTTTCAAATTCTTTAGGTAATACCATGGAGCACAATTGCTGGATTGTTTGGTTAGAGTATGTTTAATTTTACTAAACAACTGTAAAAGTATCTTTCATTTTACATTCCCACAAACAATGCATCAGAGTTCCTGTTGCTTCACAACCTCAGTAATATTTGGTGATGTCAGCGCTTTGGGGTTTGACCAATCTAATAGGCATGTAGTAAGTACCCTTTTGTTGTTTTAATTTACATGTCCCTGATAATATATGATATGAAACATCTTTCATATGCTTACTTGTCATCTTTACATCCTCTTTGGTGAGTTGTCTGTCAGGCCTTTTGCCCACTTGTTAAACAGATTGGTTTTGCTATTGTTAAGTTTAATGTGTTCTTTGTATATATCCTGGATAATCGTCCTTTATCAATGTCTTTTGCAAACATTTTGTCAGTCTGTAGCTTGTCTTCTCATTCTTTTGATGGTGTATTTCATGGAGCAAAGTTTTAATTGTAATGAAGTCCAGCTTATCAGTTCTGGACTGTATATTTGGTGCTGTATCTTAAAAGCCATTTTCATGCCCAAGATCATCTAGGTATTCTCCTGTTATTTTATAATTTTGCATTTTACACTTATGTCTATAATTCATTTTGAGTTTATTTTTTGTGAAGGATCTAAGGTCTGTGCCTAGGTTAATTTTTTTCACATGTGGATATCCATTTGTTCCAGCAACATTTGTTGAAGAGACTATCTTTGCTCCATTGTCCTTTTTCCTTTATCAAAGGTCAATTAGCTATATGTATATGGGTGTATATCTGGGCTTTCTTTTTTTAAAGATTTTATTTATCCACGAGACATAGAGAGAGAGAGAGAGAGAGAGAGACAGAGACATAGGCAGAGGGAGAAGCAGGCTCCCCACAGGGAGCCCAATGTGGGACTCAATCCCATGACCCTGGGATCACATTCTGAGCCAAAGGCAGATGCTCATCCACTGAGCCACCTAGGTGCCCCTCTATCAGGGCTTTCTATTCTGTTCCTTTATCTATTTGTCTATTCTTTAACCAATACTACACTATCTTGATTACTGTACTTTTATATTAAGTCTTGAAGTCAGGTAGTATTAGTCCTCTCTTAATATTGTATTATCTATTCTGCATCAATTGCTTCTCCACATAAACTTTAGAATATGTTTGTGGATATCTACAAAATAACCTGCTGAGATTTTAAATGGAATTGCACTGAATCTTTAGATCAAGTTGAAGAGGAGACAGCTTGACAATATTGAGTGTTCCTATCCATGAATATGGGATATCTCTCCATTAACTTAGTTCTTCATTATGGCCGATACTTTTATTTTTTTTATTTTTATTTTTTAAAATTTTTATTTATTTATGATAGTCACACAGAGAGAGAGAGGCAGAGACACAGGCAGAGACACAGGCAGAGGGAGAAGCAGGCTCCATGCACCAGGAGCCTGACGTGGGATTCAATCCTGGGTCTCCAGGATTGCGCCCTGGGCCAAAGGCAGGCGCTAAACCACTGCGCCACCCAGGGATCCCGGCCAATACTTTTAATTATATATATTTGGGTAAGTATATAGTTGTATCTCATGAAAACAATGTTTTAGAGTTTTAATGGATTTGCCTACTTCTCCTTGTAATTCTATCAGTGTTTGCCTTATATATTTTGAAACTCTGATATTAGGTGCATAAACATTCAGGATTACTTTGTTCTCTTGATAAATTAAATATTTTTTTTAAATGATCCTTTTTATACCTGGTAATATTTTCTGTGCTGAAATTTACTTTAATATTAACATAGCCACTCTAGCATTTTTTAAAATTAATATTAGCATGGTGTACTTTTTTCTCCATCCTTTTACTTTTAATTTGTGCCTTATATTTAAAGTGATTTCTTAATTTGTCATTTCTTTTATGTCCCATATAAAAATTTCTGCCATATAATTGAAATATTAAACCTGAAATTGTTCACTCTGATTAGTGGATATTGTTTTTTCTAATCCTTTCAGGTTGTTTTTTCCTTGATTTTGGTGGTTTCCTCACATTCATGTGCTTATCAGCACTCAACTGAGAATTCAAGGGGGAACCCTTCACAGATATTTAGAGGTCTTTCTGAGTAACTTGCCCCTCTCTGTTACTGTGTCCTGTGAACTCTAGGTATCTACATTTCACATTATATATTACATTTACACATAAATAATACACATAATGTATATATTTTGATATATATTATGTATTCTATAGTATATATTATTTCTATCTGTGGTAGGTAGGCTGAATCATTGCCCACCTCCCTCTCAAAGATACCCATGTCCCAACCCCAAGAACTTGAGGGTATGTTAGCTTACATGGCAAAGAGGAATTAAAGTCATAGATGGAATTAAGGTTTATCACTTGACCTTAAAATAAGATTGTCTTGGATCATACAAGTGGACCCATTGTAATCATCAAGCTCCTTAAAACACAGAATCAGAAGAGTCAAAGAAGAAGATGTGACAATGGAAGCAAGGTCAGAGTGATGCAATGAGGGGAAGACTTAGGTTGTCACTGTTGGATCTGAAGTTAAAGAAAGGGACCAAGAGTCAAGGAAATGAGAGAAGTTTCTAGAAGCTAGAAAATGCAAGGAAACAGATTCTCCCCTAGAGTCTCCAAAAGGGAATACAGCCCTACTGACACCTTGACTTTAGTCCAGAGGGACATGTGTTGGACCTCTAATGTATGGAATTATAAGATAATAAATTTGTGTTGTCTTGAGTCACTAAGTTTGAGGTAAATTGTTAATGCAGCAATAGGAAACTAATGTAACACTCATTATCTCTTCTTTGTTCTTAAAATGCTTATCATAACAATATTATACTTCCTATTATTAGCCATCCTCTTAATGTTTTAGTATATATGTACATATAAAATGTTACATATTATATATAAATATATTAAAACATGTATCTGTATGAATTTATATATGTATGCATATATATCATATGCATACACATGTACATATTTTAAGCTGACATTTCCTCACTTTTTTCCCTATTTTTTTTTAAGATTTTATTTATTTATTCATGAAAGACAGAGAGAGAGAATGGCAGAGACATAGGCAGAGGGAGAAGTAGGTTCCAAGCAGGGAGCCTGATGTGGGACTCAATCCTGAGACCGCGGATCACGCCCTGAGCAGGTGCTCAACCACTGAGCCACCTAGGCATCCCTTCCCTGTTTTTTGATAATGCTAATTAAAAATTTGCTTTATTTCATTTTTGACTATATGATTATATTTGGTTCTCTGAATTATTTTCTTCCTTTGGGGTCTGGTTTTTGTTTGTACACTTTGTTGCTTTCATACAATTTTCCCAGGTTTTCTCAGTTTTTGTTCTTATTCCCTTCTTTCTTTATCTATTTTACTTATTTGTTTATATAAAGAACTAGAGTTCATGGAATTGCTGTCTGTTACAGGTTTACTCTGCCCTTATAAAGGTGCTTTCTGCCCAATAAGCCTCTCTCATGAATGAGAGCTCTGTTTACCTATTTAGAAAAGGGGATTCAAGATGGTCTTTCATTTGTCTTCTCTATTTCTCTTTGCATATGTGTGTGTATTTGTATATGACTTTAGTCTCTTGAATACCCTTTTCAAGGTCAATGTAAAATGTTTCCATTTCTTGGGAGTATATAATTCTCATGATAGTGAAGTTTTTAAGAATACATTTTTCATATTTTTCCACTGGAAAAAACCACCCCTTTTAACATTTATTACACTTTGTTTCTTTGTGTTGTTTTCTTTGGTATTACAAATACCTTGATTTTAAAGTGAAAGGAAAATTATTTGAGAAACAACTGAAGTTCACGTTTTCAAAGCTATGCCTTGAAACTTCGGTCCAGAGATAGTTGCAAAATATTTTCATTAATTAGCAGAAATGCCTTCTGTCCTGTAGAACAGTCAGTGAAGATAGTTCAATGACTTTGGATAATAAGTCCTAAATCAAAGGAGAATATGACAGTATTCTTACCAGGTTTTAAGAACTCTGAAGCTTTATATTTCTACATCTGTTTTCTCCTATAGTAAACAAGGAACAAGCATGGAACAAATTCAGCTTATTTTTTTATCCACTAATTTGTTCATCATCTGAGAACTCCTTTGAGCATTCAATTACTCATGATATCAGAACTATCCTTTTCTTATTCTGTTAGTAACTAGGCCTGTTTGATAGACCCAACTTATAAAGGACACCTATCAACCTACTCTGCTCATTCCAAAGACCACTGAAGTTCTTTAGGGCATTAGTGTAAAGAGGGCTTCATTTTGTCTGTGCATGTGTTTATTTAACTGTGAGCAGGCTACAGTAGCACTAGGTGGGGCTTTCATTTTTGGGAAACTTTTGTTTCTTACCAAGAAACATCTTTATTGTGTTCATGTCAAATAAGCATTTGCCTGATTCTTCATACCTCTATTATTTAACTATTTCCCTAAATTGTACAGCCATGAATTTTGTCAATATTTGTTAATTTTATCCCAGGTTTTCTCAGTTTTTGTATATACTCTTATAAAGAGAGTTAACTTCTACCACACTGATGGTAGACTCCATCTGAGCATGCTCAAAAGAGCACAGGTATTTTTTTCCCCTCTGAGGGTGCTCTCAGAGGCTGATTGACAGTATCAATGCTGTGGATCGACTTAATGGCAAATATATATGGTTCTTATGCCTTCCTGCTTCTGATAATAGGCATTGACAGGCTCTGGATCACAATGGTTGAACCCAGCAAGGATAATTTTCCACTATATATGGCATGACTATGCCTAAGGACATATATCTCATCTAGCATTTATCTTTTTCTTTTTTAATGTCACACAAATATAAGGCTGTCACTTTAGTGAGGCA
Source organism: Canis lupus familiaris (assembly GCF_011100685.1). Lineage (NCBI taxonomy): Eukaryota > Metazoa > Chordata > Mammalia > Carnivora > Canidae > Canis > Canis lupus. Next base: position 79,115,066 of record NC_049222.1, on the reverse strand, counting down.
ATAAACTTTCTTTGACTATGACAGATTTAAAGCAGATGCCACTAGTTTAGAAACATTTCTGAATTATGTGACTTGAGTTCCTTGACCAGGTTAAAAACCCGTTTTTCCTCTTTATTTCCTGTTTAAATGAAGTGAAATTCATCTAATCTACATGACCAAAAATAAACCAACTGAAACAACATGCCGCTGTTATTATTATTTTGAAACAATCTAATGAACAATATGGGGATATTGTTTTACTAATAATTACCAGCTTTTTAAAATTATCTTAAAAATAAAAAATAAAAATTTTATAAGCCATGCATTGCTTTAAGCTTTTAAGAAATTTGCTTATCATTTATTCCTTACATTAACCCTCTGATATTGTTATTACCATTGATGATGAAGCTCAGTTTCAGGTGAAGAAATTTAAGCACAGATATGTTTAATAACTTGCAAACGACTGTACAGCTATAGCGGTAGAGGTGAATTTCAAGCTCTGACTGCCCAGCTCCTGAACATGTACACTTAGTTGCTATGCTAGTTGGATTTATCAACCACCATCACATTTATTTAATTGGACTTTAAATTCAGATGAACAATTTTTTCTTGGTCGCAAGGAAATAATTTGACAAGCCTAGATTGCAATGCTTGAAATGCAAGTCTGAGTCCACATCTGAGAAACCTTAACCATGTGACTCCTAAAAGCACTGGGTATTTATTTTGAGGCTTGTTATATGAGTTGCATTAAAAATAACAGGTCCTATTATGAATATATAAGAATGGCATTCTATGGGAGATACATCCAACAAATGTTAAAATCCCTTTAGTGGCAATGAAAAAGTAAGAATGTATTTCCCATAACACTAAATGAGTTGATCTGCTTTTGGTGGGCAAACACAGAACTTTGTTCACCAAGTTTGAAAGTACTTTGTCAGTATGCTATTATTCTACTCAAAGTCAACCATGTTATCTTCTTTAATGAATAAGAATGGTGAGACACAGCCTTATTTGGTAGAGTATGAATAAATCATTTGAGCTTGGGTTAAAACTGTACACTAATGAGTGTCTTCAATTTATGGGAGACATGGATTCATAGTTTCCATTCTCTGTGCATATTATCACCATATAAACTAATTTCAGGAAGATAAATCTATGATTATATAGATCCTATCAGAAAGTGATAGTTACTCAGGGATACTTTACAAACTCAAATCACTGGTAAATTGAGGGCAGCCACTAACCAGTAAATTATCCTAAAATTGATTCTTCTGAGAGGTCCCTTTATTCCAATGGTTTTCACTGCCATCCTTCACTTTTTCCTTTGAAATTAAGACCTAAGTCTCATTCTCAGGTTCACTTTTTAATTCTCCTGCCATACAACTGGTCACCTTCCCTACCAGATGCCAAAAACAAGTCTGAGTACACTGGGGTCATGACACAAGTTATTTCTATAGAGATAAACTCCTGTCCAAAAAGGACTAATCCTAGAATAAATATATTAGGAAATGAATTGGAAAAATGATTGGAATCAATGGAATATGTGAAAGCCAAGCAGGGATAGACATGTATATCTAAATATGTCTATTAAAGAATAAGAATCTATGTGAAAAAGAAATTATGCTCTTATTTCTCCCAAAATTAATCCAATTAATGTCTCTGAATAATTTAAAGACCATATGTGTATGTGTGTGCACTTAATGTTAGCATTGTATATTATTTGTGTTAAGTTCTCCTTTCTATTCACAGGAATATACTACCTTTAAGACTTAATCTTTAATGTTGATTTTTGTATATGGCTGAAGTTTTACATGGTAAGGATCAGTTCAAGGATTTCTTCCTCCAATAGCATTGATAGGACTTCTGTTACTTAATTTCCTTTTGATGGATTTGTAGATGACAGTCCATGATAGTGCTGACTGTAGAAAATGGAGGACAACCAAATATGGCAAAGACTCTGGAACTCTTAAAGTGTGTTTTCATGGTCTGTATCAAAATTCTACAGAAGGTGTTTTGCTGAATTGGCAGTGAAATGAGAATGGAAAGTTAGAGTTAGGGCAGCCTGGTGGCTCAGCGGTTTAGCGCCACCGTCAGCCCAGGGTGTGATCCTGGAGATTGGGGATCGAGTCCCGCATTGGGCTCCCTGCATGGAGCCTGCTTCTCCCTCTGCCTGTCTCTCTCTCTCTCTCTTTCTCTCTCTGTCTCTTATGAATAAGTAAATTAAAAACATCTTTTTTAAAAAAAGAAAAATTTAAGGTTAGTGTGTCAGTTACTTTCAGCTTGTTTTTTGTTTTCTTTTCTGCTATGTATTAAAAATTACATAAAAATCAGGAGATGAAGAATGGCTAAAAAGGAAATAACGTGTTATGACACAGACATTCAGCATTTACCTAGACTCACAGACCCACGGAACATGAAGAGCTGGGTTGTGAGAGCTAACCTTGTTCTAGTTCCCTCATTTTATAGGAAGTTAAGAGACTCCAAGAGGGAGATGACCCTGGTAGGATCAGACAGTGAATCCAGGATGAAGGGAAAACTGCTTGGCTTCTGTGAACAAGGTATCAAGGAAGCACTAGATGCCCCTTTACCTAAGAATGTGCAGCTTAATTATGGAGTTTAGGTGTCTGGTTTCTCTTTTGTTTCCCTTTTTACATCCTCATGGGCTATATTCTTTCAATTACTCTCTAGAACTGAGTTTCCAATACATTTACTTTTGTTAGCCCTTCATTTTTGAATTATAGGTTGAATTTTTGAGAAGTTAGGAAGAATATTGAACTTCAGAAAGTTGACAGCTTGTTGTTAAAGAAAATCAAAATAATTATAATGCCTATTTCCTGGAGTATTATTCCCTGTGTACTCCACAGGTCAAGGAGTACTTGCAAAGTGATTTCAAAATGTACAAATGTTACCTGTGGTATATAACCTACTGGTTCAGAATAAGAACTCTGAAATTCATTTGCTTGGGCTTTTCTTCAACTCCACTTCTTAGTAGGTGGACCTCAATACTGTTATTTCACTTCTGTGTTTCATTTCCTCATTAGAAAAATAAGGTAATAATTGCACGCTTTTATGGGGTATGGCACACAATAACACATACAGAGTGCTCAGAACTAGGTGCCATTCTAAATCTTTAAAAGTTGATCTTCTTTTTGTCATTGTTCCTGTAATTATTATTGTGTTAACTGTTCTTGAAAAAGTTTCCCAGCAGCTTGCTGTTCTTTTTGTTGCATGTTCTCTACATTCTACTTAAAATTTTTATCAAAACCTGTGAGGTTGTTTTCAGATATCTTATACCTCCATACCTATTTTTCACAGGGAAAATGAAAATGAAAGGAGTTTGGGCTTACTTTGATCCACAGGCTAGGATTTTTATTTTCTCCCATTCATATATATCGGTGAACAGATGGGTGACAATGACTCCATGGGGCTTTCAGTGGGACCCAAATATCCAGGCTCTGTTTAACTCTACTATCAGGCACAGATGTTAGTCCTTTAAGACCAAAAAGAATGTCCACTAAGGCATCAATATTTTAGGAATATGAGGTATTTTTTTTGTTGACTAGTTGAGCATACCAAAAAAGCAAAAGAAGAGATGTTTTGTATCACAACTGTTTGAGAAATACTCTGAACTCTAAGATGTGGCTGACACTTTCCCCATCAGTCAGAGCTTCCTGAGTTACTATTCTTTCACTATAAATACATTTTTTAAGCAATGGCAATAGTTCTGTGAGTATACCGCTCAATTCCCCACAGCACCAGCACTGAATACATTAAAGAGAAGTTAAAATATCTTTCTGATTGCTTCTGGCATAACCCCTAGCTAGATCTCTTTTATTTCTATACTCCCTCAAATATAATGTGGAATATTAAGACAAATTATCTCTAAATACTAACAAGAAATGTGGGAATAAGTGGGAGACAATCATGGTGAATTTAGCCACAGCATTGCACTAATTTTTTTATAAGGAGGCATACAAACAAAGAGGATATAATTTAGAGGAAATGTTGTCCTGTCTTTCCCTAGAACTACAACAAGGAGCAAAAGGTGAGAGGACAGAGAGAAGATTCTGGATAAATCAAAGAGTTTTCTTCTAATTATAGCTATATAGCAGGGAACAAACCAACATAGAAGGCTGTGATCTGTCTGAAGATAGTGAAGACAGTATCATAATTATGTCTTTCATATACAGTTGTTCAACTACAAACTGGTTGATCATCTGTCAGAGATGCTACACAGAAGTGAGTTTTGCCCCAACTCTGAAAGTGAACAAGATCACTACCAGCTCTAAGACCTACAATTTTAATTTAATCACTAACCGCAGCCATCATTAAGAGTGACCTCAAATAATTCCAAGTCCATTCATGTACTCATTCATTCTTTACATAATCAACAGACCTTAGGTAACTATGTCAGACACTATTCCAAGGCTGGCAAAGAATGGGGAATAAGAATTGAAACACAATCTCTGCCATTGTGGAGTTTGAGTTCTTTGGGAAGAAGTTCATCTAAATATAAATAGATAAAAAAGATAAGTGTTATTTCTATTTTCTCCTTACTGTTCTTGAAAAATTAGTAAGTACTGTGAAGGAAATAAATAAGGTAGTAAGATAAATCGTGACTAAGTTAGGCTACTAGTATAATCAAAACAAAATATTTTTAAGGAGTGAGTGCCAAGGAATAGAATGAAGCCATTTACAGAAAACCTTTCTGGAAATAATCCAGAAAAGTGAAAATGGCAGAAGCAAAGCCCCTGAGGCAAGATCTAGCTTAGCCACAACCAAGGAACAAAAAGAAGCTAAAAGGTTAGGTCAGGAGATAACCACACAAATTTATACCTGCTGGTCCCTAATTTTAACTACACATGGATATTTCTTGCAGTGAGTTAGACATGTGTATCATCCAAAAATAATTGTTGATTTGAAATTACATTGGAAATTCTGAGACTCTTGACAAGGCCACAACCTTATTAAAGATCACAGCCATCATTTTCAAAAGCTTCACTTTGGCAATATCTTGAAGACATTTAAAGGGGTGTTTAATATCCTCCCTAAAAAAGATTGGGCAGGGAGGAACAAACATTCTAGCATGTCTGCAGTGTGAACCTAATGTCTCACAATTGAAAATTGGCTGGAGCTTACCCTGCTAACTGCTTTGCCAGCAGTCCAGCATTTAAAGTCTTGAATTCCTGTCCGTTCATCTGTAGTTGTGTTTATGTCTCTCACTTAAGCAGTTTTCAACACACTTCTGTGGTTCTTTTGATATAGTGAACGTGCAGGTGTATGTCTGACTATGCCAGGGACTGTGTCCAGATCTAGTCTTTATTGCTAAAACAGACATCTTTGAGTATTTGAATCATTGCATATGCCATATTTACTCTTGTGTAGGTAGGCCAATTTTCCTCCAGCTAAAGATAACTTAAAATTATTTCTCCCCACTTACTCCTCCACTTTTCCCATTGCTTATGCTAAATAATTCAGCTCATTGCTCCAAAAGTGAATGTGAGTCACCCAACCCATTTACATTCTTTCAGGGTTAGAGAGAAGGTCAAAGCATGCAGGAAAAGGAGCCTATACCCAACAGACTTAGACAAAAACTCTGGCTATCTATCTCAACAGATCAAAATAATTGCTTCAACTGGATCAAGATTTTATTTTTATTTTGATCTCATTTCCTGGAAAAGAGATACAATTTGGGGAGACTAGTTAGGCAGGCACAGGAGTGAAAAATTCATTGTAGCTAGCCTATTTCTAAAGTCTTCTCTGAACCTCAGGTTTAGAAACCTTTGCAATTATGAATCAGAAATCCATGTGTTATATAATGCATTTCTGGAAAAATGCCCAAGACACATATGCACTCTAGGAAGGTCTAATACTAACATTAATCTAATGAATGGTATATTAGAAAAATGATTTGTGTACATCCTAATGGAAAGCATATTTCCTGAGCACAGCTTGTGGATTAAAATGCAAAAAATAACTCCATCCCCTAAACAGCTTCCAGCTACCACATCAACCAATAAGATCAGTTGGTACATCTTTGCAGAATGCTGACTGATTGCTCTTTTTTTGTTGCTCAAGGGAAAGCATTTTCCAAATCTCGTGCAGGTATCTAAGAGAGACTACCTAAAAGGAAACCGAATTTTCCTTTTGGAGCCCTGGATGACTCTTTTCATAGATAAGCTTATTTTTTTAATACTAGTTCATTTTTCAAATGCAACAAAAAAGCAAGCCCTTGTTTATCCCAGGGGGTTAATTTGGTTAAACTTGATACATCACACTGTGACTGGCTTCATATTTTACTTCAAAAGACACATCATCTTGTATCTTTTATTTATAGTGATCTTCATATTCATTTCTCAACTGAGGCAGGTACTTCAGGGAGAGCTGGCATTGATCTCTAATTTTTTTTCTCTCTTTTTGTAATGCATACTTTTTTGACCCTTAAGAAATAGCACTGACAGGAGTTTTGTTTTGTTTTGTTTTTAAAAAAAAAAAAAAAAAGCATGAATTTCAGACTGGAGATTCTTTTTAACCTGCTAAAGAGAGAATCAGCCTTTATCATCTAGTAGGTGACTTGCCTTTGAATAAAATCAGCATCCCACTATCTTTTTTTAAAAAGTGCATTTGTCCTCAGAAGCTATGGAGCCTGAAACTGTATGCTTCATGTAGCTGACTTCTGATTATGAACAGGTGAGAGTGAGGACAGACTCTAAAGAGAGGCTTCAGTGACACAGGAGATGAGAAATTAAATGCTCTTTGCCAAATACAAATAAATTCCTGGGTAGAACCTAGAGTCAAGGCCAAGAGATTCATAATCACGTTTTAAGGAATCTAAATCCCATCTAGTTGTCCTCAGAAGCAGCCAGAAGGAATTGCAAATCAAGGTATATACAGAACTGAGCGGTCTGGCAACAGTTCCATTTCTCATGTGCAGCCAGTAGGAGCAGAGTGGAACTTAGAATTGGGATTCCATGGGTTTGATATCCCTTTGGGGTGGAGCCATCCAGATTAACACACACTTGTGATGCACCGGAGCCAGCAGCCAAATTTAGACTTTTAGATTGAAACACTGACCCACCACTCTCCAGCTTCAGATCCCATTTTGTGGTCAAGCTGCTTCCCTTAGGGCCTCAATTTCTTCCACAAGAAGAAATTTAGCCTCCTAAAGCAACCAGCACTTTTCCTGTCCTTCACCAAACTCTTTCTTGTGTTCTGCATACAGTTTTTAAGTCTGATCACCTATTCCATTTCATCACCCTCGGGAGAAACATGGATAATATCCTCTGTGATGCCTCAGAAGCAAAGGTGCTATGTAAATGATATCTATCAAATGTTATTATCATGCTACATATAGATCTTTGGTTTTGAGTGCATATTAAGAAATACCATCATCTTTTACTGCTTCTGGCATGATTACAAATTAGCGCTCTTCTAAGAAGGCCCTAGAGAGCACAAAAATGAGGATTTTATTAAGAGTCGTTCTGGTAGGAGATAGCTTGATAAAAAAGGATTGAACATTGGAACTGGGGTCCATTAGCAGCCTTGTCACCAGCTAGCTGCAAATATGCAAGCAAATCACTTAGCTCTCTGGTCTTCAGATTCCTCATGAAAAACTAGGTATCTGGGGTAAACGATCTCTGCAATCTCTTCCAGTCCTAAAACTTCAAGACACAGAAAGGGAAGGAACACTATTTCATTAGTGTTCCTGACTCTCTTTCTCTAGTAAGATATCCTTATCACATTACACCATGATCTCTCTTTCTCAAACTGGATTTCAAGAAAGGTGGTGGAAGGCCCTTACAGGGTTAATTTGCTTAGCTTTTGGTTTAGATTCCTCTGGCACATCGTGTCCAGCCTTAATATTTTACACTGTAAGCCATATCATCTTTTATCTTTTATTTATAGTGATCCTCATATTAATTTCTCAATAGCAGCTGGTGCAGCAGGAGGGACAAGTCATTGATCTTCCAATTTATCCTCTACTCTTACATATCCTGAGGTCGAGGCAGCCTGGAGAGATTGATGGAGCGCTGGCACCCACCCAGCAGCTGTGTGTTCCTCGTGCATGAAAATCAACCAGAGGAAACCGAAATTCAACAATTGGCAGCAATATCAGTACCCTCTGTAATAAATGTAACAGGGCATTCTTTAATAATTGAATGGGGTGTTGGATTGGGTAATAAAAAACCTCCTGTATGAGGTTTGGACTGACCAGGAGGTGGTATATTTTGGAATGGGGGTGGCAGTGAGGGAGGCTAGTTGCAGATGTCAGCTTCTCATATAAGCAAACATTCTTATTCCCTCTTTTTTTTTTTTAAAGATTTTATTTATTTATTCACGAGGGACAGAGACAGAGATAGAGACACACACAGAGAGAGAGAGAGAGAGAGAGAGGCAGAGACACAGGCAGAGGGAGAAGCAGGCTCCATGCAGGGAGCCCAATCCGAGACTCAATCCCGGTACTCCAGGATCACACCCTGGCTGAAGGCAGGCGCTAAACTGCTGAGCCATCCAGGGATCCCCTTATTCCTTGCTTCTTAAGCAACTCAAAATACAGAGTCAGCAATGCTTCCTCATTTTATGTAAAGCCAAATAATTTTTGTGAAATATGCATTTTTAAAATTTTTCAAGAAAAACAACAGATCCTTAGATCATGTTATTGCCCAACAATATAAAAGGAAATGGCCCATTGAGCTACATCCACTATATTAGTCACAGATACCAGGTAAGCAGTGATGCCCAGAGCTTTGAATCACTTACAGGTTTTCATTGGAACAAATCATTAACTGATTCTTAAAGGAAGGTCTCTATTTCTTGTCATGGCTAAGCAGTGGCCTCCAGCAGGCCTAGCTGTGGTCTCAGTTGATGCCAGCCCCTGACAGCAGTTTGACCCTGAGCTAGTTTACCTCTTCCCCTGCCTGCTCCTGCCTGCTCCTCAGTTAACTGTACCTGTTTGAATTCAGGTGTTGTAGAATTATGTGATCATCAGCTTTGGGTCTGTCTGGATAAAAACACCACCTGCTGAGACCTTGCTCTCTCTGTTATTTATCTTTGGCTGAGAAAACAAATGCTAAGTGTGGAATCAGTTTCCTGTTAGGCCACACAGATGCTGCTGCAGTAGCAGGACAGCAAAAAGCCCATAGGCGTGGCTGATGTGGAGCTACCAGAAAGCAAAGCTTCCTCATTACCAGCCTGTGAAAATATTCCATTCCTTTTGGTTATTACCCAGCATGCATACTATATAGACACACATATTATCTCTGCATTTTTTTAATAATAGAGTGACTAATAACATCCTCCAGGGATAAACTGGAGTGTCAAGCTGCTCAGAAATTTCAGGCACAGAACTTCCAGGAAACTATTTATTTCTAACAAAACGTGTTACAGAGATTTTGAGTATACATGGGGTTTGAGCAATGTTATGATTTTCACAGATAGAGCCTCACAAAAGGTTCTGCCCAGTGTGCATTTTATCTTCCCTCTGATGAACAGGGGCTGAGTCGATCCCTTTGAATGTTGAAATCACAATAAATATGTTAAATGGCTTAATCTCATACAGGACCACTGTCTAAAATAAACGACAATAAAAAAACATAACTCCTCCAGCAGGACTGCACAATTTATACATTTTTAAATTTTGTTTCTCTTTGTTTCTTCAATTTAAATACTATTTTCTCTTTTTGTTCTCTAATCAGGCTTTATTTCAAACTTATTTATAAAATAAAAATTCAAGTGGAAACTGGTTCCCAGACAAAAATTAATACATATAAAATGCAACATTATCTTATGCAAAGCAAGTCAGACTCACTGAATACAATGAATAGGTCTTCTGGGCAGCACCTCATCCGGTGTTATTATTAGCAAAGTGGTAGAAGTAAGAGTAACAGTTATAGAGTAAAGCAGTAGTAATGATACTGTGTGTTTCTACAGAACATAACAATCTTCAATTCAAAATATTTGTACTTGCGCTGTTTTGCTTGACCTTCAAAACAACTGTATATGGTAAGCAAGCCTAGTGTTCTTATTCCCATTTTATAGATGAGGAAACTAAATTCCAGACATATTAAGCAATTCACCAGCTAAGAAGCTGATAATCAGGTTCTCTACTACTCTAGGGTCCTCCCTGTGAATCAGTAGGACATATTATAAAGCAACAACACTAATAATTAATAAAGAAGCCAAAAAAACATATCTCCAGAACTTTCCTGGTCAGAGGACTTTGGAGGTAGCTATTGTTGCATAAGAGTTATTAGGATAATCAAACAAGAATTTTTGGGCTCAGTAGAATGTGTCAATCCAGGAGGGGTAAGTGTAGGTGATTTCAAAAGTGAAATCTGTAAGATATCATGCAATTTTATATTTGCCTAAAAATAATTCAAATTGGGAAGTAAAGAGCTGATATGTCTTGAGGAAGTTTAAAAAAACATATATTCCCTAAAGAAGCATCCTGCTTACCTATATTTTATAGCCTTACGTGTACAGTTTATGTGAATTATTTCTTCTATTTTCTCATCTAAAATATAATCCTCTATGAGACAGGAACACTACAATATATGACTATTTTGAGGAAGCAGAGTTCCAGAGGATTTGGAGCCCATGCACATGAAAATCACTCAACTCATGTGTTTACCAACACGTGGAGGAGGAGGGCAGGATAACTGATGTCTGCCACTGACTATCAAGGCATGCTTCATCCAGGGAGTACTTTGCAGCCATAACTCTCCCTGCTACCCCTGATTACTTGCTATAAATCTATGTGACTCTCCAGGTGCCTGCTCATGCTCAACACAGGCTTCCTGCAGGAGAGCTCTGAAGCCCTCGGGCGGTGGGGGGCAGGGGCCTCTGCCTGGTATTGTTACCTATAACAACCTTCTCTCTACATATAGGAATCAGGATTACCAAGCGAATGATTTAGGCAGCCAGGAGATCCTACTCACTAAAAGTTCAACCATGTTAGTGTATCTCTGAAAAGTCACCAATAAAAATATATAAAATGGTTGGATGCAGGTACCTAAGTAGCCTAATTATTTTCAGCTGAAACACATGCCCTTCCTTAAGATACAGTCTGATATGACTGAATGAACAAAACTTAAACATGCCAAAGTGAATGGAGCAGTACAGAGGAGTACTGAGTAAAAAAGTAAAAAGTGATAATCCAGATTCTAATGATTAACACAAACCTGTGTCTTTAAGATGGCCAAGTAGTGTCTGGAAGAAGGAAAAAAAAAAAAAAACATAAAAAATGTTTAAGGCAGAACAGTGAGAAGAGGCATTTACCACCACTAAGAATATTAATAAGAGCCTGCATCATTGGTTATTTAGGAATTCAGTAAATTTTCTTTGCTTTATCTTCACTAAAAGCCACCTAACATAAATCCCAGAACTGCTGAGAAACATGCTTGTCAAATCTTTGCAACAGCTTGGGACTCTGTTATATAAACTTTGGGAACCATTAAACTTGAAATAGAAAGCCCTTTGAAAATAGATGTTCTTATCTGTTTTGGCATATTCATCCCCTGTAGGAGGGTTGTGATTCAAAGAACATGAAATAATAATAATAATAATATATATAAGCAGTTGAGAAAACAGCACTTCAAAAGGTTTAAATCTGGAAGCATTTCAAATACAAGGTTTAGGATTACCAGTATGGTTTTCTAATCTCCTAATTATTTGAGAACGAGGGCACTTTTATGTACCTCTCTTTTTGGAATCACTGGAAATATCAATTAAACATAACAAATTAAGAGAATTTTCCTTGAGATGTGGGAGCTTATTACACACAATGGTTAAAGACACAATTTGTCTTTAATCAATCCAGAGAATTTTCCTAAATTCAAGAAATTTGATGGCAATAATTTAGGGCTCGTTTAAGCTTTTGTATCCTACAATCATCAGAATTGCATTTATCTTTGAAAAATCATAATTTCTATGTATAAGCCATGTTTACCTAAGTTACACCAACAAAATCAATTTCCATGGGGGAAGCTTCCAGTTTTCTCTTGTTCCTGCTCCAGCTATGATTACACAGTCCCCATGTGTACAAAGCTATGAGAAGGAATCTTGCCACAGTCACCATCAGCCAGCGGCAAACCATTTATCACTAGATGCCACCACTATCACTGGGCATCTCTGCCACCTAAGACATGTACTTGAACCTTAGAAAGTGGAGTTCTGTTCCTTCAGTGCAAGGAAGTCACTGGTGTTCTGGTATGGGGGGGGGGGATAAACTTTATTTTCTCTTTTTTCTATAACACATTCTGAGAGGGAATCAAAAACTACTCCTGTGATATCAATGAATACTGCTTTACTATCTTCTATTAAGCGTCTCATCTCTCACAAGAATTGGGATATATATTTTAAAGGAAATATACTACACAAAAATTCAGCAGATAGACTAGACTTTTCTGTTCCTTGGCTTGTTTTTGTTAAGAAAAACTTCTGCTCTTGACTTTTTAAAGGACTTTATGACAATATAATTGACACCCAACAAACTGCACACCTAAAGTACACATTTTTTCTTTAGATTTTATTTATTTGAGAGAGGGAGAGCAGAAGAGAGAAAGAGAGAGCACAAGCAGGGGCAATAGCAGAAGGAGAAAGAAAAGCAGGCTCCCCACTGAGCCCCCCAAGATTCTGAAATCGTGATCTGAGCTGAAGGCAGACACTTAACCAACTGATCCACCCAGGTGCCCCTAAAGTACACAATTTGATAAAGTTCCAAAATATGCATATACTCATGAAACCATCCACACAATTGAGAAAATGGATATAACCATTATATACAATAGTTTCTTTCTGCCCATTCATAACTCCCTCTCACCATTTTATTGCTCATTTCGAGGTATGTCTTATAATGCATTTTATAAATCAATAGAATTTGGACTCAAATTAGTGTTACTTCCAAAAAGGCACTTTTGTGTTGAGATGTAAAAACTATGTATTCTACAGCCATTTAAACTCAATCAAATTTAGATTAATCTGTGCATGGGCTGTAGAATGTGGGGAAGATGTAAGGAGTCTATCCAAAAGATCATTATAGGTGGCAAAGGAAAAAAAGAGAAAATAGATAGGAATATTCAAATACTAAATGTTAAAATAAAACAATATATTTCTGCAAGTGTTTGTAAAATTTACATTGAGATAAATAACCAAAGCATTATAAAATATAATACAAAAACTTAGAGAATATTTCAAAATGCTTTTATTTGCCAAATGCACTAAAACAGTAGGAGCAATAGAGAAGAATTTTCTGGAACCAGCTTGTCATTCTTTTTTACCCCTATAGGGTGTTTGGTTGTATTTTACTCAGTCTATTGTACATGTGGGTGTGAATAAGATGGAACTTCTCTCAAAAAGATAAATGAATAAAGAATATATGTTGTCAACTTGTCTAAAACATTTTTCATGTTCTGACTCATTTTTCTTTGCATTGGTTTTTCAAGAGATTTTGTTTTTTTTTAATTTGACTATTATAAAAACCTCAATAACTTCACTAAAATTCCATGAAAATAATATAAACAACTGTAATGGAAATTGAAAAGATAATAACAATCAGCACTGTAATATTTCTTGTCAGTATTTTTTTTTTTACTTATAATAGTGAAAAATCCCACATTAATTTGACTTTGTGACCTTTGGTTTTTACACTTTAGTGGAAGAAGTTCTTTTGAGAAGCAATTTCTTTCCCTTTGCTTATTATTTCTTTGCACTTAAAAACAATTAATGACCATACTTTAATAAGATCATCTTAGAGTTGTGCAGGAGGACAGTTATACTAACTCTGTATAGATCTATGGGTTCACAAAAATTTAAAAGCTTGATGTTTGAATCTTGTGGAATGTAGCCTCATTTCTCAGACAGAAATGGAAACATTCATGCACTTGTGTTGTTTAAAATAAACTGACACAGGTACATGGATGGCATCTTTTATTCTAAGCATGGTTAAGTTGTTGGAGGGGAGGGTGAACAAGAGCTGTAAAAAAAAAAAAGTTCTTGTCTATAAGAACCTTACAATTTAGAGAAGATACTCAATGACTCAGTGAGGATAAGCCTGATGCAGATAGTCCAAAGGTAATATTCTGATTTACTTTTCCTCTAACACAGACCAGCCTATTCTTCTATTAAAATCCTTAATTCAATAAACCTGAATATGGGCTCAAATTCCACTTTAGAAATATTCCCGTGGGTGCCAACAGCCAACAATTTACCATGACACAACAAACCTGTTCTTGAGTTTGATAAGCATATTGTCCTATGTTAAGAAAGCTTACATTTAAACCTTGTAATGCTAAGTTCTAAGAGAATAAGATAGGTCATAAGTGACATTCTAGTTCAGAAGTGGGAGAGAAAAGAGGTTCAGCTCAAGTGAAACATTTTGTTTTATTCCTCAAAGTGGTAAACACTAAAGAGCACATTACCCTACTCAAACTCTGAAAAAGTTGATAAATAAAATGAACATTTAAAGATGGAGATCAAAGGGATCCCTGGGTGGCGCAGCGGTTTAGCACCTGCCTTTGGCCCAGGGCGTGATCCTGGAGACCCAGGATCGAATCCCACATTGGGCTCCTGGTGCATGGAGCCTGCTTCTCCCTCTGCCTATGTCTCTGCCTCTCTCTCTCTCTCTCTCTCTCTATGTGACTATCATAAATAAATAAAAATTAATAAAAAATAAAGATGGAGATCAAAATGTCATGTAAGTGTAAGGATACACAGAGACTGAAAGTGAAAGGATTGAAAAAAAATATTCCAAAAAGAGAACATGTGGAGGGATGGAGTGGGGTGGTAGTGCTGGCATACTTATATAAGACAAATAGACTCGAGTCAAAAACTATTACAAAGAATATAATGGTAAAAGGGTCAGTTCACCAAGAAAATATAACAATTATAAATACCCATGCATTCAGCATCAGAACATCCAAATATAGGAAGCATACTTTGACAGAATTGAGAGAAAAGAGACAGCAACACAATATTGGTAGAGGATTTCAATACCCCACTTTTGATAATGTATAGGATATTCAGACAGATCAATAGGGAAGCAGAGCACTTACTTGAACACTGTAGACCCCAAATGGGTCCAATAGACATATACATATATGCCACCCAATAACAATTAAAAATTCTTCTCAAGAGTCACAGAACATTCTCCAGGGTAGGATCACAAAACAAATCTTATTTTTAAGAAGACTGAAATCATACCAACTATCTTTTCTAATCACAATGGAATGAAACTAGAAATCAGTAGTAGAAGAAAAACTGGAAAATTCACAATATGAGGAAATTAAATAAAACCCTCTTGAACAGCCAATAGATCAAAGAATAAATCAAGAGGAAAATTAGAAAGTATCTTGAGACAATCAAAAATTTAAAGAGAGCATACCAAAATATACAGGATGCAGCAATAGCAATACAAAGAGGGAAGTATAAAGCAATAAATGTCTACATTAAAAAAGATCTCAAATAATCTAACTTTATACTTCAAGGAAATAGAAAAAGAACATGAAACTAAGCTCAAAGCTGGAAGAAGGAAGAAAATAATAAAGATTAGAACAGAAATAAATGATATAAAGAATAAAATATAATAGAAAATGGAGAATAGAAAATGATCAAAAATCAACAAACTAGGAGTTGTCTTTTTGAAAAGATAATAACAATGATAAACTAGCTAAATTAAGAAAAAGGAATGAATGTCAACTGGTAGATCCACTATGGAACACAGGATAGAGGTTCCTCAAAAAATTAAAAATAAAACTAGCATATGATCCAGGAATTGTACTTCTGGGTGTTTATCCAAAAGAACTAAAAATAGCATCTTAAAGAGATATTGTATTTCCAATATTATTGCAGCCAAGAGGTAAAAACAACCTAAATGTCTATTGACAGATGAAGTGATAAAATACAGGAGAGGAAGAGAGAAAATCCCTGGCAGACTCCCTGTTGAGTGCAGAGCGTGAGACAGGGTTTGATCTCAGGACCCTGAGATCATGACCTGAGCCAAAATCAAGATTTAGACATTCAACTGACGGAGCCACCAAAATGCCCCTAGTCTAAATGCTTTTAATAGCACTTTTTCCTTTTTCCAGCACATTTTCATTTTGCTGGGACTCACACACAATGTCATCTTTTAAATGACAACCCCCATGTTGGAAAACCTAACTTAAGAGAGAGTCAAGTGAGTCTGTTACCTGCCTTCTAGAATTACACACTAGATTTACCCACTTTGTTGTAGCAAGATGGTCCTAGACAAACCCATGTGAGAGAGGGGCATACTGTGTAAGACTCATGCCCATTTCCCACAAGGGAATGGAGAACTTTTGCCTCATTCCCCAGATGAACAAAAGAAGAACTGAGCAAAGCATGGTCGATTATTCTCCTCAACTTTAGCAGTCACATAGGCCACTTCACCTACCCAGCATCAGTGAGTAAAAGGGCAAGCAGATCAAAGTTATACTAATCAAATTCCTTTCACATGGAGGATACATTAGAAATGGAGAAGAAAAATGTTCACCAACACTCACGGGCTTCCATTTAACTCACTGAAATATGCCCTCAAGTATTGCTGATGGGCAAGTTAGATCTTCATCCCAGAACTCTATAATATGGATGAGAAACTGCATTAATTAACTCCAAAGCTATTCATATCCACTGATGAAAACCATCCTAACTTACAATTAACTACAGAAATTTGATGAGGTTAAATGGCAGATTAAGATTAAATATATAAAGTCTTCCAACAATACAATCTAAGAATCATATAAATGTCCCAAATTTGCAAGTAAACCCTTGCCATTATCAAATTCTTCAGGGAGAAATTAAAGGACACAGATCTAACCCTCTTTACAGTTGAAGATCTCAAAGTGTTAAAGCTTAATTTTGACATCATATTTCTTTGCTATTGTGAATTCAAAGTCCACAAAGTCCTAAATGTTTATAAATAATCCTCACAAATGTCTTATTTGGTTCATTCTCAATGGCAAGGTTCTCGGTGCCTGAATGGAATTGAGGACTCATTCTGTATTTGCAGCTTCTTAGTTCCCTCACTGACATAGGTATGGGCCTCTCGGCACCTCAGCTGTCTTACTGGTCTCTGAACCAAGCCTTTAATGAGGATAGAGTTAATAAGAAAACTTGGTTTTTCAGAGCTAGCCTCACAACCAAAACATGCAGAAAGCAAGCCAACTCCAGATCCCTAGAACATTTAAACTAGGCAAATTCTTGCTCCTAACATCCAGTACAGGATGTGCCCAAAGAACATAGCAGAAACTCAATGGCATTTGAGAGAAAGATAAAGTCTCTTTGATTTTAGCCTCACTAGGGGGCCCACTAATCTATGCTATTTATCTGGTATTGTGACCTGTGAACTTAGAACTAGGAGGATTCTTTTAGCATGAGGTTCATTTGGTACTATGCATCTATTGTACATGGATACTTTGATGTACACTTCCTCTTTGATTGCCCTGCTGCTCACACTGCAGTACTGAAGGGATTATGTGTTCTATCTAATGACATTACACTCGCAGTCTCTGATGCGCATGTTTTATACTCTCATGGCACTGTGGCCATTGTCACTGTCTCCTGCTATGGAACTATATAGACTGCAGAAGGCCACCTCTTAGAGAACATTTCTTTCTCATACATAATTGACAAATCCAGAGTCAGTGGGTCCACATGGTAAATGGAGTCACTTGAGCCTATAGCAAGCCGTATATGTTGATACTGACAAGTCCTGTAAAACTTTTCCTTAAAATTGAGTCTTTGTCTCAATCAAGCCTGCCTGGGAAAGCTGTACTGAAAAAGTAAGCTGGGCAGCCCCGGTGGCTCAGCGGTTTAGCGCCACCTTCAGTCTAATGTGTGATCCTGAAGACCTGGGATCGAGTTCCGCGTCAGGCTCCCTGCATGGAGCCTGCTACTTTCTCCCTCTGCCTGTGTCTCTGCCTCTCTCTCTCTCTCTCTCTCTCTCTCTCAGGAATAAATAAATAAAATCTTTTTTTTTAAGAAAAAGAAAGAAAAAGTAAGCTAAGGTGGGCAGCTGCCTGAGATTTCCCTGCCCTGTAAACTTCTGGGCACCCTAAAGTCCAGTGCCTAAATATCCTCCTGTTTCCCTCTTTATTCTGCTCTAGTCATTCTCTCAGCCGCCTGCAACTCCTAGAGGTTCCTTCTCTTTAAGCTAGACCTTGTCTTAAGTGACTATGGAAACTGTCGCTCTCCATGCAGAATGCCAAAATCAGCATATCTTACTGGGTTGAATAATGACCCCCCAAAGGATATGTCCATATCCTAGTCCTTGAAATCTACAATTTGGAAAAAAGGTCTTTGCAGGTATAATTAAAGATTTTGAGATGGGGTTTTCATCCTGTATTATCCAGGTGGGCTCTGAATATAACAAATAGCAAGTATTTTCACACAAGAAGGACAGGGGAGATTTGAGGCAGAAAAAAAGGAAGATGTGGATACATAGAGGAGAAGGCAATGTGAAAGTCAGAGATTGAGTGATGTGGCCATGAGGCAAGGATACTGGCAAACATTAGAAGTTAAAAGAGGCACAGAATGGATTCTCCCCCTAGAACACCTATAAGCAGTAGAACTCTGCTGATACCTTGACTTCAGACTTTTGGCCTTCAGAACCGTGAGAAGAACATTCTGTTGTTTAAGCCACCAAATTTGTGGTCATTTTTATGGCAGCCACAGGGAACCAATAAATCAAGCATTAAACCTTTCCCAGGTGTTAGTGGTTAACTGTACAAACCTGCCCGACCTAACCTAAATATTTTCAAACTGTCAAAGGTCACAATGTCCTACTGCCTAAGAAAGACCAAGAGAAAACCATCTTCTCTGGCAGTACCAAGACACTTTCCATATAGACCTTTTACTTTCCACACTTCTGCTCCTTTTTATTTTTCAGTGTTCCCAGGTAATGTACCAAAAGTTAGCATCTTTCAATGATCCTAATAAAGCACAGCAACCTTATTACATCTAGTCTGGAGTATGTTAGGAAATAAAAGAAGAAAGACAGAGATCAAAATATTCCTTTTACTGCTCTTGATAACCCAGGTTTGAGAACCCAGTTTGAATGAGAGCTAAATGGGCCAATAACTGAATTCCAGAATTGGTCAGATTACCAACTAGTAATACACAGGATGGGAGAAACAGAAGACACCCACCTAGACTCTCAAGGAAGAAAACAGAATTATCAAGGCAAGCATGCTTAGTTAATTCTTCTTAAACTTTCTATATACACCATTTGACCACCCTAGGAGCAGGGTAAAGGAAACAGAACTGAAATTACCTAAGAAGCTCTCTTGACATGACTAAATTATCAGGAGTGGAGAAGGAACATTTGGTACTCCCCACCCCAGCATTAAAAAAAAAAAAAAAATACACACACACATTTACAATGTAAAACAAATCAGAAACTATTTTAACCCTGATTTACTTTTAGTACACTAATAGCTAATCAAGAGTCTTGTGCAAAAACATCTTGATTAGCTGCTAATAAAACTCTTTGGAAGCAGATCCCTCTACATGACTCAGAAGGAGAATGTAGACTTGTATGCTTCAGGACTTCTTCACCAAAAATGCATACCATTTCTTCACTATTACAGCAAATGTGGTGTGTGACCTACGTCCACACTCACATCTGGTTTTCTTGGGTTAGTCATAAAGACGTATGTAGAAATAAACAAGAGATATAAGGTATGAATGTATAAGATAGTGGAAAAAACATTGTAAGTGGAGTCAAGTACCACCACCATTTATTAGGGGTGAAGTTTCAAATCACGTCATTCATGGTTTTTTTCTGTTATATCTGTAAAGTGATAATAAGTAATATGTACACAACTATTTTTAATTTGCTAAAATCTCATTTTTATGGCTAACCACTGCACAGCAAGTAACGCTATAGCAACATCAAAAGATGTTTAGTCAGTCCCTGACCTCAAGGAATGTTGCCCAGGAGAAGACAAATACGTAAAAATTACAATTAAAATACAGTATAGCCAATGCAATAACCAGGCATGCAAAAGTGCAATGGTAGCAAGGAGAGTGTGATCATAACACCATAAGGACTTCACAATAGAGATAATGTATAAATTGAGTTTTGAAAAATGCAGTGTGTTTTCCAGGTGCAAAACAGGGAGAAAGGACTCCTTGGTGGGAAGAAAAGAATAATTCAATATAATGAACTATTCACATAATCCAGGAAAGTGAAATGGGGAGTGGCAGGAATAATGATTACATAAATTGGGCATCATGAATCTCTGTAAACAGAAAGCCTCAAAATAATGACTCAACTGATAGACCACATCAGCATTTTAGCAAGACTACTTTAATGGAAACTTTGAGGATCCATTCAAGGGAGAAGAAAATAATTATTAGTAACTCCTGCAAGACACATCAAGGACCTGCCATAAAAACCAGAGAACAAATTAAAAGATATTCAAGACACAGAACCCAGCGTGCTTGATGATGAATTCAAATTTGGTGATGAGAAGTAAACAGGAAGGAACAAACAATGGTAATCTCAACATTTTGCTTAAAATGTTCTTATCCATATAACAAAGTACAAAGAGTCTTTAAAAGTTACAAAGACAGGAATGCTATTTCAGTGATGAAGCCCATTGGAATTTATTTGGTGATGGCTGAGAGTTCTCTTATCCTTCTATGTCCACAGTCTTTTCTCAAGGATTAAACTATCTAGGATCTGGCTTACAGTTATCACAATTTATTGGTTCTGATATCTTAGTGTTAACAGTCATCTGTCATAAAGAAATGGTTTACCATCTTTGTCTTTATCATTCTTCAATGCCTCCTTACTTAAAGTTTTTTGCTTTAGTTTCAATCACACATTCAACTTTTATTTTATTGGTAAAATATACATAGTGTAAAATTTTATTTTATTTTATTATTTTTATTTTAATTTTTTTTCTGGCAAGATATCTTCTCAAGAGGTTGTACCCTGTGAATTCTTATCAGTAATGAATAGGATTCCCTGTTGTCTCACATCATTGTCAGCAAATGATATTATCAGTTTCGGGTATTTAGGCATTTTACTAGATTGGTGGAGTATTCCTTTCGTGTTTTTTTTTTTCCTAATTCACAATGCATATCATTTTCCAATAATTCCCCAAATGTTGACCCATTTATACATGCTTATTTCTCATTTATATATACTATCCATTAAGGTGTCTACTCATATTGTCTTACTCATTTTAATTAATTTGGGGAGTTTATTTTCTTATTTTGAAGTTGTTTTTACTACGACTTTGAATATTCTGCATGCATATATTTCTCAAGACATGTTTTTTGAAAATATATTCCCCTAGCCAGTGGCTTGCTTTCCATTCTTTGAACAATGACTTTCACAAAATGGACATTTTAAAATTTAATAAGGTTCATATTATCAATTTTTCTCTTTCATGGATCACACTTTTTGTGTTGTATATAAAAACTGCCTCAATCACACATTTAGTCTTTTTTTTTTTATGGCGGTAAAATACACATAAAATTTTAAGTATACAATTCAGTTGCATTAAGTACCTTCACAATGTTGTACAACCATCACCACCATCCATCTCCAGAACTTTGTTTTATCACCCCCAAATGAAACTCTATTCCCATGAAAATAACATCCCAATACTCACTAATCCCAATGCCTAGAAACTATTATTCTATGAATTTCTATAAATTTGTCTACCCTAAATACCTCAGCTAGGTGGAATCATATAATATTTGCCCTTTTCTGACTGATTTACTTCACTTAGCATAGTGTTTTTAAGGTTTGTCCATACTGTAGCGTGTATCAGAATGTCATTTCTTTTTAAGGCTGAATAATATTTCAATGTATGTATGTATATCATACCTGATAGGTACAATCAATACATGTATTATAGGAAAATGTAAAAATACTTATTTGGTATTAAAAATCTGAGATAACTACTTTTCTATTTTGAGGAAGTGTGTCTAATAATGATTATATTTTATCAGGAGCTCACTATCAGCCTGAGAAGGAGGGCTTAACACTGACTCACTGAATGTCTTTCTTAGGTGAGCTACAGTAGCCTGAATGTACTCCTACAAAAGCCTTATCTGGCATAAACTTCAGGGAGCAAGAAGAAAACCTCAAGAGGTTCTGAATTTTAGTTCAAAGAAGCAACCAGAAATCCAGATGATTGCTTACCTGGGACTGATACAACTTGCTTGACATGAAAACGGAACTGTAAATCTCACAAGATCAGATGATCTTGTAAGAATTTTGAAACTTCCGCCATTAATTGAAAATCCTATAAGAATAGCCTCCCTTAAACATACTTGTAATATCAAGCTTCATGGCTTGATATTCAGAAGACTATGCTCTGGATATAGGAGCTTCAGAAACAAAGGAGACAGGTGGTTTAGCTCCACCTCCTTTGGAGTTTCAGGTTAAATCATCTACTTCCACTATGCTCTGTCATCTTATCATCTGTAAAACATAGGGAGCTCTAAAAACATGTTTTATGTGTAGTTATCTTTATTTGTTTAGAATACCAGTTGTATCTAAAATATTATTCAAAGGGAGCACATGCTATTTTGAATCATCTAATACAACTCTCTCAAAACAAAGAAAAGGAAAGGGGCCCAAAATAATTATGGGTTTCCCAAAGGAACAAGACATTGGAAATCCCATTCCATTATTCTTTTATTGAGTTCTATATAATACAGAGAAAGAAAAGTCCTCCATTCTACGTAACTGGTGCAGGACTCTGCAAGATTGGAATCAGAGCACTGTATATTAAAAAAGTATCTGGAAAAAATACTTAAACTAAAGGGGATATATATGTATATATATACATAGAAAATAGTGGTACCTGAAAACGATTCTATAGAAAGTGCAGAACTGGTAACCAAAGTATGTATGGGCTGCAGTTCCAAACAAGATAGGTGAATTCCTGTTTCCCGGCACCTTGGCGGTTCCACCCCACTAAACAACATTAAACTAAAATAAACATTTGAACTAGGTCATATTTAATTCTGTATGCTCATGTAAGCCAACAAAATATCCCGGGTATCATTTAGGTTGTCATTTATTTTTTATCTTCGCTTTTAATTTCTAAGTCCTTTCAAACACAAAACAGAAGTTTGAGGAAGGCATATATGAGGTGGCAGAGATAAAATAGGCTCATTTCATTTACCATGAAAATTAAGGTCTAAACAAATTCTTCATAGCTGAATGTGTCCAAACCAACTATTTTCACTTTATAGGCAAGGCTTCTGGAAAAATCATACTGAAGGACTTCTAATTACCCAAAAGCCCCTTATCTGTTCAATACATATCACTATATATTATAGGAATTCTTATGAGTGGCAGAGAAAGACATCCTGGCTAAACACCTCCATGTTTATCATGCAGATATGATGGTCTCAAACCATCCTGAAAGTGTTAGAGCCCCTTTTTGCCTTACTAATATTAATGGAGGACAAAGCTTGATATACTTTTGCTTGTATAAACTAGCTCACTTTGTTTAAATGGATGGCCCATAAATAAGTCTGTAGTGTGGGCATCACTGGATGCTGAACGAATTTTTGTGGGTCTTATTAATATCACAGGTTTCTATGGAGGATCTACTGAAAAACTCTGAGGGTAGTTTGACATTTACAACTAAATTATTACATAACCTTGAGCAAAGTAGCCTCATCATAAAGGAAGGATATTAATACTTGGTATCCATCCCTATTTGGAGGGATCCTGTAAAGTATTAAATAAAGTAATACAGGTAAATGTGAATGCATATATTTCCATTGATATTTGTACAGGCTTAAAAATAACTCTACAGAATGCACTATAAAAATCTTGATGTGTGTCCCCAAACTAGTCACCAGCTTTCCCATTTCTTAACGACTTAAGTTAACAAAAACCTATGTATTAGGTTAGTTATCAGAGAACTACAAATACTGCTTCATGCAGTATTAGGTTAGTTATCAGAGAACTTGTCCAAACCATTTGCCTTTCTCTGACCATCAATCCTCAATTCAGAAACCCTAGAGCTTTGGTCATTAATTTATGCACACAATTATCCATTCAGTTCAGAAAATTTACTGATCCTTTACAAGATTTCAGGTACTGTTCTTCAGTATGTTTTATAGATATGTTCAGGGAATACAGTACTGAACAACACCGATGAATATCCCCTCTCTCTAGTGGATGGGGCAAAAATAAATAAACAAATATATAAATTTAGTATAAACATATAAATAAAAATTAAATAAATCTATATAAAATAACTAGCCTGTCAGGTAAGTGCTAAAGGGAACTAGAAAGCAAGGAAGGGAGATGAACATTGTTAGTTGATAGGAAGTGGTTACAATATGAAATTAAGTGATCAACAAAGGCTTTATGGGGAAGATGAAATTCTTTTAATGCTTTTTTTTTTTTTTAACGATTTCATTTATTTATTTGAGAGAGAGGGGCGCACAAGACTAGGGGGAGGAAGAGGAACAACTAGACCACTGAGTACAGAGCCTGACAAGGAGCTGGAACTCACAACCCTGAGATCATGATCTGAGCTGAAACCAAGAGTCAGATTCCTAACTGAGACACCTAGTTACTCCTGGGGAAGATGAAATTTAAGAAAGAACAAAAGGTGAATGTGGGGACATCAACGTACATATCTGCGGACTGAATGTTACCCGCAGAGAGGCAAGAACATACCTGGAATAGTCAAGGAACAGAAAGAATCTCAGTGTGCAGAGGCCACAGTGAGTAAAGTGTAGAGAAGAAGGAAATGAACTCAGAAAGGAAGTTGGGAGGCCTAGATTGCTAGGGCTGTAGGGGCATTTTGAGGACTTTGGTTTTTGCCTTGAGTGAGCAACTAAAGAGATTTAAGTGATACGGTTTGAACTATGTTTTAACGGAAGCTCTCGGGATGCCATGTTATCAGAGACTGAAGGGGAATAAAGACAAGATCAGGAAAACCGATGACTGGTTTAAAGAAGTGAATTTCTAAAGATGACCTTCTGGGACACCTGGGTGGCTCAGATGTTGAGCATCTGCCTTTGGCTCAGGTTGTGATCCCGGGGTCCTGGGATCAAGTCTCACATCAGGCTACCTGCTGGGAGCCTGCTGCTCCCTCTGCCTATGTCTCTGCCTCTCTCTGTGTGTCTCTCATGAATAAATAAATAATAATAATAATAAAAGATGTGCCTTCTACTCAGTGAAGGTGTAGGGCAGGGGTTAGCAAATAACAGTCCCCTGGTCAAACTGGGTTCTCAGCCTGTTCTTGTAGGATCTACGAGATAATAATGGTTCTTAAATTTTGAGAAGTTGTTGGAGAAGGAGAAGAAGCTACAGAAACTGCACATGGCCCAAAGAGCCTAAAATACTTAAAACCTGGAAAATATTTCCAACCCCTAATAAAAAGCCTCTGGCTGGTGGTAGGTCCTCAACAAACCTGGAAGGAGGAATACGTGAGTAACTTAGTTGCTGAAAATATTATAAAGTGATACCTGTCAAGGAACATTTGTGTCTTTACCCCTAACCTTGAAGAACAATGTCATTTTCATTGAGCTACTGAAAAATATGGTCTATTTTTTGAAACAGTAAAACCAGAAGGCATTTTCTCGCATAAGCAATGTCAGAAACAAGGTTCAGGCACAGTGAAATAGCAAAAAATAATAAAAAACAGTTTTATAGAGCTTTAAACTTTACAAAGGATTTTCATGTTCATCATCTCACTTTATCATGAAAATATGTATTATTTTCCCATTAGAAATTACTACATCCTGGGACAACTGGGTGGCTCAGCAGTTGAGCGTTTGGCTTTGGCTCAGGGCGTGATCCCGGATTCCCGGGATCAAGTCCCACATTGGGTTCCTTGCATGGAGCCTGCTTCTCCTCCCTTTGCCTGTGTCTCTGCCTCTCTTTCTATGTCTCTAATAATGAATAAATAAAATCTTTTAAAAAGGGGGGGAAAAAAGAAATTACTACATGTTAAATCCTTAGTCATTTCTCAAGAAAAGTTGAAGTCTTGAATGTTACATCTGTGAATTCTGAGGTTGTTTATTTCCTCCCTATGCGAATGCTGAGTGCGAAAATCAACAGGTATTTTCAGTTCAAGATGGCAAAACAGAATAACATATTTACTTTCTGTTCCTTTTGACACTATATTTAACAAAGCATAGAAATTCCAAAATTAAAGCAATCAACGCCAAAAGACTGGGGAAGTCATCCACCACAGAAAGTTTTGATACATTTATAGTGAAATGAAAGTGAAAAAGTGAAAAAGTGAAATGTAGGAGTGATAAAATGACCAAGAAAAGACCACCTAAGAAGGAGCTGCACAAAGCCAGTTTGCTTCTGCTGAGCCTTGGTTATAATAAAGAGAAGAGAGAAGAGGTGGGCTGTAAACAAGGGGACAAAAGGTATTTTAGGGAATAAAAGTTCATATAACGAGCTCCATGGATCATTCAGTCTGCCCTCCATATTAACTCTGTATGAATCACAATGGGTTGTTGGTGAGGAAGACAAGGGAACAGGGGATGAGTGGTCAAACACAGGTTGTTAGCTATGGCTCACTGCCACTACCACAGATCCCATCAAGGCTGCCCGCCTATGGCTTCATTTGCTGTAATCAGAGATTGCGCTGTATAAACTGTCAGACGAGAGGTAATCTTCCTGGCAACGATAAATTACTGTTATTATTAAAATATTTTTATTAATGATGAAATTAATCATTTTTAAAACAATATTTTGCCTTGACGAATTCTGTCTCAACATGTTTGCTCCCGCCAAGCCAAATTATCTCAGAGTAACCACTTGTCACCTACTATTATTTTGACTTACAAAGACAAATAAGAGCATGGTCTTTATTTCAAAAAAGCACCCTGTCCCTCCCCTCTCATTTGGCAAGAAAAATGAAGAGGTAGATTTTTCTGGGATATCCTTGTCCAAATTTCCTTTATTGTCCTGAAATACTAACTCTTATATGTTTAAATTCCCCTCCTTGAGAAAAAAAAAAAAGGGAGATGGAACTAATATAACTGTAATTTATTGTTTTCACATACGTCTGACATGACCACCTTTTTCAGAGTTCCTATAAGAAATCTTTGCCCAAAATTTGTACAAGCTTGCTATTTTTGTTCAAACAAACAAAACCAAGAAACTGTTCCTTATTGAACTCTTCCCAAATGATATCAAAGAATTATGGTTAAATGTCATAGCTGTAAATCATTTCTCTCCTAGAGAGGTTAGAAAGGGCTTCTAACGATTCTCCTTTTTTCCAACAGAACGTGAGTCTGGTTGAAACCAACCTCAAAATGTGTTGGGGATGGAAGTCCGAATTTGCTCTAACATGCCTAAAAGGAATCTCTTCAACAGAACGCTAAAACTAACTTTGTACATATGAATTATGTCCAATGCTATTCTAAGTATAAAAGATAAATATATGACATTTAAAAATGTACATATATGTTTTTTACTGGTCGGTAGGATTCTTGGTTCTGAAACTTCTGCATGTCATATTCCTAAAACGCAACATCAGCCCTGTGAGAGAGAAAACACTTCAATGATGTAAGCCAAAGAAACAAGATTCAAACTAGGTAAAGCCCCGTGTTTGGCCAGGATTTTCAAACTCTTCCTCGTCATGCTGAAGCTTCCACCTCCTAGGCAATAAAACATGTTTCCCTTGCCAGAGGCCCAAGAGTATGTGTCCTCTCTTGGGCGTAAGAATTTCTCGAATTGCATGTGGCTGCCAACAATGTGAGGTGAAGGGCGAACCTGGCTGGCCTACTCATAATGACGGATAAGGATCTTACTTTAATCCATTCATTACATTGCTCCACCATTAACTTCCAATAAATGATGTATTTGCTCTCTAGACATGAATGAGATGCCTTACTAGACATAGTCCTAGAGGCCAGAGAAACCAGCCTCGAATCCATATGCAATAATCCACTGGTGCATCCCTTTCAGGTAGATTACAATTTATCTACAATATAATCTTTAGAGATTTACATGAAATTTTTACATAGAATCTTACACATTTGGATCCTGCAAGGGAGACCAAAGACCAAATCGGAGCTGCAAGGCTGAATTACAAATGTGGGATGATGCTATGCTGACGACTGCTGGTCCATGACCTCTGTCTTGTAAGACCAGAGCTCAGTGTGGTCTCTGATCCATTTATCAATTGAACAAAAGAAGACTTAATATTGGGCAGTGCTTGAGCTCGTATTAAGTATAGCTCCGTGCTAAGTACCCTAAGAACTACGAAAAATAAAAATCAATTTTAAGAAAATGGTAACACACACTCCTGAGGAAAAGCTCTAGGAGAGTCAGGCTGGGTTCGAACCCAGGCTATGCCACTACCGTCTCTATTACCCAACGAGTGTTGTCCATTCTAGGTGTGGTTTTGCCAAATTTCCATAAAGAAAAGAACTTACCTGCAAGTGAGAGGGGGCCGGAGGAGGCAGCGTCCAGTCAGGTCAGGGTCCAGTGTCTGCTCAGAAACCTTAAAGGCCGGGTGGGTGACACACCTGACCGGGCTGCAGGCCTCGCAGGGCGGCAGCGCTGCAGGGCAGCAGGGCAGTAAGGCTGCAGAGAAGCATGGTGGAAGGGCTGCAGGGCAGCAGGGTGGCAAGGCGGCAGGGAAGCATTGCGGCAGGGCTGCAGGCCTCTCAGGGTCACTGAGCAGCCAGGCAGCAGGGCGGCAGGGCTGTAGGCCTACCAGGGCAGCAGGGCTGCAGGGAGGCAGGGCAGCAGCGTGGAAGGGTGGCAGGCCTCGCAGGGCTGCATGGCAACAGGGCATCAAGGATGCAGGGCAGCAGGGCAGAAGGGCTGAAGAGCGGCAGGGCTGCAGGGCTACAGGCCTCCCAGGGCTACAGGGCTCAGGGTGTAGGGTGGCAATGCTATAAGCCTCACAGTGCGGAAGGGCTGCAGGGCAGTAGGTATGCAGGGTTGCAGGACAGAAGAGCAGCAGGTCAGCAGGGTAGCAACGCAACAGGGCAGCAGGGAGGCAGGGCTGCAGGTCTCACAGGGCATCAGGGCAACAGGTATGGCACCCCAGCAGGGCTACAGGGCAGCAGGGCAGCAGGGCTACAGGCCTCGTAGGACAACAGGGCTGTAGGGCAACAGGGTGGCAGTGATGCAGGCCTCCCAGGGCAGCAGGACTGCAGGGCAGCAGAACAGTAGGGCTGCAGGCCTCCCAGTGCAGCAGGGCTGTAGGGCTGCAGGGCATCAGGTCTGTAGGCCTTGCAGGGAGGCCGGGTGGCAGGGCAAAAGAGTGGCAGGGCTGCAGTCCTCATAGGGCAGCAGGGCTGTAGGGCAACAGGACTGCAGGCCTCCCAGGGCGACAGGGCTGCAGGGCACCAAGGCAGGAGGGCTGCAGGCCTCCCAGGGTGACAGGGCTGAGGCCTCCCAAGTAGGTAGGCCTGAAGGCCTCACAGCGCGGCAGGCCTGCATGGCACCAGGCAGGGTAGCAGGGCAGCAGGGTGGCAGAGCTGCATACCTCCCAGGGCAGCAGGGCTGCAGGTATCCAAGGGCGGCAGGACAGCAGGGCGGCAGGTCTGCCAGCTTCACAGGGCGTCCAGGGTTCAGGACAGCAGGGCGCCAGGGCTGTAGGCCTCGCAGGGATGCCGGGCTTCATTCAGGGCAACAGGGCGGCAATGCTGCAAGCCTCCCAGCGTGGCAGGGCTGCAGGCCTCTCAGGGAAGCCGGAGTGCAGGGCAGCAGGGTGGCAGGGATGCAGGCCTCCTAAGGTGGCAGGACTGCAGGGCAACTGGGCGGTAGGGCTGCAAGCCTCATAGGGCATCAGGACTGCAGGGCAGCAGGTCGGGAGGGCTGCAGGGCATGAGGACTGCAGAGCAGCAGGTCAACAGGGCTGCAGGGCAGCAGGGGGTCAGGACAGCATGGAGGCCGGGCAAAAGGGTGGCAGGGCTTCAAGCCTCCCAGGGCATCACGACTGCAGGGCAGCAGATCGGCAGGGATGAAGGGCAGCAGGGCAGCAGTGCTTCAGGCCTCTCAGGGCTCCAGGGCTTCAGGGCAGCAGGGCGTCAGGGCAGCACAGAGGCCAGGAAGCACGGTGGCAGGGCTTCAAGCCTCCCAGGGCATCATGACTGCAGGGCAGCAGGTCAGCAGGGATGCAGGGCAGCAGGGCGGCAGTCCTTGAGCCCTCCCAGGGCTCCAGGGCTTCAGAGAAGCAGTGCGACAGGCCTTGCAAGGCTGCAGGGCTCAGGGTGCAGGGCCACAGGGCTGCAGGCCTCACAGGGCCACCTGTCTTCAGGGCAAAGGGCGGCAAAGCTGCAAGCCTCCCAGGGTGGTAGGGCTGCAGGCCTCTCAGGGTGTCAGAGCTGCAGGGCACCAGGGAGCCAGATTTGCAGGGCAGCAGAGCAAGGCAACAGGGCTACAGGGCAGCAGTACTGCAGGGCAGCCGGGCAGTAGGGCTGCAGGCCTGCCAGTGCAGCAGGGCTGTAGGGCTGCAGGGCATCAGGGCTGCAGGCCTCGCATGGCCACCGGGCTTCAGGGCAAAGGGCTGCAAAGCTTCAAGCCTCCCAGGGCGTCAGGGCTGCAGGCCTCACAGGGCCGCCTGGCTTCAGGGCAAAGGGCGGCAATGCTGCAAGCCTCCCAAGGCATCAGTGCTGCACGCCTCTCAGGGCGTCAGGGCTGCAGGACTCCCAGGGCGGCAGTGCTGCAGGCCTCCCAGGGCTCCAGGGCTTCAGGGCAGCAGGGCGTCTGGGTGGCACGGAGGCCGGGCAGCACGGTGGCAGGGCTTCAAGCCTCCCAGGGCATCACGACTGCAGGGCAGCAGGTCGGCAGGGATGCAGGGCAGCTGTGCTACAGGCCTGGCAGCGCTGCAGGGCTCAGGGTGCAGGGCAGCAGGCCTGCAGGCCTCTCACGGCGTCAGGGCTGCAGGGAAGCAGGGAGCCAGGGTTGCAGGCCTCCCAGGGCAACAAGGCTACAGGCTTCGCAGGGCAGCAGGGCTTCAGGGCAGCAGGGCAGGAGGGGTCTAGGGCTCTCAGGGTGGCAGGGCTGCAGGCCTCACAGGGTGGCAGGGCTGCATGGCATCAGGCAGGGTACCAGGGCAGCAGGGTGGCAGAGCTGCCTGCCTCCCAGGGCTGCAGGGCAGCAGGCATCGAAGTGCGGCAGGGCAGGAGGGAGGCAGGTCTGCCGGCCTCACAAGGCGGCCGGGGTGCAGGCAGCAGGGAGGCAGGGCTGCAGGACTCTCAGGGCGGCAGGACTGCAAGGCAGCACAATGCAATCGGGATTTTGGGGCTCTCCTTTTGGCACCACTGTCAACAAGCAGACGGCCTTTGGTAACCAGCCAGGTATCTCCACACTCCTCATTCTACCACGACTGGCTTTGGAGGTCCCACTGGGATCCCTAGCACTGGGAACTAGCTCACCAGTTACAGGTACCACGACAGGCCCACAGACCGTCGTGGGGCCTGCAGTCCCGAGTGGCTCACCACTCACGGCTACCACCACAGGACCACAGATGATTGTGGGGCCTGTAGGCCCTCGCAACACTACAGGTCCACAGACTTTTGTTGGGCCTGCAGTCTCCAGTTGCTCACCACACAGCTACAACTACATGTCCACAGACGTTTGTGGGACCCGCAATCCCCATGGATGGGCTTAATGTGTCCACGCCAGGTTCCATTCCCTCACAGGCGTCAGGAGCATTCAACGTTGGAGCTGGACTGAAGGCGACATCCAGCACCCCTTCGGCTCGTCCTCTTGGTCAGATAGCCTCCAATCCATCGCATGGAAGTCCAGCTGCTGCTATAGCAAGGGCAAGTACTGTCCCAGTATTGGGACATGCTTCTCGTGCCACTTTCAATCCAGGCACCAGGGACCCACCTGCCCAAATCACAGGCGGTACTGTGATGGGAAACACCACCATTCCCCCTGTTGGAGGCGCTGGTGCGCCCACTGCCAATACTTTTCCCAAGGATCACTGGGACAAACAAAATCCAGGTAAAGACCCCCCCCCCCTCCCCCGCCCCAAGCCATAGTACTTCTCTGTGTGGAAACACCACACCACAAAGGTCTGTGTGTCCAAGGTCGTGCGTGTTTCCCTCTTACAGAGCACCAGGGCCTTGCCTGGCCACACGACCTCACTTTTAGTTGCAAGAAGCAGCACCGAGATCTCAGTGCTTCGATGCACTTCTAGTTCTACCTTCCCGCCAGGCACCAGGGCCTGCAGGCCTCTCAGAGCGTCAGGGCAGCAGGGCAGCAGGGAGTCAGGGTTGCAGGGCAGCAGAGCAGGGCAGCAGGGCTACAGGGCAGCAGGGCAGCAGGACAGCAGGACAGCAGGGCGGCAGTGAGGCAGGCCTCCCAGGGCAGCAGGACTGCAGGGCAGCCGGGCAGTGGGGCTGCATGTCTTCCCGGGCCGCAGGGCTGTAGGGCTGCAGGGCGCCAGGGCGGTAGGCCTCGCAGGGCTGCCGGGCTTCAGGGCAAAGGGCTGCAAAGCTTCAAGCCTCCCAGGGCGTCAGGGCTGCAGGCCTCGCAGGGCAGCTGGTTGGCTTGGCTGCCAGGCAGCAGGGCTGCAGGGCTGCAGGGGAGCAGGGTGGCTTGGCTGCAGGGCAGCAGGGCAGCAGGGCTGCAGGGCAGGCCCTCGGGGAAGCAGGCCAGTCAGCGCCTCTGGGCCTTGGGGGGTCCTGAGCTCGCCTTCCTCGGCTTCCCCGGGGAAGGGTGGCCACGCACACCCTCGGGGCTGAGTGCTCCGGGCCTGGCCCCTGCAGTCCCAGGCCGCGCCCCTCCCCCACGCTGGCGGTTGCCAGGCTGGGGCTCAACCGCCTCCGCCCCGCCCCGCCCCGCCCCGGGTGGCGGCCCCGCCCACCTCGGGCTGCTGGTGGGCGCGGCCCCAAGCCCCGCCCACTGCCTGCCCGGGGAGGGGCCCCGGAGTGGCGGCTCCCGCAGGTGTTCTAGGGACACCTCACAATGGCCGGGCGCAGCGCTCAGCGGCCCAGGTGTGCTGCACCTGCAGAGGAGCCAGGCGCCTCGGAGACCCTCTCAGGTCTGGCTCCAGCTCGCGACTCTGGGGC
Organism: Canis lupus familiaris; assembly: GCF_011100685.1. Lineage (NCBI taxonomy): Eukaryota > Metazoa > Chordata > Mammalia > Carnivora > Canidae > Canis > Canis lupus. Next base: position 79,082,075 of record NC_049222.1, on the reverse strand, counting down.
GCACAGCTAGCCCTGCATGGGCAACCTCCTTGGCAGGTGTCTTCGCCCTCCCCGCCGCCGGCCCCTGCCCGGCCGCAGCCGCCCGCTGGGCACCCCTGCCTGTGACACCGCCCGTCCTGGCCGCGACCACCCTGCCGTGCCTGCCCCTGCCCCCTGCTCTGGGCGCAGGCCATTCCCCCGGGATCGCAGGCCCCTACCGGCTCGCTGCCACGGGGAGCCCAGGAGGCGGTACCCGCTCCCTCAGGCCGCGGGCCCCCCTCTGGGCCTCCTCCCCGTGCTGAACTGGAGGGACCCTCCGGGCCAACCGGGGCTGTCTGCGCGCAGTTCCCTGGGGTGCCGGCCCTCGAGGACTGTGAGGATCCCTGCTCTGGGGCGCGCGTTCAGGCGCCTGCATTCACTACCTGCACAGGGAGCCAAGGCTGCCAGTCAGGTACCATCCCCTCCCCGCCCCCTTTGCAGCCCACAGGGGACGGAGGACAAGGTCCCAGAGCACCCCGGAGAACAGACCGAGGCTCTTGGTGGGAGTGGCCGCCCCCGGAGCAGTGGGGGGACACCCTGGACATCCGAGCCCCCGGGCACCAGTGGCGTTCCCAGCCTCCGGCAAGCCAGCCCTGCAACTCTGGACCGACGTCTCGTGCCCTCCGGAGAGAGCTCGTGGGACAGCACCCCGAGGGCTCCGATGTCCTCCTCTGAAGGCCGTGTTGCCACCTCTTCACGTGGTCCCGTGGGAGATGCCCTCGCGAAGGCCGACAGGGATGCGGCGGTGCTCTCGGGCCCAAGCCCAAGCTGCCCCTTGCCGCAGGGGACGTGCACCGAGGAGGCGGAGGCTGGAGACCATCGGCCTGTGCAGAGCACGCGGGGCGGGTCGAGGAGGGACACGCAGGCTCAGAAGCCGTCGGGCGTGTCACCGCGGAGCCCTCTGCCACCAGCACGTGCCAGCAGCAGGCAGAACAAGCGGAAAATAGCCATGCCTCTCTGTCTGCCACTGCCGCCACCACTGCCACTGCTGTGGGATCGAGGGGACTTGCCCGCACCCCCGAAGCTTCCTTGCCTTGCTCTTGACAAGAACCTGGGCACCTTGCCGAACACCGAGTGTCCGAGGAACAAGCTCTTGAAGGACAGAACCAAGATCGCGGCAGGCTGCTGGGCCGCTCGGCCTGCCCCTTGCTCCCCGCCACTTGCCTCGGAGGCTGCAGGCTCCCCGCCCGCGGCCGCTCCCGCTGCCCAAGTCCCTGCTCCTCCCACCGCCTCGGCTGACCCTTCTGCCAGGCCCCCGACCCTCTCTGTCCCGCCGGCTTCCCCAACACAGCCTGGTGCTCGGGAAACAGGACCCGGAGTCCCGAAATCTCCTCCCCTTGCTCTTCCTGCTGATGCTCTTCCTGCCCTTACTTCCAGCCCCATTAGGGAAACTCCACGTCGCGGAGGTCCTCTTCCTCCAGGCAGGGCTACAGCACCGACCTCTGACCGCCCCACACCTTCGAGCACCTCAACCTCCTTACACCCACCCTCCTGCGCAAAAGAATCCCCAACCCCTATGTGTGTAGACTCTCCCCCTCTTTTCCTAAGGACCCCTCTTCCAGGCCGCTCCACAGGGAGCTCTGTCGTTGCAGTCCGGCCTGGCACCTCTAAACCGACTTCTTCTACCATCGCAGCAAAGTCATCTACTTTGACCTCCAAGCCTATTTCAAATCCTGCTGTCGTGGACATGGACACTACGTCTCCTTCCCGGGCTGTCATCGTCCGCGCGCCCCCACACTCCAGCATGAGCTGTCCTCCGTGTTCCCGGGGCCATCGCAGTATGAAGCGCAGATGCCCTGCGAAAGTTGCAGCCTCCGCCAGTCTACCTGCGTCGATGGCCCCCGGCCCCACCCCACTTCCTGATCAACTCTTCAGCCTCCACATCACCCCTCAGCCCACACACGGGACTCTCGCTGGGAGGCAGCCAACAGCTTTTCTTCCCGGTGCTCCTATCGCCACTGGCTTGCCCAACCTGAGTTCTGGAGCCACCACCACTCCAGTGGGCAGCACCTCTGCAAACCTCAACCCTCACTCTGACCCCGATGCCATGGATACCACATCTCCCTCCCGGGCTGTCATCTTCCACACCCCCCCTGGGTCCCAGAAGAACCGCTTGCCACTTTACAAGGTGCTTCCTGCTTCTGGCAACACACCACCCAGTAGCAGCACTGCCTTGGCCCATGGCTCTACCACTTTACCTCAAAAGTCAGCCGTCATACAGGCCTCCGTTTCGATGCATCCTAACCCAGGAATCGCCCCTCACTCTGACCCCGATGCCATGGATACCACATCTCCCTCCCGGGCTGTCATCTTTCACTCCCCCCCTGGGTCCCAGAAGAACCACTTGTCATTTTACAAGGCACGTCCCGGTTCTGGCAACACACCACCTACCAGCAGCACTGCCTTGGCCCACGGCTCTACCAGTTTCCCTCAAAAGTCGGCCAGCATACAGACCCCCGTTCCGATGCATCCCAACCCAGGAATCGCCTCTCAGCCCACAATTGGAGGTCACAATGGGCAACAGCCTAACAATTCCTCCCTGTTAGGAAAAACAGTTGCCCCAACACAGGCTATCGGCCTGGCCACTCCTATAACTCAGCCACCCGGAGGGACCACAATGCAATCGGGGTTTGCGGGCTCTCCTTTTGGCACCACTGTCAACAAGCAGACGGCCTTTGGTAACCAGCCAGGTATTCTCCACACTCCTCGTGCTACCACGACTGGCTTTGGAGGTCCCACTGGGATCCCTAGCACTGGGAACGGTAGCTCACCGGTTACGGGTACCACGACAGGCCCACAGACCGTCGTGGGGCCTGCAGTCCCCAGTGGCTCACCAGTAAAACCTAACACCACAGGCCCTCAGACCTTTGTGGGACCTGCAGTCCCGAGTGGCTCACCACGCCCGGATACCACTACAGACACACAGATGTTGGCGGGACCTGCAATCCCCATGGATGGGCTTAATGTGTCCACACCAGGGTCCATTCCCTCACAGGCGTCAGGAGCATTCAACGTTGGAGCTGGACTGAAGGCGACATCCAGCACCCCTTCGGCTCGTCCTCTTGGTCAGATAGCCTCCAATCCATCGCATGGAAGTCCAGCTGCTGCTATAGCAAGGGCTAGTACTGTCCCAGTATTGGGACATGCTTCTCATGCCACTTTCCATCCAGGCACCAGGGGCCCACCTGCCCAAATCACAGGCGGTACTGTGATGGGAAACACCACCATTCCCCCTGTTGGAGGCGCTGGTGCGCCCACTGCCAGTACGTGTCCCCAAGGATCACCAGGAAGAACAAAATCCGGGGAAGGACCCCCCCCAAGCCACAGCACTTCTCCGTGTGGAAATGCCACCACCACAAAGGTCTGTGTGTCCAAGCTCGTGCGTGTTTCCCTCTTACAGAGCACCAGGGCCTTGCCTGGCCACACGACCTCACTTTTAGTTGCAAGAAGCAGCACCGAGATCTCAGTGCTTCGATGCACTTCTAGTTCTACCTTCCCGCCAGGCACCCGGGGCCCACCTGCCCAGCAGGTAAGTGGTGTGAAGGCGGGGAACAACATCACTCCCACGACTGGAAGACCTGGAATTCCTGCTTTATGTCAGCATACCGGGGGCCCACCTGATGCAAGCACAGATGAGAACATCATCGTGTCTATGATGGCAGCCCTCTGTATCGGCAACCGCCCTCAGACCCCTGGGGGCCTACCTGTGTCTAAGGCCCCTGGTGCTCCCGGGAACAGCACCGTACCTACTGCGACTGGACATCATAACGGTCCCCCATTCCTACAGAGCACACAGAACCCCCGCAAGCCACAGCACTGGTGGTGCAATGGGGGATACCGCCATGCCTTTTAGAGAGAAATCTCCACTCTTGGAACATGTGGGCCTGCCCCTAGTCAGGGCACCCCGCTGACTTTGGTGAGCCAGCGCTGTGTGTGCAAGTTCTTGGTCCACTGTTCTGTGCTCTGCGCATGGCTGGGGAACCTTCATAGCCTGTCTAGGAGCCGCCACCAACTGCTTCCTTTCTTTTGTCATGAATCTCAACCTCTACGGAACAGACATTCCCCCACATATTCTGTGTCATAGTAAACGGATTTTGCTGTATCAGACCCTCAATGGGCTCTTATCTTTCCCAGATTACGTAGATATACTTCTATATCTATAAAAGTTTGTTCTCACTAATCTGCCTTTGCTCGTGTGTCTTTTTGTCTCGGCAGTAGAGAAAGAATGAACCTATGTGAGTGGGGTGGGTTGAACCAGACTTTGTGCCAAATTTTCTGTGTCTCAGTGACTGGAATGTGGAAGTAGCCACAGGTTCTGGCTGCACGCACAGAACCTGAAATCTGCATTTTGAGTGTAAGGGATGGGAATCCAGGAGGAAGGAAGGTCCCAAGGAGGGAGAGATGAGGTGACTCGTCCTTGCCTCCACCCTCTGTGCTTCGCTCTCCTCTCCCCCGACTCTGATCTCAATAGAGGTTGAATAACCCTTGATGAGTGAAAGGAAACCACCCTATGATTTTAGTTTTCTAAAACTATTTAAATGTTTTCTTGGGTGCCTTCCTAGTTTAGACTTAGGCCAATCTTTCTTACGTGTTCCCACTTCACCCAGAGAAGACAGATTTGAGCCCGGAGAAGCAAATGGAAAAAGAGCACATACATGCCTGCTCTGTCTATGTGTGTTAGAAATTTCAGTTGACTTAGAATTTATTGTGCTGCTTAAGCGCACTAGAACAGGTCCTTTTCAATAATCAGCCCAGCTCTGATCTAAATCACTAAAATATCAAATCACCTGTGTGGGCAGCAGGGAGGCAGTGTTGCAGGGCAGCAGAGCAGCAGGTCAGCAGGGCAGCAGGGCAGCAGGGCTGCAGGGCAGCAGGGAGACAGGGCTGCAAGCCTCCCAAGGTGGCAGGACTGCAGGGCAACTGGGCGGTAGGGCTGCAAGTCCCACAGGGCAGCAGGACTGCAAGGCAGCACGTCGGCAGGGCTGCAGGGCGGCACGGAGGCCGGGCGGCAGGGTGGCAGGGCTTCAAGCCTCCCAGGGCATCACGACTGCGGTGCAGCAGGACAGCAGGGATGCAGGGCAGCAGTGGGGCAGTCCTTCAGGCCTCCCAGGGCTCCAGGGCTTCAGAGCAGCAGTGCTACAGGCCTCGCAGGGCTGCAGGGCTCAGGGTGCAGGGCCGGAGCGCTGCAGGCCTCACAGGGCCACGTGGGTTCAGGGCAAAGGGCGGCAAAGCTGCAAGCCTCCCTGAGCGGCAGGGCTGCAGGCCTCTCAGGGCATCAGGGCTGCAGGACTCCCAGGGCAGCAGTGCTGCAAGCCTCCCAGGTCGGTAGGCCGGGCGGCAGAGCTGCATGGCACCAGGCAGGGTAGCAGGGCAGCAGGGTGGCAGAGCTGCATACCTCCCAGGGCAGCAGGGCTTCAGGCATCGAAGGGCGGCCGCGCAGCAGGGGGGCAGGTCTGCCAACCTCACAGGGCAGCCGGGGTGCAGGGCAGCAGGGAGGCGGGGCTGCAGGCCTCACAGGGCATCAGGGCTGCAAGTATGGCACCACGGCAGGGCTACAGGGCAGCAGGGCGCCAGGGCTGCAGACCTCGCAGGGGGTAGGGCACCAGGGTGGCAGGGCTACAAGCCTCCAAGGGCAGCAGGGCTGTAGGGGAACAGGGCGGCAGTGATGAAGGCCTCCCAGGGCGGCAAGGGTGAGGTCTCGCAGGGCAGCCGGGTGGCAGGGCAACAAAGTGGCAGGGTTGCTGTCCTCGTAGGGAAGCTGGGCTGTAGGGCAACAGGATGGCAGGACTGCAGGCCTCCCAGTGTGTCAGGGGTTCGGGCCTCCCAGGGCGTTGGGGTGCAGGCCTCACAGGATGGCAAGGCTGCAGGGTTCTCAGGTCGCTAGGCCTGTAGGCCTCACAGGGCGGCAGGGCTGCATGGCACCAGGCAGGGTAGCAGGGCAGCAGGGTGGCAGAGTTGCATGCCTCCCAGGGCAGCAGGGCTGCAGGCATCGAAGGGTGGCAGGGCTGCTGGTGGCAGGGCTACAAGACTCTAAGAGCAGCAGTGCTGTAGGGGAACAGGGCGGCTGTGATACAGGCCTCCCAGTGCGGCGGAGCTACAGGATGTTAGGCCTCCAAGGGCGGCAGAGCGGCAGGGCAGCAGGGCGGCAGGGCTGCAGTCCTCGTTGGGCAGCAGGGCTACAGGAATGGAAGAGCGGCAGGGCAGCAGGGCAGCAGGGCTGCAGGCCTCACAAGGCGGCCAGGCTTCAGGGCAACAGGGCGGCAATGCTGCAAGCCTCCCAGGGCGACAGGGCTTCAGGCCTCCCTGGGTAGCAGGGCTGCAGGTATGGCACCGCGGCAGGGCACCAGGGCACCAGGGCAGCACGGATACAGGGCAGCAGTGCAGCAGGGCTACAGGCCCCCAGGGCGTTGGGGTGCAGGCCTCACAGGACGGCAAGGCTGCAGGGCAGCAGAGGGCAGGGCTGCATGCCTCCCAGTGTGGCGGGGCTGCAGGGATTTAGTCCTCCAAGGGCGGCCAGGTGGCAGGGCAACAGAGTGGCAGGGCTGCAGTCCTCGTTGGGCAACAGGGCTACAGGAATGGAAGAGCGGCAGGGCAGCAGGGCAGCAGGGCTGCAGGCCTCACAAGGCGGCCAGGCTTCAGGGCAACAGGGCGGCAATGCTGCAAGCCTCCCAGGGCGGCAGGGCTTCAGGCGTCCATGGGCAGCAGGGCTGCAAGTATGGCACCGTGGCAGGGCAGCAGGGCGGCAGGGCTGTCGGCCCCCAAGGCGGCGGGGATCAGGCCTCACTGGGTGGCAGGGCTGCAGGCTTCGCAGGGGAGCATGGCAGCAGGGTGGCAGGGTTACAAGCCTGGTAGGACAGCAGGGCTGTAGGGCAACAGGGCAGCAGGGCTGCAGGCCTCGCAAGGCTGCCAGGCTTCAGGGCAACAGGGGAGCAATGCTGCGAGCCTCCCAGGGCGGCAGGGCTGCAGGCCTCTCAGGGCGTCAGGGCTGCAGGACTCCCAGGGCGGCAGGCTGCAGGCCTCCCAGGGCTCCAGGGCTTCAGGGCAGCAGGGCGTCTGGGTGGCACGGAGGCCGGGCAGCACGGTGGCAGGGCTTCAAGCCTCCCAGGGCATCACGACTGCAGGGCAGCAGGTCGGCAGGGATGCAGGGCAGCAGTGCTACAGGCCTGGCAGCGCTGCAGGGCTCAGGGTGCAGGGCAGCAGGCCTGCAGGCCTCTCACGGCGTCAGGGCTGCAGGGAAGCAGGGAGCCAGGGTTGCAGGCCTCCCAGGGCAACAAGGCTACAGGCTTCGCAGGGCAGCAGGGCTTCAGGGCAGCAGGGCAGGAGGGGTCTAGGGCTCTCAGGGTGGCAGGGCTGCAGGCCTCACAGGGTGGCAGGGCTGCATGGCATCAGGCAGGGTACCAGGGCAGCAGGGTGGCAGAGCTGCCTGCCTCCCAGGGCTGCAGGGCAGCAGGCATCGAAGTGCGGCAGGGCAGGAGGGAGGCAGGTCTGCCGGCCTCACAGGGCGGCCGGGGTGCAGGCAGCAGGGAGGCAGGGCTGCAGGACTCTCAGGGCGGCAGGACTGCAAGGCAGCACAATGCAATCGGGGTTTTGGGGCTCTCCTTTTGGCACCACTGTCAACAAGCAGACGGCCTTTGGTAACCAGCCAGGTATCTCCACACTCCTCATTCTACCACGACTGGCTTTGGAGGTCCCACTGGGATCCCTAGCACTGGGAACTAGCTCACCAGTTACAGGTACCACTACAGGCCCACAGACCGTCGTGGGGCCTGCAGTCCCGAGTGGCTCACCACTCACGGCTACCACCACAGGACCACAGATGATTGTGGGGCCTGTAGGCCCTCGCAACACTACAGGTCCACAGACTTTTGTTGGGCCTGCAGTCTCCAGTTGCTCACCACACAGCTACAACTACATGTCCACAGACGTTTGTGGGACCCGCAATCCCCATGGATGGGCTTAATGTGTCCACGCCAGGTTCCATTCCCTCACAGGCGTCAGGAGCATTCAACGTTGGAGCTGGACTGAAGGCGACATCCAGCACCCCTTCGGCTCGTCCTCTTGGTCAGATAGCCTCCAATCCATCGCATGGAAGTCCAGCTGCTGCTATAGCAAGGGCAAGTACTGTCCCAGTATTGGGACATGCTTCTCGTGCCACTTTCAATCCAGGCACCAGGGACCCACCTGCCCAAATCACAGGCGGTACTGTGATGGGAAACACCACCATTCCCCCTGTTGGAGGCGCTGGTGCGCCCACTGCCAATACTTTTCCCAAGGATCACTGGGACAAACAAAATCCAGGTAAAGACCCCCCCCCCCTCCCCCGCCCCAAGCCATAGTACTTCTCTGTGTGGAAACACCACACCACAAAGGTCTGTGTGTCCAAGGTCGTGCGTGTTTCCCTCTTACAGAGCACCAGGGCCTTGCCTGGCCACACGACCTCACTTTTAGTTGCAAGAAGCAGCACCGAGATCTCAGTGCTTCGATGCACTTCTAGTTCTACCTTCCCGCCAGGCACCAGGGCCTGCAGGCCTCTCAGAGCGTCAGGGCAGCAGGGCAGCAGGGAGTCAGGGTTGCAGGGCAGCAGAGCAGGGCAGCAGGGCTACAGGGCAGCAGGGCAGCAGGACAGCAGGGCGGCAGTGAGGCAGGCCTCCCAGGGCAGCAGGACTGCAGGGCAGCCGGGCAGTGGGGCTGCATGTCTTCCCGGGCCGCAGGGCTGTAGGGCTGCAGGGCGCCAGGGCGGTAGGCCTCGCAGGGCTGCCGGGCTTCAGGGCAAAGGGCTGCAAAGCTTCAAGCCTCCCAGGGCGTCAGGGCTGCAGGCCTCGCAGGGCAGCTGGTTGGCTTGGCTGCCAGGCAGCAGGGCTGCAGGGCTGCAGGGGAGCAGGGTGGCTTGGCTGCAGGGCAGCAGGGCAGCAGGGCTGCAGGGCAGGCCCTCGGGGAAGCAGGCCAGTCAGCGCCTCTGGGCCTTGGGGGGTCCTGAGCTCGCCTTCCTCGGCTTCCCCGGGGAAGGGTGGCCACGCACACCCTCGGGGCTGAGTGCTCCGGGCCTGGCCCCTGCAGTCCCAGGCCGCGCCCCTCCCCCACGCTGGCGGTTGCCAGGCTGGGGCTCAACCGCCTCCGCCCCGCCCCGCCCCGCCCCGGGTGGCGGCCCCGCCCACCTCGGGCTGCTGGTGGGCGCGGCCCCAAGCCCCGCCCACTGCCTGCCCGGGGAGGGGCCCCGGAGTGGCGGCTCCCGCAGGTGTTCTAGGGACACCTCACAATGGCCGGGCGCAGCGCTCAGCGGCCCAGGTGTGCTGCACCTGCAGAGGAGCCAGGCGCCTCGGAGACCCTCTCAGGTCTGGCTCCAGCTCGCGACTCTGGGGCGCACAGCTAGCCCTGCATGGGCAACCTCCTTGGCAGGTGTCTTCGCCCTCCCCGCCGCCGGCCCCTGCCCGGCCGCAGCCGCCCGCTGGGCACCCCTGCCTGTGACACCGCCCGTCCTGGCCGCGACCACCCTGCCGTGCCTGCCCCTGCCCCCTGCTCTGGGCGCAGGCCATTCCCCCGGGATCGCAGGCCCCTACCGGCTCGCTGCCACGGGGAGCCCAGGAGGCGGTACCCGCTCCCTCAGGCCGCGGGCCCCCCTCTGGGCCTCCTCCCCGTGCTGAACTGGAGGGACCCTCCGGGCCAACCGGGGCTGTCTGCGCGCAGTTCCCTGGGGTGCCGGCCCTCGAGGACTGTGAGGATCCCTGCTCTGGGGCGCGCGTTCAGGCGCCTGCATTCACTACCTGCACAGGGAGCCAAGGCTGCCAGTCAGGTACCATCCCCTCCCCGCCCCCTTTGCAGCCCACAGGGGACGGAGGACAAGGTCCCAGAGCACCCCGGAGAACAGACCGAGGCTCTTGGTGGGAGTGGCCGCCCCCGGAGCAGTGGGGGGACACCCTGGACATCCGAGCCCCCGGGCACCAGTGGCGTTCCCAGCCTCCGGCAAGCCAGCCCTGCAACTCTGGACCGACGTCTCGTGCCCTCCGGAGAGAGCTCGTGGGACAGCACCCCGAGGGCTCCGATGTCCTCCTCTGAAGGCCGTGTTGCCACCTCTTCACGTGGTCCCGTGGGAGATGCCCTCGCGAAGGCCGACAGGGATGCGGCGGTGCTCTCGGGCCCAAGCCCAAGCTGCCCCTTGCCGCAGGGGACGTGCACCGAGGAGGCGGAGGCTGGAGACCATCGGCCTGTGCAGAGCACGCGGGGCGGGTCGAGGAGGGACACGCAGGCTCAGAAGCCGTCGGGCGTGTCACCGCGGAGCCCTCTGCCACCAGCACGTGCCAGCAGCAGGCAGAACAAGCGGAAAATAGCCATGCCTCTCTGTCTGCCACTGCCGCCACCACTGCCACTGCTGTGGGATCGAGGGGACTTGCCCGCACCCCCGAAGCTTCCTTGCCTTGCTCTTGACAAGAACCTGGGCACCTTGCCGAACACCGAGTGTCCGAGGAACAAGCTCTTGAAGGACAGAACCAAGATCGCGGCAGGCTGCTGGGCCGCTCGGCCTGCCCCTTGCTCCCCGCCACTTGCCTCGGAGGCTGCAGGCTCCCCGCCCGCGGCCGCTCCCGCTGCCCAAGTCCCTGCTCCTCCCACCGCCTCGGCTGACCCTTCTGCCAGGCCCCCGACCCTCTCTGTCCCGCCGGCTTCCCCAACACAGCCTGGTGCTCGGGAAACAGGACCCGGAGTCCCGAAATCTCCTCCCCTTGCTCTTCCTGCTGATGCTCTTCCTGCCCTTACTTCCAGCCCCATTAGGGAAACTCCACGTCGCGGAGGTCCTCTTCCTCCAGGCAGGGCTACAGCACCGACCTCTGACCGCCCCACACCTTCGAGCACCTCAACCTCCTTACACCCACCCTCCTGCGCAAAAGAATCCCCAACCCCTATGTGTGTAGACTCTCCCCCTCTTTTCCTAAGGACCCCTCTTCCAGGCCGCTCCACAGGGAGCTCTGTCGTTGCAGTCCGGCCTGGCACCTCTAAACCGACTTCTTCTACCATCGCAGCAAAGTCATCTACTTTGACCTCCAAGCCTATTTCAAATCCTGCTGTCGTGGACATGGACACTACGTCTCCTTCCCGGGCTGTCATCGTCCGCGCGCCCCCACACTCCAGCATGAGCTGTCCTCCGTGTTCCCGGGGCCATCGCAGTATGAAGCGCAGATGCCCTGCGAAAGTTGCAGCCTCCGCCAGTCTACCTGCGTCGATGGCCCCCGGCCCCACCCCACTTCCTGATCAACTCTTCAGCCTCCACATCACCCCTCAGCCCACACATGGGACTCTTGCTGGGAGGCAGCCAACAGCTTTTCTTCCCGGTGCTCCTATCGCCACTGGCTTGCCCAACCTGAGTTCTGGAGCCACCACCACTCCAGTGGGCAGCACCTCTGCAAACCTCAACCCTCACTCTGACCCCGATGCCATGGATACCACATCTCCCTCCCGGGCTGTCATCTTCCACACCCCCCCTGGGTCCCAGAAGAACCGCTTGCCACTTTACAAGGCGCTTCCTGCTTCTGGCAACACACCACCCAGTAGCAGCACTGCCTTGGCCCATGGCTCTACCACTTTACCTCAAAAGTCAGCCGTCATACAGGCCTCCGTTTCGATGCATCCTAACCCAGGAATCGCCCCTCACTCTGACCCCGATGCCATGGATACCACATCTCCCTCCCGGGCTGTCATCTTTCACTCCCCCCCTGGGTCCCAGAAGAACCACTTGTCATTTTACAAGGCACGTCCCGGTTCTGGCAACACACCACCTACCAGCAGCACTGCCTTGGCCCACGGCTCTACCAGTTTCCCTCAAAAGTCGGCCAGCATACAGACCCCCGTTCCGATGCATCCCAACCCAGGAATCGCCTCTCAGCCCACAATTGGAGGTCACAATGGGCAACAGCCTAACAATTCCTCCCTGTTAGGAAAAACAGTTGCCCCAACACAGGCTATCGGCCTGGCCACTCCTATAACTCAGCCACCCAGAGGGACCACAATGCAATCGGGGTTTGCGGGCTCTCCTTTTGGCACCACTGTCAACAAGCAGACGGCCTTTGGTAACCAGCCAGGTATTCTCCACACTCCTCGTTCTACCACGACTGGCTTTGGAGGTCCCACTGGGATCCCTAGCACTGGGAACGGTAGCTCACCAGTTACGGGTACCACGACAGGCCCACAGACCGTCGTGGGGCCTGCAGTCCCCAGTGGCTCACCAGTAAAACCTAACACCACAGGCCCTCAGACCTTTGTGGGACCTGCAGTCCCGAGTGGCTCACCACGCCCGGATACCACTACAGACACACAGATGTTGGCGGGACCTGCAATCCCCATGGATGGGCTTAATGTGTCCACACCAGGGTCCATTCCCTCACAGGCATCAGGAGCATTCAACGTTGGAGCTGGACTGAAGGCGACATCCAGCACCCCTTCGGCTCGTCCTCTTGGTCAGATAGCCTCCAATCCATCGCATGGAAGTCCAGCTGCTGCTATAGGAAGGGCTAGTACTGTCCCAGTATTGGGACATGCTTCTCATGCCACTTTCCATCCAGGCACCAGGGGCCCACCTGCCCAAATCACAGGCGGTACTGTGATGGGAAACACCACCATTCCCCCTGTTGGAGGCGCTGGTGCGCCCACTGCCAGTACGTGTCCCCAAGGATCACCAGGAAGAACAAAATCCGGGGAAGGACCCCCCCCAAGCCACAGCACTTCTCCGTGTGGAAACGCCACCACCACAAAGGTCTGTGTGTCCAAGCTCGTGCGTGTTTCCCTCTTACAGAGCACCAGGGCCTTGCCTGGCCACACGACCTCACTTTTAGTTGCAAGAAGCAGCACCGAGATCTCAGTGCTTCGATGCACTTCTAGTTCTACCTTCCCGCCAGGCACCCGGGGCCCACCTGCCCAGCAGGTAAGTGGTGTGAAGGCGGGGAACAACATCACTCCCACGACTGGAAGACCTGGAATTCCTGCTTTATGTCAGCATACCGGGGGCCCACCTGATGCAAGCACAGATGAGAACATCATCGTGTCTATGATGGCAGCCCTCTGTATCGGCAACCGCCCTCAGACCCCTGGGGGCCTACCTGTGTCTAAGGCCCCTGGTGCTCCCGGGAACAGCACCGTACCTACTGCGACTGGACATCATAACGGTCCCCCATTCCTACAGAGCACACAGAACCCCCGCAAGCCACAGCACTGGTGGTGCAATGGGGGATACCGCCATGCCTTTTAGAGAGAAATCTCCACTCTTGGAACATGTGGGCCTGCCCCTAGTCAGGGCACCCCGCTGACTTTGGTGAGCCAGCGCTGTGTGTGCAAGTTCTTGGTCCACTGTTCTGTGCTCTGCGCATGGCTGGGGAACCTTCATAGCCTGTCTAGGAGCCGCCACCAACTGCTTCCTTTCTTTTGTCATGAATCTCAACCTCTACGGAACAGACATTCCCCCACATATTCTGTGTCATAGTAAATGGATTTTGCTGTATCAGACCCTCAATGGGCTCTTATCTTTCCCAGATTACGTAGATATACTTCTATATCTATAAAAGTTTGTTCTCACTAATCTGCCTTTGCTCGTGTGTCTTTTTGTCTCGGCAGTAGAGAAAGAATGAACCTATGTGAGTGGGGTGGGTTGAACCAGACTTTGTGCCAAATTTTCCGTGTCTCAGTGACTGGAATGTGGAAGTAGCCACAGGTTCTGGCTGCACGCACAGAACCTGAAATCTGCATTTTGAGTGTAAGGGATGGGAATCCAGGAGGAAGGAAGGTCCCAAGGAGGGAGAGATGAGGTGACTCGTCCTTGCCTCCACCCTCTGTGCTTTGCTCTCCTCTCCCCTGACTCTGACCTCAATAGAGGTTGAATAACCCTTGATGAGTGAAAGGAAACCACCCTATGATTTTAGTTTTCTAAAACTATTTAAATGTTTTCTTGGGTGCCTTCCTAGTTTAGACTTAGGCCAATCTTTCTTACGTGTTCCCACTTCACCCAGAGAAGACAGATTTGATCCCGGAGAAGCTAATGGAAAAAGAGCACATATATGTCTGCCCTTTCTGTGTGTGTTAGAAATTTCAGTTGACTTAGAATTTATTGTGCTGCTTAAGTGCACTAGAACAGGTCCTTTTCAATAATCAGCCCAGCTCTGATCTAAATCACTAAAATATCAAATCACCTGTGTCACCATTTTGCCCAGTTCTGGCTGACCCTAAACTTTTCTGGATCTCCACTAGACTTAATAAAGGCAAAATTCCTGACCTTGTGGGGCTTACATTCTAGTTGGAGGGGAGAAAAATACATACGTGTAAATTATCTGCTAGGTTAGTGAGTTCCAACTCCTTTGGAAAACAGTGTAGCCTACGGAGCATTGAGGCTGTAGGCAGAGAGAAGCACAGCTTCAATTTTAACAGTGGACAGGATAAGCCTCACTAAAAGTGGCAAATGACATGCTGGAGGGAGGTGAATGAATGAAATATCTGAGGGAAAAGCATTGTAAATAATTGGAATAATCGCTGCAAAGACCCATTAGAGGGGTACCGGATACCCTCAGGGAGCAGTTATAAACTAATGTGGGTGGCTGGCATAGGGTCAGCAGAGTGAGGAAAGAGAAGATTTGGGTTGAATACTTTGCACCATTTATTGGCTGTGCGATGACTAATGGTAGACCAACCTTCAAGAGTCTCCAGGAACTCAGTGCTTTCTCCGTGGCCTATTTACGTTGCAAGATTTTGGGAAGGCTAAGATAAGGAAGTAACTTATAACCCATGTTGTTGTCATTCTATAAATAAGGATAGATGCACAGATGATAGGTAGGTAGGTAGGTGGGTAAGTAAGTAGATATACAGATAGAGATAGGATGGAGATAGGGCATATGCATATATATGCATGCTAATGAGCTCCTTAGGCAATAGTGCTTTCCTTGCCTTCAGCAGGCAATTCAAATAGGAGATCCCATTTTAACAGGAGCATAAAAGTGCCTACTTTTATGAAGTAAACACGTGGAAAAATATGATAACTGAGCTTAAAAATGCACAGCACTGAGCCTAGTGCAACATTTATGAGATCAGCCCTGTAAAAACAAAGAGCACCAGCACACAGAGGCTGCTGGACCCCTCCAGGCACCCTGCTGCCCGATTCATTTACTCTAAGTTGTTTATTACAGTTCCAGAGGATCAAAGCTCCTGCTCCCTGGCTGCAAAGAATTGCCTACCCTTTGTAGTCAGAACTGCCTCTCAGAAGCAGGGTTGAAATCCAGTTTGCTTCTAATAGTCCTGCACCCTCTCTCAGCCCTGTCTGGTAATGTTACCAGGGACAACTTTTAAAAATTCCTACTTCTTGACTTTTTTTTTAAGCCTTCAAGCTAAAAGTAATACCCTGAATAATATTTGTAAAATATTTAACAAATATGTGGTAGAGGTAAAGATGATTTTGAATATCATGTTTTGATGCACTTATGCAGTAGAAGCAATTTCTATATAGACATTTTATTTTTATGAAAAGAATACCTGAGCCTAACAGCAACTTGAAGGATAGTGAAATGCAGCCCTTCTCCCTCAAGGTCCCCTCTCCAGAGTCAGTTTCTTGCTACTTTGATGTCACCCCCACAATTCTAAACGTTATGCTTATCCTGCTGTATCATGACATACTCCTTTTAGACAACATTTTTACCACTCTAACATGATGGAGGAAGATAAATTCCACTCCCACTGTTTTCCCTCCCTCTTCCAAACATCATATTCAATTAATTTTGCTGCTTCCTCGTTGTACCTTCATGTAACTGCGCTGGGTTTATTGGTGAAGGAAGTGGTAGCAAAGGGCTAAAAGCTGTGGTTCTGATGATGCACCACTTGAATTAGAATCACAACCTACCTTATGGGGTTGCTTATGATAATGCAAATAGTAACGTATTTGCAGCCTTTAGTGTCTAAAGGACACAGGACAGGTCAAGAAATATTAACAATTATTTATTTATTGTGTTACGTACTTTCACCCTAATCTCGTGATTTTTCTCTATGCATGAGCCTGTGTGCCATAGCTCCTGTGCCTTGCCTTTCCCCTTGTATATTCCATGGCAATAATATTATAAATGGTACTTAATTTTGTAGGACAGTTCATTCAAAGCTGGCTTTTTAATATTCCAGGACAGAACTTTAAAAAGCAGAAGCACATGTCCTATGGTGGCAGCAGTGAAGGCAGAGTCCTCCTCCTTTCCCAGCAGTTGCAAAATAGCTACATCACAGCTCCTTGAGGCGTTCAGATGTAAAGTGTTCATAAAACAGAAGTTCATAGTTTGTGGTTGGTTACTGAAAGAAATAACTGATATGCTAATCTTCTTTATGGTGTTGAACAATAATAATGAGGTGGACACACCAATACATATTCATAGACATCCAGTAGAAAATGAAATGCAAAATAATGCCTGTATACCCCTCCCCACCAACATGGAAAGAAAACTAAATTCATGAGTCATATCTGGCATAAGAGGAACTGTCACGTACAAATCATTTAAACTTTATTTCAACCCTGTCAGGAAGGTATTATTATGTCCAGTTTGCAAGTGTAGAAAACTAAGCACAACAGCCCCAACTATTTGTCCCAGTCTTTCAGCCTATAGGTAGAAGAACTCAGATTCAAACTCTGCTTGACTCTTATACCCAAGTTGGTTCTTCTGCCAACCCAAATGGCTGCTACCAAAATCTGTCTGGGAGCTAAAAGTTTCAAGGACACATTTTCAAACCAAAGCCAAGCCAAGCACCGTGAAAACCTCTCCTTGCTTAGATTGAAGTGTCCCATGCAACAGCAACAACAACAAAAGAGAGAGAGAGAGAGAGAGAAAAGAAACCAACTCTAAATGATAATTACATTAATTCCTCAGAGGACATAAACAGAATTTTTAAAACCACATAATTAAAGACACTAGTATAACTATCTGGCCTAAGTTTCAGATCTAACCACCAGACTGGAGCTAAAACCAATTTATCCATTCTCCAAAGCAGAGACAGCCAGCCAATAATGTCTCAAAGGAATGGAATAAATACTCAATTTAAGCATAAACACCATAGTTTTCAGATAGTGGTGCTGATGTGGATCCTTAAAAAAAAAAAATACATCCAGAATAATTTACATTTCCCTTTTTTGTCAAATAACAGTTATTTCGTGACTTTAATGTTAACTTATACTAAAAGAAATTACAAGAGTCTGCAAATGAATTTAATACTTGACAATATGCTACATTACAGCTGCATTTTTGTGCCAGCACACCTGTTTTCTATCACGCATGCATATTGTTTAAATGTTTGTAAGTTCAGAGGATAAATGTACATCTGTAAAACTATTGCTTCCTTTAAACACTAAATTATAGTCGGCCTCAAATTATCATTGTACTATATAAAGTCCAGAAAAAGCAGACATTTATTTGAGTTATTACTTCTTACCTTTTATCAGTATCTGCTTTCAGAACTCATTGACTTCCTTATTTTTCAAGTGCTATATTCAGGGTTGACAGTTATTCTCTAGGCCCTGTTCCTTAATCTTACAGAAAAAAAAAAAAAAAAAAAAGAAGGTGAACTTATTGATAAAAACATCAATATCTTACTAATTCCATGAAAAAAACAAGAGGAAATGTTTACTTTTTCCTACAAAAGATGCTATTCCAAACAGAATATTTTAAAATGTATTAATAATAAAAAATGGTTTTACATGTACCCAGAGATTTTACTAATGTGCATACTTGTAAGAACCAAGAAAGAAAAAAGTTAAAAAATATTTAGGAATGGATTGAACTCTGAAAGAAAAGCATTTAAAACTATTTCTGGAGTTTGCATGTTATTTTATCTTGTACACTGCATACACTTACAAACCATGACAAATTAAGGTGGGATTGGGACAATGTCCTCTGAAAAACAGGAAACAACTTTTTTCTTTTCCTTTTTGTTTTGTTTTGTTTTGAGATGGGAGAGAGGGGCAGTGGGAGAATAAGAGAGGGAATCTTAAACAAGCTCCTTGCCCAGGACTCAATCTCACGACCCTGAGATCATGACCTGAGCCGAAATCAGGAGTCAGATGCTTAATCAACTAAGCCACCCAGGCACCCTGGGAAACAGCTTTCTCAAAAGACTTCATTTTAAATCTTTTCTACACATTTTGTAAGTTATCCTAGGAGCAGTGAAAATATCTGTACTTTGGAATCAGACAGTTCTGGATTTGAACTCTGGTTCTACTTCTTAATGGCTGGAAGTTGCTGAGCAGTTTATATAAATCATTCAAGCATTTGTTTCTCCATGTATAAATAGACAATAGCATCTATTCTGCAGATTACTCTGAGAATTAAAAGAATTAATGCATAGAGAAAACACACTATCTGGTGCACAGTAAGCACCAAGGAAATATTAACTCTCTCACTCTATACTCATGTCTATCCTTTATTTAGTGTTGTATATACTTGGGGTTAAGTCATGTTGTAGTTAGTCACACAAACCTCATAAATATGACAATATTATTCTATGATATTTGGGTGGAAAGGGATCATAGACTTTATTTAGTACAGCCCCTATATACAAAGAACCCTAGGAATTACCTAGCCCAATCCCTGTCCGGCTTTGCATTCTTTGAGGTATTAGTGAAATTTCCAAGTCAAGATAAGAACCTTTCAAAAACATAGATCTATAAGGGCTGCTAAAACATTACTAGATTCCAAATCACTCAATTTCCTACATGTGGCTATTTGCATAACTATAAATAAATGTAAACTCATGTCCTTCTGTGTTTATTTTCTATTGCTGTGTAACAAATGATCACAAACTTAGCAGCTTAAAACAATCAAATTTCTTATCTTGTAGTGTCTGTAGGTGACAAGTCTAGACATGATGTGACTAGGCTCTCTGCTCAGAGTCTCACTGGGCTAAAATCACATTGGATGCTGGGGCCATCATCCCATCTAGGTCCCAGGTTCTCATCCAAGATCACTGGTGTTGGCAGAATTTAATTTCTGTAGTTTAGGATTGAAGTCCCCATGTACTTGCTAGCTGTCAGCTGGGGACCACTCTCAGCCCCTAGACACTGGCTGCAGTTCCTTGCCATGTGGCCCTGGTTAGACAGTTCATAGGATGGATATTTTTCTTCCATGTGGGCCTGAACTTGTCTCTGACTTCCTCCCTTATGGCCAGCCAGAGAAAATGCTCCACTTTTAAGGGACACACCTGGTTAGATCAGATTCAGCTAGCATAATCTCCCTTTGCCATCTGATAGCATGTAATCATGGAGGCAATATCTGAACATGTTAATGAGCCATTCACACTCATGAGGATTATACAGGGCACATACAGCAGGATACTTGGGGGGGCTGGGAAGGTTCATAAGATCCTGGCTACCATACTCTCCCAACAAAGGGAACAGTAGATTAAAGAGGAGAAGAAAGAAACAAAGGTCTTTGTCGGCATGACATATGTTGGATATTCTGACCATGGGCATATGCAGCTTGCAAAAGTCCCTGAAGCTCACATCACCAGCCCTAAGAAACTCATTTATTCCCTGAATGTCACAAAATAAATACCTAAATAAACAATATTTAAATATTGCTTATTTGAACGTTCACTAAATTATTACCCTACTCTGGACACTTGTCTTTCAAATACTTTCAAATCATTATTATACAATTTTCTCATTTCAAAGGTTCTACAGAGGCTAGAACCCACCATTGACTTAATGATAGTTTTGGCCCTGGGATAATAGAGAGATGCTAATTTAAAATATATTTGGCTATATGATGAGTTTCCACTTCATTAGATGTTAATATATAAATAAGAAATAATCAAGTTTTAGGATCTAGGAGATACTATGTTTTTATTAAAGTCCGAAGAGAGAGATGTCAAGGGACTATCTCAATGCCACAGTCAAGAACAGTCTAGGAGGAGTGTGCGTGCCTGAGAGCAGCTCAGCCAGCCCATAGATGTACAGAGTTTACTCCAGGCAGCCCAGATGTCAGATCTCTGGAATATTGTTAATTTCAGGTTTCACGTGCTTAGAATGGTTTAGCGTTTTAATGAGACCAGTAGGGCTGTACTGCAGTGGAAAGGTATTATTGGGACTATAGTCAAGGGTGGCCAGGAAATGAGGCACTGGCAAATGGTGAGTTGAGTGATGACTTCACTTGGAAATGACTGATTTAGAGGTTTTTTGTTTTTTTGTTTTGTTTTGTTTTGTTTTTTTAAATGACTTCCTACAATCAGCAAATTCTTGTTCCTTTTATTTTCTTCTGGAAGCCAATGAAGCAGAAGATTACTCTTCTCCACGATTCCTACCAGGGAACAAATTAAACAATGAAAGAATGGCAATAATTTGAATGATTAATATTTGGAAGAAGTGATTTACAGGTACTGATTCCTTGGAACCAGAGAGAAAATTTGAAAGGAAATTATAATGCTTTGTCAGATCAAGAAACTTGGTCTTATTGTATGCATGCTGTAGTCCTTGTGAGGTGCTTCTGTGCCTATTGGATAGTAGATGGAAAACAGTCCTACAGATGTGCACACCCTACAGAAGGAGCAAAGTATGCTTATACATGTAGCAATGTGGTTCTTATTAGACTATTAAATTTGCCTGACTTCTTGGGGAAATTTGGGGCAAGGCTTTACCTATACTATTCTGTCACTTTAAGGCGACTTAAAATTTGAAGACAGCAGGAGACCGATAAGAATCTGGAGAGGAGAAATAGGAATACATATGTGATAGAAGTGGCAGGGCAAGGATGGAGCAATATTTAAAGGTTAGTAGGAAAATGGAACAAATACTTGGTAAGGATTACTCAACATGGAACATGAGAGAAAGTAAAGGAATGGAGAGAGGTAACTAGTTTGAACCAAAAACATTGCCTCCTGGAGCTTTTTGATTAATATTGTGACTTATGGGAACTTACTAAATTTTTTTTTGTCTGGGTAGCTCTTGATCAAGATATTTTTTATTAGATTATCAAAGTGTGTGTAGTAGCCCTATTCTGCTATTTGTCACTAGTTTGGTATTTAATGGCCTTGGAATAAAAATAAAACTATATTCTTTCATCTTATCTGAGAATGAATAGTAGAGCATTTTAGATAGAGATTATATTTTCATGTTAATGTCATGGATATAAAAACTTTCAAAAAGGAATCAGTTCCAAAGAATCCCACTTAACTTCTATTTGCCTACAAGAAGCTCTGTGTATCGAGATAGAGCTGCACCTAAAATAGATACGGCCATTTTAAAGAAGATATAAAATGTCTTCATGTTCTGAGAATAAAGAGACTTAAAAGGATCTTCATGGTCTCAGCAGAGAGAGTGAGCTGGCCAAATTGAGTTACAGAAAGATAGGTGATACACTCAGGAGCTTTAGTTGGATTAAATTCACAACACCCAATAAATTACATCTTCAGGAGAAGAGCGAGGGTCAATGAGCCCTCTAAGAACATTCCAAGCACACATTTTCATACTCATATTCTGACCATAGATACATCTAAAATTGAAATTTAAGTTTTGCTCCATCATTTTTTGATAATTCACACCTATGAGATGCAGAAAGCAGTCAACCTCTGGGGTCACCTTTTTACATTGAAGTGTCTACAGATCACTCTTTTCCTCAGATTTACTTCAGCATTTTCAATTTATATTGTTAATATTTTATTTAATGATTAGTTACTATGCATTTTGGGGGAATCATCTTAGGTTGTCCAGACTTTAATTCCAACACTCTTGAATTTTAATCATTTGGTATATAATAGCACCAATCTATGATACAGACTGGATATAAAACCAAAATATAGTGAACAGGCTGAGTTGCAATTGGAAAGCCATCCAAAAGGTGGGTAAGAATATCCAGCCTTTTCTCTTAAAATGTGGAACCCTATCTACTTCACTCTGAAAACTTTCCTAGATTCCTCTGTATAGCCATGTTTGCCCAACTTGGACCATGCTTCCTGGCTGAAATAAAACACTTAGAGTGATCTAGTCATGTTTTTTTGTTGTTGTTGTTTTGTTGTTTTTTTTTTTTACACTACCTAAAACTTAAGTTTTAAAACGTGATTATTTTTTGCAGTTTTAAGAATGATAGGAGAACCTACAGAATGTCAGAACAAAAGAATTTATTCACTTCCTCTGTCCGTATAATATTTATCTGAACACATTTCTATATTATGAATGAGTTCCCAAATATATTTGAGTAATGCTAATTGACTATTCAATTAAAACTTACAACTCTACTTTCTCATGAAGAACTCAAAACCTGCAAAGCTCACATCAGAAACCAGTGTCTCTCTCAGTGTTGACAATAATATTAGTATGAAACATCTTTCAGATACTCTCATTTCTTTCCTGCATGTAATATAAAGCCTATCATCAACTCAGCCTCTAAGTAAACATAGCAATATGTGGTCTCAACATGGGAGCCATTCATCGCTTTAAAGACAGTGTCAATTATTGCTTAAATATTCAAAACTGACTGCATCCCAACAGTCAGCAGCAGCACATTTACTCAGCAATGACACTTCTATGTAATGTGAAGGTTTAAAAAAACCTGCTGTTCTCATCTATTCATATGTATTAGATCTTTTTCAAAACTCACATTTGTATCCAGAAGATACAAAGGACTTACAAAATTTAATATCAGAAAACCAAATTACCCAATTACAAAATGGGCAGAGGACCTGAATAGACATTTTTCCAAAGAAGGCATACAGATAGCCAACAGACATACGAAAAAATGCACAACATCACTAAGCATCAGGGAACTACAAATCAAAACCACAATATCACCTCACACCTGTCAGATTGGCTAGTATCAAAAAGGCAAAAAATAATAAGTGAAGATGTAGAGAAAAACAAACCTTGGTACACAGTAGCTGGGAACATAAATTGGTGTAGCCACTATAGAAAGCAGTATGGAAGTTCCTTAGGGGGAAAAAAATTACCATATAATCCAGCATTCTACTTCTGGATATTAATCCAAGGAAAATGAAAACACTAATCTGAAGAGATATGTGAATATGTATGTTCACTGCAGCATTATTTATAATAGCCAAGATACGGAAGCAACCTACCTGTCCATTCATTGATGAATGGATAAAGAAGATGTGGCACACACAGCACACAAACACAGAAACACCATACAAAATACTACTCAGCCATAAAAAAAAGAATGGAATCGTACCATTCGTGACAACACGGATGGACCTAGAGGGTATTATACTAAGTGAAATAAGTCAGACAGAGAAAGATGCATACCATATGATTTTGTTTATATGTGCAATCCATAAAACAAAACAAATGAACAAACAAAACAAAAACAGACTTCTAGATACAGGAAACAAATGGCTGGCTACCAGGGAGAGAGGGGTTGGGAGGCAGGCATAATAAGTGAAGTGCATAGGAAAAAAAAACTCACATTCATACTCAGCACACCCAAGTAAGTCTGAATTATATTGTTACTTTATAATAGTTTTAGGTGTAGCAGGACCCTATTAGCTCTGGATAGATAATGAGCATTATGTACAAAAGAGGTAGAGTTCTAACCTGTATTGTTTTTCTTGAAGACGCCCTAGATTAAGAGCCACTCTGAGCTCAGCTAAACTGTGGTAAGCTGTCTCTAATTGCAGAAACCTACTTGACATTATTATTATTTGTAATTTCCCTCTTGCATATGTTCAGCCAAATCACTTCCTTAATGACTTTCAGTGATGCTTTGTCCTGAGCCATGTTTTTTTTCCCCAAGACAGTGATGATTGTTTTCCACTGTACCGGCTATTTATTTCTCCTACACATGTGCCCAAATCCCATTGTTTTTGATATATACTGTCTAAAGATAATGGAGCAAAGATGAGGTTGTGCTTTGGTTTGTTGGACTAATCTGAAATAGCTCAGGAATACTCTCCAGCTTAGACTATATTAGCCCAGTCAGAAATGGTGGAATTCAGTTTGAGAGTTCTTTCTTACCAATAGTTGTGAGATCTAACATTTAATGTGCTGTACTGGGGAAAGGGACATCCCAGGGTGGACAGGCCATTGCATCTCTTAACCTCCATGTAACCGATACCCCCTTGCTTACTGCACACTCCTTACCAAATGATATTTCAAGGCCAGTATTTTGGAATGAAGAGGTAATCTGTGAACCAGCCCCATGGAAAATATATCTAGATTTCCACTGCCTTTTACAACAGCTCTGAAGCTATAGAAATGTTCCTCATGCCTGCTGGTGCTCTCAGCTCCTGAATGAGTCTCTGGTTTGCCAGTGATCCTCTGTACTGGCCCCTTCTTGGGACTTGCATGCCTCAGATACAAGCCACATTTTCTTTCTTTCTTTTTTTTTTTTTTTTTTAAAGATTTTATTTATTTGAGAGAGAGAAAGAAGAGCAAAAGAGAGAGAGAGCATGGGCAGGGAGAAGGGGCAGAGGGAGAGAGAGAAGCAGAGTCCCCATTGAGCAGGGAGTTCCTTGCAGGTCTTGATCCCAGGAGCCTGGGATCATGACCTGAACCAAAGGCAGTGCTTAACCGACTGAGCCACACAGATGCCCCTCACACCACATTTTCAACATCATTCCCTTGTCTTTTGAATTATTTTCTTACACCGTTTCCTTATACAGTAACCCATTATCACTCCATGACTGTAACTTAAGCATGGCTGTCTATATAATTTATTTTTAAAATGGGCTTACTGGAATTACCAAGAGGAAGAAGCACACAGCCTATAGATGAATAAATTACTTTTGTAATAAAATCATCCAAAGTATAAATAATTACTGAACAAATTTCTAGGATCTCAAGGCCTATGAGGAAAATCATTGTAATCATTATTTGGACATCACAATAAATAGAGAGGACATTTGGTACAACTATAAAATTAAAGAATCTGTAATCTATAATTTTATGCTTTCCTTGTCCACAATAACAGAGCTTTGGTTTTGAATTTTCCTACACAATTTGACCTTTGCTCTGATCTATAAGATTATGCCCAAACACCAAAACCTAAAATTTCTCAAACAAGAGAACTTGCAAGAGCAAGCAATATTTATATGAGCAACTAAACTTTCTGCTGCAAACCAATGAATAAAGAGCCACCAAGAATGTTGACATTTTGCATTATTTATGAACTTTTAATAAATTTCAACCTATTGAATAAATTATCTGAGGTGATAAAGCTGTGATTTTAGCTCAACAGAATATTTCTAACACAGCTACCCTTCTCTGCAATAACTGAAACTGTACAAATACTGATTGAACATCTGTATAGAAAATATTCTGGAATATGTTTTAGAATTAAAAGGATGAAATTTGGGCTATAATTTTGGTAACTGAGTCTAGATGAATGTACCATTCACTTTGCATTTACAAGTTAAGTAGGAGGTGAAGAGATTTTGCATACAGTTTTTCCTAACTAGGTTAGCTTTCAGTACTGATGATTTGACCAAATAGGCTAATTTCTGTCGATGTTGTTTTAAACTGACAAGGAGAGCACGGCCCCAAAGTGTTGGTGAGTCTGCAATTATTCTTGTAGGCCTAGTACCAGAATTGAATGTATCTGGCACTCAATTTACCAAAGGAGTCATTTATATACTATTGTCCTTCTTTTTATAAAATTTTTCCCTCTGTATCACTTTTGTTTGTGTTTACTTGATACTTTTAAATTAATTCACATTTTTATTTGAATTTGTTTTCTCAGGAAACTTTGCCATTTTCATGAATCAAAAACCAGTAACTTTATGCCATAACAAGAAGGTGACTGTAAAACAATGGAAACAAAACAGTGTTATTAAATTTTAGTTGGATAATGATGCTTAACAGAGAATTTAGCCTGAAGTGCATCTCTGTTACAAAGGAAAAAACAAGTTTTAGAGAGCTGTTTAAGACCTACCAGTGTTCAGCTGTAAAAAAAAAAAAAAGACCTACCAGTGTTGAACTTTTCTCCTTGGGGGGTAATCAAGACTAAATGATAACTGGAAATACTTGTCTAACATGTAATTTAATATTAGCCAAAATTATCTGCACAGTTTGAGTTCGATACTATGAGGTAATGGGAGACACTCACCTGCTAGGTGCTGTGTTACATAGGACTGTGTTCAGTAGCAACAGCAATAATTCAACTCTAATGGCTTAATCAAATAGGTGTTTTTATTTGTTTTTTTTGTTCTCACATCAAACGAAATCTGGATGTAGTGTGTAGGGATAGGACAGGTGCCTGAGAAAGTCATCAATGATCCAGCTTCCTTCTAGCTCTCTGCTCTGCCACCTTAGCCTTGCAACTGTCCTCCACAGAGAAAGACAAAAAGCAAAAGGCAAAGAGCAGCCAGCCAAGTTTTTCTTTTCAGCATGAAAAATATATATAACTTATTCTTCTAGTAGATTTCCATTTCACAGAACATACAACACAGCTAAGTCTTTTCCTGCTCATTTGCTCTCTAAACAAAACTGGGGTCCTATTAATAGAGATAAAGGGACAAAGCAGTATCTGGCAATGACCACACTAAACTTTTCCCCCTTGAACTCACAAATTATTATCCTTGATACATTTTACTATTTAGAGAAATTTGTGCCAGTTAGTACTCAGGGTCACAGGACAATATTATCACTGGGCACCATCACTGACTTTACACTCCCATTGCTGGGTGCCATAACGCAAGAATGGATTACCTAGATGACAATGTAAGCTACCAAGAAACCTGAGTTGAATGTGCCCTGGATATCTTATGCCCTAGTCAATTGCTACCACAATTAGGTCAGTAGTCATTCTCTGTATAGTTTTCTTCCTTTCCTCTCTCTCATATTTACATTATTGTTATAAGCATACATAACAATTCTACCTAAAATGAGTCAGTGATATCAGCAAAAACGGAATATATTTTGTTAATCTTATTAAATGTAAATCTTAGTAAATGTCTCAGTACTTTATAGTGTTGATTTGTTTGTTCAGACATAGCCACCATATACATATACATATATGATACACATATATACATATACATATGATACATACATATTTATAGGGGCAGCTACATACTTTCCTTTTATAAATATAAATATAAATATATAAATATATAAATATAAATATATAATTATAAATATATAAAAATATATAATATTGTAAATATATAATTATAAATATATATAAATATATAAATATAAATATATATATATATTCCCCCCCTAATGTTTTGTAGTCATTCATTGTAACTGCATTCTGGTATCATCTGCTGACATGAGTGATTTATCTCACTCAAATGCACAGAACAATATCCCTTCCAAAGAAGTTTGAATACCTTAGAAAAAAAGAAAATACAATTGAGAAAAATTGTGGTTCCCATGAGTCTAAGGTTTTAGGAACCTCTCTTATGTTTTCCATTTTTCTGCAAAATCTAAGGCTTAATGTGAATAATCATTGTGGTTACATTTTATCCAGAGAGATTACATAGCTGTCAAGTTACAACCTCCCCAAGTCTATGGTAGTAGAATGAAATGCAGCAGAAAAACAATTGATTTGATAAATCAAGGCTTCCCATTTTTGTCTAAACTAATCAGAGCATCTGTGTAGAAGTGAGTTTTAAAAATTGCAGTTTTCCTAATGCATGCCTTAGATCTTTGCTTTGTTAGCCTATATCTGACTTCATGTTAATAATAGTTGATATTTTTATTATGCTTGAGAGATTCAAAAGTATTTACCCTTACATAATATCTTATTTGATTTTAATTTTTATAAAGTCAGTGGAAAATATATTATCATCTACATTTTATAGATAAAGTTGAAAGTGTTTAAATGTCAAGTGTAGAGCTTGTGTTTGGTATTTTGGTTCAGTGGCTTTCCAGACCATTGGAAACATTTCCTTTTCCTTAATAGAAGGCAGTCTGAATTGTTATAGATATTGACAATGAGCATAAGGTCCCAGGACTAGATAATTCACTGTTACAAGTCCCCTGTACAATGGATAAATCTGCCATGTTCCAGCATGAAGACAAGCACCTCTCTTTGCTAACTTGGGAGATAAAATTTGAAAGAATGAAGTCCAGTAGGAGGAGGAACAAAAGTTGTTTTGTTTGTTTTGTTTTTTTAATCCTTATGGTTTATAACTTTGAGCATCTTTTTTAAGTAGATTTTTTCCTATCCTGAAATCTTGAAGAGATGCTTCTATATTTTTCTAAGAGTTTTCCAATTTTGTTGGAAATTATTCTTTCATCTATGTTCTTTAAATAACTTGGTTATTTACTTTTATGAATGATGTTAAGGTAGGGATCAATTGTGTTGGACTATTTATTGAAGTATCAATCTTCTCTTTACTACCTCTGCCATATACTATTTCTGTATACGTGTGGATCTGCCTCTAGATCATCAAGGAGACCAGTGTGGCTGGAGCAATTTACATGGCATTGGTCCAGATATAAAAGTTTACATCAGTGCTATACTATTAATTTTCAGACTTTATGATAAGTCTTGATATTTGGTAAGGTACTCCAGTGTTTAGAGGTTGGAGGTATCAGAGAATATGAGAAGTATAAAGTTTGGTTGAATTATGAAGTAAAAGAAGAATGATGATCTGGGAATGAGTTGAAGAAAATAAGCTCACCTGAAGTATTGCAATAATGTACTAGTCTTCTAGTATGTGTTAAGAAACTCCTCTTATCAAATTCACCAATGACTCCCCAACTCATTTGAAATAAGTCCAAAAATTCTTAACATGACCTACACAGTCTCAGGCAACATTAATTCTGACCTCATCACCTATCACTCTTCACTTTTGACAATCTGCTTCAACCATGCTGACCTCATTTCAGTTCCTCAAACATGGTAGCCATAGTTCTGCTGCAGGGCCTTTGCACATGCTCTGCATGGAAACCACCTCTGCCAGATGGATATTGTCATTGTTTATTTTATTTTTAGCTCTGTTAGAAAGGCATCTTGCTACAGAGTCTTCAGACTACAGAGCACTTTATCTATGTTCAGTCTTTAACACTTTATTGTGCTTTATTTTTTTCATGGCATTTAATGCCCTTAGAAATGTTACACATTTATTTTCTTGCGGTCTGATCTTCTTCTCCTCCCACGATTTGTATGCCCCATTTTAGGAAGGCCTCTCTCTCTTCCTTCACTGCTATAGCCCAGAAAGTTAGAATACCACCTTCTTCATTGCAGTGAAGTCAATACAATTTATTTTATTGACTTCATCAGTCAATATAATTTAAATAGAGAGAGGGAGAAAATGCCATTTATCTTCAAAAAACAGTTCAGGACTCATGGAGGAAGTGTAGCAAAAATCATCAACCTTGGTGTCAGAACAGGAATATGAAATACTACTCAAAGACTTATTTTATTCAGAGTATTTTATGCCTTGATCTTATCTATTCTATAATACCAACCTCATAAGATTAACTTGATAATTAAATGCCATACTTTATGTGAGGTAAGTGCTGCATAAATAGTAGTGTGGCTTCCTTAATTTGTGTTAGTTTTTTCTTTAACTGAGGGGTGCAGTTGGTTGAGCATGGGACTCTTGGTTTTTGGCTCAGGTCATGATCTCAGGCTCGTGGGATTTAGCCCAGTGTTGGGCTCTCCCCTTAGTAGAGTCTGCTTGGGACTCTCTCTCCCTATTCCTATGCCTGTCCCCCCTCCCCCCCCCCCCCACACACACACTTGCTCTCTCTCTCTCATGAATAGGTAAATATTAAAAAAAAAAAAAGGTAAAAGCTAAAAAGACTTGGAACCAGATGAAAAGACAGCAATGTAATTAATCTGGTCTTACTAGGACAATTTATAGTATATTTGGTGTGTTCAGTTTTCTGAAAAGGAAGGCACAATGTAGCTAATAGTCATAGAGAATTGGAAATGTGCCAATAATTTTACTTATAGATTCTTATTTATTCTCTCTGAATTTTATAAGTTGTATAATCCTTCTATTTTACAAATGAGAATACTGATCATCAAAGGGATTAAATAACTCGTTCAAAGCCTCTCAAATAAAAGCAGAAGAGCAGATTTCCATTTAAGATTTTGCCCAACATCTCCACTCATCCTTTTTCACTGTGATGTGTCTTCAATACAGTAACAAGAAGGAACTAATAAGGTATTTAGCATCTCTGCTCTAATAGCTGGAATAAATTGAACCAGACAATGGTTATTAAAACCAATGACAAAGATCTGATACCACCAGTAAGTGAGAGAATAGTGACTCAGTTTTTTAAAGGGCAGCACTCAAAAATGCAACTGTAAGAATTTTTGTCTCTTTACATCCTTATACTCTTTATTTCCTAAAAAGAAAATGAAACTTATATATTTTTAAATCTAAAAACCTATTTCTATTTAAAAGGAAATTAGAAATAATAATAAATGAAGCAACATGTTTTTATGTTGCTTATGCAAAAAGCAGTTCTAAGATATAAAAGAACATTCAATACAATTTTTTTGGGGGGGTCACAGGATAAAGTCTGTATTTCTTTCCCAAGAGACCTGATTTTGTCTCTTTTGCAATAAATCAGTAAATTTGTCATAATCTGGCCTCTTTGTAGACTTCTTAGACTGGTTCCTACTCCTTCTAGGAGCTGCTTCCTTCTGCTGGGAAGCTGCTTATTTTAACCAACCACTTCATCTCCAATACTCAAATAGATTATTTCTTTAGATAATCTGCTCTGCTCTGATTATATGCTAGTCTTGCTGGCTAGGAGTGATGATGATGATGATGATGATGGCGATGCTGATAATGATGTTAACAACAACAATAACAAATAAGGAGAAAAGACATTTAGTACTTACTTTCTAAAAGGAACCCCTAAAAGCACTTTGCATGTATCAACTAATGTAACCTCAAAACAACAACATGATATAGGTGCTATTATTTTCATCTTCATTTTAGAGATGAGAAAACAGAGGCACAAGAAGATTAAGTAATTTTCCCAGGTGCACACAACCAGAAGGAGTGGGACATGAACTTACACAAGACACCCTAGGATTACTGCCTATGCTCTCATCCACAAAGCCAGACTGTGCGTGAAGATGGCTGTACATCTTTGATGGGGTCTGATCTGATTCCTGTTAATTTTGCTGTTTCAGTACTCAGAGGGCAATTTTATTATGAAGAGGGTAGACAGAGGCTCAACTTCTCATAGGTGCCAAATACCGACAATTTAATGACCAAATTTTCAGAGGCATGTAGTCGGGGCAAGTGATGCATTAATGGATGTTTATGTCAATTTCAAGGTTAAAAGACTGTTTAGAACTCTGCATAATTTGGTTTAGAAGCATAAAATGTGGGGATATTTTGGACATTTTGTTGGTTTGTGGAACAAGGCATGAGAGTGATCGAGATTAGAAAGTCTTTCTCTATATGTATGGAGAGAAAGAGACCGAGACAGAGAGACAGAGAAAGTCCATACCTGAAATAAATCTGCCATCCCTGAGCTGCCGTAAAAGTCTGGCAACTGATCCTAATTGAAGGTAAAATGCCATAGGAGAATTAAGAAAACTTTTTAGTGTATATCCTGAAATCTCAGCCATTGTTGTGTGATAGAACTTTGTTTACATGATCCCCCAATCATAGCAATATAAAAACTTTGTATTATATTTTTTAGTGAAGTTTCATTTTAGTATTTCTTATACTTTGTTATTCCCTAAGGGAAAGAAAAAGGAAAGAAAATGAAGGGGCACCTTTTATTCCTATAGTATCCTAACAGAATTTCCCTATTAAGTTATGTGGAATTGAAATTATATTTGCCCAAAGAAAATTGAAGAAAATGCAAAATTCATTACAAAGAATGTGAATATTAAAAACTGAAATAATGATACTAACCTGGAATGCAGAAACCATGAACCTCATAATCATTAATTTCCTGTGTTTCAGATGGTATTTGTTATTGCCTTTCTGGGGCAGAGCCTCATGAGACACAGTGATAGAGCTGACTGATTAGTCTTTCTGAATGGTTTACATGTAAACCTCTTCCTTCAGTTTAGGTCTATCATTACTGTTTATGAAGCCAATTTTTCTCTCCCTTTTGGCTTTAGGTTTTGTTTTTTACCCTAAAACCCATTGTATCAAGTATATTCTTAATTGTTACCTGCCATGTTGATCTTTTTGTGGTTGATTTCAAGTATTTCCATCAATGGACATGGTGTTTTTTGGGAAAATGCCTAAACTCTGTGATTATGGAGAAGGTTAGAGCATTTTCCTTTAAATAAAACTATTTCAGTTCTATAATCTTTCAACTTCCTAATTTCACCCCTAAATAAAAAGTGTATCAGTGTATAATGTATCACACTAGTTTATGGTGGGTTTAGGAATATACTCACTTTCTTAATCAAATATGAGTCCCCAAATTATGTATGTCTAAGTAATATTCCTCAGATCTATCATAGTGCCGAAGTTTCCAAGTTATAATTAAAAGTTAATATAATTGCCTTTTATCAAAGTTAATTTTAAGAGATGACTTAATATAACAAATTTTCAAATTGTTGGAGGCTTTATTTTCAAAGTTACAACTTATTATATGATTTCAGTTTCCATTTTTGAAGATATAAAGAATTAAGACAAAAATTGTCAAAAAAAAATTGTCTCTCCTGTTAAGCCTTTTGACCAAGGTATCATTTTCCCCTAAGACATAGCTGTACAGGGATCCCTGGGTGGCGCAGCAGTTTGGCTCCTGCCTTTGGCCCAGGGCATGATCCTGGAGACCCGGGATTGAATCCCACATCGGGCTCCCGGTGCATGGAGCCTGCTTCTCCCTCTGCCTGTGTCTCTGCCTCTCTCTCTCTCTCTCTCTCTCTCTGTGACTATCATAAATAAATAAATTTTAAAAAAAGACATAGCTGTACAATTCCTTAATAGGAATATTCCAAGTCATAGAATATTGGAAAGTCCTCTCTATGGTGTTGGATATTTCTAGGAATATCTGTTTTCATCATACACTTATATACAATTCTTCTAATATCATCTTTCTTATACTCTGCATACTTAGAAACAATAACATTTTTACTGTTTCCTTAAAAAAAGCTTTTCTTGAATTTTAGTAACTTTTATTCAAAATTTTGAAGGTCATAGAAATGGTTTAAATTATGCTGACAAAGCCTTTTGTAATCTTATTGTCTTACCCTTTGACCCTAGGTGGCTTCAAGAGCTCCAGATTTTTTTTTCTGTTATGGGGAGAAACTTAGCTTTGCATGTTTCTTATTCCTGATATGAATGACCCAGCCTGTCAACATGTTCTATAGAACAAAAGACTTTCCATTATTAGAGTTTCACTTTTGTCAAAAGGAATTGAAGTTACAGATCCTAAATTATTTTTTTTCCTGTTGCTCATAATGCTTATTTTTATTATATATTTAGAACTATGTGATCTGGGATGCCTGAGTGGCTTAGCAGCTAAGCATCTGCCTTGGGTTCAGAGTGTGATCCTGGAGTCCTGAGATGGAGTCCCACATAGGGCTCCCTGCAGGGAGCCTGCTTCTCCCTCTGCCTATGTCTCTGCCTTTCTCTGTGTGTCTCTCATGGATAAATAAATAAAATCTTAAAAAAAAAAGAACTATGTAATCAAACTAGTTCTCTTTTTGTCTTTGATTTTCAGAAAGCTCGAAGCTAAATAAATAGATTTCTTAATCCATGCTTGTATTTTCATCTTCATCCTGCTTTATTACAAGATTCCTATGGTTTTGTCTCATCTAAATTGCTTTATTTTTTAAAATTTTTTAAAGATTTGAGTTGTTTTAGAGATAGAGCATGAGTGTGAGTGGGGGTGGAGGTGGGGGAGGAGCAGAGGAAGGGGCAAGCAGATTCCATGCAGAGCACAGAGCCAGACAGGGGACTCAGTCCCCTAACCCCAAGATCATAACCTGAGCTAAAACTAAGAATCAGTCACTTAACCAATTGAGCCACCCAGGTACCCCTAAATTGCTTTATTTTTATTTTAAGTGGCTCGACTACTTTTTAAAAAGTAAGGAGTTATTAATAATTTTCTCTTGTTTTTGTGTATATGAACATATTCATACATACTTTTTCATGTATAAGCATATAGGTGTACATATATGTGTGTGTATATATATGTTGGAATATACATATATTCCAAGAACTTTTTCAATCTCTCTCATATAGGTTAAAATGCTATCCATGCTATCTTATCACTGTGAATCCTTTTGTGCTATTTCAGTTACCATTTGGGGAGCATTTTGTAAAAAGTATTTAGAAGCTCAATGTGACACCTGGTGAATAGGTGAACTCAGATTCATAAAAGAATCTTGTCCTGGGGCTTCCAAGGCCCATTACACTTCTTAGTTGGATAAAATGACTTATGGTCAAGATCAGATTTAAGAAAGTAGCCTTCTGGAGAGTGACACCAGCAAGATGGTGGAATAGGAGTTTTCTACCCTCTTCCCCACAAAACCAAATCCAAAACCAAAACCAAACCAAACCAAACCAAAACAAAACAAAACAAAACAAAACAAAAACAAAGAAACAAACAAAAACCCACTGATTTTGACAATCATCCACCCAGAAGAGTAATTTTGTCGGAGTGAAAGAGTCCATCAGAAAAGTTCTAGTATACCACTGGAGCAAAAAAGTCTGAGATTAGACATTTAATAGGGTAAGAGGAACAGTTTCACTTTACTTCCACCACCCATACCCCAAAGTGGCACAGCTCAGGGCCAAGACAGATGCTTTGACTATGATTACTCCCATAGGGGAAAGTGAGAGTGTGTGAGTGAATGCCTGGCTTCCCAGGTGTGTGCGATGCTGCCAAAGAGGCCCAATTCTTTCTCACCTGATTCAGAATATTAAGGTTATCCACATGACTGAAAGGCAGGGAAAGGCTGGGAGTACAGCAGGCGAGGCTCAGAATTCATCAGACAAGTGGACTGTACTAACTGTTTCATGCACTCCATGAGGAAGCCTGCCCATCAGCTGCTAGGGATACCTCACCAACAGACTGCCCCTATCAAATGGCTCACAGGCATATCCAGTGTTCTGCATGCCTCACTCCCACCTATACACATATCCCATGGTTGGATCCCTGTGCAGACCCCAGAGGGCAATGAATATGAATCTTTGTAGACAGGTAGTGAGCATGCACATAAGGTTGGCCCAACCCAATGGGATTGGGAGAAAGCACACAAATTTGAGCATTCTGCACACCCTAGAGTAAGTAAACAGGATACTGTCAGCATCCAAACTGGCTTTGTAGGATCAAGAGAAGTACAATCTTAAGAGTCACCCTATCCCCACCCAGAGGGAACAAGAAGTGTGAAGCAGGAGTATCCACAGAAAGGTCTTAGAAAGCCTCAGAATCTCCAGCAGGGCTGACAGGTGAAAGTATTCTCCTGAAGCCAGTCAATAAAGGAGACTGGAGGAAGTGACTGCCTCTTTATTTTTATTTTATTTATTTTTATTTTTTGGAGACTGGTAGCAGGCGGAAACTCTAGTTTATTTCAGCATCAGCAACATCTTAGCCATCACAAAAATAAACTCTACCAAGGGCGACAGAAATCTCTACAGCAGGGCTAAGGGCTCAGCCGCCAAGTGGCGAACATCAGAGGGGTACATGGCGGGCACTGCCTGGGCAATAAGGGAGGAAGCAGGGGGGCTGGTGGTGGTGGCAGATGCGGGTTGGGGCCTCACTTCTGGGCAGGCACGAGGTCATCAGTGGCCTGGCCCTGCTCCAGCCGCTGCTCCATCTCGATGAGCAGCTTCACACCATCCACCACGTGTACCAGCTCCACCACTGAGAAGCCCAGGCGGTCTGCGCGTTGGAGACCTCAAAGACGCCCCCCACAGCAGCTGTGGCCACACCACCTGTGCCTCCTTTCTGAAGCCGCAGACACTTGAGCACCTCCGGGAACTTCCCATGCTTGCCCAGGTGGGGCAGCTTGATGTGCACACCTGCCGGCAGGCCTGTGCCCAGGTTGGATGGGCAGGTGAGGATGTAGCCCAGGTGAGGGTTCCACATGAATTCGTAATTCTTCGACTTGAAAAGTGTTTCAATCTGGGCGAGGCCGTTGTGAACACCTCCTTCATGTTGCCCCCTTTCTGCCTGGAGATGACCCACAGATGGTCTTCCTCGTTGATCCACACCAGGAAGGTCTTCTCGTCACTGTGTCAGATGCCGCGGGCGTCCGGCCAGTCGTGGGCCATGCCCGAGGCCAGGAGCAGGGGTGACACGGGCTCATCGTCGATGAGCTGCTGCTGCTCCGCCTGGGTCATGCTCTTGAGCGCGCAGTACCGGCCGGCCAGGTCACGGGCCAGGCTCCACAGAGCTTCCACGGCGAGCTGCTGGAGGGCACTGCGCTCCCCGCGGCCGCAGTGCGGGGGAGGCAGAAGGCGCGGACGCCGCGGCCCGTGGGCACCCGCGAGCTCAGCACATAGTTGGGGTCCCGGTCGTCGCCGCCCTGCAGGTTGTCGGGGTTGAGGTCGGTCTTGTGCTCGTCGCTGGGCTTGTAGCCGCCGGGCCGGTCCTCGAGGATGGGGTCAAAGAGCTCCTTGCACATGTCATAGGACTCCTCGTCACCTGCCACGCAGCCCACGGTCATGATGTAGGGGTGGGTGGCCCGGGTTGTCCACGCCGGTCTGGATGACGACGCCCAGAGGATGCTTGCTCTTGGCGCGCAGCTCCGCATAGAGCTCGGGGGTCCGCACCCTGGTCATGTGGTTGTTGTGGCCGCTGAGGTCGGGGAGCGCATCCTCGGCGGAAGCGGAGCTTCAACGTGTCGTGGCTGTTGGAGGAGGGCATGGCCGCGGCAGCGGGTGGCAGGCGGCAGCGCGGGGAAGGGGCAGTCGGTCTGTCGGCAGCTCGGGGAACTAACTGCCTCTTTAAATGTGAAGATAGCAATGTCAGATTTCAAGGAGCATGAAAAATCAAGGAAACATGACACCACCAAAGGAGTACAATAATTTTTCAGTAATGGGCCCCAAAGAATTGGGAGATCTACAGTATGTCAGACATGGAATTTGAAATAGTTGTTTTAAGGCAGCCCAATGAACTACAAGAAAACACAAAAAAGAGAACAAAATCAGGAAGGAGAAAATGAGAAGTTTAACAGAGAAATGGGAATAATAAGAAAGAACCAAATTCTGGAGCTCAATAAAATGAATGAATTGAAAAATGAAATACTGTCAATATCAGGACACCTGGTGGCTCAGTGGTCGAGTGTCTGCCTTCAGCTCAGGCTGTGATCTCAGACTTCTGGGATTGAGTCCTGTATCCAGCATCCTGCAGGATCCTACAGGCATCCTGCCTCTGCCTATGTCTCTGCCTCTCTCTCTGTGTCTATCATGAATAAATAAATAAAATCTTTTAAAAAAAGAAAGAGCATCAATATCAAAACTTGTTTAAGCAACAGAAAGCATTTGTGAACTCAAAGACAAGTCATTCGAAATTATTTTGTCAGATAACAAAGGAAAAAGAATGAAAAAGTGTGAAGAAAGTCTATGTGGTTTATGGGATATCAACAAGGGAAAGAATATACATATTGTGGGAGTTCCAGAAGGAGAAGAGATGGAGAAAGGGGTAAAAAAGATTACTTAAAAAAATAATGTCTGAAAATTTCCCAAATCTTGGGAGAGATGTGGTCCATGTTCATGAAGCTTTCCTCCTATAAGAGGAATAAACAAGGCTAGAAAGAAGTGGGAATGAGATGAGTGGGTGGCATGATTGTAAAGTTGCATTGAAAACCTTCCTGTCTTTAGCCGTTTCTCAGAAGGGGCCATTAATAAGAGTCATTCTGCATTTCAGTGCTGCTTAAACTTAGGGGCAAGACAAAGTTCAGGGATCTGAAAAGAAGGAAAGAAGCCTGACTAAAATCTGATCAAGTCAAATGATCAGGTATTCAGCTGAGTCAATGGGGATAAACAGTTCAGCTAATCATTTATGAGATGAGACTGGAAATTTGAAAGGTCTATGTGAGGCCTTGTCATAGGCAATCAGGGGGCATCTGTGAGTCTTATCTAAGTCACATGCAGAAGGTGGTTCTTTGCAGTTAGTTGTTTCCCAGAACCCAAAAGTGTGGAGGACTTCTTAAGTATCGTTCTTTCTTCAGGATCACAGGTCTCAGTGAAATTCAACATTGTCAGGGGTTATTGGAATGTGGAATTCTCTGTAAAGATGTGGATCGGAGTTCTACTAAATTGTGGAAGCTACTATACTGCCAGAAGACCGTGAGTCTAACCTTTTAAAAATCCCCTTTGACTCATAAAACTATAAAACAACTCTTCATATTCCACATTTGCATGAGCAAGAAACAGCCAGCAGAAATTGTACGGTTTCTAAGTTGTACATTGGTCCCAATTTCCACTTCAAATATGGCCATGGAAGATATGAATGAGGCAGAACCTCAGACTGTTCTGAGCCTGAGTTCGTGGAGAATAATGAACAAGATCGAAGAGTCCTGGGCTATTTAAGGAACTACCCTCAAGGTAGGGGGCCTTTACAGTTGCTGTCAATGAAACCACCACCCCCTCCGCTTTTTTTTATAGTTTTCATTGTGAGTATCCTGCATCTGCTCTATTCTTGTCTAATGGTAAATCCATAGAAACTTGCAGATAGCTTGTTCTTTTAGATCTAAGGCTACTAGACCTTGAGAAGGCAGGTCTAGATGATGGTAAGGACTATGCAACTCCTGGAGATCCTGGACTTTGAGTTGAATGGAGGGAGAGAAGTGGGTTGCCTCCCTTGGGTAATGGAGTGTATGTACTGTGCTTGGGGAGAAGGGTACGGATAGTTGAGAAGAGATGCTGACTGTGTCACATATGACTAGCTTTCAATCGTAGATTCTTCTGCAGAGTTTGTTTGTTGCTGGAAAGTGACTTCTCAGCTAGAGATTCTTGTTCCCACTACTCTGTTTGCATATAACTGGTCTCAAATGACTAGCAGTGACTAACGGAATGTGAATCTCTCTATACAAAGCAAAACAACTTCCTTTCCAAAAATCAGAAAGTGAGCATCCCAATGTCCAAAACTTGAAAGCAAATGAAATAAAACAAGCTGCTTTGGATATATATGCTAAAGGCAGAAGTTGGGGAAAGGGGCTAATACACTAAATGTCAGTAGTTGGATTACATGCTTTAGTGACATCTCCTTTAAACAGAACCAAAACTTATACAGATGAATAAGTTTAGGCTCAGGGAAGCTAATAACTTGCTCAAGGTCAAAATAGAACTAAGAAGTGGAATTAATTTTCAAACTCAAATACATTTTAACACCATACTGTTTCCAGCTAAAAATTTCCAGCTATCATATACAGCATTTCTTCTCTATAATTGCCATCATCTTTATCATTGTTGTCATCATCATCATCATCTGATTATCATTACTATCATTATCATCCCACTTAGCATTTATGGTGTACCTATTGTATGACCAGAACTGAACTAGGTATTTGCCATGAACTATCTTTAACTCTTTATCAAGCACATTTTTATCCCACTTATAATCTACTGAGCTCCTATTATAAGCCAAGTACTATTCTACTTGCTTGGCATACTTATTTCCAGGCTTCACAGCAATCCTCTGAGTTAAGTAATTATTATTCCTTTTTTCCTGAAGCAGAAACAGGTTCAGAGATATTAAGAAACCAAACAGAGTTCACACACTCTGAAATAGAGTTCCTCTTGGCTTTTTGGCATAAAGCCAAGATAGTATTCAAACTCTTCAATATGTGTGCTACATCATATTTTTTTCAGAAATCTTCCTCATCTATATATTTTTAAAGATTTATTTATTGAGCTTCGGGTCCTCGGAGCATCCGGACCACGCAGCTTAACGCTCGTCCTTGGTCCCTGTGGCATCCTCTGCTTTTTTCCCGGGCAGCGCTATCAGCGGCCAGAAAGTCACCATGTCTATTCTCAAGATCCACGCCAGGGAGATCTTTGACTCTCGCAGGAACCCCACTGCTGAGGTTGACCTCTACACCTCCAAAGGTCTCTTCAGAGCTGCTGTGCCCAGTGGTGCCTCCACTGGTATCTATGAGGCCCTCAAGCTCCGGGACAATGACAAGACACGCTACATGGGGAAAGGTGTCTCAAAGGCTATTGAGCATATCAATAAAACTATTGCACCTGCCCTGATTAGCAAGAAAGTGAACGTTGTGGAGCAGGAAAAGATTGACAAACTGATGATCGAGATGGATGGGACAGAGAATAAATCTAAATTTGGTGCAAACGCCATTCTGGGAGTGTCCCTGGCTATCTGCAAGGCAGGGGCTGTTGAGAAGGGGGTGTCCCTGTACTGCCACATTGCTGATTTGGCTGGCAATTCTGAAGTTATCCTGCCAGTTCCGGCTTTCAATGTCATCAACGGTGGTTCCCATGCTGGCAACAAGCTGGCCATGTAGGAGTTCATGATCCTTCCCATCGGTGCAGCGAACTTCAAGGAGGCCATGCGCATCGGAGCAGAGGTTTATCATAACCTGAAGAATGTCATCAAGGAGAAATATGGAAAAGATGCCACCAATGTGGGCGATGAAGGTGGATTTGCTCCTAATATCCTGGAGAACAAAGAAGCTCTGGAACTGCTGAAGAATGCCATCGGGAAGGCTGGCTACACCGATAAGGTGGTCATCGGCATGGACGTAGCTGCTTCCGAGTTCTTCAGGTCTGGGAAGTATGACCTGGACTTCAAGTCCCCTGATGACCCCAACAGGTACATCACGCCTGACCAGCTGGCTGACCTCTACAAGTCCTTCATCAGGGACTACCCAGTGGTATCTATCGAAGACCCCTTCGACCAGGATGACTGGGAAGCTTGGCAGAAGTTCACTGCCAGCGCTGGAATCCAGGTGGTGGGGGATGATCTCACCGTGACCAACCCAAAGCGGATTTCCAAGGCTGTGGGTGAGAAATCGTGCAACTGCCTCCTGCTTAAAGTGAACCAGATTGACTCTGTGACCGAGTCTCTTCAGGCGTGCAAACTGGCCCAGTCCAATGGGTGGGGCATCATGGTGTCGCATCGCTCCGGGGAGACCGAAGATACTTTCATTGCTGACCTGGTGGTGGGACTCTGCACTGGGCAGATCAAGACGGGTGCACCATGCAGATCTGAGCGCTTGGCCAAGTACAACCAGATCCTCAGAATTGAAGAGGAATTGGGTAGCAAGGCCAAGTTTGCCGGCAGAAGCTTCAGAAACCCCCTTGCCCAGTAAGGTCCAGGTGGCTCACCCTATGGTCCTGAATCGGCTCGTTAGACCTCTGCTCCCCCAGGGCAGCTCAAGGCCCCCAGCCCAAAGTGGCAGGGCCCTGTGCTAGTTAGCTGCCCTCTCCCTTCCTGGTGATATTCTCAAAGCTTCCTTAGAATTGCTACAGAAGCCAGACTTGACCATCTGGAACCCTGCTGGGAACCCTAGCTCTCTAATCATGTGATTGGTCCAAATCATTGCTTTCTCACCTCACTTCCACCAAGCATCTGGAGCCAGGTCTGTCTATGTAATAATCTCAGGGTGTCCACAGGCAAGATCCCCAGTGGTTTTATGTGCAGAATAAAAAGGCCTCAGTGACCCATAGGAAAAAAAAAAAAGATTTATTTATTTATTTATTTATTTATTTATTTATTTATTTATTCATTCATTCATGAGAGACACACACAGAGAGAGAGAGAGAGGCGCAGAGACATAGGCAGAGAGAGAAGCAGGTTCCATGCAGGGAACCCGATGTGGAACTTGATCCCAGGACTCAGGATCATGCCCTGGACCAAAGGCAGGCACTCAACTGCTGAGCCACCCAGGCATCCCTTTTTTATTTTTTTCCTTTCTCATCTATTGCATTATTTGATCCCCATAAGAATTCTTAATGTAAGTAATTCTGAAGATGAGAAGATGAATTGCATAGAAGTGACAGGACTCCAGCCTCAAACTGTCATGGCAGAAGTGCTGAAGCTTGAATGTGCCTCTCATTGCAGTTGCTTTCTACTCCTTCACAAGGCCTACTTTCAGTGGCAGCCTTCACCACCTGACCAATTGTGTCCCATTGTTCAAATACAAATGAAAATGATAACCAATATATCCCATTGACCAGAAATTGGAGGCTGAGCTTTCCTTTTCTAGTTTGGAGGAGACAATTTTCTAAAGAAGCATCATTTTACTACCTCTCGATACCAGACATAGCTTAGTTTAACTAATGCTTTTGAAGGGAGGTTTAAATTAGAGATTACTAATTTTGACCAAATGTGAGGGGTGAAAAGAAAGTAAAATTACATATGACAAAAGGGATATATGCTTTTAACTCTCACAAAAGAAACCTTATTTGCTTTTGCTATTGACTCCTACTCCTCACCACCCTATATGATGATCCATAGAACCTGAGTGGGCCTGAGATTACCTTAGTGTATACCACTGACTAGGACTCAGAATTTGGGAGGTCTCTAGCTCTATATGCTCTTACCCAACTCTGAAACAAAATGTTGCTTCCTCAATTGTATTTATGGTTTTATACTGAAATTCTCTGTGATGACAATCAAATGAAGGATAGAATTTAGAAGTGGTGGTGGGAGGGGGCAATTGTGCATTCTTACTTTGTATCATATATGTATATGGATTTGCATATGATGATTCTGAGGCAAACAAGGCTTCCCCTTGTCTTCCAGGGTGGAGAGGTTGCAGAGGAGAACCAACTTAAAGATGCTTCTTTAAGACCTTAGGAATAAGGCATGTTGACCATAAATCTTTGGAGGGATGTTGGCTGCAGGTTTAATTTCTGAAGATATGTGTATCTGTTTGGAATGCATTATTAGTATATTCCTAACCACTTTTGTGTCAGCTCAGTGGTATGAAACCATTAGGACAATTCCAGAAAGTCCATTTTATGTTGGTCAGCTGAGAAGGTAGGAGTTTGGTGATCAAGATTATCAAAGGAGCCCACAAACCCTGCAGGTATTCCTTAAAAAATGATGTGTATGGCACAATTCTGGGGCAAAGAATGCCCTGTCTAAGCAAATTTGTACTAATTCTGTAACCCCTTCCACCAAGACAGGAAACGTGGCATTGCGAATCTATTTCTTTCTATCCCTAGAAAAGGGAGGGAATAACATCATGTGTGGGGACGGGGGAGATAGACGATGAGCACAACAAAAAAGGCAGCCCACAGTCTGGAACGCGAATGCCATAAATTCACAAGTAAAGCATTATTAAAAATTTCCAGCCCCATAAATGCTGCCATTAATCACTTTCAAATTAACCTGATGTGAGTTAAATTATTGCAAGTTCCTGTGTAAATTAAATCATTATTAGTTGCAGGCTTTTTTTCTTTTTGGTATAGGCAGCCCCTGAGAAGTAAGGGTTGGGGAGGCCTACTGGTTTCAATTTACAAAAGAAGGTTTGGGGGAAAAAGATTTTTGCTTGATTACAAGACCAAAACCACTTCACAATATAATATCACAATAATTGTAGCCATATATCATAACATGTCATAAGTCCAGGACAAAGCTCAGCCGCCTTTCGTAAGTGGCTGCCAAGAAGGCCAGAAAAGCGAGTGAATGAGGTAATGGATTTCTTTCCCCTCATTCCACTAGAGAGCAGTGTTCTTTTGTACAAATCAGGTAGGTTGTTTCCTGCAAAGAACCTGCGAAGAAAATCTTCTACATAAGAGAAGTTTTTGTAGCAGCAGAAAGGCTTCTCACTTGCTATAAAGCTATGCATTCTGAATAAAAGCTAAAGACAGTATTTTTCCAGTAAAGGTCACTTTTATTTTCATAGGTATATTTCTATATATATACTTTTCTATACCTATACTTTTTTTTTTCATATGGAAAAGGTGTTGGCCATTTAAAAATAGAGCATGTAAACTATCTTTTACATCTTACAGTAAACTTTTTCAGATGACATTCTCCTGCCAAAACAGATGTCAGTAATCAAATTGTAGTTCCTTTTCTGGGTAAAACAAGGATATAAATAACTTTTAAAAAAATACCTATACCACTTCAGGAGACAATAAACAACTCTTGTCAGGAATAGGAATAAATGCAGACAAAAGGAAGAGTGAAGAGAGAAGGAATACAAGTGTGTTCTGAAAAGTGTTCTGACCCCTTCTTTTATGTGTTAACTCATTATACTGCCAGTGCCTTTATTACTGTTGTGGAGAACAGCAAGTTTGCATGATAGGCATTTGTGTGCTTCTCTAAGAGAAAATATTCTGTCATAGGCAATTTGGCTACAAGTCCTTGATGAATCAGTTGACATTCCAAGAAGCTCATGGCCGCGCTAACAATAGTTGCAGTTTACCTCCTCATTTCAGA
Source organism: Canis lupus familiaris (assembly GCF_011100685.1). Taxonomy (NCBI): domain Eukaryota; kingdom Metazoa; phylum Chordata; class Mammalia; order Carnivora; family Canidae; genus Canis; species Canis lupus. Next base: position 79,037,872 of record NC_049222.1, on the reverse strand, counting down.
TTGTGTAAATATATTTCTAACCCTTCAGCCTCAAGCATGTGGAAAACAGGCAAAGCAAAACCAGTGAGTTTATGTGTATGTGTGTCTGTAACTGGCTGCTTTTCTTGTTCAATAAGAATTAAATTACTGGGTAATTTTGGTTTCTTCTAGAAGGAAATGAATATGCTCTTAAGTATTTAGAATCACTAGAGAGCCTTTTAGGCATTCCTGGATACAAATCAGTGTCACCTGAAGTGTGGTTTCCTTATGCATTCAGCCCCATTTTTCTCCATTTGCTCTTAGTATTATTTTTTTCATACACTGCATCACTTTGCTATTTCCTCTTCCTAAACACACTGAACAATATCATTTGTAGGCAAAAATATCTTGGGAGAAAATAAATGGGAAAAAATCTGAGGCCTGACAAATGACAATAGTAAAGGCTCTTCAGAGTATTCACTGTGTTAATTTAGAGAAATTGGAGCATATAAAGTGTCAAGTCTGACATCAGCAAATCCTAGGATTTATTAGGGCCTGCTCATCTTTGCCAGTGTGATGTACTTTTTGACACAGTAGACATAGGGAATTTAATATTCCTTGACCAAAATAAACTTGGGCTCCCTGAATTACAAATCCAGGTATCTTGAAGAACCGTGTTCCACATAAGATCTGGCACATAGACGATGCTGAATAAACAGGGCTGAATACATGAGTGATTGAAATGCAGAGAGAAAGTAATAAATCCCTCCATTCCAATCAGGTTTAATGCCAAAGGCTTAGGATTCAGCTACAACAAAGAGCTTTGCTTATATCACAAAACTCCACACATCTAATAATTAGATATCAAGAATAGTGCAGAGGACTTCACAGGGGCTCTATACACAGATGGACCTGGGTTTGAACCCTGGCTCTACCACATATTTTGTGTGTCACATGGTGCCAAGCTCTCTAAGCCTTATCTTCAGCATTTATACAGGCAGCAAAATTATTAATCCTTCCCTTCCAAAAGTAGGTGGATGACAGGTAATGTTGCTTTGCTTAAAACAGACACTTGAAAATAGAAGAAAATCGATCTAGATAACGAGGTGACCCAGCCAGTAGCATAATCTCTCACTTTTAAATGAAATCTTTTGATTAGGTCAAATTATCTGAATAGTCCAGGGGAAATATTAAAGACTAGAATTTCTTGGCCACAAACACATTTTAGTCCTCCTGGGAAGAAAAGTCACCTAAGTAAATAATTAAGTGAACATTTGATTTGAAATCTCTTGAATATCTCAGCCCAAGAGCAGAAGAAAACAGACTATTTCTAAAGTTTGTTGGATTTGGAATAAATGCTTTGTGAAGCACTTAACAAATTGTAAATGCATATACCCATTTGGGAGGGCAAGTTGGCAATATATTCAAGAGCCTTAGAGGGATCCCTGGGTGGCGCAGCAGTTTGGCGCCTGCCTTTGGCCCAGGGCGTGATCCTGGAGACCCGGGATCGAATCCCACATCAGGCTCCCGGTGCATGGAGCCTGCTTCTCCCTCTGCCTGTGTCTCTGCCTCTCTCTCTCTCTCTGTGACTATCATAAAAAATAAATAAATAAAATATTAAAAAAAAAAAAAAGAGCCTTAGAAATATTCATGAACTTTGAGATTGTAATGCCATACCAAGGAATCCATCCCAGGGAAATAACAATCTGAGATATACAGTCAAAAGTTTACATACAAGACTGTTTCTAACATTTTTATAATAGTGAAAAACAGGATACAATTTAAATGTCTAACAACAGGGGATTAAATATATTACGTATTTCCTTGCAATAGTCTATTGAAAGCCATTAAAACTGTATTTTCAGATAATGTTTAATGACATGGTAAATGCTCAAATATAAATTTAAGTGAAAAAAGAAGATATAAAACTGAAAACTGAATTTACAATGGGATGCCAATTTTGTAAAACTGAGCATTTCACATAATTAGTTTTATTCAACATATTTTAAGTAGCCAACCAAAATATTGTCAAAGCATAAAAAGATAAGACAAATGAATTTCAAGTTTAAGAGTAAAATACTGTTCTCTCTTTTTTCTATGTCTATATCAAGCTCAGATTAATAATCATAATCATAGTATGATACAATTCATATTTTCTTCTTTACACGTTTTGTTGTTCTCCCAATTCTGACGTAAGGATATATAACATTCATTGACAGAAACAACTAACAAGTTTCGATTAGATTTTATTACAGAGGAATTGTAGTCTAAGATATTGCCTTTTACTATGCATTACTACATTTAAGGAATCTGGGGCATGTTTGGCAAATTTTTGGATGGGCCCAAATGAGTTAAATGTGTACTTCATTTGGATTTTCTAAGGGAGGAAAGCACATTGTGATGGCATTTTTGTAGACACACCAGACCAACTAGTTAAGGGGACTCCATAGAAGTTTCTTTACAAGGAGATTGTAGAAAACCTACCAAGGTATAATTAAGTGAAAAAGAAGGAGCTAGATACTTTTAGTCACCCTCAGAGAAAAACAGCATTTGCAGGTGGCCTCAACCAACTTAGTGGCTCTGCTCACTACTGTGGAATCCTGTCTGGGGCAAAAGGAGGGTGAGAGGGAATTGTAGGTAAAACGTGGATATGATGCTCCCCTGAACTCTATAACTCATTTAGACCCAAATGATACTTCTTTGGTATCCCTCCAACAGATCATTATATGAAAAGTAAAAATAGGCATTCTTCATTCCTCTAGAGTGCTGATACCCTGAAGACTTATGCAGTCTATCAATGTAGAAAATATGGGCTTGGTTTGTCAATGTGAGAAACTTTTCACTTGGACCAGCAACTGCTGGCAAGAACACTGCTATTCCTCATAGAAGAATGCCAAGAAGCACGGTGCCTGTAAGACAGCAAATATTTTCTTGAAGATGTGTGAGGTACCCACTAGGTGTTCCCATATATAATGTGGGAAGGAGGTGATTTGTATGCAGTTGGAATTTCTGAGTGAAAAAGAGAGATAGACAGAGCCAAGAAAATAAAATATATTTTGGTCCTATTTCCCTGGAAGCTATTTATTTTCAGATCAAAAGCTCAAGTTGTTTACCCAATCAAGATTTTCACACTCTTCCACCTGTGGGGGCACTGAACTAGATCAAAGTCCTCAGGACTGATCCGGAGCAAAACTGATGCTGAATTGGATTTTTAAGGAAAGTCGCAATCAGTAAAATGAAAGTAGAACACCAGAGTGCTAGCCCCAATATCGTACAGAATGTAGAATAGATAGCATGTTTCAACAACACACAGATATATGCTAATTTCTTCTATTAAAAAGTATTTGTTATACACCTGATTAACGCAACACACCATCAAGGTTCATCTGACCTAGAATTAGTTTCTGATTTTCTTATTTAGAATAGTCCTATCTGGGGAGCCTGCATGGCTCAGTCTGTTAAGCATCTGCTTTTGGCTCAGGTCATGATCTCAGGGTCCTGGCATCGAGTCCTGTATTAGGCTCCCTGCTCAGTGGGGAGTCTGCTTGTCCTCCTGCCTGCAGCTTTCCCTGCTTGTGCTCTCTCTTTCTCTGTCAAATATATAAACAAACAAATAAAATCTTTAAAAAAAGAATAGTTCTATTTGTAAGTATTGATATTTCATGACTTTTATTGTTTTGTAGGGAATCTTTCAGAGAATATAGATTTACATTTTTTATTAAGCTAGAATAAAACTCACTATGTTTTTTAATTATCATGTGGATCCATTGGAAACTTTACAGATTATCATAAAATTCTTAGTGATTTCCTTTCTTCCTATATCTTCAAAATTTTGCTATTTAATCATTCTAGGAATTATTCATTCATTACTTATCAGTTATTTCCAGGTATACTTAAATAATAAGCAAACAGAAGAATAATTAAGTCACCAGAAGCATAATAAAATGTTGAAGTAAATAATCAATATTTTGTCATCCTTTTGTTTCCTATTTCAAAGTATTGAATCATCGTTTGAGAAGGTATAAAGGGAGACTAGGGACATCACCTTTATAGTTTACTTTTAGTTTTCATTGAACACAATTTTGAAATCAGAACTTTTCATGTTCTGCCCATAATGCAAAACAGAAGAAAATTGAAAAAGGAAGATATTTCACAATGGTAAAGTGACCCAGAAATAAAATACAAACAGACAGATAGGAGCACTGTATAGTCTAATGATGATAGTGAAATTCATCACATAAGCAAAATTTCAGATTGTAAACACTCAGATGACATCACCTTAAATGAATTTTCTCAAATTCAAAAATCAGTAAGTTAACAATAGATTCTAAAGATGAAAAAGAAATATGGTTTTCTCATACAGTTACTCATCCAACAGATGGCACATTACCATGTAATATTTGTGATTAAAAACTGGACCATCCCACTTTGTTAAAAAGATGTGCATCGGTATTATTTTACCTATTATGTTGAGGTACCAAACTTAACTTGATATATAGCTTGTCAGAGGCAAATGCTGAACACAGGTGTGCATAAAAAGTTGATTAGAAAAAAACAAAGTGATGTAGAAAGGACCAAAAAATCATTGTTCACTCTAAATAGTGTTTATAAATGTGACTGCAAATGGTTTGTAATTAGAGAGCAAAGAAGATACAACCAAAGTTATATCATCCAAAAATTCCAAGATTATTTTTAAATATTGCATTTTGATAGTGCAAATACAATAAGGACAAGAATTCATGATAGGCTAGATCCTATTAGGTATGTATTTGAAGTATAGAATATGTATCACAAGATGGACACATCCCAGCTTCATGCCTTACTGCTGATGAGCAATTAGTTGCATTCAGAAAATATTGCCCTTTGTGGGCATATATAGTGTTAAAATCAGGAAATTATGAAATAACACCTTGAGTTAACTGTGTTCAAATTCTCATTTAAATTTCTAAATGATTTTCACTATGCCTCTCTTCTTATGGTTGTGATTTTTGTACAATTTAAAATATAAAAAATTAATTAAAAGAGTACATTAGATCCAGATGGTAAATGGCAATGACTGTTTTTCCTGGCATGTGAGTGCGAGGCTTTAGCATGAGTCTAACAAGTAGTTAGGTTCTTGAACTGGACCCAGGTGTGATGCCAGACTAGGAACATTTCATGGCACAGTTCTGGGAGTTTGTTTAAAATAAGGCACATGTGGTAAAAATAAAATTTGGGGCCAAAGTTATAATTACATAAAAGGTGCTAATGTCTTAAGACAAACATAGCAGTAAATTTCTTAGGCAATCTCCCCCTCTCCCTCTATGCCTTCCTTTCTTTCTGCTTCTATCTTCTTTATTTCCCTTCCTGTCTCTTCCTCTCCCTTCTTTTGTGAGTCTGGATTAATTTAGCAACTGCTGAAAGAACATCTAAATGGCTGTCCCCACTTTATTCCAATTATGGATCGAGAGAAAAAATGTTGGCTGTCTCTCAAGGAAAGCCAATCGACTGAACTCTACCAGAAAAATTTCCAAACCCGAGGGATTTAGATGGTTTCAGAGGAAGGATTCTAAACAGGGAATAATTACCTTAATCCTAGCTAATATAGTTTGCAGGACATCCTTTTCATAATCTTGATTGCTGCAAATGAGTGATTTAGTCTTTGTGTATTTATTGAGTAGCTACTATGTGCCAGACACTGAGAATACAAAAACAAATAAGAAATGGGCTCTCCTCTCAATGTGAAATGGATTCATACAGAAAGCAGTTACTATAATTCAGGGGCAAGGTAATCAACAAAAGATGTAAGGGGAGCAACTCACAGAAAAAAAGGGAATGCATTCCCAGGGGAGAGACCCAAGAGGTCTGCCAAAGCAATACAAACAGAAGGTAACCTGAGCTTAAACTTTAATTTTCAAACATTTCCTATATTTTCTGCTTACTTCTTAGGTAAGCAGATAAGATTTGTTTACTCTGTGACAATAAATGATCTGACATAGTTATCACAAGCTTAAGCACCTATGAATCAAATCATTACCTTCCCATTGTTTCAAAGTGCATGTGGCTGAAGAGCCCTTTGGCAATCCAGCTAAGTGAGAATGATGCCTTAACTTTGGACTAACCTTTTGCCCAGCCAAACTAATGTTTCTTGCCAATGGCCTGAATCTCAATCCAAAGGGCCATAATGTCATAAAATGGATGAAATGAATTTTTTCAGCTTACCCGCCAGGGTAGTAAAAAATATATATAAAATCTACATCCAAATGCACGCCATAAATTTCCATTGCTTTAGGGCAAAATTAAAGCATGTCTATTTCCTTTTTTATTCTGGATCACAGCCCTGGCTTTCGCTGCCCCACCCCCCTTCCTCAAATGGACTTTCAACTCTGAAGGTCATTTTCTTTTTAAGTTATCCTGGTAACTTTTAGAATAGCTGTTCTCTGTGATTGATCATTTTTTTCCTTGCACATAATTTACCCCTTCCCCACTCTCCCCTCAGGTCCCATATTTTCAGTAATGCAAATTGGGCAATTATTTACTTTTTGTTTGAGTTTAAAAAGCGCATCCACAGGCACAGAAATGCATTTTGGATCTCATTCATGCAGAAAAATTACTGGTAACTTGATGAATCTGCAAGTAATTTTACAAAAATGTTTAGTGAATTTTGCCAAAGATGTCTGACCCCCGGCCTTGCTTCACTGATGTAAGTTTTTGAGTGTTTGGCTTGATCAGTCCCAGCTGTGAGCGCTTTGGTCGTGCATATCAGATGTTAAGCGAAGGAGAAAGGCCGGCATACTCTGGTGCATGCTTGAAGGTTTGTGAAGGAGGACAGAAATAAGACTACAGTTAAAACTGAAGTATGTCTTTCATTCTGTTAAGCTCCCCTTTGCTCAGTTAAGCTATTTGATTGTACCCTAGTGTCACTTAAAATTTCTCTTGATCAGATGCTACTTAGGCCAGAGAGAATGGATATCTCTAATGAAGGATAAGCAGAATTCATTAAAAAATAGTTTTGGTTACTTGAGATTTTTAAAATTATATTTTTGGTCCAAACTTCTTCATGGAATTCTAAGGGAGAAAATAAAAACAATATAATATTAATAATGTAATTTCCTTAGAGAGCAATAAGGAATCTATTCCAGGACACATTGTTTTAATAAAGAGTGAAAATAGTTTAGCTTTTTTTTCTGCTTTGAAAGATCATGGGGCTGGTAAAGGCATCAGATATTTTGAGTATATTTGCATCCAACCTAAATGCCAACATGGAGATGCTCCTAAAATCCATTTATAAACATGGAATTACATATTCTATACTTTATTACATCTGAACATAAACTTGGACAAGGTTCGTGGTATCAGAACAACATATATTTGAAGTTGAGAATGGCAGATACAGTTGTTAAAGACTGGTGTTAGGAGAAAGATGGTAGTAGGTAGGGCTTGGTGATATAACATCCATGAGAGCAAAAACACAATAGCTTTGTTCATAGTAGCCAAAAAATGGAAGCAACTCAAATGATAATCCCACTGATGATATGTGGTATATCCATATAGTGGAATATTATTCAGCTGTAAAAGAGGATGAAATACTGATAATTGTTACAACATGGATGAGCCTTGTAAAGGTTATGCTAAGTGAAAGAAGCCAGGAACAAAGGGCCACATATTAGAGGGTTCTATTTATATGAAATATAAAAAATAGGCAATTCCAAAGAGATGTAAAGTGGAATGGAGAGTAACTCTTCATGGGAATGGAATTTATTTAGGGGTGATGAAAATGTTCTGGAACTAGACAGTGATGATACTTGCACAATTTTGCATACATAATGAAGGCCACTGAATTGGATACTTTTAAAGAGTAGATTTATGCAAAAGAGTAAATTTTATGCAAATTTTTAAAAATCGTGTGTTTGGGCGGGTTGGGTGTCTGTGTGGCTAAATTGGTTAAGCATCTGACTTTTGATCTCAGCTCAGATCTTAATCCCAGGGTCATGAATTCATTCCATGCCTGGCAGGGAGCTTACAAAAAAAAAAAAAAATGTAAGGAAGGAAAAACAAGGAAACTTGTAATTTTGAAATATGAGATACACATTTTTATGTGCTCTTTATTTGCTCCCTCAGAAACTCTGAATTAGAAAACTTTATTGCATTATCCAGGTCTTTTAATACTTCTTTCACATTTTCTACTTCCTTATCCTTCTCTGCTCCATTTTAGTTTTTTTTTTTTTTTTTTTAAGATTGTATTTATTTATTCATGAGAGAACAGAGAGAAAGAGAGAGAGAGAGGCAGAGAACAGGCTGAGGGAGAAGCACGCTCCATGCAGGGAGCCTGATGTGGGACTCAATCCTGACTCCGGGATCACACCCTGGGCCAAAGGCAGGCGCTAAACCACTGAGCCACCCAGGCACCCCCATTTTAATTTGTTAAAAATCTGTTTTCTCGCTTATGAATTTTCCTTTTCAACTGTATCTGATTTCCTGTTAAGCCTACATAGTGAGATTTGGACTTTAATTATTATAAGTTTTAATTTTTAGATGTTATATTTGGGTCTTTTTCAAATTTGTCTGGTCATTTTTCTGTATATGTTTCTTAGTTATGTATTCAATACTCTCTTTGATTTTTTTCAGTCATAATAAACTTCCTAATTATTTCTATCTGATAATTACAATATATTCAAACTTTGTGAGACTGAGTTTGTTGCTTCTATCAACTCTCATTCATAGTGTCTTGTTTCTTCAACTATGTCCTTTCTGTATATATGTGAGGGGAGGAGAGAGGGCAGGAGATGTGCTCCGTGGAACTTTATAGTAAATTTTGCTCTTAAACATCACTTTTCCATTAAGGATTTAGTTTTGCTTCTGTTAGGTGCCTGAATAAAAAACAATCCAGAATAATTTAAAACTAAATATCAGTTTAGAAATTTTTCAGAACACCCAGATAGCATTGCTTATAAAAACCTGTGTGAGAGCTAGACATGATTTATCAAGAGATAATTTTTTCTTTTTTATTTTTAAATCTTTAACAGAGAAGATCCTGAAGAACAGATATGTTATCTTCAATGTTTCCTCTTTTATAGATAATTTTTCTTTTAGCAGAAAAGAAAGGCATTCCTCTCAAGGATTCTGGATTTCTCTGGGATTTTAGGACCTCACTTTATACAAACCCTAATTTTGTCTCCTGATCCCTATGAAGAGATCACAAAATAAATTAAAATGAGAAATCTCTTTTGTCTAAGAATATATATTGTAGCTTTATTTTCAGTAGCCCCAAGCTGAAAACAACCCACATATAAATTCACAAGAGAATTTATAAACATGTTAGGATATACTTTTATAATGGAATTAATTATTATAATTAATTAGCATTAATTAAAGCAAAAACACCTGACACAAAAGGATATTGATCAGTCTCAAAACATTATTTGGGTGAAAGAAGCAAGATCAATTAAGTTTGAAATCAGGCAAAGCTAATCTAGAATGATAGAAATCGGAGTAGTGATTACAAATAGTGAGTTAGAACCAACTGGAGAGATATGAGATATGAGTGCTGTTAATGCTACCTAAAATTTATACTTGAATTCTGATTACATCTCTCCCCCTCTGTTACTACCATCTTTGCCCAGCCACTATCATGTTTAATTGGACTATCACTCCTTAATTGTTCTTGTTTCAACCGTCTCAATTCTGCCTTTCTACAAAAGAGCAGAAAGATTCTTTTAAAACATCTCAGGTAAGTGGCTTCCCACTTCTTTTAAGGTAAAGGCCAATCCCTATTGTGGCCTAACTGCTCTGTTAGCCCTAGATCTAGCTACCTCTCTTGCTTTTTCTCTCTGATCTCTCCCCTGGAGCCAGGCTGAACTCTGTCTTTCCTTCAACACAGCATGCCTCTGGTTCACTGTCTGAGCATTTATTATCCTTTCAGCTGAAAACACTTTCCAAGTTATCTTCATGGCACATCACCTCACTTTCTTCAAGTATCTATTCAAATGTCAACTCACTAGAGAGGCATTTTCAGACCATTCTATTTAAAATATTACATAGTCTTCCATCCCTTGTGCACACTGTATTTCCTTTTACTGCTTGACTTTTTTTTTTAAAGCATATATCATCTCTCTCTCTCTCTCTCTCTCACACACACACACACACACATACACACACTTTATTTTCTGTCTCCCTTCACTTGAAAATAAAATGTGTGCTCATGGAGAGTTTATCTGTTTTGTTCACTGGCCTATCTTCCAGAACCTAGAATGCAGCAGTTATTCACTTATATATTCCTAGAACCTAGAACATTTCATAAATATTAGTTGAATTAATATAATCAAGGAATTTATATTTGGGAGAAGAAAAAGAATATTATGTCCCTCACCTTGAGAATAATAGAAAAAAAATAGACAGTTCTTCTCCCCTCCTATACTATCATAGATCTGGTGACATCATCTTTGAAAGGTAAAATATGGGTTCTACTGATACTACAAATAATATATATGTAGGACAAGTTATTTGATGCTCTTGTCTTTTCTTTTTTTTTTTTTTTTGTTCTTTTTATATCTGTGCTTTGGTTGTTATAACTTATATTGACCTAAATTGAAATTTACTGATATTTCATTCTGCTATGTCAACCAAATGTTAAATATATCCAAAAATTCTTAATTTTAGACACTATATTTTATAGTTATATAATTTTCCATGTTTGTTTTTACTTCTTTGTTAAAATTCTTTTCTCCAGCGATTATATTCATCATTGCTTCTGTTTTCTTTAACATATTTTGATATGTTATTGTAATGTTGATGTTTTCAATTCTTTGTATATGAAGAATTCTAACCCCTGAGGCAACATGTGTCTATTTCTAATTCTTAATTTTGCTGTTGATTTTTGGTTATATTTTCTTGCTTCTTCACATGTCTTGAAATTTGTGGATGTATGTCAGATATTATATATTTTAAAACAACAAAAAGACTGGAATATTTACCCTCCAAGAGAACAAGCCCTTCCCATTCCCTGACAGCAAGGTGAGGAGATGAATACATGTTGATCTACCCAGAAACTGAGTTATTCCAGCAATGGGCTTGAGTTTGTTTTAATTATGTCTTCTTTTGAATTTTTTTTTTTTTAGAGATTTTATTCATTATTGCGAGACAGAGCATGAGTTGGGGGAGAGACAGAAGCAGAAAGAATGAGATAGAATCTCAAGCAGACTCCACGCTGACTATGGGGCTTGATCTCACAAACCTGAGATCACAACCTTAGTCAAAATCAAGATTCAGGCCCAACCTACTGAGCCACTGTACCTGTTTTGAATGTTTTGTGGATGAGATCCATCTTATGTATATTACAGGCACATCATTCTAGCAGGACTTTGGGATCAAAGTATAAGACTATGAAGACCTCTCTCCCTTTCCAGTCTAGTCCCCAGCATCCTACAATGCCACAGTCCTGGTAAATATTTCATGAGAGAGGTCTTATAGGTAGAAAGAACAGGTTCTGCCATATGCCAATCAATCATTGCATTTACACGGCTATTAAAAACTCTCCTAATTTCTTGTTACCCCAGCAGATTCCTTCTGCCTATGGTAGTTTGATTCTTTCTCCTAAATGCTCAAATCTTAAAAATGTCCCAGAGAAGAAAGAGCTAACAATGTGTATTTATCCAAGATCTCATTCTTTATTCTTCTCTAGAACCTAGTTTGTTTAAACTTTTTTTTAACCACACCCTTGAACGTATTAAAAAAGCATTTCTGAGATGTCTAGGGGGCTCAGCAGTTGAGCACTTCCCTTTGGCCCAGTGTGTAATCCTGGAGTCCCAAGATTGAGTCCCACATCAGGCTTCCTGCATGGAGCCTGATTCTCTCTCTGTCTGTGTCTCTGCCTCTCTCTGTCTCTCATGAATGAATAAATAAAATCTTTTTTAAAAAAGGCATTTCTTTTCTTGTTATGAAGGAAGAAATGGTTTTTCATGAATTGCTGCATTCTAACAGAAGGTAAACTCTGATAAATTATTGGAAATGAATATAGTCCGGAGAAATTTGAGATATTATATTTACTGAAGTAAACATTTCTCTTTCTTACCTGCTGCTTAGGCAGCAGTTGCTAGGAAGAAAAGATGGTAAGTAATGATTAGGAACCAAACCACCAAAAAAGTGAGAGACCAGGCTTTCAAGCTTTTCCCCAATTTTTTAAAACAACCATGTTTGAAACCAACTGTTTAAGGACAAGAATTTCTTCTTTGGAAAAAAAAAAAGGTGGGAGGGGCTTATATTTAAATTGAGTAACTTAATATAAGCAGTAGGAAAAGGGTAATAGACAAGGACCATAAGAATTTCCTACACTATATAAGTAATGATGCCAAAAGGATTTCAAATAAAATTATAAATAGTTATCTTGGGATTTTCTTCAATGAATGCTTGAATGAGAAGATATGTGACCTCTGCCACTAAATAAGAATATGGCATTAGGGATATTGCCTTTATAGACTTGTTTCTCCACACTAAAATCACACAATCTTTAATGTCCTTTCTAGTTCTAACCTTTTTTTGACACTTTCTGATATTTATAAGGATATCCATACAGCCTTTAGTAAAGTATTGCAGTTAGTAAAGTATTGCAGTTATGACCTTGGACTCTAGAATAAAATAGATTTGAGTTTGAATTTCAGCTCTATGCACTATGATCTTGAGGAGGTACCTAGGCCTTTTGAGAGTCAACATTTTTATCTGTAAATTGGAATAAAAGCATCTCAAACTGTTCTTGTAGGAATTAGATAACCAAGACTCAGTATATATATATATATATATATATATATATATATATATATTGTATTTCCTCACTTGTAAGGCATCATTAATTTAATAAAATTTTGTGTGGGTAAGATACAAGAAATACTTTCATATCAAATATACACATTTGTTGTAAATTGTTTCCTAATTCAAGAATATAAAATGAGGAAAAAATAACATTTCATTAAAGACATTGCTTTCACATATTCTATTTTTTGCTATAGTTTTCTATTGGTGAATAATGGTGGGATTCCTGAAAAGATGGAAAGAGAAAGTGCTGTGGTTTTGAATGAACAATTATCATTCACAGGTCAAATCCTAAATGTAACTCTATACCACCTTTCTACCCAGTGGAAAGAAGACAGTAGAGTTACCCCATAAACTCAGATTTAGGTTAGAAAAAATTGAAAGCCCATTTTCTTTTACAGATTTTACCTAAATTGTACTTGTATGCCAATTCCACAATACTTTTTTAAAGAGTAAATGAGGTAATATTAACTTAGTGCTTGCCAATATTACTTGGTCATTAACATAATTTTCTAGCTTATGTAACATGCTGTATTTGTCAGAAAAAGAGCAGCAGCTTGGGACATAGCAATATAAGTAAGACAAAGAATAAAGAAAAGAAAATCATGGGGATCATTATTCCTAACCTGAGGAATAATCATAAAATTTCTGACATATTGAACGGAAAAAATCTGGTTAGATGCTTTCCTAAAAATTCCATTTTTGTGTGAGCTGTTTTACAATTAATATTTTTAAAAAGATTGATCTAGAATGAAAATCAATAAAAAACTTAATGAGTTACTTCCTTTTGTTCTTAATGTCTTGAATTTCTTCTTTTACTAAAGGTAGAAGTAACCTGTATTAATGGAGTTAGAACTAGGGGAGGTACAAACTTTCTCTTTATCTCTCTTCTGTCTATCTATCTATTTTGGCATTTCAGCTGTACCTTTTACAAAAAGTATAGTCTGGAAAAAAATGTTTAGCTAATATTTCCCCTATCACATTTAGTATGAAGGATCTATAATCTAGAAAAATCCAAAAGGAATGAAACAGGAAAATTAAAAAGGATTTGACCAGAGAAAATATGACTGACTAGGAGGAAAAATATTTTGTTTGTTCCTCTTACAAAATTGATAAAAACCAAATGAAGGGAGTTTTAAAATTTGGAATGTGGAATTTTAAAGAGAGATTTTTAAAGAAAAAATATGAAAACTTACAGAAAGATTTTATGTACTTAAGTTTAAACTCAGTTGAACTACCTGAGAACCTATGTTTTATTACAGTTACTAAATCAAGTCTTGGTAAACTCTAAAAAACACTCCATATTTTTCTTTAATTCTATGGTTCATGGTAGAGAAGAACAATGCTTTATCTAGTGTGTCCCAGTCTTTGGAAAATGAAACAAAACAAAAGCTCTGGTTAGGTAAATAACTTGGCTTTTTGCATGGAAACACGTCAGAAGTATTATAAAATGTATAATCTATTCCGCATGACAATCAAAAGTAGGACCTGCATATGAGTCCATTAGGAATAGAGGAAATGACAGAATTGATTATAAATTGTTATTATCATGGATAAGGAAAACAGATGGAAAATTATTTATTAAATAATCTCAGAAAGAGATGGGTCATATCTGTGGCCCTACATGGGTCAAAAGGCAATAGCAAAGTTTGAGGAGAGGACTTAACTGAGATTTTAATGAAACAAATCTCCTTTGGAAACATATCCTTCACAATGGACTTTCCATAATGTGGGAGCCAATTTAATGAGGTATTGGAAAGAAATCTTGAAATTATGGGTAAACTTTATTGTTTTCAAATAAAGAGGGAAAAAGAAATTACTCATTTTACCATAATTTAACCATTAAGAGTCTCTTGAGGAAAGTGAATGAGAAGTTACACATTTCTGATAAAGGAACTCTATTTACCCGCACATTTTAAGGGTTATGATTACAACAGCAATAACTGGCTTGAGAAGAGCCAGATAATACAGTTTACTGAACTATGTGATCCTAGCAGTACACACACCTGGTAAAGCTCTTTCTGGGATTACCGACCTGACATTTTGGGCTCACTAGTTGAGAATAGACTTTTGAGTAAAGTGAACCAAAAAACAACAAAATCAAAATTTTTTCCCTAAACTAAAACCACTTTTCACATCCTAGTGTCTCTTCTCGGCCTAAAATACTTACTATGACATTTTCTATTACTGCTCAAAAGTAGAATATTAAGTATAGCACTAGTTCTATACTTCCTTACTAAGTAGAATAGTAACTATTTATAACCAATGTTGATTAATAAATAATAGTTCCCTCTACACTATCCAGGTACTGCTAAAGAAAATACCCAAAATCTGGAGTAACATTTTAATGAATGAATATGTTTCCAATACAACCTGAAACTTGATAATCATGAAACAAATAACTGTATCATGTTTTAGAAATATGAAACACTAAAAATTACAACAGCGATTATATTTTATATATTTGAAGATTTTTAAACTACTGGAAAAGTTAGTACAGACATAAATTTTCCCGTAATTTATTATACTGAACACTATATGAACACAAGTGTAATGGACCAGAGACTTTAACTTAAATTTCAAAGTGTTTGATTGCAAAATTTTTGTATTATGCTGGTGGACTTGCACATATATCAAATATATCTGATTATACATTTGTAAATATGGATAGGTTTAGAAGATAAGAATGATCAAGAATAAAACAAGCAAGAAACAAACAAAAAGATCCTTATATTCTACGTACACTCTATAGAGAACCTCAATAACCTTTCTACTAATGAATGGAGTGTATCTAATGAAATTCCCCTTTGGACATTTTTCAGATATTAAATTTTGAAATGACATGTCTCGCAAACAAAGGTAGAAGCAATTTTATCCTATTAACAGCTTGAAAATTCACACAATGAAAATGGAAAGAGAAAGTAAAATGAGGTTAAATAGAAAACTAATTAGACTTCAGAAGTTTGCTAGGTTAATGTCTAGACTGAGTAGGTCTAGCTTTGGTGATTTACATAGCTTGTAGCTTAGCCTTAAATTTTACCTGGACTTAAACAGCTTGGTGAATGAACCCCTATCTCTCTCTGAGTGCTACAGACCCACACTGCAATGCCACAATATCGCATAAGGAAAAAAAAAAAGAAAAAATGCAGAACTTTCATAAATCCTGTGTGCTGAGATTGTATTCAAAATTAAAATAAGGGAAGAATCTGTAGAAAAGGAGGAAATGCTTCAAAAATTTACCCATAGAACAGCCTCTCAGGCAGAACTTGTTTGCTCACTTGGTAATGGCATTTCCCAGATACTCTCCATGGTACTTGTTGAATTGGTACACTCCGAATGAAAATTTGCAGCAATTATTAATTGATTTGGATTGAAACTAATTTCCACTTAGGATGCAAATTCCCCTGGTATAAACAATTAGATGGTCTTTTCTAAATTTTTAAATCAGCTCACTAGGTGGGTGGGGGGATGGGTCAAATAGGTGATGGGTATTAAAGAGGGCACTTGTGATGAGCACTGAGTGTTGTATGTCATTGTTGAATGACTAAAACAACACCTGAAACTAATATTGCAGTGCATGTTAACTGGAATTTAAATAAAAATTGGGAGGGGGGGAATAATTGGATCCCTTAAAAAAAAAAAGAAAAAGAAGAAGAAATCATGAATCATGATCTGACTGTAGAGGGGAGAGCCAGTCCTTTTGCACATTGAACTTTGTTTGGTAGGGCAGGTGGAAGAAATAGAAAGATGAGAGGGACTTAGCAAGCCATATGATGTCCTTTGGTGATGGAGGATTGAGAAGAACTGGGTGGTGTGAGAGAAATCATATGACAAATAGAGAATAATGCCCCCTAACAACACTAAACCTATCAATATGGTGTGTCTACCACACTGATGTACTATTTCAATTAGGAGGTTCACTTGCACACAACAAAAAGTCCAGCTCAAACCATCACAGATAATCAGCACGTCCATGAAGGAAAACCAGCACGAGCTGCAGATTACCTTTGCCATCCCAACTTCAGAGATGCCATACAATAACAAGGAAAGCATAGGAATTGAAAAAATAATACAAAATTCATGAAAAGCCACCAAGAGAGTGATGCTGAATGTTGTTACATGTGTGTATATACAGGAATTGGGATGGGGGAAAATCTGGAGAAGGTAGGGGCAAAATGAAAAGTATTATAAAGTATTAAGGGATCAAAATAATCAAGAATATTAATATTTTATGGGGAAAATGTCAATCCTAGTATATTAGATAAATTTTTAAAATAATTGGGCCGATATAGGATGCTTAAAGAATGGGAAAACATAATTTGCAAAAATACACATCTCCCAATTGATCTACAAATTTGGAGTTACTCTAATCAAATTGCAGTTAAATGAATTTTAAAATTCAGACAAAAGAATGCAGTTGATAGTAGCAAAATCTGCTACTATCAAAGCAAATTGTTAAAGCAAACTTAAAAGGGTTGACTGACTCCACCAGATATGAAGGCATACAACAAAAATATAATAAGAGTATGGGACTGGTATAGGAACAAGTAGACTAATGAATCACAATAGATAACTCAGCTGCAGACCTAGCTGCAGACAGACCTATATGTACAAAGGAACTTGATATATGATAAAAGAGGCAACAGAAAGCAGTGGGACAAGGGAATTTAGTAAGGGTGTCAGAAGGATTGGCTTCCTAAATAAAAAGCTGTGTGCCTATATGATATATACAAAAATATACCTGAAGGGGAATTAATGATCTTTTGCCAAAGACAAAGCAAAAGAGATAATATGTAAATGTTGAATAGCTTTATAAACTTGGATGGGAAAATTTCCTAAACAGGACCCCACAAACTGTCACTTGTTAATGAAAATATTTGTAGATTTGACTTAATCAAAATTAATAATGTTATTTCATAAAAGACAGATAAATAGAGTTAATATAGCAGAGTGACAGAAAATATTTTAATGTCTTATAATTGACAAATAATACCATATGGTATATACAAAAACTCTTACAAGTAAAGCAAGAAAGAATTAGGAAACTAGGGGCACCTGGGTGGCTGAGTAGAGCATCTGCCTTCGGCTCAGGTCATGATCCCGGGGGTCTGGAATCGAGTCCCACATTGGGCTCCCCACAGGGAGCCTGTTTCTCCTTCTGCCTATGTCTCTGCCTCTCTCTGTGTGTCTCTCATGAATAAATAAATAAAATCTTAAAAAAAAAAGAATTGGGAAACTAAGTAGAAAAATCTACAAAGAATTTGGGCAAATCAGAGAAAAAGGAGCCTAAAAGTCTAACAAGTATTTGAAGAGGTTGGCTGAAACTAATAATTAAATGCAAATCAAAATAATAATGTGACAACTCATACACATAAGACTGACAACAATTTTTAGGATAACTAATACAAAATATTGGGTAGGATATGGGGAAAATGTCCATTAGTGTTTGGTGGAAGTAAAATTGGTTAAGCCATTCAGAAAAGCAAGCTGGCAGTATTTAGCTAAATGTAAGATGTATATGTTCTCTCACCTAAAGGATCTACTTTTAGGTATAGCATGAGAAACATTTACACAGTTCCAGAAGAGGTCATGAATAATTTTGTTTACTATAGCAATAATAATATTTTGCCTCTAAATCACTATTTTTACAAACACAGCATGGGGGTAATAAAAAGCTGGGTTGTCTGTATCCACTGAAGCAGCTTGAACCGACTAGATGTATAGACAATGTCATAAATAGACCTTTGAGGGCACTGTACTGAGTATAAGGGAAAGAAATAAAACACAGTTCATAGAAAAATTCCATTAATGTATGCAAAAAACACAGACACACAGGAAACAAAATGTAATTTTAGAAGGACACATGCATAAATAGATACATAGCAAAGATTTTTAGAGTGGAAGCTTACAGTAGGGAAGGGAAAGAGGATGGGGATCAGCATGACAAGGGGAAAAATACCATATATAACAGAGGGCTCTTAAACAGATGATGATAATGTGGTCTGCACTGGGGAGTATTTTTAACTCAGTCCTGTAAATTTGACATCACTAGAAGGAAGAGGAGGAGGAGAGGGATTCATTATCACTTGATTGCTCTGATGGCTCAAATAAGTGAGCCAGACACACTATTTCTTATGTCAATTTTTTTGGTATAGTCTTCTTGGCAAGTTTCTCTTTCTGTGATCCCATACTCTGTGATACCAGGAGCTCTTAGGCTGTGTCTTTCTCCTTCATAGTCAGCAAGGAAGAATATTTTTTACTTCTGAACCATCAGAAGAAGTCCTGGTCTTCTGTATGTTTGGGTAGATCTTGTCTGAACCTTTGTTATTCCTTAGAGACTAATGTCCACCTTTCTGCCACATGTGGATAGAGATTGGTTCTCTTCCAAGTCCCTTGTTATGAAGGCTTAAATCTGTTTCATTTCTCCAGTGAATAATTCTGTTTCAGCTTTTCCTCGTTGCTCCAACTTTGACATCACTCTTCCTTTTCTGGGATGGACGGATATCAGTTTTGAGATTTCTAAGATTTTTGTTGTTTGCGTCTGTAACATTTCATACAGAGTCCTTTGTATTTGTATGGAAGTGTTTTTTCCCCTGTATTAATGTATTATAATTAATTAATTTCCTCGTTTGTTGGGAAGTTTATCCTGGGTTTCAAAGCTAGCCTACAAACAAAAATTAGAATATGAATTGTTAATGAATTGAGAGCTAATATTTTTAAAATTCAACAATATGGTTGAATAACTTGTGAAATATTTCTAACAACCAAGAACAAAATGCTAAAATTTCAAAAAAAAATTTAAATCCAAGAAATAAACTTACAAAAATAATTATAAATAATTGGAAAGTAATTAGTGTTTTGAATGAAAATTTAAAGCATCCAGGAATATTGGCTCACTGTAGAATGTAGAAGAGTATGCCTAGGTGTGTGTGATTTTTCCATATTTGATAGGACTACTTACCTCTTTTGAGTGATTCTTGAGACAAACCTACAAAATCACTGAAAGAGTTTGAGTGGCTAATATGGCCAACTATGTTTATTATCCAAAAATTAGCTTTACTTTGGGGAAAATTAATCTATATTCATGACTTTTCTTCTCAGTATTTTAGGTTGCTTCCAAATGCTTTGTCAACCCCTAGAGGGCATTTGATGAATTCGAGGGTCTGTATTTTGTACAGGATAGAACTTCAGTGACTCAGCCAAAGTAAATAGTCAACTTTTGATCATCCATGTGTGCAATAGACAATTTTCTGTTGTTATTTACCTCATCTTATTTCTACTTGCCTACATTATTATAGTTCATAAGCCAGAAACAGACCAAATGAGATTGGAAATATGAGTGCTCACACATGACTGTTGCAATCACTACTCAAAATCATCTTTAACAGAAAAAGTTATTAATGTCTCTATGGAGAAGAAAGGACATTTAATTCATATCCAGTATCCTACAGTAGTAGAGAATTTTAGATTTAAGGATGAATCTAGCTCAGTACATCGTTTCCTTATACATTTTCTCATTGTACTAAATGAGACTCACCGCATGGGTAGCCTCAAGGTTATTTCATAAGGTCAATGGAAAAATAGTCTTTTGGTTTAAATCTATTAGGCTGAACGATACAAAATTCACATACAGTTCCTCAGGAAAACCACATACACAGCTGCTTTGGATGAAATTGTTTAAGAAGCTCTTTTAATATTTCTGGTTTATAAGTTTTACTAGTTTTTAAAATTATTGTTATATCACTCACTCATAAGTCTTCATATCTCTTGCTATTTTATCCTCAATTGTATTTTAACATTTCTCTTTAAATTTGTTCTTCCTGGTAGAGAGGATATTGCTTTTAACAAAAATCAACAAGCACTTGATATTATTAAATGACTAATGTGTATATTTCAGTGAAACTCTTTATATTTCCAGAGGAACTGTAAACAAAAAGATTCATCATGGCATCAGAAAAATTACAAAAAGAACGGTGAAATTTGTCTAATTCTTAATTAACTACTGAAATATTTACTAAATAGAAATATTTACTAAATAGTAGGCACACAATCCAAAGAGTTAATACAGTTTTTGAGGCCCTTAATTTGGTCTCAAAAAAGAATAAAGAGTTTTATTATAGAGAAAATCTGGCACAATTCATCTTATTTTCTGTTTGTTCATACTGTATAGAATCACTCAAAAGTACAGTGAAAGTGCAGTTATTGTTTGATCTTTTTTTTCTTATTTAAGTAGGCTCCACATCCATCAGGAGCCCATTGAGAGGCTGGAACTCACAATCATGAAATCGACCCGAGCCAAGATCAAGAGTCCGATGCTCAACCAACTGAGCCACCCAAGCACCCCTGTCTGATATTTATTTACTTGTCTCCCACAGTATGGTGTTCTACCTAACTAAAGTAGTGTTGGTCTTCATGTCTACTTTCAAACGGACAGGAGCAAAATAGTCAATCTCAAAACAAAGTCATTTGGTTATTTCGTATATGCCAAGTAAATTGAAAATGAGGGGCAGCCCTGGTGGCTCAGTGGTTTAGTGCTGCCTTCAGCCCAGGGTGTGATCCTGGAGACTGGGGATTGAGTCCCACGTCGGGCTCCCTGCATGGAGCCTGCTTCTTCCTCTGCCTATCTCTGTATGTGTGTGTGTGTGTGTGTGTATGTGTGTGTGTTTTTCTCATGAACAAATAAATAAAATCTTAAAAAAAAAAGAAAATGGGACTCTTAGATTCTAGGAAGTAGGAAGTGCAATGCAGTACAATGGAAACAAAAATTGGAAATGACATTATCCTGCAGATTGAGCAGTCCCACTAAACCCCATTATTTGATCTTATATAGATTTATAGCATAGTAAATTGCCTTAGAACAGCAGTGTAAAATCTGGGGTTAATGAAGGCTTCAAGGAGTGTTAGTAAATTTCTGAAACAGTATAGAAAATTATGTGGTTTTTTTTTTTTTTTTCAGAAAACCATTCAAAAACTGGATTCTCTAAGGTATATATAGCTGGAAAAAGTCAAGAACCACTAGCTCAGAAAAGATTTACAACTAATTTCCTAAGTGAAAACAAGGGTTATTAAGTTTGTTTGTTTTCTGTGACTAATGCATATAATTCCATTGATCCATTCTCAGAGGGCTTGACTTTTTTCATTTCCTCTTTGTTTAAAAACTTCAATCTTTTTGCTATTTGAGCCTCACTATTGCTACTTTTACTCATAGAAACTGCAGCCTAAGTGATTGCTACCTTTATCACTCTAATGATACTTTATCTAGGGATATCTTGGACCATTATAGAGAAACAAAGACAAATTTAGCATGTTTTTGTTTTGTTTTGTTCTTTGGGTGGCAGAAATCTGTATTGTGCTTTCAATCTATAACTACAATCTAAGATTTGTCAGGAATGATCCTCTGCTTGTTTTTTTTTAATGGTTTTTTATTTTTATTTTTTATTTTTTATTAATAATTTTTTAAATTAAAAAAATAAATTAAATTAAGTTTAAATTAAATTAAAAAAATAATTTTTTAAATTTTAAAATAGTTTTAGATTTACAGAAAAGTAATGACAGTGCAAAAATTTCCCATATACCCTGCACCCAGTTTTCCCTGTTATTAAAATCTTACATTAGTATAGCAATAAACTGTATATAGTATAATATACTTGCTACAATTAACCAATATTGATACACTATTCGCTAAAATCATTACTTTATTCAGACATCCTTTGTTTTTATCCAATGCTCTTTTTCTATTCTAGGATTCCATCTAGGAAACCACATTATCTTTAATTGTCATGTTTCCTTAGATTCCTCTGTGCTATGACAGTTTCCCAGACTTTCTTTGTTTTTCCTGTTTTGAAGATTACTGGTCAAGTATTTTGTGAAATATCCTTCTATTGAGGCTTGTCTGTTTTTTCTCATAATTAGATTGGGATTATGGGTTTTGGGGAGGAAGACTACAGAGGTAAGGTGCCATTCTCATTATATCATATCAAAGCTGTATGCTATCAAAATTTATTATTATTTGATGAACAGGCTAGAATAATATTTGTCAGGTTTCTTCACTGTAAATGTACTCTTTTTAGCCTTCTTAAATTACTTCTTTGGAAAGAAGTCATGATGCACAGCCCACACATCAGGAGTAAGGAGTTGTGCTCTACCTCTTTTTGGTTAGAATATCTATGCCAATTATTTACACATTCTTGCGTGGGAGTCTGATGTATATTTTCTTATTTATCATATATAAAATATATGTTGAAATGTAAATATATATACTTATGAATATTTATTTTATACTTTCAGTTATAGTTCAATATAATCTTTTGGTTGTTCAACCAATAGCTTTGGCCATTGGTAACTATTTTAGTTGGCTTTCGTGTCTCTTTGATCTAGTTCCTCATTATTGTGGATTGTTTCTTCTAGCACTTCCTCACTTTTTAACAATATGCGATGTTTCAGGCTTGTTCTCCTACTTTTTTTTTTTTTTAATGTAGATGAGCTTCTCATCTATATCATTTTTTTCTCCCTGAAGACCTCTTTTGAACATTTCTTACAGGGCAGGTCTGATAGCAATGAATTCATTCAGTTTTTGTCTGAGAAAATTTTTAATTCATTTAAAAAATTTATTTATTTATTTATTATTTGAGAGAGAGAGAGAGAGCATGCTAAGGGGAGGGGGAGAGGGAGAATCTCAAGCAGATTCCCTGCTGAGCATGGAGGCTAAATAGGGCTCAATCCCAAGACCCTGATCATGACCTGAGCCAAAATCAAGAGTCAGACACTCAATTGACTGAGCCACCCAGGTGCCCCTCTCCATTTTTGAAGGATAATTTCACTGAATATTCATTTCTATGTTGGTGTTTGTTTTTCTCTTTTTCAACACCTTGAATATTTTGTTCTACTTTCTTCTTGGTTGCATGGTTTCTGGAGAGAAGAAATCTGCTGTAATTTTTTTTTAATTTAATTTACTTATTTATTTATTTATTTATTTATTTATTTATTTATTTATTTATTTATTATGTTAATAATAAATTTATTTTTTATTGGTGTTCAATTTGCCAACATACATAATAACACCCAGTGCTCATCCTGTCAAGTGCCCCCCTCAGTGCCCATCACCCATTCACCCCCACCCCCCACCCTCCTCCCCTTCCACCACCCCTAGTTCATTTCCCAGAGTTAGGAGTCTTTATGTTCTGTCTCCCTTTCTCATATTTCCTACCCATTTCTTCTCCCTTCCCTTCTATTCCCTTTCACTATTATTTATATTACCCAAATGAATGAGACCATATAATGTTTTTCCTTCTCTGACTGACTCATTTCACTCAGCATAATACCCTCCAGTTCCATCCACGTTGAAGCAAATGGTGGGTATTTGTCGTTTCTTTTTTTTTTTTAATTTTTTTTCTTTTATTTATTATTTATTATAGTCACAGAGAGAGAGAGAGAGAGAGAGAGAGAGAGGTAGAGACATAGGCAGAGGGAGAAGCAGGCTCCATGCACCGGGAGCCCGATGTGGGATTCGATCCTGGGTCTCCAGGATCGCGCTCTGGACCAAAGGCAGGCGCTAAACCACTGCGCCACCCAGGGATCCCGTATTTGTCATTTCTAATGGCTGAGTAATATTCCATTGTATAAATAAACCACATCGTCTTTATCCATTCATCTTTCGATGGACACCGAGGCTCCTTCCACAGTTTGGCTATTGTGGACATTGCTGCTAGAAACACTGGGGTGCAGGTGTCCTGGCGTTTCATTGCATCTGTATCTTTGGGGTGAATCCCCAGCAGTGCAATTGCTGGGTTGTAGGGCAGATCTATTTTAAACTCTTTGGGGAACCTCCACACAGTTTTCCAGAGTAGCTGCACCAGTTCACATTCCCACCAACAGTGTAAGAGGGTTCCCTTTTCTCCACATCCTCTCCAAGGTTTCCTGCCCTGTTAATTTTCCCCATTCTCACTGGTGTGAGGTGGTATCTCATTGTGGTTTTGATTTGTATTTCCCTGATGGCAAGTGATGCAGAGCATTTTCTCATGTGCATGTTGGCCATGTCTGTGTCTTCCTCTGAGATTTTTGTTCATGTCTTTTTTTTTTTTTTTTCTGTTCATGTCTTTTGCCCATTTCATGATTGGATTGTTTGTTTCTATGGTGTTGAGTTTAGTAAGTTCTTTATAGATCTTGGAAACTAGCCCTTTATCTGATACGTCATTTGCAAATATCTTCTCCCATTCTGTAGGTTGTCTTTGAGTTTTGTTGACTGTATCCTTTGCTGTGCAAAAGCTTCTTATCTTGATGAAGTCCCAATAGTTCATTTTTGCTTTTGTTTCTTTTGCCTTCGTGGATGTATCTTGCAAGAAGTTACTGTGGCCGAGTTCAAAAAGGGTGTTGCCTGTGTTCTCCTCTAGGATTTTGATGGAATCTTGTCTCACATTTAGATCTTTCATCCATTTTGAGTTTATCTTTGTGTCTGGTGCAAGAGAGTGGTCTAGTTTCATTCTTCTGCATGTGGATGTCCAATTTTCCCAGCACCATTTATTGAAGAGACTGTCTCTCTTCCAGTGGATAGTCTTTCCTCCTTTATTGAATATTAGTTGACCATAAAGTTCAGGGTCCACTTCTGGATTCTCTGTTCTGTTCCAGTGATCTGTGTGTCTGTTTTTGTGCCAGTACCACACTGTCTTGATGACCACAGCTTTGTAGTACAACCTGAAATCTGGCATTGTGATGCCCCCAGCTATGGTTGTCTTTTTTAAAATTCCCCTGGCTATTCGGGGTCCTTTCTGATTCCACACAAATCTTAAAATAACTTGTTCCAACTCTCTGAAGAAAGTCCATGGTATTTTGATAGGGATTGCATTAAACATGTAAATTGCCCTGGGTAACATTGACATTTTCACAATATTAATTCTGCCAATCCATGAGCATGGAATATTTTTCCATCTCTTTGTGTCTTCCTCAATTTCTTTCAGAAGTGTTCTATAGTTTTTAGGGTATATATCCTTTACCTCTTTGGTTAGGTTTATTCCTAGGTATCTTATGCTTTTAGGTGCAATTGTAAAGGGGATTGACTCCTTAATTTCTCTTTCTTCAGTCTCATTGTTAGTGCATAGAAATGCCACTGACTTCTGGGCATTGATTTTGTATCCTGCCACACTGCCAAATTGCTGTATGAGTTCTAGCAATCTTGGGGTGGAGGCTTTTGGGTTTTCTATGTAGAGTACCATGTCATCAGCAAAGAGGGAGAGTTTGACTTCTTCTTTGCCAATTCGAATGCGTTTAATGTCTTTTTGTTGTCTGATTGCTGAGGCTAGGACTTCCAGTACTATGTTGAATAGCAGTGGTGAGAGTGGACATCCCTGTCTTGTTCTTGATCTTAGGGGAAAGGCTCCCAGTGCTTCCCCATTGAGAATGATATTTGCTGTGGGCTTTTCATAGATGGCTTTTAAGATGTTGAGAAATGTTCCCTCTATCCCTACACTCTGAAGAGTTTTGATCAGGAATGGATGCTGTATTTTGTCAAATGCTTTCTCTGCATCTAATGAGAGGATCATATGGTTCTTGGTTTTTCTCTTGCTGATATGATGAATCACATTGATTGTTTTACGAGTGTTGAGCTAGCCTTGTGTCCCTGGAATAAATCCTACTTGGTCATGGTGAATAATTTTCGTAATGTACTATTGGATCCTATTGGCTAGTATCTCATTGAGAATTTTTGCATCCATGTTCATCAGGGATATTGGTCTATAATTCTCCTTTTTGGTGGGGTCTTTGTCTGGTTTTGGAATTAAGGTGATGCTGGCCTCATAGAATGAGTTTGGAAGTCCTCCATCTCTTTCTATCTTTCCAAACAGCTTTAGTAGAATAGGTATGGTTTCTTCTTTAAACGTTTGATAGAATTCCCCTGGGAAGCCATCTGGCCCTGGACTTTTGTGTCTTGGGAGTTTTTTGATGACTGCTTCAATTTCCTCCCTGGTTATTGGCCTGTTCAGGTTTTCTATTTCTTCCTGTTCCAGTTTTGGTAGTTTGTGGCTTTCCAGAAATGCGTCCATTTCTTCTAGATTGCCTAATTTATTGGCATATAGCTGTTCATAATATGTTTTTAAAATCATTTGTATTTCCTTGGTGTTGGTAGTGATCTCTCCTTTCTCATTCATAATAGTATTAATTTGAGTCTTCTCTTTCTTCTTTTTAATAAGGCTGGCTAATGGTCTATCTATCTTATTAATTCTTTCAAAGAACCAACTCCTGGTTTTGTTGATCTGTTCCACACTTCTTCTGGTCTCAATTTAGTTGAGTTCTGCTCGTATCTTTATTAACTCTCTTCTTCTGCTGGGTGTAGGATCTATTTGCTGTTTTTTCTCTAGCTCCTTTAGGTGTAAGGTTAGCTTTTGTATTTGAGTTCTTTCCAGTTTTTGAATGGATGCTTGTATTGCGATGTATTTCCCTCTCAGGACTGTTTTTGCTGCATACCAAAGATTTTGAACAGTTGTATCTTCA
The DNA here is from genome assembly GCF_011100685.1 of Canis lupus familiaris. Taxonomy (NCBI): domain Eukaryota; kingdom Metazoa; phylum Chordata; class Mammalia; order Carnivora; family Canidae; genus Canis; species Canis lupus. The sequence goes on along the minus strand of NC_049222.1, from coordinate 79,010,650 downwards.
TTCTCATTAGTTTCCATGAATCTTTTTAATTCTTCCTTAATTTCCTCGTTGACCCTTTCATCTTTTAGCAGGATGGTCCTTAACCTCCACGTGTTTGAGGTCCTTTCAAACTTCTTGTTGTGATTTAGTTCTAATTTCAAGGCATTACGGTCTGAGAATATGCAGGGGACGATCCCAATCTTTTGGTATCGGTTCAGACCCGATTTGTGACCCAGTATGTGGTCTCTTCTGGAGAAAGTTCCATGTGCACTTGAGAAGAATGTGTTTTCAGTTGAGTTTGGATGTAAAGTTCTGTAGATAACTTGAAATCCATCTGGTCCAGTGTATCATTTAAAGCTCTCGTTTCTTTGGAGATGTTGTGTTTAGAAGACCTATCGAGGGTAGAAAGAGCTAGATTGAAGTCACCAAGTATAAGTGTATTATTATCTACGTATGTCTTAACTTTGGTTATTAATTGATTGATATATTTGGCAGCTCCCACATTCAGGGCATATATATTGAGGATTGTTAAGTCCTCTTGTTGGATGGATTCTTTAAGTATGATATAGTGTTCCTCTTCATCTCTCACTACAGTCTTTGGGGTAAATTTTAGTTTATCTGATATAAGGATGGTACCCCTGCTTTCTTTTGAGGACCATTTGAATGGTAAATGGTTCTCCAACCTTTTATTTTCAGGCTGTAGGTGTCCTTCTGTCTAAAATGAGTCTCTTATAGACAGCAAATAGATGGGTCCTGCTTTTTTATCCAGTCTGAAACCCTGTGCCTTTTGATGGGGTCATTAAGCCTGTTCACGTTCAGAGTTACTATAGAAAGATATGAGTTTAGTGTCACCATGATATCTATTCAGTCCTTGTTTTTGTGGATTGTTCCACTGAACTTCTTCTTAAAGGGGAATTTTAAGAGTCCCCCTTAAAATTTCTTGCAGAGCTGGTTTGAAGGTCACATATTATTTCAGTTCCTGCCTGTCTTGGAAGCTCTTTATCTCTCCTTCCATTTTGAATGAGAGCCTTGCTGGATAAAGTATTCTTGGTTGCATGTTCTTCTCATTTAGGACCCTGAATATATCCTGCCAGCCCTTTCTGGCCTGCCAGGTCTCTGTGGAGAGGTCTGCTGTTACCCTAATACTCCTCCCCATAGAAGTCAGGGATTTCTTGTCTCTTGCTGCTTTAAGGATCTTCCCTTTATCTTTGGAATTTGCAAGCTTAACTATCAAATGTCAAGGTGTTGAACGGTTTTTATTGATTTTAAGGGGGGATCTCTCTATTTCCTGGATCTGAATGCCTGTTTCCCCTCCCAGATTAGGAAAGTTTTCAGCTAGGATTTGTTCAAATACATATTCTGGACCTCTGTCCCTTTTGGTGCCCTCGGGAACCCCAATTAAATGTAGGTTTTTCTTCCTCAGGCTGTCATTTATTTCCCTTAATCTATCCTCATGGTCTTTTAATTGTTTGTCTCTTTTTCCTCAGTTTCCCTCTTTGCCATCAACTTGTCTTCTATGTCACTCACTCGTTCTTCCACCTCATTATCCCTCATCGTTAGGACTTCTATTTTGGATTGCATCTCATTCAATTGATTTTTAATTTCTGCCTGATTAGCTCTAAATTCTGCAGTCATGAAGTCTCTTGAGTCCTTTATGCTTTTTTCTAGAGCCACCAGTAGCTGTATAATAGTGCTTCTGAATTGGCTTTCTGACATTGAACTGTAATCCAAATTTTGTAACTCTGTGGGAGAGAGGACTGTTTCTGATTCTTTCTTTTGAGGTGAGGTTTTCCTTCTAGTCCTTTTGCTCAGTGCAGAGTGGCCAAAAACAAGTTGTATTGGGAAAAGGAGAAAAAGAGAGGAGATAAAAAAGGAAAGAAAAGAGAAAAAGGAAAAAGAAAAAAGGAAGAAAAAAGAAAAAAGAGAAGAAAAAGAGAAAGAAAAAGAAAGAAAAAATGGTGGGGGAAGCATACAGCAATCAAAAAGCAAAAAAAAAAAAAAAAAAAAAAAAAAACAAAAAACAAAACAAAACAAAAAAAAAAACAAAAAAACCACCACCACAACAAAAAAACACGGGGGAGTATCTTCTGATTCTGTATACTTTAAGTCCCTTGACTTACCCTGGAACTTGTCCGTCTAGCTGGTCTTCTGGGGGAGGGGCCTGTTGTGCTGATTTTCAGGTGTTAGCACTTGGGGGAGCTGCTCTGCCCCCGCCTGGTGCAGGGCTCAGTGGGGGTTGTTTACCCGGTGAGGCCCCAGGAGGAACAACCCCAGTGGCTGCGGCAGCTCTGCAGCCCTGGAGTCAGCTCCCGCAGGAACTACAGAGCTCTCGGTCTGCAGGGCCTGGAGGCTCCGGGGCGGGGCCGCTGATCTGCTCAGCTCAGGGCAGGAGCGTCCTTGCTGTCCTGGGCCCTCCCGGCCTCTGCCTGTCCCGGGGGGAGGCCAGATCCTGGGCTGTGTCCCGGCGCCCTGTGCTCCCGGACCTGCGCTGTTGGATTCGCGCTCCCGCCCCGCAGCCCCCTCCGCGGAGCCGCCGCCCGAGCCCCCCCGAGCTGCTCCGGGTCCCGCCGTGCGCGCTGAAGCCCTTAGGGAGCTCGGCGCACTCTCCCGGGCGCAGGTGCCTGTTAGTGTCCCCGGGAGCCCGAGGGCATCCCCGCCCTCCTGGGTCCTGCTCCACCTCCCTGCGAGCCCCTTTCCGCCCAGGAAGGTCGGTGCAGCTCCTGCTCCTCCGGGACGGGGCTCTCCTGTCCTGGGGACACTCGCCCCGGCCTCAGCCCGGCTCCTCGCGGGGCCCCTCCCCCTTGGAGGCCTTTTGTTTCTTTCATTCTTTTTCCCCGTCTTCCTACCTTGATGCGAACTCTTCTCACTGTAGCATTCCAGGTGTTCTCTCTTTAAATCTCAGGCCGAATTCGTAGATTTTCAGATGATTTGAAGGTTATCTAGGTAATTTGGTGGGGACAGGTGATTTGGGGACCCTACTCTTCTGCCATTTTGCCCCTCCTCTCGAAATCTGCTGTAATTTTTATCCTTGTTCTTCTGGGTTAGTTTTTTATTTTAGTTCCCCCCCCCCCCCCCCCCCCCCGACCCCGACTTCTTTCAGGATTACTTCTATGTCTTTGGTTTTATTCAATTGAGTATGATATGCCTAGGTATAGTTTTTGGGTTTTTTTGTTTGTTTTCTGTTTATTTTTTTGTTATTTATCCTGTTTAGTGTTCTCCAAGTTTCTTAGATTTATTATTTGGTGTCATTAATTTTGGAATGTTTTTAGCCATTTTCAAATATTTCTTCTGCTCTATTCTCTTTTCTCCTGATGCTACTCTAATTACAAATATCTCATGTTTTGAAATTGTCCCATAGTTCTTGAATATTCTGTTTTATTCATTCTTCTCTGTGCATTTCAGTTTGGGAAGTTCCTATTATCTTTGGGCTCAATAAATTTTTCCTCCATTGTGTCCAATTACTGATGAGCCCATAAGAATCATTCTTCATTTCTGTTACTGTGCTTTTTAAAATCTAGTATTTCCTTTCAGTTTTCTTAGAGTTTCCATCTCTCCACTTACATTATCCATCTCTTCTTGTGTATTTTTAAATTCTCCATTAAATTCCTTAACATATTCATCATAGTTATTTCAAATTCTCTGATAATTTCAACATCGATGGAATATCTCAGTCATTTTAAAGGTGGATCTGCAGACTGTACTTCTTGCCTTTTTGCATGCTTTCTAATTGTGTGTGTGTGTGTGTGTGTGTGTGTGTGTGTGTGTGCAGAAAGATGGACGTGATAGAAAAGGTGATAGGAACTAAGGTAGATAGTTCTCTGCTCCTGCCAGAGTCAGGAGGGGATCTTTCTCAGGTCTTTCTTATAAGAACCTGGTGGAGGGATCCCTGGGTGGCGCAGCGGTTTGGCGCCTGCCTTTGGCCCAGGGCGCGATCCTGGAGACCTGGGATCGAATCCCACGTCGGGCTCCCGGTGCATGGAGCCTGCTTCTCCCTCTGCCTATGTATTTGCCTCTCTCTCTCTCTCTCTCTCTCTCTCTCTGTGACTATCATAAATAAATAAAAATTAAAAAAAAAAAAAAAGAAAGAAAGAAAAAAAGAACCTGGTGGAGTTACCAGAGGTAACAACCATGAAAGTGTGGGGGATCCATTTAGACAGCAACCAACAGGAGTTCCTCATTTTAATGAAGTTTCACACTTAGCCTCCAGTGATTCAACAGAATTACCATTTAAGTGTTCCTACCAGTTATATAGCTCTAGTGGCTTCTGCTGCAGATAAGCAGATCTTAGTTGCAATGGTATTCACCAGTCTTTCTAGATTTCAGAGTGGCAGTTTGCCTTGCAACCTCAGTTCTCTGATGGGTCCATGAAAAGTAATTGATTTTCAGTTTGTTTAGGTTTTTCTTTTTTCTTCAAGATTTTATTTATTTATTCATGACAGACAGAGAGAGAGAGGCAGAGAAACAGGCAGAGGGAGAAACAGGCTCCATGTAGGGAGCCCACCATGGGACTTGATCCAGGGTCTCCAGGATCAGGCCCTGGGCTGAAGGAGGCACCAAACCTCCGAGCCACCTGGGCTGCCCAGTTTGTTTAGTTTTTAGTTATGGTATGGATAGGGATGACTTCCAAATCTGACTACATATTAGAGCTTAAATCAAAAGTCCCAGGCATTATATTGTGGTTCTGTGATTAAGTATGTTTGGGGAACACTTGTTAAACCAGTGCAAATATCTTTTTTTATTCTAGAATTTCTTCAAGATTAAAAAAAATATTTAAATTATTTAAACAAACAAAAACCCAGTTGACCCATTTTTCCTACCCTCTACCTCTTGCAACCACTAATCTGTTCTTCATTATCTGTAAATTGTTTTTTTTTAATGTTCCAGAAATAAGAGAGATGATATGGTATCTGTCTTTCTCTGTCTTATTGCATTTAGCATAATGCCCTCTAAGTTGATCCTTGTTGTCACAAGTGGCAAGATTTTATTCTCTTTTATGACTGAATAATATTTTATATCTATCATCTATCTATCTATCTATCTATCTATCTACCTATGTATCTGTCTTGGCTGTTATATATAATGCTACAATGAATACAGGGATACATAGTTATTTTCAAATTAGCATTTTTGTTTTCTTTGGAAAAATACTCAAAAGTGGAATTGCTAAATTATATGGTAGTTATATTTTTAGTTTTTTGAGGAGCCTCCCTATTGTTTTCCATATTCTCTGTACCGATTCACATTCTCACCAACAATGCACAAGGATTCCCTTTTCTCCCATCCTCGCTAACACTTGTTATTTCTTGTCCTTTTCAAGATAGTCATTCCAACAGGTGTGAGGTGACAGCTTGCTATGGTTTGTATTTCCCTGATGATTAATGATATTAAACATCTTTCATTGTATGTGTTGTTCAACTGTATATCTATTTTGGAAAAAAATGTTCCGATCTGCCCATTTTTAAATTGGGTTATTTGGTTTTTTGCTATGGGGTTGTATGAGTTGTTTGTATATTTTGCATATTAGCCTCTTCTCAGGTATATGATTTGCAATTACTTTCTCCAATTCAACAGGTTGCCTTTTCATTTTGCCGATGGCTTACTTTGTTATGCAGAAGCTTTTTAGCTTGATGTAGACCACTTGCTTATTTTTGCTCTTGTTTCTTTTGATTTTGGTGTTAGATTAAAAAAATCATTGCCAAGACCTGTGTCAAGGAGATTATCACCTGTGTTTGTTTGTTTTTTCTTTCTAAGACTTTTATGGTTTTGGGTCTTCATTCAAGTCTTTATTCCATTTTGAGTTAACTTTTGTGTATGATGTAAGAAAATGTCATTATTATGCATATTGCTGTCCAATTTTCACAACACCATTTGTGGAAGAGACTGTCCTTTCCCCATTGTGTATTCTTGGCTCCTCTGTCACTGTTATTGACCATATATGCATGAGTTTATTTTGGGGGCTCTCTATTGTTTCATTGATCTGTCTGTTTTTATGGCAATATGATATTATTTTAACTACTATAGCTTTATAATATAGTTTGAAATCAGGGACTGTGATGCCTCCAGCTTTGTTCTTTCTCAAGATTACTTTGGCTAGTTAGGATCTTTTATGATACCATATAAATTTTAGGATTATGTGATTAATTTCTGTAAAGAATGGCATTGGAATTGATAGGCATTGCACTGAATATGTAAATTGCTTTGTGTAGTATGGACATTTTAATAATGCCAATTTTTCTGGTCCATCAGTGGAATACCTTTCCATTTATTTGTGTCTTCTTCAATTTCTTTCATTAACGTCTTATAGTATTCAGAATATAGGTCTTTCATCTCCTTGATTAAATTTATTTATAGTTATTTTATGCTTTTGGATGCAATTGTAAATGAGGTTTTTGTTCTTAATTTCTCTTTCTGGTAGTTCATTATTAGTGTAAAGAAATGCAACAGATTTTTGAGTATAGATTTTGTATCCTCCAATTTTACTGAATTTTTTTATTAATTCAAATAGTTTTTTGGTGGGATCATTAAGGTTTTTTTTTTAATAATATCTTGCCATCTGCAAATAGTGATGGATTTACTTCTTTCTTTCCAATATGGATTGCTTTTATTTCTTTTTCTTGCCTAATTTCTCTGGGTGGGACTTCCAAAACTATGTTGAAAAAAAAGTGGAGAAAGTGGGCATCCTCGTTTTGTTCCTGATCATAGGAAAAGTTTTCAACTTTTCACCACTCAATATGATGTTAGCTATAGACTAACAGATCCATAAAGGTCACTTATGGCCATTATGTTGAAGTGTATTCCTTGTACCCAGTTTGTGGAAAGTTTTCATCATAAATCTTTCAGACTTCATTATTTTTATGTATAAATCTCCAATTTAGCCAAATTCCAATAATATTCTGGCATCACCTCACTATTATGATCACAAGAATATAAACATTGTAGCATTCTCTTATTTATGTCATCTATTTCTTTATATAAAATTTCTGATTGAGACAAATTCTTTTAAATCTAGCAGTTTAAACATTTATTCTGCAAATACAACATTCAGAATATTTCTAAGTATATTTACTCATATGACTTTGCCTTTATAATCTTTCTAAACATATATAAAAATCACATATTTAATGTTTCATCAAATCTATTTCCAACATGTAGTACAACAAATTTCTCTTCTGATTAATTCTTCACATTTTTTTCAATGTATGCATAGCCCAGTAGTTTAAAAGAATCAATCAGATTTTCCAGGCCACACAAAACAACAACAAAAAACAGCAACAACAAAAAAACCCCACACACAACTTTCCCCTTCTAAATCCCACTTAAAAAGTAGACATCTGAAATCTTACCCTCTCTAGCCACACAAAATGAATGAGTATGCTATTTGTAAAATTGAACTTCTTTTAAATGCATATAATACCAGATAATGTGAAACACTGTTATTGTGTTACATGAAATCTTATTACCAATAAAAATTTAGGATGCCAAGAAACCCAATATAAGAGTGAATGAAAAAGCATCGCTACCCACAAGTATATCATACATTGTGTATTTTATGCTCTTCATAAGAAACATCTGGAATGAATAAACTAGCATGGGCCACTGAATTAAGGTGTAAGAAAGAACTCAAGAGGAAATAGTTTCTACATAAAATATAAGGTGAGGAAAAGAGAAACAAAAGCCAAGAAAGAACTAATTCTCCAGCCAAGATCTATGAGTCTTGCCAAAATGTGGAGGGTAAAAGGAGGCTGAAGTAGGCATATATCACCCATACTTACTTATTTCCTTAAACCCCTACTCACTAACACAAATTAAAAGACCTACACATTTCATGTTGGCAAAAGCAAAGATACCTAATCCATTTACACACATTACTAACTGTTCCAAATTCACATTTCCATGTGAAACTGCAGGATAGGAACAGTATGTGTATTTAGATTATATTACACCTAGCTTTTTGAAATTTTAGCTCTTTCTACAAGTATGATCCACTGGTTGGTTTTCGGGTTATTCTGTTTCTACAAATGGTCTAAAGGATCATGCCTCCAATATGTGGGGAAAAGGCAAAGAAGACTTAGGAAATTGATAGAATTTGGCATATATGTGCCCCATGTGTAGTCTATGTGCGGTAGACAACCGTACTATATTTTTTAGCCTAAAAAGTTCTACTCCAACACCCCCCCCACACCCATATGCTTGCCTTTATTATCCTAGAGGATAAGGCAGTATGAACCAGTGCCAGGGCATTATAGGCCACACATAGTATTCATGGAATTATGAAACTGTAAAAACCTCAGGGGACTGAATCCAGAGGGCTATATTTGGTAAAAGGAACTAACAGGGTGTCATGGCTTCTGCAAAGGTTTTATGAGAGTGTGGAGAGACATAAGCTGCTGATGTGGATTAAAGGAGGAATCAACCTGCCAAATAACTTCCCTGGTTTCTACTTTTAGTAGAAAAGAGGAATAGAAACCATGGGTCAGAGAAAGACAAAAGAGAAAAAAGATGAGATGCCTGGTGTCGTGATGTTGGTAACTTACTTTTAAAATTCTTTAGGATAAAAAGGGTTATGAAGGTATGCATTAGTGGTTTTCACTTCACTTTGAGACTTTGGACAGCTACCCATTCCAATAGAAAAAAAATTCACACTCCATGGTTAGTCAGCCAGTATTACAGCAGAAAAGTCCCACTTGAGAAGCCTTTATAACATGAGCTTCATCTATCTTTATATCTAATGAAATACAGATGAGTGGCTAATTAGCATAATTAATGTCATAAATGGATTTTCATTGGTGAAGTTAATGACTTGTTAGCCAGCATAATGAATGGCAGAAATGAGTTCTCAGTTATGAAATGAGTAGGGTTCAAGATATGTATACTGGTTAAAGTATTACAGAAACATGCTCAACATTTGCATTAAATGAGGAATTAGAATCTATGAAATCTTTTGTACCCTTGGGATATATCTTAGCATGACCTATTAGGGTCATGCTAAGGTATAACAAGATACCACAGACTGAATGGCTTAAGTAACAGACATTTCTCGTAGTTCTAGAAGCTGGGAAATTGAAGATCAAGGTGCCAACAGATTCAGTTCTTGATGAGGGCTGTCTTCCTGGCTTATAGACAGCTACCTTATGGCTGTGTCCTCACATGGCCTTTTCTCAGTGGTTGTGCACAGAGAGCTCTCTGTATTCCTCTTGTAAGACACTAACTCCATGATGAGGGCCCCACCCACATGACTTAATCTAAATCTAATTACCTCCCAAAGTTTTTACCTCCAAATAACATCTCTTTGGGGATTAGGAATATTGGTGGGGAGGGGCACAAACATTGTATCTATAACAGGATGTCACCTAAGGCTAGATTGCTAAATGGATTTGCATCTGATCTTTCTGTGATAGAACTTTTTTCTGCTTGAGGCTAATTTATAAAGGCAACAAAATAGGCCTCAGAGATACTGTTAGGTCTGTTTCTTGTGACTTATTTGTGTGTGAGGTATTATTTGTTTGAAAAAGACAGTGAGCTGGGTCACTATCAAACTTCAACAACAATATAACTCTTTTGTCTTCCTGCTAATACACGTTTAATTAATGTATATGTCTGTATGAATGTAGAATTTGATCCAAGACTTACTTTTACAACAATTGGTAGCAAAGTTATGAAGGAGCAGCAAACATTCATCCACACCAAAATTTTTAGCTTCTTCTACAAAAGGAACCTCTGAACTGTGTAGAAACCAAATGGTCTACATGGATTTAGAACAGTATGCTGTCATGTGCTCCAGAGGAGTGACTATCTTCTGTATCAATGTTATAGCATCCTATGTGGTGTTAGAGACATACTATTTGGTAAGATTCCCTGTGTTCCCTGAGATAACTACCATGTTGCTATCTCTGTTTTATAGAGGAACAAACTGAAAGCCAGAAAGGTTAAGTAGTTTGCTCAATTCTAACAAGAAAGAAGAGATAGAGCAAGTAGTTGCTTCCAAATGTCACACTTTTTAACACCGTGTTCTTTTCTCTAAGTCACGGTTCTATATCTTGGGACACAGGAAATAGAAAACAGGTTCCAGTAAATAACACAATCAAAAGAGAAGTTGTGTGGAAAAAAAGACACACACATTTGAAAACCTCAGGTGCCCAAGAGTGCCTTCTATTTTTTAGTGATCATGATGTAATCCTCTCGGTATAAATTCTAGTTCTTGCTTGATGTTAAGTTAAATGTTTATTAAGCACTAGAGTTCATGCCATACAGTGGGCTCAATCATTCTCAGCTATACCTTTTTGTTGTTATAAAATCTTGAGTTAAAAAACCTTTTCAGGTACTGTTAAGAAAGGCAATGTGAACAGGATGGGGCTGCCTGAAAATTATAGTCAAGATATATTTCTTAGAATTGATAAGAAGCACTTCTTAGCAAATGTAGACTTAACAAGTCTTATATCTAATAGGGTATATTGTACTACACAATCGAATCACTTTTAACTAGAAATCACTTGATTTTGAAACAAAAGTCACATGTTTACACCACACACACACGCGTATACATGCATAAACAAAGATATAATGAGCATGTCAGCTTAATTCCATATAGCCATAATTAAATGTTTGTTTTCAACCTTGTAAACAGCAAGATTCACAGTGACTTCTGTGGAAGAATGATTTTACCAAGACTGGAAAACTGGCAAAGCTTCTTCCTTTCCTCCAGCTGGCACCATTTCCCTTCTTTCTGGGATTCCCTGTTCACCCTCCTTGGAGAAGCACCTTCCATAATATACTGAGAGCAAAGATTGCAGTGCTCTTGTGAAAGCAGAATAAAAACTTGGAGATACTTACTGAGAACGCTAGAGCTGGGCCAGAGAGCTCCGTGAACGCTGAGTGCTGGCAACAGAGTAGGCCACTTCAAAGAGATAAAGCTGCATTAGTGCTTTTAAATTTGTCCTTGGGAATGCGCTCATCTGAAACCATGATTGCAGACAAATCAGATGAATGCTGCTTTCAGAACTAAATGAATGCTCCAAGAGGACAGCTCTGAGAGGAATACATTTGAAGATTCTGGAGAGTAATTTCGTGGAAAACAAATTGGGTGCACAGTTTATTTGGGGAAAAAATAAAAAGATTGGAATAGAAAAAGAAAAAAGAAGAAAATTATTTTAAAAGCTATTTGAATATGCCACAAATTATGCATATGTAAGATGTTTTATGCATGAGTTTGTTATCTGACAAAGAATTATTGGACACAGACATTTTATAGAAAGGGTGTTTTCCTAAATTGGGAATCTCTACCCAATAAACCTACAGAGTTCAAATATTATTTTCATTTCAGTCATAATTTATATATACAAAGATTACATAATTTTAACATTAGAGACAAATTAAAAACAAAAATCCAGCCAAATAAATTATAGGAATTTAGGATATATACCTTAAATGAGAACAAACAAATAATTATTTATCCTCCAAGTAACATTTCCTGAGAGGGTTCTTTATTTTTCTTTAATGGTTTTATATATTTATTTGATACACAAGCACAAGCAGAGGTAGTGAGAGGGGGAGAAGCAGCCTCCCCATGGAGCAGGGAGCCAAACGTGGGGATCGATCCCAGGACCCTGGGCTCATGACCTGAGCTGAAGGCAGACATTTAACTGCTTATCTGACTGAGGCACCCAGGTGCCCTCTTGAGTGAATTCTTTTTCCCCTTATATTTAGGCCCCGATGGATAGATATGTAGATGCTTAGATGACTATCTCCCACATTACCAATAAGACTCAGACAGTGGGGCTGCCAAGTGCTCTTTCATCCCAATGCAACTTGGAAGGAGGAACATAATCAAGGATGATGACTGGCAGAAGAGTAGGTCTGCATCATGAATGAAAATGCATTTTTCCTTTAATTTCTTTTCAAAGGAGAGGACCTGGCACTGGGCCTATAAAAATGAGACATAGTAGTCCCCCTTTATGTGCAAGGGATATGTTCCAAGACCACCTCCCAGAAGATACCTGATACCGCAGATAGTCCTAACACTATATATACTATGTTTTCCTTATATATGCATACCTATGATAAAGTTTAATTTATAAATTAGGCACAGCAAGAAGTTAACAATAATTATTAACAAAATTGGATAATTATAACAATATATTGTAATAAAAGTTATGTGAATGTTGTTTCTCTCTCTAAATATGTTATTGTAGTGTGCTCATCTTTTTCTTGTGATGATGTGAGATGATAAAATGCCTACGTGAGAAGATGGAGTAAGATGAATGGCATAGGCACTGTGACATAGTGTTAGGCTACTGTACCTTCTGACATATAGTCAGATGAGCATCTGAGAATCATCTGCTCCCAGATCGCAGTTGACCACTTGGATAACTGAAACTGCCAGATAAGGGGGCAGAGATTCCTGCATCCGTTCATGGAAAAGTCAAATTGTTCTAAGTCACAGAGCTCAAAAGAATTTTAGGTAAAGCTTGAAATTTTAAAAACAAACAATAAACTAATTTAGGATTTCTTAATTTTCCTCATTGACAGTGTTATTTTACCCTAAGGGTAAATTTGGGAGCCTACAGAGAACAAATGAGGCCCCTGGTTTCTTCAACAAAGTGCAAATTGATATTAATTCTCCTGGAGACCAAGAGAAAGGAGTTCAAATCAGTGCATAGGTTCTTGGCTTGCTTGGTATCTCTTGGAAGAAGGAGTATCTCACTGATGACAGGGCCCCTCTGGGTAGCTTTTTACTGCTAGGAGAGTCAGGAGAAACAGTTTGTAAAGCTGTCGCTTCTTGGGGTGACTTATTAGAAGTTTCATTTCACTTAATAGTATGTAACTAGGAAATAAGAAGTGATAACCAGAAGCGGAATCTTTTATCCAAGATATGTACTTCCATATGTTAATATTGCCATGCTAATTTTGTTTAAAGATTTTATTTATTTATTCATGAGAGACACAAAGAGAGAGGCAGAGGCATAGGCGAAGGGAGAAGAGGCTTCCTGTGGGGAGACCGATTCAGGACTTGATCCCAGGACCCCAGGATCACAACCTAAGCCACAAATGACGTTCAACCACTGAGCCACTCAGGTGCGCCACCATACGAAATTTTTGAGGGAAATTGTTTTGAGGGCCTCCTGATTTGACAAATATTTGACAAATATTTCAAACACTCCTTAAAAATCAGTCCTCCCTTCCCAGTGTTTTAATCCAATGGAGCAAAATAAGTAAATATAATAGAGAAGTGAATATTACAGAAGAGTGCATATAACTAAAATGTCTTTGGCTCCAATTCATATCACTGGATGAATCCCAAATCCTCAAATCTTCTTCTTCTCCTGTTAGAATTCTTAGAGACTTATATCTTCTCTTTGGCAATTTTTAACTTTCTTTGGATGGATTATTGGTCATTCCGTTGTGTGGTTAGTAACACGTTTAGTTAGTATTCTTCTTTCAACACCTAACACTTGTCTTCATTGACATCAATCTTGCTTTTCACAACTGCAGGCGCTGCCTCAGGCTTACTGGATTCCCATATGGAGAGCCACGATCAGTTTTTTTTTTGTTATGTGACTTTTCTCTTGGATCTTGAGGAAAGAGTCTTAGGACTATGTCAGAGAATATTCTAGTGGTTTCACCCATTGTTAGAGCCAAAAGCATTGGGTCCTGAATCATCCCCAGATTCCAGACAGGTGCCAGATGTTGCTTCCCTAGAGGCATAGACCCTACACACTCCCGGCAGTGTTCCTCTATTTAATGTTGTAGCGTCTCTCCATGCCCTCTTTGCTCAAAACCAGATGAGAATTTCACTGTAGGTTTCAAAAATTCTCACTAGGAGCTCACTGAATTCTTATTCGCAGAGGACAAGTAGACATAAATCAGCCTTTTAACCAGGCTACACAGAAGTAATATTTCAGTTTTGATAATTGGTAGACCCATTTAAGAATTGTAGGTTGGTGTGAGGATACTAAATCCAATTCTTTTCTTCTATTAGCTGATTTTTTTTTTTTTTTTCAGTTTTCCTATGCTGAACTATGAGGAGTCTTTACAGAAACTAAGGACTGGTATTTTTAAGAACATTTTCTTAAATGTCAATATCTTGCAGAACAGTATGTGTTTACCTTTTATGTACCTTTATTTTTATCTATGATAAGTTAAGATTCATCCAGTAAAGAAAACATCTATAAGTAAAATTTTTAAATGACATTTTTGGCCATTTATATTCTGAAATTAAATTTAATGAACTGATGCATTAGGTGGTTATTTCAAAGTGTACAGATAATTGATGTGTATTAAGAATTAAGTGTGTGGGTTCTGATCAGCAGCAGCAGGCAGGGACTCTGAGGACACTATTACAATATCTCTACTTGAGGCTGCCTGCTGTTCCATCTAAAATGAATATGTAATAATAGATTGTACCCAAAATGGTATATTAATTTCTTCAGGGAAAAAGATTTTTATTATTAACTGGTTCAGGACCATTTCCACGATGTCTTTGTAATTCCCACAAGGGCCAGCTTAATACAAAGGAGGCAAATGTAAGATATTGGAGTTGATTTTATTTTACTAGATCCATATACAGTAGCTCAAGAAAATTAAGGCTGAGTTCTATGATGTGTCACATTAAGCTTGAAGGATAAACTCTCAGGCGAGGTTATTACTAGACTTATCACCAAAAAAATATTATTTGGGATATAAACATAATAATACGCTGATATTACAGAAAAGAAACAGATTATTTTCTTTATTTCAATTAATTTAACAGTTGTAATCACTCACCATCAATAGACAACTGTTGACAAAATTATTGTATTTGCTTTTTCTTTTTATTTACTTTAATAAAAATGGTACATATTTTAAATATACAACATGATGATGATATACACATATATAGTGAAATGATTACTGTATTGAAGCTAATTAACATATCATCTCCTCTCATAGTGATCTTTGTGTATGTGATAAGAGCACCTCTCATATTTCCAATATTCAGTATTGTATTATTAGCTATGATCATGTTGTACATGTGGCCTCTACACTTATTTGTCCTACATAATTGCAACTTTGTAGCCTTTGACCTGCATCTCTTCCCCCCACACCCTGTAACCACCGTTCTACTCTCTACTTCTATGAGTTCAATCTTTTTTCTTTTTTCTTCTTCTTTTTTTTAGAATCCACATATAAGTGAGATCATACATTTCTTCATCTGGCTTAATTCACTTAGCATAATATATTTAAGGTTTATCCATGTTGTCACAAAGGGCAGGATTTCCTTCTTTTTAAAGTTGAATACAATTCTTTTTCTTTTTTTTTTTTTTCAAGATTTTATTTATTTATTCATGAGAGACACACAGAGAGAGGTAGAGACACAGGCAGAGGGAGAAGCAGGCTCCATGCAGGAAGCCTGATGTGGCACTCGATCCCGGGACTCAGGGATCATGCCTTGAGCGAAAGGCAGACAGATGCTCAACCGCTGAGCCACCCAGGTGTCTCAAAGTTGAAGAAAATTCTATGGTATGTTGTTGTGACTTTGTTAGGTGAACATTAAAGTAGAGCCCTGAGGTATTAGTGATAAGCCAGGGTTCAACAAGGACTGGAATCAAAACAGGACTGGAATTGCTCACAAATCTTGGAGGAGGTGCCCAGCACACCTTGGGGAGTTGGTAGGGCAAGGCAGGGTGCAAGCTGAGAAAGCATGGCAGGACCAGGAGCACATGTTTTTTATTAGTGCAACTTGATTAAAAAGTGGGCAAAGGACCTATAGACGTTTTTTCAAAGAAAACATATGAATGACCAACAGGTAGGTAAATGAAAAGTATATGAAACAATCACTCAGCATCACTAATTATCTGAAAATGCAAGTCCAAATCACAATGTGATATCACCTCACACCTGTTAAAATGACCCTTAACAAAAAGTCAAAAGATAACAAGTGTTGGCAAGAATGTGGAAAAAAGGGAATCCTTATGCACTATTGTGTAATCAGTGTGTAATTGGGATTGTATGTGATTGTATGTAATTGGAATGCAAATTGGTATACATATTTTCAAAAATTAAAAATAGAACTGCCATACAATCCAGCAATCTCACATCTAAACTTTTCTTATTTAATGGAAATTTAAAACATTAGAGAGAAGGGCAATTTCAGACTGTAGAGTTTTGGATACTGAATACCAACTATCTGGCTGGATTTGGTTCTAACCCAACACTAGATGGTACCTATGTGAGTATCTGGCTTCCAGGTCAACTAAATAATAAAAAGATGATGTGGACCACTTTAAAGCAGAAAAACATAATTTTAAATGTAAGTGATTTGGCCAAGTTAACACAATTTTGAGCAGCAAAGTACAGGTTTCCTAACTCCTAAGACAATATTCTTTCCACTTCGTTACACAAATAGAGAGAGCATTTCTCTCATCTGAATCAAGCCATGCAAGAAAAGAATTGGCTCCATTACCATTAATATTAGGATGGTTCCAAAACTCTCTCTTCCCTCTTTATCTCTCTTTCTGTCTCTCTCTCTCTCTCACACACACACTTGCATAAAACCATAAACTGAAAATAGAAGACTTTAAGAAAGGGTGTCCTTTTTTCCTTGAATTATCCATGTAATTCTCTTGCTTTTCTCCTTGTCACAGTCAATGTGTCTTGCAAATCAATTAACTGTCTTAGTTTTCTTACTCTCCTTAGTCCCCTCTTCCCATTTGATAGTCTTATGAAAATCCAATCTTTTCAAGATAATACATTAGATAATCCTTTGAGGCATCCTGTCATTTGAAGCACATTTTTTTCTTTGTCAATTATTGTCAACTTTAGGTGCTGTTACCTATTTTTCACACAGCAGGAGATGTCCTTAGCTAACCTAGGCTATGTACAACTAGATAAGACACAGAGCAGTACTGGTGCTGAATAGCCAATTTCCTTCCCCTGTTGTGTTCATGATCCTTATAGAATTATATAGTAGTGAATCCTCTAAGTTCTGTTTGGCTATGTGAATTCTAGTTGCCCAAGTATTTAATGCGCTATTACCATCGAGTGAAATCTAGAGATTTAAAGCATTGTTTACCACTTTCCCATCTCATCAAATAATTGAAAAGGACACAATTCCTCATTTAAAATAAAGTACACAGCAGTAATAGGAATTATATTTGTTTCCTAGGTAACAACTATTCATTCTGGATCAACTTCAGACATGGGTTTCCTTTATAAAATGATAGATTTTAATAGGCAGAACAATAAATATGATGCACTTTGGCATCACAGTCTCAGGAAGAATATATGGTAAGCTGTGGGAAGTGAATTTTTCAGTAGTTTTCTAATTATTCATTTACAGAAGAAAAGCACCATACCCTTTATGTAAGTTATTTATTTTTTCTCTTTAACTTTAATCAGACCTGAATCACTGCCAATGGCTTTATCCATGACCACATTCTGACATTATGGTGTTCATTTCATGTATTACTTTCTTCTCTCTCTCTCTCTTTTTTTTTATTTTTTGACAAACCCAGAAAATTAAAATCATTGTCAATAATCCAGACCCACATTGTAATCATAGTTTTTTAGACATAAAGTGTTTCTTCAGTTTGCCTTTTTGAGCTTTGAACATTCCAAGCCCTTACCTCTGGGATATATTTGAGGGCCTTTATTATACTAGAATAAATTATCCAGACCCCCTTGTGTTCCATTATAACTTGTATATTTTACTTGCAAGAACAGCATTAATCCAAAATAATTTGACTGATACAGTCCCTAGAAACTATCTTCCCTTCTTTAGGGATATAATTCATTCTCTAGAAGAGAAATTTTGGATTACAAATAACAATTATGGTAAAAGCTAGAAATAAGGAGAAAATGTAAAGAAATATGCTCAGGATGAGAAAGGAGGAGGTATATTCAAGACATCATAAACCATTATTCACATAGTTTGTTCTCTTTTTGTAACACTCTAAAATAACAACAAAAAAGAAATAGCAAAATAAAGGAAATCTACAAGTTTTGTTGCATCTTTCACTTCACTCCTATTGCAGAATAAAATGTGCATTTTAATAACTGAACTTTTAGTTAATGTCTACAGTCTTGGTTTTAAAAATCTCATCCTCTAGTGGGGATGAGATTTGTTTTTATCAATTGTCAAGGTTCTATATTACATCAAACAAAGGTGCTTAAAGCAAGATTCAACGTGGTCAAAAAACCCCACATATTTCTTACAGAGAAACATGAAGAGACAATAAACTGTTGTCCACTCTGAAATCATTTACATTCTAAATTAAGTTTTCCAAGGAAGTCAGGAGCAGGTCATTGAGTCTCATAACAGGCCAGAGGGTAAGGGATTCACAATTTCCACTTCAAAAGTTCCATCAGGACTAAAATGAGTAAATCTGAGGAATGTTCCAGCTCAAACTGAAATCCAGGAAATTCAGTCCAGCAGGGCTTCCTGAGCCAAGGCTTAGTCACCAAAAAAGTCAACTTCATGGGAATCCAAAAGCTAGCTTGGGCCCACCTTCTATAATGGGGCAGAGAAAGGCTCAGACCTGGGTGGATCTATTATGTCTCTATCCAGGGAAATTTGGTTCAGTAGTAGGGTGAGGTCAGGGTTGGGCAAACAGGATCCTATGTATTATCATTAATAACAGGGTTTTGTAATCATAGCAGCATTAAAAAGAGGCATGAATGAACCTGCAAGGTAGGGAGAAAGGCACATAAAGTAAAATATGGCAGATAAAATAGGTGATTCTTTCAGAGGTCAACACTACATGCCCATGTCTTGCCTTCTGCCTTGACTTGACCGAACTTTAGTCAGAATTCTCCTTTCCCCAAGGCTCCAAAACTCTAGTTGGCCCCCAAGTCTGAGCAAGCACTAGAATGCAGAACATCTCCCTTTAAGAGCTCATCTTGAGAATCAGGCTGACCACAGCCAGAAATATTTCCCAACAGACATCCTCTGTCACGTTATTACTTGCCCAGTTCCTGCTAGCCTCTTTAAGAACTAATCCCAATGACTCCCCTCTATAAAAGAAAAGCTTTTTTTTCCTTTTCTTTAAAACCATTTTGTTGAGAGTGTGGCTAACATATGCTGATTTTTGAGACCCTTGAAGATCTCAAGATTGCAAGAGACTATTGCAGTAGTCTCTTTGAATAAAATCTTTCCTTATGTAAGTACAGAATTGTTTTTATCTGACATCCTAAAGATGGGAAATGGGTTCTCTTGGTTAGGAAACAACCCATTTCTAACTGAGTAGCTCTGGCTCTTTCTCTTAACATCTATGCCTAGTCCATTGTCTCTGTTTTTCTAATGTTGAAGGCTGAATTCTCTTTCACCTTTTAGTGTCAATCATTCTTTTTATGTATTATTACTTTTTTTGGCTGGTTTGTCTTTCTTGTCATTTATATTCCATTTGGAGAATCTCCAAGGGTATCAGGATCCAAGCCTTCTTTGGGTTCTGATCATCCTCTGGGATGACAAGATTAAGCTACTGAGGACTTGAGCTTTGTTACAGAAATTTGAAGGTAGACAAAGCAATTCAGGGAAAGAAGCACAGAAGCAGTCCTCTGCATTTTTGTGTGGTATGAGGCTGGAAATGTCACTTAATCCCTTTAAAATGGCCATAAGATAGGAATAACAATGTCTATATATTGAGTTTTATGCAGATTAAATGAGGGAAAATTAGTATCATACCTACCATATGCTTAGTACTAAGAAATGTTCAAGTAGTGGTAGATTATTTTCTCCTAGTCATCAAGTCCTTTTGACTCAATGTCTTAAAGATCACTCTAAATAGTCCTTTTCTCTCCATTTCCCTTGTCACCGTCTTACTTCTCCCCTCTACTAGTCTTACTTCTCTATGCTCTTTTGAGAACATATCATATTAGTTGTCTTTTTACCTCAGGGCCTGTATCAGAGGAATCACCCAACAAGCGCTTTTTGAATGAAATTGTATGCTTGCTTATAACCTAAAACCTGAGAGCAGAGGTTAATCTTTCCAGGTACCAAACAGGTTTTTCTGGAGTTCCTTTGGTTTCCTTACAGATCTACCACAAATGCATTTTGAAGAGAGTTACATTAGAAGTCCTCGAAAGCCCATTTCCAGGCTAACTTTCTCTAATACTTTGGGAAAAAAATGTGCTAATTTGTGACAATGTTCTGTATTTTCTTAGTCCTAAGCATTTACACAATGGTTTGTGTTATGTGACGCCAAACAGCCAGATGAAAAAGTGAGAAACTCTGTCATGCATCCAGATATTTTAGTTAGTTGATGCCAAACATCTGGATGTTTAGAAACACTGACTGAATCTTTCACTTTTCACCTGGGTGTTTGGCATTGTATAGACAGAGCAAATGGCAAGCAGATATCTTGGCAGAGCATACACCGAGACATATGGATGTGGGTGGTAGTGTCTTAGCATTCAAGCTGTTTGCCACAGAAGGAGAAGTTCATGATGGCATTTTGATCAAGATGATATATTCTGTCATTGAAGGGACTTTTCCTCCAACAGAGGCTCTTAGTCATGTTTTAGATTATAACAATTATTTGGCATCCTATGGTATATTCTTGTGGTCCTAGATGCTGGGTCCAATTAAACTGCTCTAGAAAAAGATCTGTCCAAGATGCTGAGAAGCAGGAGGAACTCACTACTCTCACTTAATCCATTTTGCTGAGTGACTTGTTCTTATCTTGTTTCTATTTTCTAGGAAATGTGTTTTGACCTTGCCTGCAGTTTTACTATAACTAAATCTCTATAATTATTTCATTAACTCTGTTAGTCTTTGCCTTATCGACTGATTTCTAATCATTGGATTCCTGCTTCTTCCCTAGATTCTCATGGTTTTAAAAAAAGTTCCCAAGCCCTGTGGCTTTTCTTTCCCTCTGTATGCTACACATCTATTTTTATCTCTGCCTATGTCCTGTTATTTGTGCCTTTGTGATCACCTCAGACATCCTACTTTAAATATTGTATTAGTCAGGACATGCTAAATGCTGCTGCTATAATAAATAACTTCACAATATCTGTGGGTTAAAACAAAGTTTTCTTATTTGCAGTGTCTATTATGAATATAGAAAATTCTCTAGGGCAGCTTTCTTTCTTTCATATTAATAGCTCTGCTATACAAATGCATGCTTCCAAGATCACTACAGCAGAATCAGAATAGGGTGGAAGGTCAAGTATCAGCAAGTAAACACTAATATTTCACTTCAGCTAATATTTCACTGGCCTCATTTATGGCTTACTTCCAAGACATAGAAAGCTGGAAAGAGGTTTTCTCTCGGGATTACAATAAAAACTAGCCAGACTAACATCAAAATCATAACTTTTTTTAAGCCATTGGAGAGCTGATGTTGCACAGCAACTAACTGATCCCAAATCTGAGGAGAAATTGTGCAAGGACACACTAAGCTAGGGTAGAAACAGCTGAAAACTGCTAAGAGTCCAGCTATAATAACTGACCAATTAATAAAAGTAAAATTCAAGCTGACAGGGCAGTGTCAAACCCTGGAATCCAGAGACAATGGGGGAATCTGCATCTTCCTACAAGGTCTTCCTTCATAAAACCCCTGAAGCACTTATAGTGAAGACTGGAAAGAGACATAAGAAGCACAGACCCAGACTGGGGAAAGGAAATAGCAGCTGTGAAAGAAGGAAACAAACCCTGACTGGATGCTTTTTCCATATTTCTACTATGGAAGAAAAGCCTTAATATGTCAGGTAATGGCAACAAGAGCTACTGCTTAGACATTGGTCAAAAGTTAGAGCTGTGATAGATGTCAACCACAAGAAAAAGTCCGAAAAGACCAAAAATACAGGGAAGCTAAATAACATGCTGTCAAGCAATGAACGTGTCAACCAGGAAACAAAAGAAGAAATAAAAAAGTACATGGAAACAAATTAAAATAAAAACACAACAGTTCAAAACCTCTGGGATGCAGCAAAAGCAGCCTTAAGAGGAAAGTTTATGGCAATACAGGTCTACCTCAAGAAGCAGAAGAATCACAAATAAACAATCTAGTGTTACACTTAAAGGTGCTAGAGAAAGAACAACAAACAAAACTTACAACCAGCAGAAAGAAGGAAATGATAAAGATTAGAGCAGAAATAAATGATATAGAATCTAAAAAACACCAATAGAATAGATCAGTGAATCCAGGTGCTGGTTCTTTGAAAAAAATCAATAAAATTGATTAAAACTCTAGCCAGATTTATCAAGGAAAAAAGAGAGAAGACTAAAATAAATAAAATCACCAATGAGAGAGGAGAAATAACAACCAACACCACAGAAATACAATCATAAGAGATTGGGAAAAACTATATGCCAACAAATTGGACAACCTGGAAGAAATGAATAAGTTCCTGGAAACATATAAATTACCAAAACTGAAACAGGAAGAAACAGAAAATATGAACAGACTTATAATCAGCTAAGAAATTGAATCAGTAATAAAAAAACTACCAACTAACAAAAATTCAGGACCGGATGGCTTCACAGGTAAATTCTACCAAATAGTTAAAGAAGAGTTAACACTTATTCTTCTCAAACTATTCAAAAAAAAAAAAAAATAGAAAAGGAAGGAAAACTTCCAAATTCATTCTATGAAGCCAGTATCCCCCTGATACCAAAAGCAGATAGACACACCAAAAAGGAGAGCTACAGGCCAATATCCCTCATGAACATAGATAAAAAAATTTTCAAGAAAATACTAGCAAACCAAATCCAACAATACATTAAAAAAATCGTTCACTATGATCAAGTGGAATTTTTTTTTCCTGGTGGCAAGGGTGGTTCAATATTTGCAAATAAATCAACATGATATGGAACATCAACAAGAGAAAGTATAAGAACTATGTGATAATTTCAATAGATGCAGAAAAAGCATTTGATGAAGTACAATATCCATTCATGTTAAAAAACGCTCAACTAAGTAGGTCTGGAGGGAATAATCCTCAACATAATAAAGGGTATATGTGAAAAACCCACAGCTAACATGATCCTTAATGGGGAAAAAGGGCTTTTCTCCCTAAGGTCAGGAATAAGGTAAAGATATACACTCTCAAGACTTTTATCCAACATAGTGCTAAAGGTCTTAGCTACAGCAGTCAGACAACAAAAAGAAATAAAAAGCATCCAAATAGTAAGGAACAAGTAAAATTTTTCACTATTTGCAGATGGCATGATACTACATTTAGAAAACCTGAAAGAGGGCAGCCCGGGTGGCTCAGCAGTTTAGTGCCACCTTCAGCCCAGGGCATGATCCTGGAGACCTGGGATCAAGTCCCACATCAGGCTTCCTGGATGGAGCCTGCTTCTCCCTCTGCCTCTCTCTCTCTCTCTCTTTCTGTGTCTCTCATGAATAATAAATAAATAAAATATTAAAAAAAACCCTGAAAGACTCCACAAAAAACTATTAGAATTGATACAAGACAAATGACATATCCAATAAAGGGTTAGTATACGAAATACATAAAGAACTAATACAACTCAACACCCAAAAAACCAACAATCCAATTTAAAAATGGGCAGAAGACATGGACAGACATTTCTCCAAAGAAGGCATACAGACAGCCAACAGACACATGAAAAGATGCTACTCATCACTTATTATCAGAGAAATGCAAATCAAAACTACAATGAGATATCACCTTACAACTATCAGAATGGCTAAAATGAACAACACAAGAAACAAAAGGTGTTTGCGAGGGTGTGGAGAAAAAGGAACATTTGTGCACTGTTGGGGGGAATGCAAACTGGTGAAGGCACTGTGGAAAACAGTGGAGGTTCCTCAAGAAGTTAAAAATAGAACTACCTTATAACCTCAAAAAACTTATAACCTAGCAATTGCAGTACTGGGTATTTACCCAAAGAATACAGAAATACTAATTCAAAGGGATACATGTACCCCTATGTTTATAGCAGCATTATTTGTAATAGCCAAGATACTGAAGCAGCCCATGTGTCCACTGATTGGTGAATGGATAAAGAAGATGTGGTATATACACAATGAGATATTATTCAACCATAAAAAAATTGAATCTTTCCATTTCCAATGACATACATGGAGCTCGAGAGTGTGATGCTAAGTGAAATAAGTCAGATGAAGACAAGTACCTATGATTTCACTTATATGTGGAATTTAAGAAACAAAACAGACAAGCAAAGGAGGGAAAAAGAGAGAGATAAATCAAGAAACACTTTTAACTATAGTGAACAAACCTGTGGTTACCAGAAGGAAGGCCGTGGTAAGATGGGCTAAATAGGTGATGGGATTAAGGAGCATATTTGTCGTGATGAGAACAGGTTGATGTATAGAAGTGTTGAATCACTATATTGTTCACCTGAAACTAATATAACACTGTATGTTAACTAACTGGAATTAAAATTAAAACTCAAAAAAACAAAACAAAACAAAACCTTACAGCTGGGAAAGACAGAGGAGAACTTTGCTTTTGGGAAGGGCAGGATTATAAGTGGATCCCATAAATAAAGACAGGGCATAGGCAGTAGAACCAAGAAGTCCACACCCTAAGACTAAGATTTATTTAAAATAACAAAGAGTACTCATCCTCTGTAATTCTCAACACCAATTTAATACATTTGAATAACAAGTAAAAGCAGAGAATATTGCTGAAAGAGAATAAGGAAAGGACCAACATTATGTTAGAAGAACTTCTCTGAAGCAGAATGTGAAAAGACCTAAACACCATAATCAAATACTTATTGTGCTTGTTAAACAAGCCCATCATAAATACACGATACCTCTTTAGGAACCTGAAGCCCATATTGCACTGAGGGTACCACAGCTACAATTATTCTCAAATCCAGCATGAATGCTAACCACATTAATTCAGTCTCCTTGGAGAAAGACCTAGCAGAAGGAAAGATGTACTCAGGTATAGAATATATTTGTTGCAGATCAACTATCTTACATAAGATGTCTCACTGTCAATTGAAAAAAAATATGTAGGAGACATAAATAGATAGAAAAAAAGAAAACCCAATTAGAAGAGACTTAAGTGATCATTAGGACCAGATCCAGATATGGCATAGATATTGAAACTACATGACTGGGAACGTACATTACTATGATGAATATGTCAAAAATTCTTATTGACAAGGTAGATAAAATACAAAATTTGATAGGTAATTTCAGGAAAGAGATGAAAACTATGAGTCAAATGAAGGTGAAATGAAATAAGAAAACAGAAACAGGGATGAAGAATGCTTTAAGTAGTCTCAAAAGAAAACCCAGGACAGGTGAATAAAGAATCAGTGAATATGAAGATAGTTCAATAGATATCACTCAAACTGTATGTGTGTGTGAGCAAACTCAACACATTCAAGCACATTCATAATTGGTTTCCCTAGAAGAAAGAGACAAAGATACAGAAGAAGAAGTATTTGAAAAAATGACCAAGAATTTTACAAATTTAAGACAAATCACGGAGCATAGATCCAAGAAGGTTAAAGAGCACCAAACAGGATAAATACATAAAACAAAACAACAACACAAATCTAAGCATATTTTATACAACAAACTGATTACTATAAAAGAGAAAAAACCTTGATGGTATCCAGAGAAAAAAGAAATGTTGTACATAAAGTGTTAACTCAGCCAGTTTGAGTGTTCAAACCCTGAACAAGAAAACCCTGAGAAGAAATTGGCCCTTGACCAGATCCTGGAAGATAAAGTCTAAACCCTTGGGCTATCCTGCCTGATAAAGATTTCTTTGTATAAGTGGGGTCTTTGGTCATGCCAGATACTTTATGCCAACAGTGTGATTTATCGTTGGAGCCTTGGACCATGCTGTATCAGTTCAACTGTGACCAGATAAAATGAGAAATCTAAAGCAAAGGAAAAGAAACACTAAAGATAAGCATAAAATTGAAGTTAAAAACAGAAAACCAGTGAAACAAAAGCTGATTCTTCAAAACAAAAACAAAAACAAAAACAAACAAACAAACCCCAAAACCATTAAATGAATCATTATGAAACTGACCATGAAGAACAAAACAAAATCAGAAGACACAGATCACCAATTTAGGAATGAAAAAGGTTATCATTATAGACTTGAACATTAAAAAGATAAAAAGAATGCAGTTAATAGTTTTATGCCCATAAATTTGACAAGTTAGATGAAATGAAATGATTTCTTGAAGCACAAACTATTAAAATCCATTCAAAATAAAATATATAACCTGAGTAGCCCTATATCTACTACAGGAATTCAGTTTGTAGTTGTATTTGAAAACATCACAAAAAACTCTTGGCCCCAATAGTTTTATCTGTGAATTGTACCAGGCATTTAAGGAAGAATCTCATAATCTCATCTAGAAAATAGGAAAGAAGAGAGTCCTTCCGAATTCATTTTATGAGACTAACATTGCCCTAATATCAAAAGAAGATAAAGATATTACAAGAATGAAAACTCTAGATTAATCTTTCTCCTGAATATATGCACAAAAGTTCTTAAAAAATATCATCAAATCTATTTTCAGCATAAAGATTATCATTTTATAAATAAAGGTATCATCCTATAAAAGAATAATGCATCATGATCAAATGAGGTTCATTCAAGGAATGCAAGAGAGGTTCAATACCCCAAAATCAATGTAATTCACCATATTAACTAGGAAAGAAAACTGATCATCTAAGTAGATGCAGAAGAGTGCATTTTTCAGAATTCCACATCCATTCCTGGTGAAAACTTTCAACAAATGAAGAATAGAAGAGAAATTCTTTAACCTGATAAAGACATTTACAAATTTATATGTAGATAACATTATACTTAATGGAAAGGCAATATTTTCCTCCTCATATTGTGAAGAGGACAAATGTCCCCTCTCACTACTCTTATTGGACATTATATTAGGAAGTTCTAGCCCATATAATAAGGTAAGAAAAAAAGTATATAGACTGGAAAATAAGAAAACATTTTATTGATAGAGGACTTAAATATCTACATAGAGAATCCCTGAATATCTACCAAATAGTTCCTAAAACTAACAAATTATTTTGGCAGACTTATAGAATGCAAAATCAACATATAAAGATCAATTATATTTCTATGCATTAGTAATAAATAATTGGATTACAGAGTTTTAACTATATATTTATACATTATATGCATTGTATACAATCTATACACTATTATATTACATAGTAACATGTATCCTATATATATCATATAACAATAATATTAAGTAAAATTAAATATTTAGGTATAATTATAATAAAATATGTTCAGGATATGTGTGTATGCTGAAAACTATAAAATATCGATAAAAGTAATCAAAGAAGACTTAAACAAATTGAGAGATCTACTGTTTTCATAGATTGGAAAACTCAGTATCATCAAGATGTCAATTCTCCCCAGTTTGATCTACAAATTCAACATAATCTCAACCAAAACTTTAGATGGTCTTTCTGTGGATATTAACAAGCTGATTCTAAAATGCATATGGACAGGTAAAAGAGTTAGAAAAGTCAGAATAGGGCAGCCCGGGTGGCTCAGCCGTTTAGCACTGCCTTTGGCCCAGGGTGTGATCCTGGAGACCCGGGATCGAGTCCCACGTTGGGCTCCCTGCATGGAGCCTGCTTCTCCTTCTGCCTGTGTCTCTTCCTCTCTCTCTCTCTCTCTCTCTCTCTGTGTGTCTCTCATGAATAAATAGAGAGAAAGAGAAAAAAAAGAAAAGTCAGAATATTTTGAAAAAAAAAAAAAAAAAAAAGGGGCCATACTGCCTGATTTCAAGAACTACTGTAAAACTATAATAATCAAGACAGTGTGGTATTGGTGAAAAGAGACATACATCAATCAATAGAACAGAATAGAAAGCCTAGAAGAATATTGAACAGATTTAGACAACAATTCGAAAGCAATTTAATAGGGAGAAGACAGTCTTTCAATAAATGATGCTAGAACCATTGTACATTGATATATAAAAAAAGAGATTATCACCCTACACCTCACACATTAGACAAAATTAGCCCAAAATGACTCAAATGTAACAATAAACTATAAAAAGTCAAAATGTAGCAAGGTGGAGCTGGAGATTGTTACTGTCTGTTACATACACATGATTCTTAGCATTGTTCTGGATTTTTTTTTTCATGAAGCTCATACCTTATGTACCTTCTATCCCCTGTGCACTCTATTGACAGGTATGAGATCTTTCTTCAGCATTCATTCTTAAATATGTTCTTTTAAAACAACTAAATTCATGGCCTTTTCACCATGATCAGACATTTTACTTTGTATTATTTGTCTAATTACTATATATATATTTTATCTTCCTCTGCCATATACCTCTTATTTTCAAATCTTGTTCAGACACAGGCTTACAATATTCTGGATCTTTAATTTTGCCCACAATAGGCAGAAACATCCATACCCTTTTATTCTTTCCTTTGTTTACCTCAGTACTGAGGTAGAAAAAGTGATGATATTGCTTCTTGGGTCTGAGACACAGAGGAAAAAAACTAGAACTGGCTGATTTCAGATATTTCCTATCTACAAAAACATAGATTCTTTTGAGATTTCTTTACTTACATTAGATCTTAGAAAGTTTCACAATATATTTTTATCCTTAATTCATGAATGGGCATGTTGAAATCATGCTTTTTTTATATTACCAGAAATATTTAAGTATGTTAGTTCAATAAACATGCAACCTTCTTTCTGTCAAAGTGTTAATTAATACATTGAAGGTCTTTATTTTACCTTGATTTAAAGTGCACATTATCTACTAGGACAGGGGCTCATCTAATGTTTCTGGAGTGTATGATCCCAAAGCCTGCTCAGAAATGGGATCGTCAATGAATTCTCTGAGATTATATAAAATTTGTGAATTTTCGTATTCAGAGTGTGTCTCTGTTGTGTTAGGCAAGGTGTTGTAGAGGGGGAAAAAGTACCTTTATTCAGTTTATCAAAGGGATCTGTGATTCATAAAATTTGGAATCCCCTAGCCTGAGGGAGTTCTCGCATGCTAAATTAGCAGAATGCTTTCTTTAAAAAAAAAATGACAAGCTACTTTATTCACACAGGGAAGTATGAAGAGTCCAAAAACCAAGCACCAATTTTTTCACTACCCATATTTAACAAATTTTGCTATCATTTTGCTATATTTTTCCCAAGTTTTCTTTTACAAGGAGACATCAGAGTTAGCCATAGAAAGCTAAACCATAACACAGTGTCATCCAATTTCATTTCAATGAACAAAAACATAAACATTCCTTCGTTCATCCTTCCCAGTAACCACCTTGCCTGTATACTGGATCTCTTTTCCTTGCCCAGCAAGACAGCCTTTTTTCCTAGTTCTCCAAAGGTGGTAATGTCTTTCTAAAACTGGTTTGCAAATTTAACATCCATTTAAAGAAGTAATTTACTCTATATGCATGACGGTTATTCTCTTATTGTCCCCACCTTCATACTATATCCATGTTCCTCCACTCCTGCCAAGCTGTCCTCTGTAGATTTTAGACCCCAGGCTCCCCCTTGTCAACTGGCTTCTACTTGGTTTTAGGCAATGAGATGTCCTGGCAGGATATCAAACAGGTAGGAAAAGACAGAGATCAGGGTATTTCCTCCCTACTCCCTCCCTGTTTTTGACATATCTCCAGATGAACTTAATCTGTTTAGTCTGTTTTTTTTTTTTAAATTTTTTTTTAATTTTATTTATTTATGATAGTCACATAGAGAGAGAGAGAGAGAGGCAGAGACATAGGCAGAGGGAGAAGCAGGCTCCATGCACCGGGAGCCCGACGTGGGATTCGATCCGGGGTTTCCAGGATCGCGCCCTGGGCCAAAGGCAGGCGCCAAACCGCTGCGCCACCCAGGGATCCCCCTTTTTTTTTTTTTTTTAATTTTTTTTTTTATTTATGATAGTCACAGAGAGAGAGAGAGATTGAGAGAGGCAGAGACACAGGCAGAGGGAGAAGCAGGCTCCATGCACCGGGAGCCCGACGTGGGATTCGATCCCGGGTCTCCAGGATCGCGCCCTGGGCCAAAGGCAGGCGCCAAACCGCTGCGCCACTCAGGGATCCCTTTTTTTTTTTTTTTTTTTAATTTTTTTTTTTTATGTTTAGTCTGTTAACAGTATCTGCTACATGGCTTCTTCTCCAAAATTACAATTCCTATTAAGCTACTGATACTCTTATTTCCTCCTTTGGTCTCCTCAGCTATTAAGATGCAGTGCCATCCTATTGTTGCTAAGCAGTTGGGGACTTTACCATTATTTCTTCACTTAACCCTAACATACATCTGTAAGTAGATTGATTGATTGATTGATTTAAAAGATTCCATTTATTTATTTATGAGAGACACAGAGGCAGAGACATAGGCAGAGGGAAAAGCAGACTCCCTGCAGGGAGTCCGAGGTGGGACTCCATCCTGGGACTCCGGGATCACGCCCTGAGCTGAAGGTAGACGATCATCTGCTGAGCCACCCAGGCGTTCTAGTAGATTCTATTTAAATATACTCATTTGAAACATCTGGGGTGAATTCTGTTTCTTGCTAGAACCATAACTGACATACATATGCAATGAAAAACCATAAACTTCATTGTTTCTAAAACTTTTTATACTTTATTCTTTTTATGATTTGTGATTTTGACTCGAGCTTATCTTCAATGGGTATTTTCAGAGAGTGTCACATTTGTACAATATTATGAAGCTATCTTTGATAATGGATATTTGTGTTGGTCTGTCCCTTGCTAACTTCTTCAGCTGATTTTTCCCCACACTCTTTAGCTATGCTGTATTTCAGTTTCTAGAACAAACTGTATTCTGGCTTTACTAAGGGCATATGCACATATTATTCAGTCTTTCTATTTTTTCACTTAGGTAATTTCAACTAATTCTTCAGATCTGAACTTAAACATCAATTCCTCCAGGAAAGGCTTCTATGTCCCCTTCCCAGATCCAGGGACTTCTCATAGGGAAGTCTGCCCCTCCCTTTTCATAATATTTATCACACTGTGCTGTAATTTTCTCTTTTCTGCTATGTATTCCACATTAAAATCCAGTATCTATGAGAATGAGGTCTATGTCCTTATTCCCTACTTTGCCCTGCATAATAGGTGGTACATAGAAAATGCTTAATAAAGAATTATTAAATAATAAATGTTACTTTGCATTATCTTACCTTAATGATAGGTAATACTGGTAAAAAAAATTAATCTCTAACTTCAATATAAAAGTTTATAGGAAGAAATTGATATGTCTGGGATTCAACATTTCTGTATGCTTAATGTAAATTCGCCCATGGTTCAACCTTGTGCTTGCTAAGGAATAGAAGAGCCCAGAATAAGACAGTGAGAGCTCTTAAAACTTAGCAATAACCCAAGAATCAAGTTCTATATGTGTTATTACTTTAGAGGTGCTTGTTTTACTTTGGCATTTTGCTAAAGGTCTTTTAGTGGCAGTCTGTTGGTGGTTGGAATTATTGATTATTTGATGAACATATTTTGGCTACTAAATATTTTTAGTAGACTAACTGATCAAGCAGAAATAATCTAATAATTGGTTTTTTTGAAAGTCAATTTTGTTGGTTATGATAGTCGAATCCTCTTTATAATCATACCTATCATCATTATAAAGTTAATTATATCTTCAATGATCTATATTATCATCATCATTACCATAACTAAAGTAGCTTGTGCCAAGTGCTAAACACTTTGGTAAGTACTTTTTCTTGGATTTTCTCATACAGTTAGATCCCTAAAGTAGTACTGTGGGGTAGGGGCTATCATTAATATTTTATAAATAGTGACCTCAAGGCTTTGCTGGTTTATGTAACTTAATGTCAGGCATCAAGTGAATGACAGAACCTAAAATCAAATAACAAAGAATCTAACTGTAAATCTCGAGTGCTAGAACTGAATTGTAGAAAGTTCTGAAAATACAGATCAAAATAAACCTTAATTCCTACCATCTTGATGTATCTACTATTAATATTTTGGCACACATTAGACTACTCAATGTGTGTACGCATGTATATATGGACAGATTGTGTATCTTTTGTCCAACTTTCCAATTAAATTTCCATTCTTATCATTTTTCTATTTTCTTTATGTGGAAAATACTTGCATTATCTCTAATGAACACATACTAATCCAGGAAAAGAAGTTATAATTATTTTTAGAAATGAACACATACTAATCCAGGAAATGAAGCTATAATTATTTTTAGAAATGAAATATGTTTATGTCTTTATTACAAAAATAATAAATATCACAATACGCAGGTGAAAATTCTAAAATATCATGTCTTTTTAAGGGATGCAAAGGACAAATATTTCTAATTTTTTTGTAAAGATCTTATCTATTTATTCATGAGAGACACAGAGAGAGAGAGAGAGAGAGAGGCAGAGAGGAGAAGCAGGCTCCCTGTAGGGAGCCTGATGTGGGATTCCATCCCAGGACTCTGGGATTATGCCCTGAGCCAGGGGCAGATGCTCAATGACTGAGCAACCCAGGCGTCCCTTGAATTTTTTTAAACTAGAAACTTGGGCAGCCTGGATGGCTCAGCAGTTTAGTGCTGCCTTCAGCCCAGGGTGTGGTCCTGGAGACCCAGGATCAAGTCCCAAGTCAGGATCCCTGCCGTCAGGATCCCTGCATGAAATGATGCCTGCTTCTCCCTCTGCCTGTGTCTGTGCCTCTCTCTTTCTCATTCTCTCTCTCTCTCTGTGTGTCTCATGAATAAATAAATTAAATCTTTAAAAAAAGACTAGAAACTTAACATATTGGGCATCATAATGACTCCATACTCATAACTGTATTACTCTTTTAAAGCTTATATTCCCTTTGGAATTGTCATATTGTCATTTAGATAAAGCCTTGATTTAGTTTCTAATAGATGGTGTTTTTTTCAGGGTCAATATGGGATCCTTTCTATTTACTATCAGAAAATATATGTGTGATATTTTCTATGATGTTAAAGTTTCATTTCTGTATTAGTATTTTGTGAATGCCCTATAGTATTTTGCACTTATGAGCAAATAGTAAAAATTTATACATAAGTATTTGAGAGATAGGTAGATAGATAGATAAGGTGTTCTTCCTTTAGATGGATAGATTTTGCTTCATATTTAACTTAGTAATTTTTTTATTATTCATATGACCTTATCAATATCCTATGTTTTAGATCTTAAACTATTAGAATAAAATGCCTGCTTCTGTTTAAGTAACTTTATGTAGCAATTAATTCCATGAAATGCATAGAGGCAAGTAAGTATTTTAAGATGATGGTAATATTATGACATACTATTTAAAATATATGTTGATTCTACTAGCTTTTTCCACTTGCTAAGTTCTGTCCAAGACAAATCAGTAAAGATTTTCCTGTGTCTGAAGCCAGCACAATTAATTGGGAAGCATCTGTTCTGTGTTAATTATATGTAGTTTAATGAAAGTCCAAATTGATCTGGTCCTTCTCCATCTCTCAAATTCTTTTCCACTTACCTCTTCAGTGTGCAGAATTTGGAGACATTTGAAACCTGATTTGTAATTGAACAATTGACATTAGGTAATGATGGAGTCTTAAGGGAGTTTTTTGTTTTGTTTTGCTTTGCTTTTTTTTAAGGGAGCTTTCAAGAGGATTTAAGTCATAATTGATCATCTGAGGGGTCGGGGTGAGACACTTCATCCCCGTGGAGCTGACAATATTAAGAATGCTTATGTGGCATTATTTGTAATTCCAATTCCAAATCCATCTGGAGTTTTTTTTTTTTTTTTTAAGGAAAATCGCATAGAAAATGTGCTCATTTTCAATAAAAGTTTTATCTAATTTATTGTCTTAGAATGAAGATTTGTTTCTGAGGCAAGGTTAGCAAATGCTACTATTTCTCATGTTTGACTCTATTCATAGATTCTTACCACAGGTATTTATCAAGAATTTATAGGCATATGTTAATCTTTAAGGATTTCTTTTTTTCCCCTCAGCCTCTGGAAATGGTAGTTTGAATTTGGAGCTGTGCATGTACAGTGCCCTTGTCTTCTCCCTCCCTCACTGCAGTTCCAGGGACAACAGTGCTTAGAGGTTCAATGCGGTCCAGTAGGTTCAATAAACTGGATAGGCCTGTGCATTTGGGCCAGATAGGTAGACACAAAGAAGAGAAAAGTGTTTACTTATAAGCATTATGGGGTAGGGAGGTTATTTGGAGGAGGTGCATGGGTAAAATCATTCTAGGGAGAAAGAAGTGCCCACGTAAAGGTTTGGGGATGAGTAGCGTGGTATAATTGAGGAAGTAAAAGACTTGTCACTAGAATGCAAAGTAAGGGGAAGGTGGTGGTGGGACCAAGTATGTCCCCCAGTTAAGAGTCATGTCAGAGTCATTGCATGGCTTAAAGGGGAGATTCTTGTTTTACAAGATCACTCTGATTACTATGCACAGAATGGTTTGGAGGAGGGAGAAACTAGGGGCTAGCCCAGCACTCGGGAGTCTGCTATACAAATCAATCCTATTAAAAGGTAGCACGTGAGACAGAGAAATACAAATGCTGTATGCTTGGTCTCTCTTATAGGTAAGATCAAATATATGTGTATATGTGCATACATTTACATATTTTTATGCTTTTTTTTTTTTAAAAAAGCTCATAGATACAGAGAACAGATTGATGGTTGGGACAGGGTAGAGGAAGATGGGTGAAATGTTTTTGATGTTTTTTTCTTTTTAGTTTAAATAAATTGAATAAAAGAAAATAACATGTGACTTCTGTTGAGGGAATTCAAATTAAAATAAAGACTTAGTTCAATCTGTATAAGAACTCTAGTTTTCTGATAATCCCTACAAATTTGAAAATCCTAAGACATTTCTAGCCTTAAAGCAACATACTTCATCAACAGGAAAAACCTCAATGACACATGCTTCTATTTCCAAAGTTTTCCATGTATAGATATTTCCAGGAAATTGATCTCCCCTTAGCTGAAAATATTATCATTTTAACTAATAGAAGAACTAATAGAAGAACAGTGGCTTTGGGGAGAAGATGATTTTTTTTTTTTCCTGTTAGTGGGAATGTCTTTTTTGTCATCTAAAATCTCAATGTGACAGCTCTTTTTGTACTGGTCCCAAGTACAGGGACATTGACAAGAATAAGTGGTAGATCTCACTAATTTGGGGGTACAACCTTAATGGTATTATTCTTGAAAATCCTTTCTCTGGAGTATTGAAGGAAAAAGCAATCAAAAGGAACTTTAAGAAATGAATGATGATAGGCCACCTGAGCCAGTCTGATTATTCAGTGGGGTCAGAGTATACCAATCATTTCTCCTATGTAAATTTTCTAACAGTTGGAAACAGATTATAACCTAAGAAATTGAAACTGAATGAGTAGCCCACCAGGATTCAGAGACAGTAAGACAGGATCAGAGACTTTAAGACAGAACAAGAAAATATCTTAGAAGGAAGTTAAGGCATCATGAAGTCCCTTTGGTCTTATAGTCGATAACAACATGTTCTACAAAAGAAAAAAAGGAAAGAATTAGGAAGAAGAGGAAAGAGAAAAATAGAAAAAAGGAAAGAAATAGAGTTGAGTGTCCCCTAAATGGTGTCTGTCAATCTGCACTCAGGTCAGACTTAGGTTAAAGTAGAAGTAGAGACTCTCCCCTATGAACTAGTTTTTTTTTTTTTTTTTTTTTTTTTCTGTACATTTGCAAGTATTTTTTTACCTCATCTTGAATTTAAATGAATTTAAATAAATTCATTCTCTTTGGTTGAAGTAAGTTAAGAGTTTTCCATGCTTTTGGCAAGATTTATGGGGCCTCAGGTCACTCCTAGAAAGTAGGGAGATGGTTTTGAGTCAGATTCCAAATCTAGAGAAAGTCCAAGTTAGATAAATTGAAGAAGGACAGAAAAGAGGTGGTAACTCAAGCAAAAGAGAAAAGATACAGTCAACTATAGGCATCAGAGCTCCTTTCAGCTATAGACACCAGAGCTCCTTTCATCTGAACTGCCATTCAAGTATAATAACATTTTTTAGATGAAAAGAGATTTGATTCCATAGAATTATTGATAAAAGGAAAATTAATAAAACCTGGAAGAAGTGTATGTGTCACTGAGTTTTTAAATGTTAACACAGTTACATTGCTTTAGGTCTCAGTTTAATATTGTATATGATTTCAAATTTACATAAATTATTATAGGACTGCAAATCCTGAAAAAATTGTTTTCTTTCCTACTTTTATTGAGTAGAAGGGAATGAGAGTAATATGTGATAAGAGTAGCCATTTGCCCTTGACACTTTCAAATCAGATGGATTCTTATTTGTAATTGGAATAAAATTTAACTAAAGTCTTTTTATTTTTTCAGGTGAAACAATTTTATTTCACAGTTGTCTTTAAAACCACAAAGACACTATGTTCTTCATATAAAAACATTAGTACAGATAACTATACTTTCTAGACAATGATTATATAGACCCTCTCAAAGAAAAATGCACACCATTATATGGTTCAGACAAGTTACTTGGGAAAAACACATCTGGACTGATTCCTAAAACATACCAGAAGACCAGGCTGCATCTTTTGGTTCAAAGTATAGATAACTGTCATCAGTAAGGGTTCCTGCATTCTTACATATTTGATAATATGCATATAGACTGGTTTGTGACTTAATGCTCCATTGGTTCATCGGCCTTTCCTGCAGGTTCATTAGCAGGTTGAGCAGGCTGTGCCTTTCTCTGTGGTCTTTCTTCAAGACCTTCCAGGAACGGAGATACATCATCATCATCATAAATTGTAAACTCCAAGTCTTTACCAACAATTCCAATGGAAACATCCTTTGTAGGTAGGTCCTGTTCTGCAGGAAGTGTCTCTCCTAAGGCACGCAGACCATGTTTAACCAGCTCATTCAAATTGCACTCCATAAACCCAGACATATGTCTCTCCAAGTAAGTACGAGCTGATTGAGAACGGGCTCCAATGGACATGGCTCTACAGTCAAAATAGTTGGCAGATGGACAGGTTTGGGAAATGTGAGGGCCCATATCATCATAACCAGCAATAAGCAGTCAAACACTATATGGTCTCCGGCCATACCTTGTGTTGGTATCTGGGTCTTGCTTCCAATTAGAGATACAAGACGAGACACAGGAAGAAGTCTGTCAAATACAAATCTGGAATCCGAACACTGGCATAAAATTACGTAGCAGTCTAGCATCAGCAATAAGTCCCGCAATTGAGATACCAATATGGTTATCAACATGAAGAATTTTCTTCTGATGAGCTGCAAGCTCTGACTGTGCTCTCTTCAATGCAACCAACACTGCATGGGTTTTTTATTTCAGACCAACTGAACCTTTTTTGACAGCTTCCATTTCATATTCAATTTGATGAATCCTGCCCTGAGGGCTCCAAACAATGACATCATTGTCATACTGGTTGCGAAACATGGTTCCTGCGGGGGTCCGGCTGAGGCCTCCGGCAGAGGTGGCGGCTTCAGGAGCGCCAAAATTTAACTAAAATCTTAATCTCACTACCCCTAAGACCGTCTACTCCAGGTTCTCCAGTTATACTTTTCTTAAACTATTCTAGGCCTTTGAAGAAGATGCATATTCTGTTTTATGATTTCTGAAGATCCCAGAACTTGCTGTTGATAGCTATTTCAGTGCCAAACAAACCTATTACTTTAGTAAAATGCATTTAGCATTCAATTGAATCTAATAGCTTTCAAAATGACTCAATGCAGTCATATAGCAATTATCCCTACTAATGGAGCAGAACAGTAGCATCAATAATTCCAAAATACAGGTTATATAAGTATCTTTTCCATTTGGCCTAGAATTACATTGTGCTAACATCTATCCTTGAGCATTAACCTTCAATACAACATTTCAGATGATGGAATGCTCACCTAGGAATCAGGAAAAGTAAATTCAAATTCTTACTGACACTAACTAACATCTTTGTCCCTCAGTTTCCTTATTTCTATCAAATTGTGGAATTACTAATTATTTAAAACTGTGTTTCAATGCTACCTAATAAGGTAGGAGCTTTGATATGGGAAATTGGAGGTCTCATGAGATAGACCTTAGGGCACTCTCTGTGGAGTCCACTAGAGCAGTGTCTCAACATTATGTTTTACAAATAGTAAAATATATAAAAAGAGATTTTTTTTTTCTTGAAAAAAGAAAATCTCTGTGGTAGACAGTCTCTAAGACCCTCTTTAACTTGAAAGTTTTATTTCCATGTATTTATTGAATATCTAATATTTTTGAGCACAATATGCTTTCCTAAGCAATTGCCACCAAGTGAAGGGCTTTGATTCTGGTTGCCTGACAGTAAGCAAACGTCTTTTATTACCTTCTAAAATATAGATACAACACCAATCAAAAACAAAAGTACAAATATTTTATGTTGTTTAATACAGATAGGACACCCATTGGTTCATAAAACAAATCAAGTAATTTTATTCCTCCTAAAGATGTGTTATCTTTGTTAGGTAAAAGTTTGTATATTTTAGAGGCTGTCAATGGGATGTAACAAATTGTAACCTCTTCTGCTGCAAAAGGATAATCTAATTCCCTTGTTGACTACAAATAAAACTACTGCTTAAATTTATCATTTTTCAGGCTTTCAGCAATGATTAACTTATATGGGTTTTGTTGTTCTTTAATCAAATTGTCCTTAAGCCATGGGCTGGCAAGCAAATTTGTGATAATTATAAATAAAATATTTTGCATTTTTATGTGTATTAAAACTTTATTTTTTATCTTCTCCCCAACAACACTGAAAAGAGTGGCTCACATGTGAAAGCTTTTTAAAATGACTTCAGTACATACATGAATTTGAACTTTTGAAAGCTGAACAATGTAGATTTGAGAACTGTTGTCTAAGTAGTATTGTGAAGGTTGATATTCTTCCTAACAAGGTAACTGGGCTGTCCCAAATTTCTTGGTTTACAAAAATTAGTATTTTTAGTACACATTATTGAGGCCACATCTGTACATTTTATGGGAATGAATAATAATCAAAGGCTTCCTCTGACTTACGTGTTCTTTGTAGCAAGGCCTTTACTTATCCTGCCAAAAGTGAACAAAAACTCAGATGGATGAGGTTAGTTCAATTAAGAGAAGAAATGTAATTGTAAAACTTGGCAAAAAACCGAGACCCCATGTGCATTTCAAGGTCTTAAACTGAACCACTTAGTATGTTATAAAACTGATTTAATAACATACACACACACAGATAAAGGTCACAATGTCTCCACCACAAGCATATACGTATTTTTTAAATGTTATAAGAGAAAGTATCTGGAGACTTAGTGACTACAAGTTGAGTAGTTGAGTATTAAACAATCATATAATATAACTTGGCAAAAATTGCCATATGGAAACAAATTATATTTATAGAAGCATAGCTGTGTAACTGTGGTATTTAAGAAGAGCATGAGTCTAGAGCCAGATTGCCTAGATTCAAATTTCAGAAGAACCACTCACTAGCTGTGTCACATTAGGCGAGTGCTTGTTCTCTCCAAGATTAAATTTCCTCATTTGTAAATGGGGATATTACTAGTATTTATATCTGAAATTTAAGGTGAGGTTAACTGGATTATTCTATGTCAAGAATTTGCTTGATGAAAGCATTGCCAGCCACATAATAAGTCCTCAATAAATACTATATTTTTATATAATACACATTATTTGGAATTACGCATATTTTGCATTACCTAAATATAATATAATTATAATATCTATTTTAATCAGAGCATTTAAATCTAGGGCAATAATAAATTGATCAAGATATATCCATATTATTACTACACATTTCAAAAGGACATTTTAGCAACTGCATAATTTTCATAAGAAAAAAGGGCTAGATAATTAAAAATGGCTAAATAATGTTATAAAGGAAATTCTAAAGAGTCCAGAATATTAAGAGGGCAGATTGAAGGTAACACCTTCAAATATTAATAAGGGAAATCCATCTGTATTAATTAGACTCATTAAAAAGAAATCTAGGATCCACTATGTTGCCACTATGACAAAAGCCACAGAGAAGGAAAAAGAGCATGAGTCATTGATGGCTTCG
Organism: Canis lupus familiaris; assembly: GCF_011100685.1. Classification (NCBI taxonomy): domain Eukaryota; kingdom Metazoa; phylum Chordata; class Mammalia; order Carnivora; family Canidae; genus Canis; species Canis lupus. The sequence goes on along the minus strand of NC_049222.1, from coordinate 78,970,675 downwards.
TTTAAATCAATATAGCTGAATAGTCTCCTGATTCCCTTTTGCCTGACATAATTAAGCATTCTACTCTTTTAAGCCACTGTAGTAATAGTTCTGCTACTGTCAGACAAACACGATCCTACACCTTATATTGTGGTGACAGAGAATACAGAGCAGATCAGATTATCCAAATTAAGAGCACATCACCCAGAATTATTTACATCTTATTCCTTTCCAGGAAATATCTAAGCTGTTCCAAGATGTGTTTTGATACATAAATAGATTCTTAGCCCTAGTCCCATAATAAGCGAATGGCTAGTGCTTATTTGGCCATATTGCAGTCCAGTTTGATATAATGAAATTGCTATCAGCAGGCAACAAAAATCACCTTCCAGTGAAGAATGTGATTAAGGAATGTGCTGTCTGGTGTTACAAATCAGAAAATCTATGCAATTCACTGGTACCTAGTATCTCCCATTGAAGTTCTTGGCAATCAGGCAGACAATCTGGATTCCATGAAATTCTAGGAAAAGGTGTGGATTGCAAAATGCTTTAGTGAGAATCCAGAACAAAGAGTAAGGTCAAAAAGTAAAAATGGAATGTCATACTAGCACTTCTAAGGGCATGAGCAGAATACTTCAACCTCAGCTATACCCACATGCTATCCCATTCATTCAAATTCCCTTAGCTTTCCACCATAGAAACTGAGTTTAGGAGTACTAAGGAATTTTATGGGTCATCTATTTAGGATGTTGAATAACATTGCCTTTTCTTATCAGTGACAGGTCAGAGAGACTTCCCTCAAATTGACTAATGAAGTTTATTCAAAATCTCCCTAACTTTTAAATTTCAGAAACATATACATGTAAAAAATATTTTAGCAGAAATTCTTAATAACACTATCCTATGAATGAAATTTATTTATTCCAATATTTTAAAATAATTCTTTGTGATAGAGATTGTTCAAGGTGCTTGGAGTTATTAATATTTAAGCAAGTAGAAATTGGAGACAGATTCATTCATATATAAGAACTTGATATATGATAGAAAGTGTTGAAGAAAGAAATGAGGAAGGAATTAGAAGACAGTATATTGTCCCACCAAGTAGAAAAATTACAAAACAATCTTTTCATTTAGTAATATCTACAAACATAAGCCTTAGAAGGATTAAGGACCTAAAGGTAAATTATAAATAATATTTTATATATTAGAACTTCTGTGTGATCTATGATTGAGAAAGGACTTAGTAAACCAATCTCTCACGGAACAAACCGAGGGGAAAGAAGATGTTTGTTTTTATTAATATTAAAGATTTTTTATTCAATAAAGAATCACTAACAAAGTTAACAAATAATATATTGGAAGAAAATATTTACAGTGTCTAAAAATAAGGAATTAATATCTGGAATACATAATGAACTCCTGAAAATCAAAAGTAAAGGATTAGAGAAATTGACAAATATTACAATGTGGTAATTCCCAGATGGAGAAATCTATATTACTAATAACTTTAACTCATTAGCATGTAATGAAAAGAAAAGAAAAAGGAGAGAAAAAAACAAGAAGAGAGGATTTTAAATCCATAAAATTATAAAATCATATAAAACTCATTGATGCCAAGAGCTGGAAAGAGTACAAAGATATTGGAACCCTCGGCCACTGCTGGCTGAAGAGTTTGCTGTCAGACTGAGTTATGTATAACTTCTGACCCAACAATCTCACTCTGGAGCATATGGCCCAGAAAAGTTTGCTCACCCCACATTTCCCTGTACATCTCTGCAGGGAAATGTGTTCACTGCAGCAATACGTTCAGGAGTGGGAGATTGATGGCATTCTAAGTATTTCTTATAGGAAAATACACACTATGGAATACTTTTCAGAAGTTAGAGGCGATGGTCAAGAGATTCACACAACGTCAGTAGATCTTAAAAACACAGTACTGCGTGAAAAAGAATAAAGCAGAATTGGATGGATATTTTAACCCCCTTTCTGTATTTTTGAAATACACCAAAAAAAAAAAATCCGATAAGTAAAAGACATATATGAATTTTTAAAAGACATCAAACAATCGGAATAGTTGCCTAATGGGAAGGAAGGGATGAAATGAGAGGAGGGTACAGAGGTAAAATAAAGGAATTTTAAAAAGATGTCAGTTTAGGAACTGTGCAGAGTGATATGATGTTATCATGCCATGACAAAAGGAGTAGAATAATCTCAACTTTCTAGATCTGGGGTCCCCTAACAAAAGAACAAATAAACACAATAAGCAAATAGCCAAAAAGAAAAAAATAGTGATAGGTCATGGTAACCTATATCATGGGAAACCAAGAATAAAAATTCATAATGCTAAGAGTAAAGCAGAAAACCAAATTGCAATATAAGGTACACACATGGCCAAAATAAAATACATAAGATTATACCTAATGATGCAAGCATTCATTAGTTCAAGGCCATATGAACCTTGGGGAAAGAGGCAAACTCCAAGAAGGCCTAATGATATGTGTTCTATGAGAAATAATGGAGGAAAGTGATAAGAGCACACGCTTTGAATCCAGATGCCCCTTTTTTTTCTAATTTGGATTCTGGCTCTTTTTATTTGTGCTATCTAAGAAAGATGATTTTAATTCCAAATTTCAGTTTCTTCTTCTGGCAAATGGGAGCAATACTACTTAGATTTCAAATGTGTTAGGAGTATGTAAGATGATGTATGTCAAATATATATATATATATATATATATATACATATTAATATGTATATATATAAAACCAAAATGAAATTGGGGGGAAAAGATAGTGTCTCATTTGACTCTTCAGTGAGAACAGATTAGAGTGAAAAACAAGTATAAGGACAAGTCAACTAGTATCGGATCATTAAATCTTTAAACAAGGGTCAGAATTCACACTTCCCTGGGATAGCCTTACTAATCCCTTAATGGTATTTTTAAAAGAGGTGGTATAAAGGAATGCTGATAGTACCCCCAGGACCTATTGACGATGTTACCTTCCTGCAGAGTCCCATTTTTGTTCATCTGCTTCCCTCTCTTCACATGTTCAGGTTAGACATACTTCTGGTGAATGAACTCAAGACTTATTTTCCTCTTAAATCATTGCTTGAGTATTTAGGTTCATGGCTTTTTATCTCTCCTTTCATTCATAGAAAAAAATATAGGCAGTACTGCTTATGTAGAAATTAGTACTTCCAGTAAATCCAGCTAAAGAAATTGCTTTGGAATAAGCCGGGAAAGCAAAATCTTGCCACTGATATGACCTTGACAGTTAAAACCTATCACTAGAACATTCTAGATACTTTGCCTAGTAGCTATGTCTGTATAATATTAAAATATCACAAAGAGAAGCAAATATTTATATGTATATTATATATATTGCAAATATATATATAATTATCCAAGTCAGATTAATAATGCTCCTCAACAAATATTCTAACAATATCTACTGCCTCTTGAATAATATGTAGGCAGAATCCTAATAATTCACCCTTGTTAATTCCTTCCCATTTGAGCATGGATAGAACCAGTGCATATGATAAAATATCACACATGTCATTATATTGTTATATAGCACAGGTGACTATAGGGATAAGAGGATTATAGGAAGAACAGTCCATGTTGGCTTAATCTGATCACATGAACCCTTTAAAGGCAGAAAGTTTTGTCATGCTGGTTGTGGAAGTGCAGTGCAGAAAACCTAACATGAGAAAGACTTCGTGCACCATTGACGGCTTTGAGTGAGGAGGGGGTCATCTGAGAAGAAATGTGGCGGGCCTTTGTTAGCTGACAGCAGGCACCTAACAGCTATCAAGAGAACCGGAATTCAAACCTACAGTCACAAGGAACTGGATTCGGCCAACGGCTTGAATAAACTTGGAAGCAAATTTTCTCCCAAGCCATTTTTTTTTTAAGATTTATGTATTTATTTATTTATGAGAGACATAGAGAAGAGAGAGATAGGCAGAGGGAGTGACAGGCTCCCCATGGAGGGGGGTGCCCATGTGGGATTTGATTCCAGGACCCCAGGATCACTGCCTGAGCCAAAAGCAGACACTCACCCACTGAGCCACCCGGGTGCCCCTCCTCCAAGCCTTCTGATAACTGCCGAGCCCAGTCAGTACCTTGATTTCAACCTTATGAGACCCTCAACAGAGACCCAGACAATGACTTACAAAACTGAGATAATACGTGGGTGTCGTTTTTAGCACCTGAATTTGTAATTCCTTGCTGCAAGAACAGAAAACTAATACAAATAAGGAATTCTACAAGACAGTACTTTCTAAAACTACCATGAAGCATTCACATGCAGGTATAGAAGGGAGCATGTTTTCATTTCTCTTGAATAGAATTGATGAATCCTATGGTAAGTGTAACTTTACGTAAAAATGCTAAATTGTTTTACAAAACGGCTGTACCATTCCTACTAGCAATGGACGGGAGCTGTTCTCCCACATTCTTGCCAGCATTTCGTATTGTGGTGTGAGTCTGGAAATGCGATCTTGTTTCATGTTTTATGAAAGAGTTTGTTAAGAATCCCTAAGACTCTTTAAGACTTTTAACATTATTCTGTTCACTGTATATTTTCATCCATCCTTTTATTTTTGTGTGTGTTTTCTTTTAATGTGGTTTTCTAATAGACAATGTGTAGCTGGGATTTGCCTTCTTACCCAATCTCACAATTTCTGCCCTTAATATGTTCTGTTTAGAGCTTTTAGATAGAGTATGATAATTGATATTACTGAATTTAAATCTACTCTCTTGCTATTTTTATTTTGTACTTTTATATTTTTGCTTTTGTGTTTTCCAATCTGTTTTATGTTCTTCTCTACCTCATCTGACCCTTTTAAAATTGAGTATTTTTATGATTGCATTTTACCCATACTATCACTTAATTAGTTGTATCATTTTCCTAATTCCTATTGCAACAAACTGCCACAAACTTAGTGGCCTACCACGTCATAAATTTATTTTCCTATATATATGGAGTTCCAAAGTCTAAAATCAAGGTTTTGGGAGGGCTGCATTTCTTTAGAAGACCTCTGCTTCCTTGCCTTTTTTAATTTTAGAGATCACCTGCATTTCTTGTCTTGTGGCTACATACCTACTACTGACTCTGATCTGCCTTTTTCTTTTAATGATTCATATGTTTACATCAGCCCTTTTGGATAATCCAGAATAACCTCCACATCTCCACATTTTTAACATAATCACATCTGCAAAATCCCTTTTGCTGCATAAGGTAATAGTCACAGGTGTGTATGTGTGTGTGTGTATAAATTGTTGTTCCAAAGTTTTTAATAAATTATTTATGAAAGTCTATTGTCAAATAGTATGATACCACTTTTGGTATAAGAACTTTGCAACAGTATACATTTGAAATCCATTTCCTCTTTCCCATTCTTTTCTCTTCTCTTATTGTGATTTCACTTCCTGCTGTTATAAACCTCACAATATAGTGTTACTATTTTGAATTAAGCACTCACTTATCTTTTTATATTTGCTATTTAAAATTGTGGAAAATAATACCTTTTATATATATCTGCATTTTTACTATTTCTGGTACTCTTCTTTATAGAGATCCAAATTTACATTTGTGTTATATTCTTTCTGCCTGAAGAAATTCTTTTACTATTTCTTGTAATGCAAATCTACTAGCAATGAACTTCTTTTTAGCTTTTCTCTGTCTGAAAATACTTTTACTTTCCCTTCACTTATATAAAACATTTTTGCTGGGCATAAAATTCTGCGTTGATAGTTTTGTTCTATGTAGTCTTGTCAGTACTTGGAAGATGTCACCCCACTGTTTTCTGGTGGGTATAACTAATGATGGGATGTCTTCTGTGGGTAGTATCTTTGTTCCTGTGTTTCTATTTTTTTGTTCTTCAAGATTTTCACTTTATATTTGGCTTTCCAAAGTTTAACTAGGATGTGCCTACATTTTTGTATACATCTTTGTTTACCTATATATAATATATAAATACATATACAATTTGTATTTATACTGTTTTGTGTTCTCTTACCATTTTGGATCTATAGTTTGTTGTATTTGATTAGTTTTGGAAATCCTTAGCCTATAGCTCTTCAAATATTTTTTCAACCTCCTAATTTCTTTTTCTGGAACCTCACTTACCTATATGTTAAACTATTTGTACTTGTCCCATAATTCTGGCATACTCTGTGTTTTTTTTTTTTATTCTTTTATCTTTTGTTTCATTTTGAGTAATTTCTCTTTACCTCTCTTTAGATCAGTCTATTGTTTCTTTCTTTAGCTGTGTCTAATCTATTTATAAGGCTATTAAAAGAATGCTTGATACCCAAAAGTGTTTTTTTTAATTGTACGCATTTGTATTTGACATTTTTTATAGTTTCCAATTCTGCTGAAATTCCCCACTTGCTCCTGCATAATGTCTATTTCTTTCCATTTGATTCTTTGACATATTACCCAGAGTTACTTTCAAGTCTCTGATTGTTTTAACAGCTGAGTCATTTCTGAGTCTGCTTCTGTTAGTTGCTTTATCTTTTGAGAATGGATCTTTTTTTCACCCTTGCTTTTCTTGCATGTCTCTTAAATGCAGTTGAATGCAAAACGTCATGTTTCATGGAAATCAGTTGAAGTTGAAATAAATAGTATTTATATCTAGAAGTGGGCATGTCTCTTCGCTATCAGGCTGCCAATGTGGAAGATTGAGCCAGTCCATTTGGTAGTTGAGCAAACTGTAGATTTTGTGGTTGCTATTGTTACCTTCAGTGTACTACAAATTTCAGATTTCTCCAGTGTAAGTCTTTGTCATTTTGTGCTTAGTGTGAAGCCTGGGGGTGGCCAAGGGATTTTATTTTTTCCTCCCTCACCTACAGTTTTCAGTAGGTCCTAGATATCTGTATCATATCAAGAGTTTTTCTCTACATTCCCAATTACTGGCCACACTCCTTTAAAACACACATTGTCGTGCATTGTTATTGCTTGGTTGCCTATGCTAACTAAGCTTGTGATTGGAGTAGTGAATCTCTAGTCTCCTGGTCCCTATTTAGTTTCAAGCAAGGTCTTTGTGTCTGAGCTTTGGGTCTCTTCATCATTCCTGCCTGTTCTTCCTATAACAGCCAAACTGTCATCTGTCTTTGACACAACTTGAGAAAGAAAGAGTTTTCTGCCCCTCTCTCAAAAGTAGCAGGCCCCTGATTGAAATCACTTGGGATTTTGAGCCTTGGGGGGATTTTCTGCCCTTTCAGCCTGGAGCAGACAGCTTTTGTTTCTATGCTTTCTCCAGAGGCAATGAATCTTTGCCTGGCTGCTTAGGCAAAAAGGAGGGTTTCCTCCCTTCCCCCCAGTGGTTTTGCTTATATCCCTCCCCAGCAGGTGTGGGAGCAAAAGGATTTGCTGCCTCTTAATCAATGGTTTAGGATTTTGCTTCTCATGGAAATAGAATCTTAGGAATAAGTGTTGTGTGCTTATCCCTCAGTGGTAGCCAATCGCCTCTTTCATATGTCTACCATTGCAGAGTGCTCACTCTGTTCTCATGCCTTGCACCCCCTTTTTTAAATGGTTACCTGATGGAAGCCCATGAAGAAGATTTTGGGAGTGAGTGAGAAGTATCCCCCTCACCATTGTGAGAGGGGCTTTTTGTGTGGAGGGGAGGCTCTCAGTTATTCTAAATTGATGTGATAGCCCACATTCAGCCTTTTAGATTTTATTATAGTTTTGGTTGATTATATATTACTTACTTCTATAGCAGTCATCTCTCCTTCCCACACTCTGCCAAAGGTAAAATAGTCCATGGGTCCCATCTCTCCTCAGAGGTGCTTTGTCACTCCTTGGAATTCAGTTTGTTTTGTTGTCATGCTGTGTCAGAGCTCTGATGAATTCAAGAAAGTTAGGATTTTATAGGATATCCACCATTATCTTGTTGTTAAGATGAGAATGATGTTCTGTTGTGAGTTTCTAGATCTTAAGCAGAAGTGAAACTGGCAGTGGCTTTTTAAAAGGCATTTGGTAAGCAGTGGTGTCAAACACAGAGTATATACTTAGTTTATCTCTCAAGCAGAATAAAATTTTAAAGCATACATTTTATCTTGTTCCTTTTCTGCTTAAAACCTCTACAGGGGTTTCTCAGCACACTTAAGATGCAAACGTCATACCACAACCAATAATTCTCTTCACAGTCTGGCTACTGTCTACCTCAGCACTCTTAGCTCATAACATTCTGCCTCTAGCTCCCTCTGATGAAGCTTATAACACAGGTAACTCTTACTTTAATTTGCTAGACTTCCTTCTGTCTCAGAGATTTTTTTTTTTTTTTTTTTTTTACCTCTAGCTAGAAAGCTAGAATGCTCTCTCTCAAAACTGTTGTATGGTTGGCTTCTTCTTCATTCCAATCACATCTGAAATACCCACTCTCCCTCAGTTATTCCTTGATCTTAAATACCATTTTTTTAATATGACAACACTTTGACAATTTTTTGTCTATTTTTATCACTCTCCAAAGAAAATAAACACAGTGAAAAATGGGAAATTTTCTGTAGTATTCATGTCAATATTCTTAGCACCCAGACCATTACTGGGCATGTATTAGAAATTCAATAACTACATACTGAAAGAAGGTTGTATGAAAGAGTATCATAAGTCGGTGTGTGTGTTTTTGATATCACCAGAACCTAGAATAATGACATGCACACAGGAAAACTCCATAGATATTTACTCGGTAAAAAAACAAAAGTAAAAACAGGAATATAAATCTTCATCTGATACAGATTTAGTAGGTCTAGCCCATTAAAAAATGATGTTTGCTACAAAAACTTATACTTTTTTACTTTTCCCATATTTAATCTTTTGGTAGCACCATCTCTTCTGGAGCCATCCTTGTGATTGCTCCATGTGATTAAACAGCATAAGTGATTCCCATTTTAAGGAAAAGTATGTTTTACAAAGGAACAACAGCTTCAAGTGAAAGGATATACCTAACACGTGGAATTTCAAGTTCTTTTTTTTAAATTTATTTTTATTTATTTATGATAGACATAGAGAGAGAGAGAGTGAGAGAGAGAAGCAGAGACACAGGCAGAGGAGAGGGAGAAGCAGGCTCCATGCTGGGAGCCCGACGCAGGACTCTATCCTGGGATTCCAGGATCACGCCCTGGGCCAAAGGCAGGCGCTAAACCGCTGAGCCACCCAGGGATCCCCAGAATTTCAAGTTCTAGTCAATTGCTAGAGCAATTTGTGGCTTGACTCACAAACACCACGCATATTCTGTCTTTCTCTAGGAGCAGCAGAGTCTAGGTCTCAAATGTGTCACATTGGTAGAGTTTTAACAAGTAAGTTCTGAAAACCAAATCTTGTTAGAGTATCTTTAGGTTTAACTTTAAATAAAAGGAAGACTGAAAGTCTTTTTATTTCCTTGCCTGGATGTTTTCCCTTCCTTCCTTCCTTCCTTCCTTCCTTCCTTCCTTCCTTCCTTCCCTCCCTCCCTCCCTCCCTCCCTCCTTCCTTCCTTCCTTCCTTCCTTCCTTCCTTCCTTCCTTCCTTCCTTCCTTCCTTCTTTGTGAATGTTTTATAAAATATTCACTCACTCTGAAACTGTTTCCCTCTTTTGTTAATAAATAAAGCTGAGCCAGAGAGCCTCCAGCTACATTTCATAAAGGACCCAGCCACTGACTTTCACATTTACAATCAATATGGTAACAACAATGCAGTCACAAATGATTTTTGTATTGCAATTGTCTGGACAATTCAATCAGATTTTTCATCTTTCTCCAGATAAATGATCAAATATTTAAGTATAATCGAGAGAGAGAAAAACAACAGAGTTACATTGTTTTTAGTTCACAAATTAAAAAAAAATCTTGACTGATGTAACATGCAAATCTATTACTAACTGTTCCAAGTCAATGTGACTAATTACTTCAATATTCCTTTTTAGGACTATAGTTTTTCTATTTTTTTGCATGTTATAATCTTTAAATCTCTTTATACCACCACTTCTCCATCTTAATCATAATCCAGTTTCAATAAACACATGAAACTTATAAAGGATTTTATTAAATTATTTTATTAATTTTTATTAAATTATTAAGCTGCTTTACTTTACAATTTGAAGGAAGAGAGTGTAGTGGAATTTTTGCAGAGCTAAGAAAATTGTTAATATTGCTCTGATAAGAAACAATATAATATAAACAGCCATTTTATGTTTGCCATTGTTCCTTCTTAATTTTATTCACAGAAAAGTTGTATTGTGTTTTAAGTCATATATATGTTTTTATTTAAGACTCATTTAAGCACTAGAGCACTGCTAAAATTCCCTGATTTAAAATATCCAAATTTCTGATCACATAACAAAACCTCAAATATTTGGCGCCTATACAACTGGCACCTTCCAACAAATGGAATTCCAGCTAAAGCAAAATTACAGGCAGAAGTTAGGAAGAGCTATTGAGAAAAGCCAAAGGCATTGAGTTCAAAGAAATGCCATGGTTGGTCAGGTCTCTGCAAGATCAAAGAGTTCTGGGATTGGTTGGAAAGACAAGCATGCAACTTAGCACACTCTGGCCTGAAAGGTCACAGTGCAAATGAGTGTTGAAGCTGAGCCAAAGAGAAGGAGAGCTGTGATGAGAAGGCATGAGGAAAGGCAGTGGGAGAAAGATCACGATAAAAGAGGGAAAGGAAGGTTAAAGTATGATTGGTATAAAATGGACCAGTAAAAAAAAAAAAAAAAAAAAAAGAACCAAGATGGGTAAGAAGAAAGCCAAAAGACTATGGGACTATGGTGTGGAAAAAAGGGGAAAATTATGGAAGATCCAAACCAAGAAAAAAAGGAATCTTATTCAGAACATCCTATTATGTTACCATGCCTGAAAATTAAGAAGTAACTTTAATTTTTATTAGTTTAAATTAACAAAAAGAAATGCTTATTTTGACAAGAGTAAAACTAAAATTGCCTACTCAATTGCAAGACACTTTTTCACATGGACTATCCCAGAGCTCCTTAGGGGGACTCTGACAGTTACTGTTATCATGTCTATGCTTATAGATTAGAAATCTGAGCCATAGACATTTTAAGTAACTGGCCAAGATGTTAGCCTAGAGAATAACAAATTGGGTTAATATATACCTGTCCTCAAAGACCATGGTTCAATTATGTCATTTTTCTTCTCTTTGTTCATATTTTATTATAGATGATATTAATATATCTAAGCTTCCTTCTCATTAATTCTCTCGAATTCTGTAATGTAATAAAAACAACTATGTTTACCCTTGGTAATACTGCTCCTCTTGCCTCACATAGTACCAGGCCAGTAAGACTCTTTGCTTATTAACAGTCTTGGCTTTCGTTCTGGGCTCACTTCCCTGAGAAGGGAATGCCTATTGATTTTGGCCAAGAAGTAAAAATTGAAGTGCTCTTTCCATTAACCCAGTCCTGTGGGTTTCCAAAACTATAGGTGAATGTTGAACTCCATGTCACACATAAACACTCTGATTGCAACTTCGTGGTAAATGTCATGGCTCTTTGTGATACTTGTCATAGAAATTTACCTTTTAATGCCCACGTCATATTATACTAGCCATATTAGCTAACTTTAGGTCTTTTATCATGGCTTCTTTAAAATTTTGTGATACCAAAATCACTAATTGAAATGGTTAGCAGTAGATTTACAAAAACTGATTTTTTTAAGATTATTTATTGAGGAAGATGAGAGGTGGGGGGAAGAGGGTGAAAGAGAGAGAGAGAACAAGAGAGGGGAAGGGCAGAGGGAGAAGCAGCTTTCTGCTAAGTAGGGAGCCTGATGTGGGGCTGGATCCTAGGACTCCAGGATCATGACCTGAGCCAAAGGCAGATGCTTAACTTACTGAGCCACCCAAGGGCCCCCCAAAACTGATTCTCATTAGGTTAATTTGGGTGGATTTTAGGGGCTTAGATATATAGCCCATATTTGTTTTTAAGGCTAGATACATAAATAAAAACATACTTTTTTGAACTTAGAAAGATCACTTTATTTTCATGTTTTCTTATTATTTATAATGAAAGTCCTTAGTGATCCAGATTTCCTCTTGTATTCTATATTAGAAAGTTACCTTGAAAGCAATGGTTGCTGGAAGCGGAAAGGGAAAATTGGATATGGAACAAAATGTACTTAAAGCAAAACAAATATTAAGAAATGGACGACAAAACTGTTCAGTATCTCAGAGACAACATCAAACTAAGATTTCCCTCTTCCATACATAATTTCTTTGATAGGTGTTAAGCCTGTCAAAACAATTAGAACTCTTCTTCAATATACAGTATAATCAAACCAAGCCAAATAACCATGAGGAATGCATCACACGATGATATCAATAGCATGAAAAGATTTATTTCATTTTATTCAACCTATTTAGTTTTTTTTTTTTTTCCTACAGAAAAGTAGCATGCTTGGCTGGTCAATGTAAAGTAAATATATTTTAGCTTTACAGTATAAATGAGGAAATCAGTGAGTCATGTAATTTGTCAAAGGCAATCAAACAATTGAGAGGAAGATCCAAGAGCAAAACCCAGGACTGTGAATCTCTAGTTATATTTTCCCCATTGTTTCTATTGTTTCTGAGAACATATGAGAAAGTGTTTCTGTATATAAACAGGAGTTAACTCATGTACATACTATTTATCTAGTAAGTATTTTCAAAGCAATGGTGGATCCATGTTGCTGTGAGCCCTGGTTTTATTGCTTATTCATATCTGACATCTAAATCTTGGGATGGAAAGTCAATTCTAAGGATGTAAGGAAGTCAGGATATCTTGGCAAACTGAAAAATCTCTATAGAGTTTTTTCTGATATCAACTCAAATTCTCTTTAGAGATAGAAATAGTATAGTTATCTGGAATTTGAGCTCCCTAAGCTCAATGGCCGAAGAAAGTGGTATAAACGGAGGAAGCTACAAATATGATCATGTATGACCCAGAGTTCAGAGGTGTGTGAATTTATATGGAAAAACTTGCAACTTTGTTTTCATATACATCTAACTAAAATTTAGCATTAAAAAAAAGATTTTATTTATTTATTCGCAAGAGACACACAGAGAGAGGCAGAGATATAGGCAGAGGGAGGAGAAGCAGCCTCCATGAAGGGATCCCGATGTGGGACTCAATCCCAGAACTCCAGGATCTTGCCCTGAGCTGAAAGCAGACACTTAACCGCTGAGCCCCCAGGCGTTCCAGCATTTTCTTTAATCATAAATGTAGCACTAACCACAGTGATATTAGTAGTACCTTGTTATCAATATTAATCAGATATTTCCATATCATAGTCAGCTTGTGCAGACATTTCAAAATTTTACTTATGCTAAATCTTGTTATTTAATGTATTAATCACATGTAAAATATTTATATATTTTAATATACTAGTTCTCTTTTTTAATTCTCTACATTGTATTTTATTGCATTTAAAAAACATTAGTTTGAGATGTCTCCACAGACTGGGAAAATGATCAATTGCCAAGAAATTGAGAATTTCCTATCTAGTCTAGCTGCCCTAATCTAAACCATCTAATCCACTCCTGGTAACTGGTTTTTCTCCCTCAATTCTTGCTACTCCAAGATCTAGTCTGTACTCAAATGCAAGAGCCATCTTTGAACGTGTAAATTCCTTCTTACTCTCCTGTTCAAAACCTATGATGCTTTACCAATACATTTAAACTCAAGTCCAAATTCCTTTAGACCAATACCATGGACTAAATATCATGTGTTTAGTTTCTTCCTTTATCTCTGACCTAACCACTTTTCACACTTGCTTTACTCATCATGCTTATCATGCTGTCCTTCTGGTTCTACCACACCAAGCCCAATCCTGGCTAAGGCCTTGGTTTGGTTCAGCTCTTTGGGATTCTCTCCTCCAACTCTGCCCAAATCACATCTTTGCTAGACTTCTCCTCCATCAGGTGAGATGATCCCTGACTAAAGCAGCACTTTCCTCTCCGAGTCACTGTCACATTGTCTTTATTATTTGTTTCAGAGTCATTACCACTTTCATGTTTATTTTCCATCTTTCCTTTGCCAGAGTGTAAGTTCCAAGAGGGCAAAGACTCTGTGTGTCTTATTACTTTAAATCATACGGCACATTAAATGGGAGCCCTATAAATATTTTTGACTGAGTGAATGAGCCTCATCATTTTATTGATGAGGAAACTATGGGCAGAATGTTTAATTAGTTTCCTTGTCATTTCAAACAGTGATATAGACACTGAAAGCATCTGTAATTCAACTTTTAATGACCTGTTGGCATTTTATTTTTGAATAGTTAACAAATCCATCCATTACTGAAAAATGCAATTTTTCTTGTATTGAATGAGTTTTTTGAGATTTGTTATACTCCTTCCTAAAAAGATAAATCATCTTAGCACAGGGTGTAGATTTGTTTTACAGCACTGAGTAACTTTCTCTACAATTACCTTGAAGTCCTAATTTTTAGAATTATATCTTCCTAACATCTGTGTTGGTTCTTGGATGGTTTTTATACAACAGTGCCCTCTATGTTCGACCAACATAGATAGCCCACCTAATACATAGATTATTTAGCCTATAGTTAATTTTTTCAGTGTAATTATATATTACCATTAATAGCTTAATTTCAAGATCACTGACTCATTTGGTTATCAGGCTTTGAGAAATGCATGAATGTGGGTTAAATGTCATATTTGATTAGTTTTCAGTTCATTGAGATTTACAAAAATTAGAATTTCCCCTACATAGAAAGAATCTACTCAGTAGATGTAGTTTGCTTATTTTCTTGAAATAGTTGAGCATCCACTGGTACAAATAAACAATCTAGTTGAAAACAGGACCTTGGCTGGTCTTTACAAACCAGCTGAACTAATAAACCAACTTGTCAGTGCTGTTCCCCCCAGAGCATTAGTTTCCTTTGATGCTGCTAACCTGTAGGTACTCTCATTTATTATAAGATTTGCATTTGTGATACTAGTCAAATCATCTGAAAACCTAGATGTTTTGGACAAAGCAATAAACAGATGACCTAAGTGGGATTAAACTTTTACAAAAGAGCTTTCTCTGCTTTAGTCCCAGAATCTGTCGGTGTTCAGCCTGGCGGTGTGATCAAAGCCAAATATGTCTGGAACAAAGTAAAGACAAATTGTGACTGCCTCACAGAATAAGAAATAAGCAAGTTAGGCAGGTATGCAGAATTCTCATGGAAGCAGTGATGTTTATGTTTCGTGTTATGAAAATAGTGAGAGTGAATCTGGATGGTAAAAAACTGAGTCATGCCAGAGCACTTGAGTCAGCTATGAACATGCCTGCTAGGAAGTTTTCCTTTGTTCTTTTTAGAGGCGGCACTTGGCTTATTTTAATGGCTTTTCCTTGCATGGCATAATCACCAGCTATGTGATTAACCATGTCTAGTTAAGTTATTTCATCACATCAAAAGTAGTGTAAAATAGCTTTTCTGTTGACTGGGAGGCTGAATTTGGTGGCTATGAAAGTGCCAGACATCAAAGAGCTCTATTATCCAGACTACATGGAAACAAGCCAGCAACATTGAAAGTTTCCCCTCTATTGCTCTTTCCCTTCAGTGGAATCATCACCCACTAGACTGGAGGGAAGGAGGTGATTTTTATAATAATCCATTCTTGTGCTCTTTATCCAAATAGGAAGGATGGTGACCAGCTGTTTTGTCTCCACTGAAGGCAGATAAAGGGGGAAAAAGGTTCATATTGTAACAGGAAGACAGCACTGTGTCCTGGCTAGAAAAAAAGCACAAAAGACTCTTCTCATTTTAGCTTTATCTCTAGCCAGTCGTTTAATTATGGCTAAGCTGTTTAATTTCTCTTAGGCATTTATAAAAGCCTCAGACTAATTTAGTCTGAAAAGTGCTTTGGGGCACTAAATCACATGTCATTTTATAATCTAAGCTTGAAACAAGAAAATGAGAGATATCCAAATTTCAGTCCCAGAAAAATTACAACATAGAGAAAACATTAATTATAGTATGTCTCGATTTCTTTTAAGTGAGATGATTATGACAAGTAAGGAAGTCTTTGACTTGGGGGATGCTGGAAATTATAATGAATATTTAGTTTATCGGCAGGAATTATATTCTGATGGTAGCTTCCAACTTGGATCACCCTTGTGGGATAAAAGCAAGATGTTAACATCATTGTAGAATTTCTGAGAACCCAATGTGCTCTGTTTAGTTTTATATAGTGTCAAAAAAATAGTATTGTGCAACAAATGAAATTAGTATTTTGTATGCTATTCTTCCTTTGTGCCCTGTAGACACCAAAATACCACGTTCAAATTCCAAGGAAGTTAAGATTAATTTCATAAACAGCTAGTCTGATTCCCCACCTTTTTTTTTTCTTGGTATATCATATATAAGAATGACTGAAATGAATCACTTATTAATAATATCTGTGTACCAAAAATACACTTTAAATGATTCTTTGATTAGTTACATTGTGCTATAAGAAGCTTTCCTAACTATAATGGCCAAGGACAACAGAAATCACAGAGAATAATTTTGCATTTACATGCCTCATGATGGAAACTCATTCCCCTGTTCATTAAATTTATACCACAATTTTATTTTTAACCCATTGTCTTCATACAGCTTTGAAAAGTTGAAAAGAATCCCTCCCACCTTTGACTTCTCATCTTCATTTTAAAATTCAGCTCTTCATCTGGCCACTGACAAGAAAATGCCCTTCTTGAAAATCCTTCAAGAGTAGCATAAGCAGTTCACTTGAAAAGGAGATGTAGCAAGTCAAATGAATAAGGCTAGGTGGCAGGTGAATCCTGAGAGCAGGAAATATAAGGAGAAATTGACAGAATCCAGGATTCCCACTATATGAATGCAGAGGAAGCATTGTTTTCAAGTAGGTGAAGCAAGAGAGGGGCTTGGTGGTTGTTATATACGTATTTTATTGTTCAGTTAATAGTATTGCATCCAATAATAGTTTTAAATAGCCATTTTTAACGTAAGAACTTTCCTTATTGTCTGTTAACACTTCATCCTATAAAATGGGGCTCACAATATTTATCCCAAACGGTTTTCATTGGAATTAAATAAGATAATATGCACAAAGTACTTAGCACATTTGAGACATTCAATAAATGGTGGTGTCTATTTTCATCTCTTAGCCATGGAATAAGTGCTTGTCAAGATTTTGTTGCTTTTATATTCCTCCTATTTAGAATAGTGTAAGAACAAGAAAGTTATCCTACTGATGAAAAATAAAAATTGCACATTTTATCATCTATAATTCAGTGTTTATGAAAGTGGTTGTGGCATAAACTAGGGATTTAAACTGAAAAGATATTTAAATGAGTCATAATCCACTGTTATCAACAGCTGAGAAAATTCTTATCAGACATCCAATATGTCAATTTTTATTTTGTCAACAACCTGTCTCAGGGCTCCAGTCTCATTCCTTTAGGAAATGGTCATCATTCCATAGATCCATAAATCAACTTGACTAGCTATATACTATTAATTATGGCATATAATTTTACCTAACAGTGTCCTCACGATTGCTTTATGGAGTAATCTTCCTGATTTGCTCTGCAAGTTCTATGAAATTTAAAATGTTGTTTTGTTAATGAGTCATGGAAGCTTTATTTCTTAATGGAAGAAGGATAAAGGGTTCCAATTTGAAAATGTATCCAAATAAGAATTTTAAAATGTTATTTCTAGCTTTCTCTTCTCTTTGTCTTTGGTAGTTAGATACTAGTAACCATAGGGCTTTTGCTCAGAAAGAGCACTGGCTTCCAAAGAGAGGCAGTTTAGAGGGGCTCTGACAGAGCAGAATTGCTAAAGGATTTGGGGGATATTTAGTAGTAATGTAAAAGAAGTCTTAGTTGTCAGTGAGGCCAGAGAGACTTGGAAGAAGAAATATGCTGGTTGTGCTAGGAGTTCAGTTATTCTGTCTCATAATCCTCACATCTTGCAGAAGATGAAAGGGATGCTCAAGCAGCTAAGTAACTTGCTGGAGGTGAATGGCTGTCAGGATTCAATCCCAGGAGTATCTGACTCCAAAGCCCATATTTTTTTCCCTCTAGATCATTCTCTGCACTTTCACTTTTAAAAGAATTTCTTACTTTAAATGTATTTAGCTCTGCATTTTTAGATGTTTGTATCCCTGGAAACCAAATGACAGAGGGTTTGTCTTCTTGAGGGTACCGTTTTATTCCGAGACATCAGGGGAGCACCCTGCTCATATATTACTGTCACAAGTCTTTGGCAGGTATGCCAAGTTATCTTCCTTTTCCTGAAGCACAAGGGGGAAAACAAAAGGCTGTGGCAGGTTAAACAGAGGCAAGAGAGCCAGAAAAGAGAAGGCAACTGTCAGAAGCAGAGTAAGACTGGCAAATGAGAAGAATTACATTGCAGTTGAACAGAGTTGAAAGAACATAAATTGGTGCTAATAAGAAGTATAGACTAGCAGGTATCAGACCCTTGGTACTTTCTAAAATTCAATCCTATTTTGATCATTTGGTGGAGAGAATTGTTGTAAAATGGTCCCTCAATGTCTTTGTGAGCGCGCTGTGTCTCACTTGCTGGAGTGTTGGCTTACATTGTCACATGAGGACTGGTGGCTTCTCACCACTGTACTCATTCTACACTCACTGAAAAAGCCAATCCAAAAAGTCTCCTCAGTTGTACCAAGAATCTTTTACCACCATATTGCTACATAACCAACCACCTCAAAACTCGGCAGTGTAAACAATAAATATTTATTTAGCTTACAAATCTGTGGGTTAATTGGATAATTTTACTTATTTTGTGGCAGTTATTCACATATTATGGGGGATGGCCGGCTTTTTGACTGTACTAGGGTCAGCCCTGCCTAGAGTGACTGCTATGGCTTAGTTCTCTGTCTCTCATGTCCTCCATTGTCAGGCAGGCACGTTCTCACAGAGAAGGCAAAATGCAGAAGCAGGAAAACATTATACAAGCGTTTCCTGAGTCTCTGGCTGTGTCATGTTTGTTAATATTCCATTGGCCAAAGTATGTCACATGGCCAAAGCCCAGAGCCAGAGTGGGAGGGCTTTGCACAGTAACTTAGCAAGGCTACAGAGAGGGAGAGGGATCTGAGTCCTTCTTGTAACCTGCTCCATGACCTTTGTCTATGCATTAGAGGTTTCTGCTGAGGACAAAACAAAAACACATGAGGAAACAATAACCAAAACAGAGGAAATAGAACACATATATTTAGGGTAAATATATGCAAAACAAAGATCTCCAAAACAACATTAGCTCTATTATTAGCAAAGGCACTGTAATTACTTTCTGCATTTTTCTTAACATAAAAGGGAAGGAAGCTGAGTTGCTCTGACTTTAAATAAGTGAGTTAACTGTATTTACATTTACTGTAGTCATTGTCCTATTTGGATATTTTTCTATTATCATGTATTACCGCCTCACATTCTTATTATTCATTTTCTTTTTCCTGATCAACTTTTTAATGTTTCCTATTTTTTTTCCATCTCAGGTTTGGACAGTATGCAGTCTATTTACTTTCTTTTATTTTTTTTAAAGATTTTATTTATTTATTCATGAAAGACAGAGAGAGAGAGAGAGAGAGAGAGAGGCAGAGACATACAGGCAGAGGGAGAAGCAGGCTCCACACAGGGAGACTGACATGGGACTCGATCCCAGGTCTCCAGGATCATGTCCCCGGCTGCAGACAGTGCTAAACTGCTGCGCCACCGGGGCTTAACTGCCTAAAATTTTTTAGCAACCAAGCTTAATATTTTAACCAAGATAGAATGAAACAAACCATATCATTCTCCTTAATAAATCCTTGTCAGTATTCTTCAGCTCCCTTGTGAATTCCCTTGTGAATTCAATGTTATTACTTTTATTGTCATTATGTTTTTAAAACTTCAAAAGTTTTTATTTTCAGTCAATACTGGCTTACCTTTATTTTTTAAACTCAACTGTTTAAAGTGTTTCAATAGTTTCCAATTGTATTAATTTAAAATATTTCCTTAAAATTTTTGAAGTGGATAATATGAATACGGTATAAAATGTAATAAAATAATGACATAAAATTTAAAAGTTCCAAAAAGGTAAGACTATGTTCCATTCTATTCTTCCATAGGACTCAAGCCGTTTTCCAGAAGCAAACAATTAGTATGTTTATATATTCCTATATATTTTTATGCAAATACAAGTATACATGCATATTTATGTGTGTGTACTACACTTGTTTTTTTATTTTGATTCAAAGTAGCTATCATATGCAGTGTCTGAGTCTTGAGGTGCCCTTTACATTGTTACTCCTCGCAGTATTGCTTGCTCTTTAAATTATCTTGACAGGGATGCCTGGGCTGCTGAGGTTAAAGCGTCTGCTCTTGGCTCAGGGTGTGATCCTGGGGTCCCGGGATCAAGTCTCACATCAGGCTCCCTGCATGGAGCCTGTTTCTCCCTCTACCTGTGTCTCTGCCTCTCCCTCTCTCTGTCTCTTATGAATAAATAAATAAAATCTTTAAGAAAACTTATCTTAACAAAATTTTGGTAACACATTTCAAAGTAGCATATAAAATTAGCTCATTCTTTGGCTAATTTTGGCTACTCAGTGTTCCACTATAATGATACAGCATATTTTATTTAACAAAGTACCTTGTTAATGACTATTTCATTTGTTTCCATCTTATAGACTGCAATGTATAATCTCTGCCCCAGTGGTGTCTTATCAAACTTTTTGATCTTTGCCAATTTGATGAGTGAAATTTGGAGCTTCATAGTTTTCATTTGCATTTTTAATATGGCTGATATTAACTAATGTTTAATATGCCCAAGAGCTACCTAGCTACATTTCTTTTTTTTTTTTTTTAAATAAATGGTTTGTTCATATACTTTGTCTATTTAACTATTGGGCTATTGGTCTTATTGACTATAAGTGGTGGCTATTAACTAATAACAAAATTAGTTAGCCACTTCCTGTAATATAAATAACAACAGGAGCACCTGGGTAGCTCAGTTGGTTAAGCATCTGGCTCTTGGTTTCAGCCCAGGTCATGATCTCTCAGTTGTGGGATCGAGCCCTGTGTTGGCTCGAAGAATTGATATGTTTAAACTTTAAGTAGCAAAATTGATCAATACAATTCACAATAATTTCTATACTTTTGTGTCTACCCATTTCAAAATTATTTTTAAATTTTTGTTTTTATAGCAAATTTGTAATTTACTTTTTCATATTTAAGTATTTGACCTGTCTGAATTTTTCATGGTATAAAATGTTAGACAGAGATCTAAACTTTTTCCTAAAAAAATAAATAAAAATTAAAAAAATAAAATAAAATAAACTTTTTCCTCCAGTTACAACATGTATTAAATAATCCATTTTTTTTTTCTGAATGGATGTGAAGTTCTACAATTATTAAACACACACAGATTTCTTTATGGATTTTCTATTTTTTCCCCACTAATCTGTTAACAGCAAACGTGTCATATCCTCACTTTTTTTTTTTTTCCTATTCAGTTTACCTTCTTGGTCCAAGAGTGCCTTGAATGCATTTTTCCCTTCCTGGGAGCCCTCTCAAATGATTACAGTTTTTACCCCACTATGACTTCCAATTCTGTGGAGCAGAGACTCTCCTTGCTCCTCACTGCCACCATGCTGACTGGTTTCACTTTTTACTCATGATCACTATCGTCACATTCTTTAGTACTGCCTGGGGTTCATACCCGCTTTTCTCTCCTCAAGGCTCCAATAACTTCTACACTGTCCTCACTCTCACACCATAACCTTGTTTTGTATTCCACTAAAAACAGAAGCAATAAGAGAGAACTTCTTTGCAAGGTCACTTACCTGTCATTTGAAGACATCTATGCACATAATCTCCCTTCTCTTCTGCTACTATGGAGGCATCATCTGTGTTCTTTTCCAGGCCAACCCCTAAATTAAGCATCTAATCCAGTGCCTTTCAGATGCTCAAGGATAATGTTCAGACATTATTCTTGCTCTTTCCTATCTCATCTGTGTTTTCCTTCTAATGGATTATTTTCATCAGTGTAAACATTATATAAAATCTCCAATCTTAAAGAAGAAGAAAAATAATCCCACATTTTTTACCTCCAACTAAAGCCAAATATCTTTTTCCATTGATGGTAAAACTCCAAAAGGGTAGTCTATACTTGCTAACTACAGTTCCTCTCCTCCTATTCTAGATAGAATGCTCTGCAATCAAGATTTCACTTCCTTAACTCTATGGAACATTCTCTTGTCAAAGCCACCCATAGTTTCCACATGGTGAATAGAGACCTCAATTCTCAGTCTGCATACACTACCTGCTCCCTAAAATATATTCTTCCATTGGCCTCTGCACTGACTTCTGACACCCAACTATTCAGAGTTGAGCCAAACATTAAGGGCACAGTCCTCTGCAAGACTGCCATGAACCCAGGGTTTTCCAGGCCACCCTCACCTCTGCTCTGCTGTCCACAAATTCATAGGTTCTTATTACTCTCTGAGGTTCAATAATTCACTGGAATGACTCACAGAACTAAGGGAAGGTGCTATACTAACTATTGCAATTTTAATAACAAAGGGATACAAAGCAACACCTGTCAAAGGGAGAGGTGCACAGGGTGAGGTCTGAGAGGATCCCAAACATTAAGCTTCCTTATCTTCAGGACTCACTACCCTCTGGGCACATTACCATGCAACAACAGAGTATTGTCAACTAGCAAAGTTTAGTCTAGCTAAATTTAGTATTCAGAACTTTTATTGGGATTTCATTACATAGGCACAGTTGATTTAGTCCCTGGCTACTCTGTTGCATTCAATACTCAATCCTCTCCCCTCACCAGAGAGCAGGCTGATATCACATGATCCAACCTTCTAACCACAGGGTTGGTGTTTCTGGTGGGGCTAGTTCCCATCCTGAGTCATCCCATTAGCATGAACAATCTAGCATCCCTCCATAAATAACAGAGACACTCCTATCTCTCCGGAAATTCCAAGGATTTACAGGTTACTTCCCAGTAACTGGGGATAAAGACCAGCCAAATTTATTACTCAGCTTCCCAAGCTCAGTTGTTCTACTTCACTGACAACTCCTTCTCTGTCCCCTTTCCTACTACTTTCTAATCTCCCCACTCTCTAGCAATGGGCTGTCCCAGGATTTCATCCTTCTTTCTCTACAGTTACTTCCTGGGTATCTCATCAGTTTTATATCTTCAGATAGCATCTATATAATGAAATATACCCAGATTTATATCTACGGCTCACATTTTCCCCTTCAAATCTAGAATCACACATGAAAGTACCTACATGACATTTCATTTGAACATCTGATAGGCATCTCAAATTTTACAAGCTCAAAGTTTAAGTTATTATTTCCCCATGACCTTATTCTACTTGCTCTCACAACTGCCTTCTTTTCACATTACCTATCTTGCTACCACCTTTATTTAAACAAAATCATATTTCACCCATATTATTATCCTCACTTCCTTGCTTCTGACTTTCCCCTTCAATGGTTTATTCACAATACAGAAGCTAGAGGAATCCATTTTATGCATGTCAGATTATGTCACTGCTCTGCTCAAAACCCTCCAATGGACTCCTATCAAATTCATATGAAAAGCCAAAATATATTTATAATGACTGATAGAATATCAGATGACCTTGACCTCTTAATCCTGACCTCGTTGCTTAGTATTTTCACTATGGTTCTTCTCTTAACTCCTGGTTCTCTTTCAAATTACGATGAAACACCCAACATGCTCCTGCCTCAGAACCTATTCATTTAATATTTCCTGTGCTTAGAAAATTTCCCCCAATATCTGCATGGCAAATACCATGATTTGTTTCACACTCTTGTTCAAATATCACTTCATCTGTGAGCTTTTCCTCAACCAAACTATTTAATATTTAACATCCCCTGTCCAACATTTCTCATTCCCGTTCCTGCTTTATTTTTCCTTCATCCCACTTATTAGTATCTCATACATTTGGTATTTTGCATATTAATTTTTTAGATTATATGTCTTTCTCTACTAGAATAAAATTACTCCATGAGGGCAAATATTTTTTTTTTTCTGATTTCCTCACTACTATATCCCAAATCCTTAGGAAAGTGTCTGACTTACTGTAGGTGCACATTAATTAAATGAATGAACAATTCTGCATTCTATCATGCTATTTTATTTACTGTGCTTTTTGTTATGACCTTTTAAAATGTGGTAGATCTTGTTAAATTAATGAAACAAGAAAGCCATTAGATTGCTGTCGCTCTAATGCTGCTGTGGCCTAGGTAAGGAAACCAAAATCTAAGCCTGTAAGTGCCTGAAGGTTATAAAATTGAAACCTAAGGACAACCAATGACAAATAGCCAAACAGGTTTTAAGCTATGTTAAAGAATATGGTTGAAGAAACCTTATAAGCTATAGCAAATCCACAATTTCCTTACTCTGTTTCCACCTTTTCACTGTAAAAGTCTCTCCATAAGCTGCTGGTGGAGCACTCCTAACCACTTCCAGTTTGGTATTGCCCATTTGAAATCAATTTTTCTCAAATAGACTCTTACAATTTTTAATATGCTTTCATTTATTATTGAACAATCTATATTCACCTGCCTTACATTTTGCTTTAGAATTTTGGCAGCCATTCTTGTTGTTTTGCTTTTCATATCAATTTTAAAATAAACTTATTCACTTTTAAGAAATACTTTTGGCACTTTTGTTGGAATTATATCAAATTTAGAGATTCATTGAGAGAATTGGCATCTGAATGATGAGTATTTTTTGTCTTCCTCATATGCATTTAGCAGTTTTATATATATTCCAATTATACTTTTTGCAAGTTTCCTACAGTTTTTGGATGTTCTGTTGTGTGTCTGTGTGCACATGGGTGTGTTTCCCCATTCTCTGTGTGTGTTTGTGTGTGCATTTCAATTTGGGAAGTTTCTATTGAAACTTTTTTATATAGAACTTACACATTTCTTATAGCTCAGTCTCAGGTATTTTACTTTATTTTTAATGTTATTAAACTATATTTTCTTCATATCTTCTAAAGGATTGAATACACACACACACACACACACACACACACACAGTTACTTTCAGATTCAACTCTGACATGTAGAGAGCTTGGAAGTTGTCACTCCTGTCCTGAAAGAAAAAAAGCTGAAAAGACTGAAATCAACAGGCTTTCATGGATCCCTCAGAAACCTGGGTTTGCAGGGCAAACTAGCACCCTGAAATCTGGAGAGACAGGCGAACACAGAGAGTCACAGCTAAAAGCTATTTATGTGGAACAAGCCTCTATAGCCATAAACTGGTGGGTAAACTTAGGCAATAATTTTGATGAATTGCTGGAGGCTGAATGTGAACCAGTATGAGTGAGAAACTTTTACAAGCTTCAGTCTTGGGGAGACACCCATTCTTTCATAGATTTTTACCTTTGGAAATTTTACTTGGTTCTCATGGTGAAGAGTCAAAAAGGTCCTCTCATGGCTCTGATGGGAAGAGGAGAACAGTAATCTCTGTGAAATTCACACAGAGCACTCTCCTTAGCAAAGACCTATTCTTCAGGGGAAAGACACTTGACCAGAGTTCTGTCTAATTTACTAGAGGCAGCATTTCCATTCTAGTCCTTTCTAGTCTTCCAGCCTTGTCTGAGGGGGAGGAGACTAAGAAATACTTATGAAGGGTCACAATGTAAGGACACAGGCACAGTAAAAGACTGAGATTTAATCATAAGATTATAAAACACATCTCCCTCCTACATACATCTTAACCACCACACAAACAAGGCCTCAGCATAGAACAGTGGATTTCAGCTGGAAGAACTGCAATAAATAGACTCTATAAAGAGTACTTCATGAAAAGCAAAGGAAGCAAGAAAGACAAAAGCAAAGATGCTAGAATTTGAAGTCTCTATCACCTACAGCCACAGAAAACATTAAACATAGCTAAATTCCTGGCAAGAATAACTACTCACATTAAAAGCCTATTACTATAGTTCCTATTACCCAATACAATACATTTGACTTTAAACAAAAAAATTACAAGACATGCCAAGGACAAGGAAGACCACAGTCTGAAGAGGCAAAGTGAGCATCAGAACAAGACTCAATTATCAGACATGGAATTTAAGAAAACTGGTATTTATTAATTAACATTAGTAATTAATTTGTTAAGTGCTTTAAAAAGTAGATCACATGCAAGAACAGATGGATAATGTAGGAGATGGGAATCCTAAGAAGAAATCCAAAGATAATAGAAATAAAAAACACTGTAAGAGAAATGAAGAATGACTGTTATGCACTAATCAAGAGATTGGACATGACCAAAGAAAAGAATCAGTGAGCTTGAAGATAGGTCAATAGAAATTCCCCAAACTGAAATACACAGAAGAAAAAAAAAAAAAAAAAAAGAATGGGAGAGAAAAAAAACCCCACACATAACAGAACATCCAAAACCTCTGAGAAAATTTGCAAAAAGTATAACTGGGATATCAGAGGGAGAAGAAAAGACTGAATGAAGCAGAAGAAACACTTAAAGTCATGGCTGAGAACATTCTAAAAGTAAATGACAGACTCCAAACCAGAGATCCATGAAATTCAGAAAGCCTTAAGTATGATAAGTACAAAACAAAATCTACATCTAAGCCTATCATATTCACATTGCAGAAAACCAAAATTAAAGAGAAAATCCTCAAAGAAGTTAGAAAAGGAAAATCACCTTACCTATAAAGGAATAAGGGTAAGAATTTCAGAGCAATTTTCATCAGAAACCAAGGAAGCAAGAAAAGAATAAAATAAAGTGTTGAAAGAAAAAAGCTTTCTAACTAGAATTCTGTATCTAGTGAAATTAGCCTTCAGAAGTGAAGGAGAAATAAAAATGATTGAGCTCTATATATCATCCATTCCTGGCTGCATTTATATGGCTTTTCACTTAATTGTCTCAGGTTTTCTAGATAAATTAGTTAAACCATCTGTCATTGATTGTGCTCATCCTCCGACCCTATTTTTATCTCTTTCCATTTGTTCATAGCATTGTCATAAAGCTTAAGAATGATAACTAATATTGGTGACGAAAAGTATCTTCATTTTATTTCTACCTTCAGTAAGATTATTTTAATATTTGCCAATTGAGTATGATAATAGCTTTGACATTAAAAATAGATATACTGTAGTTATGGGTACAAATATTGGTAATCTATATATGATTATCAGCTTTTCTTGATAGAGAGGTTGTCTTTGGATGGTTGATAAAATAACTATTCTCAATGTTGAGCAATGAGGAAGTTTTTGTTGACAAAATGTGAGGATCTTGGAAGGTGATAGTAATAGCATAAAATAATGTCTAACCACCATGGGAGGGAAAGTACTAGTTTCACATATCAAGAAATTGAAAAAATATATACTAAAAGGGAAGAAGGCTGATAGTCCTCAAAATTAAGTTTCTATAAATAATCACATATTATACCATTGAGGAAATAAGGGGCACCAAAAACCAATATGGCTGGACAGGAAGAGGACCAGTTAAATTTACAAAGGGCATCTGTCAGAGAGGAAGGAAACCAAATAATTAAGGATAGTCACAAGACTTATAAATGTATGTTCAGATAGATTAGAATAAGGAAAAGTTCAGCTTTATCACTTGAGGCAGATGAGATAATGTTTATAAATGAGAGATGGAAATCAGAGATACTAAATTTGAATTTTCCTTTTGAAATTCTCTATCAGACAAAAAGATTTTCAATCTATAATGGATGGAACAGTGTTGATTGTGACAGTAGAAACAAAGGATACTTGAAGAAAATGATAATAATTTTCTTGCTACTGTAAATTATCCACTCATTTGTTTGCTGAAATGCTTATTATGTTCTAGACCATAGAAAGAATAAAAAGAAGTAAATCAGCATGGACTCTGATATCAAGGAACTTATCATTTATAAAAGATTAAGTCCTATCACTAAATGAGTATAACACAAAGCATCAAGTGATTAGTTCCAGAATAGAGGAATTAAGGGTCATGACAATTCAGAAATAAGCAAATGTTTTATATAATGGAGCAGACAGCATGCAGAATAACTAATATGGTAAATAAGAGAATCAAAACTCAAAATCATATCTATCAATTCCATTGGTGTGCTGAGATTGCACAATTTTTTGGCATTAGGTTAAAATAAGATAGCTACTTAAATATAAGTTAGAGGAGAACTCTTTAATATACTTTCAGGATTTTAGGCTACCGTCAACTCAACATAGCACTAATCTTGTGATATAACTGACAAAAAGAATGGAAAGAAGAGAGAAGGAATGGACTGAAGGCACCAAGGAACTAAGTGCAGATGAAAGAAAATAATGCAAGCTCAAGCTCTACTACTAGACCTATAACATTCAGAACAATGGAGCTTCCTCTAGGCTCTACATCATTTCAGATGTGGGCTGGTCCATTATAAAAGTATTGACGCAAGTGGGGGTACCTCTGTGGTTCATTTGGTTAAGCATGCACCTTGATTCAGCTCAGGTCATGATTTCAGGGTCCTGGGATCAAGTCCCACATTAGGCTCTGTGCTCACTCAGCAGGGAGTTGGCTTAAAATTCTCTCTCTCTCTCCCTCTCCCTCTGTTCCTGACCCCACTCGCACTATCTCTCTCTAAAAAAATAAATAAATCTTCTTAAAAAAATAAATAAAAGTATTTACACACGAGTATGTTTAGAAATGGGTGGCTAGGATGGCACAATGTCTAGAAATCATACTATTTAGGACATCATTAAAGAACTGCTCATTTTAGGAAAAAATTTAGAAAAAATGAAGATGTGGGGATGAAAATGGAGCTGTACCTGAGTATCAGAAAGACTGGCTTGTGGGAGATTGATTTATTTTTTTATAGTTCCAGCAGGAAAAATGAAGATCAACTTGCAGAGAGGCAGATTTCAACTTCATATATATAAACATTTTCAAAAATAGATTGGCTATCCTGTGGAATAATGAGTGAGCTTATGCTGAAAATAACCAAATAAAATGTAGCCAACTCTTTCTTTTTTACTAACACCATATCCTATTAGTTGCAAAATCCTGCAAATTCTATATCCTTAATAAAATGAAATGAACTCTGTCCATTTTCTTTCTAGAAACTCATCTTAGCTCTCCTCACTTTTCATCTGAATTACCTCTTACATCCCTACTCTTTGTTTGAGCATCACTCCCTAGCTCTATCAACTCCCACACCACAGCTTGAGCCAACTTTCTAATATTAAATCTGACACTAAATTCTCCTGCTCATAGCACTTTAATGGTCCTCAGGAAAAGGTCTAAATTCCTTAGCTCTGCTTCATGATGTGTTCCATAAACTCTTCTATCACAATTCCACTCCAAATATATACAATTCAGCATTCTTTCTCCAGCCACACATTTAAACTTAATCTATGCCATGCATCTGTCTTTTTACATCTTGTTCCCTGTGCCTAGAATGGTTATACTTATTTAATCAGTCTAATCTCCACCTATTTTTTCAAAATGCATGTATCTAGTGTCATTTTCTCAGGGAAGACTTTCCTGAACTCAGCCTGATTTTGATAAGGAGATAAATATGATTATCTATTATATGATGCAGCGATATAGGAGACTTCGTTCCCTCTTTTTTCAATGCTTATATCCTATTATGTATATTTTTATATTGTAATATTTACATTGTAAATTTTTATATCTTACAAAGGCTTTTTCTTGCCTTCCATCTAGATAAAATCTCTCTGGTCTCTAAAATCAAAATCAAATAGAAAGCAAGAGCGAGTGAAGATTTCTGAGGGGGAGACGTCAAGCTCAGCTTGCCCATCCTAGGGCTATTTTGAAAGCAAGCCCTCTTGACGAGGGGTATGAAAAGAGCACAAATAAAATCTTTTACATCTCAAGCCTCATCTTCTCATTAGTCCTTGACACTGTGACCTAATCCATTCTACTCCTCCAGGGGCTTCTCAGAGATTTGATATTAATTTCACAGATTCAGTAATATCACCCCTACCCCTGTGGCATCACTAGTTTAGTTACAAGCAAAGAGCCTTAAGCTCATTCTTCCTCCATCTTGCTGGGAAGTCTGGATCTCCTTTTCCTCATGATTTTTTTTTCTTTTTTTTTTTTTTTTTTGGTGTTAAATCATTTTCAGTGTTCTTTATTGTTGTTGCTGTTGTTGTTTCAAATTTCCCAATGATTCTTTTAAAATTATCTCAGCTCTCTAGATGTAAATTGTTGGCAGAAGTATTCTCTAACACTCTGCTACACCTAATAACCAGTGCCTCCACTTGAAAAGCGGCAACTTGAGTGACCTTTTGCATTTGTTCTTTATAAACTGAGGGAAAACCCAAGAAAATCATTGGGTCACCTAGTTGTTATTTTCCAGTTATTCTACCATCTTTATCCTTTTATACTACAGTTTTCCAAGTGAATTATACAAGTAGTAAAGTGCAAGCTTTACTGTTTCACCCCCAAATCTAATATTTGGAAAGCATAAGGTTTCTACTTATTAGTGACATTAACTCATTGCCCAAAACTCTGTTGCAGGAAGCAGACGTCAGGCCATCTGAAATGACACTTCAGTAAGCAGAAAAGATAAATAGATTTTATTCAGTCTTCAAGTTCTAGGCAAGTAATTCCAGATAGCTACCTCACATAATTTTCTCCTTTTCTCAAGAACAACAGTAACCAAAAAGCTACCGTGCACTAAGGGCAAACATCAAGCTTTGTGAGAAAAGATTAACCAAGCATTTTAGAGGCATCATTGTTAGGGCACTATGCAAAATTAAGGTCACATAAAACTCTAATAGCATCTATTAATTGCTCGAAGCCTATTAAGTCTTGCTCTATGCTCACGAGCCGCACTTTATAGGCTCCTCCGTCTGGCTCTTTTACAGCTACCATCTCTTGCAAAATGCTTTGTTCCATTTTAAAGAATTGAAGCAAGAATAACTCCTTTTTTTCTCCCCAGCTCAGTTTTGGCAAGTAGATGTTAAGTTACTTGCACGCTAGGGAGCAAAGCACTAATGAAAGCGTATGAAAAGTAATGTACCTAAGGAAAAGGTAAATGATAACAACCAGTGCACAACTTTTTATGACTTGGGCCTTTAAAGTGAAAAGCACTTTCTATAACAATAAATGTTCTGTGTTATATAATGTTGCAATAACACACTAAATAACCGAACAATAGTTGTAATTTCTCCTTGCTGCAACAAAACGTGTTCAGAATCGGAAAATTAAATTTTCTTTTCCCTATACTGTTTCAATTATGTGTGTATTAAGCTTTGACAGAGCTTTTAAAAATTATCATCCAGCTTCAGCAATGAAGGGTTGAAGCCCTATTGACCCATAAGTCATTGTTAGACGTGTTTCATCTTGTTACTGGTTTTAGATGAGAATCTTACACATAAGTGGTTATGGTCATTAGATGGAGAGTGAGGAATGATCCCAGAGACTTATATTTAATTCTGTTTGAAAAGTTGATGATGTTTGATGTGTGGAATGAAATTCTAATTATTCGTATAAGAGTTTGTACTATTGGAGAGTTTGGAACTTTGTACTATTGAAATCTTGGTTCTGTAAGTTTGTCCTGTGTAAGAACAAATGCAGCTCCTTCATTTGGCTACTATACACAAATAAAAGCTCTACAAACAAAAGTTCCTTGTGCTCAAAGGAATATACTATTTTATCAAAAGGCAAACAAAATACAAACAAACAGGTCCAAACCTCTTAGGTCATTCAAGAAGCCATGAAAAAATTCCTCCAAAGCAACTATCACTAATTAAATGATCAGTGTGATCCCTGTACATGACAACCAGCTTATTTCACACAAACCAATTATTTTCTTAACAACTATATGAACATCAAAGATAAATTGGGGTGTATGAATGCATTCATATTTCCCAAATGCATGGCATAAGAGATCATTGGTCATGTCCCCTGTCTTTATCAGCATTCCTCAAATACCCCACATAAACACACATTAAGTAAAACAGCATGGTTCATTGCAAAAACACTTTAAGACATGTCATTAACTATCATGTTCGAATCAGTCCTACCTTTCTATGATAGAAATTCTGAAGTCATTGTTTCTTAATGTAGTCTGAGGTCATGACTACGAAATAGGGCTAAGGTCACAAGATAATTATTTGTTCTGAAGTCATGAGAAGATAGTAGTTCTTCATTTCTAGAGAAAACTGTTTCTTACCAACCAAATAGCATTTTTAGTAAATGCAGTTCTATTATCACATTAGAATATTTTTTACTCATTTGATGTATTTTTTAATTAAAAAATGAGTATAAATGACATATAACATTATATTAGTTTCAGATGCATAATATAATGATTTGATATTTGTGTACATTGTGAAGTCACCAGAATAAGCCTAGTTGACGTCCATAACTACGCATAGTTACAAAAATTTTTTCTTGTGATAAGTACTTTTAAGATTTATTCTTTTACCACCTTTCAAATATGCAATACAATATTATTAGCTACACAACTATTAACTATATAGTTAATGCTATACATTACATCCATATGTATCTAGCAGTGGGTGGATGAAAGAATGAAGAAAATGTATGCATAAATATACACATCCCTATGACCTATTTATTTTGTAGCAGGAAGTTTGTACCTTTTGACCCCCTTTGCTCACTTTGCCCACATTTTGCCCACCCCACACCCTCACCTCTGGCAACCACCAATGTGTCAATATGTTCTCTGTAATCTATGAATTTAGGATTTTTATTTTTGTTTTGTTTGTTTTAGATTCCACATATAAGTGAGATCGTGCAGTTATTGTCTTTCTCTAACTTTTATCATTTAGCGTGATGTCCTCGAGATTCTATCCATGTTGTCGCAAATGTCAAGATTTCCTTCCTTTTTTATAACTGAATAATATTGACTGTATCTGTGTGTGTATGTATGTTTGTGTGTACATTTTCTTCATCCATCATTCACTGATGAACACTTGGGTTGTTTCCATATCTCAGCTATTCTAAACAGTGCTGCAGTGAACATGGGGTGTTGGTATCTTTTCATTTTAGTGTTTTTATTAGAAATTTATGTAATCCGTACTTTTGGTGAGTTTCTTACACAAATAGAGCATCTATTCTGACAAAACTTAGCAAATCAGTGATCCTACAGACGGTTTCTCAAATGTTTAAAAAGAATTGTTAAAAAGAATAATGAGATAATATAGCCAAAGACCCATGGTGTGGTATCATTTTCACTTTTTCTCCTACAGTCATAGAGACAGCATGACTCTTCTATCATTTTCAATAACAAGTGAAGGAATCTCAATGAAATTATAAAAAAGGGCCAGCACACATGTGGCATTCCCACTTCCCATGCTCATAGCAGCCATTAATAACAAACCATGCCCTTCTTTGCTTGTGAGCCTAGACAAAACTTTTAATCTGTCTCAATACAGTATTCCAATCAACTACTATCAACTAGTAAGAGTTGGTATTCCAGCTGAAACACTTTTGCTATCTCTGTTCAGTGGTTAAAACTTTTTCTTCATCTTCTTTACACCAGTCAGAGAAGATTCAATACTTACTCTTTGCTGAATAATTCTACTTCTTAAGAGATGTATCTTACTTGAATAATTTTGAAGCCATAATGTATTAGATGGTACATAACAGAGTATATGCTCTGCAGGCAGTTTGGTAGTACCAGATGAAGAGAGAAAAAAAGGCATTGCAAAAATTTTGAAATAGAAAACTCATAATTATTTACAAAGAAATTCTATCATGATCTTAATCATAGACTTCTTAACAGTTGGGCATATGCTTTAAGAACTTTGACATTAACCTTTTTCAATGTAAATTTGAGTTGCAGCTTTCAGTGAAAACATTTTGCTAACATAAATACTAAATGATTAATAATTAATGCTTATGTTTGTAAAATACACAGTATTTTATTATTATTATTATTATTATTATTATTATTATTATTATTATGTTATGTAATATTCTGTAGACCTAAAGATTGACTGTGACTCATGGAATCAAAAGTGCAAGTTATATAATCTTTTTCATTGACAGAAAATTGTTTCTTAAATATCAAGATAATTTAATAGTTACTTACCTTTAAAAAATACATTTACTTAAATGTATTGGTTCATGTCCCTTTCAAATCTTTTGGCATATAAATGTCAAATATTTGAGCAAAATGATACCAGAGAATTTTTTTTTTTTTTTTAGATCTTATTTTTTGTTTGAGAGACAGAGAGAGAGAGAGAGCTAGAGCACAAACAGTAGAGAAAGGGAGAGGGATAGGGAAAGAAAAAAGCAGACTTCTTACTGAGCATGGAGCTTGACACAGAGCACAATCCCAGGACCCTGAGATCATGACCTGAACTGAAGTTAGACACTTACCCAACTGAGCCACTCAGGTTCCCCTGGTGCTAAAGAATTCTTTGGGTCCAAATGACCTCTAAAATCCCATGATTTTAGGTTTGATCTTTTATCAATTCAATATTGGTTAGAATGTGATGAGATTTTTATATTCTGGTATATTGGGGGGAAACTGTTAAAAAAGTATAACTTTATGTAAAACTGATATTACATTCTATCTGGAGTATACTTATATAACAATTCTCATCCTAATATTTCCACAATATCTAATGTTTAGAGATCATAT
This sequence comes from Canis lupus familiaris, assembly GCF_011100685.1. NCBI lineage: Eukaryota > Metazoa > Chordata > Mammalia > Carnivora > Canidae > Canis > Canis lupus. Next base: position 78,936,094 of record NC_049222.1, on the reverse strand, counting down.
AATTTAAATGAAATAGCTAAAGTACTTTTTTATGCTCATAGAATTGTAAGGAGGTAGCTTGTTTGTTTGTTCTTTATTAAATAAAATAAGAAACAACACATGTTTAAGAGACCCTCAGGCACTTGAGGATGGAAAATGGAGCTATCTGTTAAATTTGAGAAATAAGTAATAACGATTAAGTCTTGTTTATCTTGTCAGATTTGAGAAATGAAAGCTACTATTTGGATCAGGCCCCTGGGAATCTAGAAATTATGCAAAAATTTATTTCTCTGATAGTAACAATACATACATTTTACCATCTTTAAAAACTTTAAAAACACTGTGCGTTTGTAACAAACCTATTTTGCATTGAAAATTGTTTCATATCAACTTAAATGAAAAACTCACTTTTTGCACAATGTGATTACCTTTGAAAATAACACTTCTTGTGGTATATACTGAAAAAGATTTGTTTCATTATCACAGAGCTCATGTCTCCTTGCCAAAGAAAGAAGGAAAATTTTGAATAAACACTTCATAAAAGAAGATATATAGGGGATTCCTGGGTAGCTCAGCAGTTTAGCACCTGCCTTTGGCTCAGGGAGCGATCCTGGAGTCCCGGGATTGAGTCCCACAGTGGGCTCCCGGCATGGTGCCTGCTTCTCCCTCCTCCTGTGTCTCTGTCTATCATGAATAAATTAAAAAAAAAAATCTTAAAAAAAAGAAGATATATAAGTAGCTCACAAACCCATGAAAATGTTCTTAACATGCAAATGTTATCTTTAACATTTATACTGTGAAATATCATTTTACACCCACTACCATAATTCAGATTAAAAGACCAACACCAAATGTTGGTAGAGATGTAGAGCAACTGGAACTCTCAGACATTGCTGGCTGGAATGTAAAATAGTGTAACCATTTTGGAAAACTCATTCGTAGTTGCTTATAAAGGGAGACATCTACTTGCCCTAAGACTCTGAAATTCCACTCTTAACCATTTACCCAAGAGTAAGGAAAATAAATGTCCAGTGTCTTGGAAAACAAGAGACACAGTTCTTTCCCAGGGAAGTTAAAGGCAAGTGTGGCTCATTAACCAATTCTGGCATTCCCTTAAGCTATCCTGTTCATTCAATTATGCTGATTTAATATCCCTTATGTTCACCTTCCTTGGCTCTTTGCACATACACTTCTCATTATTACTTCTCTTTTTGACCCATACATTAAACACACATTTCTGGTTGGATGCTTATGCTCCCTTTCATTCTTGATGCTTGTTCTTAGGCTCCCCAAAGACTACTATAAGCATGAGCTATTTTTACCTTCAATCTCAGCCTCTCAGGAACCATAGAAGCTGGATTGCCCAGGTTCCTGACAAGGATAACAAGCTGAGAACACTAGGTGGAATGCATTAGTCACTAGTCTTTTTTTTTTTTTTTTTTTTTTTCTGTTTCTTTTTTTTAATTTCTAGCTTTTACTCTCTCTTTCACTTTTTTTAAGCCTACATTATTCTGTTTGCCTTTACAGTACTTTTTTCTCTTTTTATGTTTATTATTTTCTCTTCTGTTTTCTTCCCCTACTCTTTCATTTGTACTATATTTCAATCTGACCATTTCCTATGGTTATTTCTTTTCTACCTTTCTTTCATCTATGTTCCCCAAGTTCTTTACTTTCTAAGATGATCATATTTTTAAAAGAGCTATTATTCCTCCCCAGAAGCAAAATGTGATATAAGGAAAGATGAGAGAACAAAATGTTTATTTGGAAATTGATACCAGGAAGTACTGGAAGGGAGATAGGGTAGTAAGATGGAGAAAGAAAGCCTGTTCACAGTTGATAAGCAGATGGTCAACAGGTGCAATCCTGAGGAGATCCTTCTGGGTGATAGCATAGAACATTTCTCAGAGAAATTTCACCTAAAGCACCTAAATTTCACCTTACTTCCTTAAAGTAAGGAAGATGGTATATTTATTTTACAAACTCCTACTCCTCATTGTTTGTGAGCTGCTCCTGGGAGTGTTAACCATCTCTCCTGCCTCCCAGCCCTCCCAGTATGACCCACAAGTAAGTGGAGCATGCCCCTGTACACAGGGAAATTGCTCTGGTAGAGAGTCACAGATGATAGAAGGAAGCATTTGACATATCCTAGAGAGTGAGGGCCAATGGTTATGACAGGGCACTGCTAGCATCTGCTAAAACAGCTTTTTCAATTCAACCTTTTATGGTTGAATGTTTACCACTTTATAAATCCACAGGTAACAGTTTGAAAGGTACTTTAGAGATATGGAAATAAGACCAATGAAAGAATAAAATGAGCTTGTGTGTTCCTCTGTGTTCTCCTGAAATACGAACACCAAGATATGTCCAAGATATGTGCTTCTACTTGTGAATACATGAAAATAGATGTATTCTTTATACAGGTGAATAGAAACTGCAAATAACTATTGAACATTTTATAATACATTTTTGAACATACAATCTATTTCAGTTGCTTTCCAAATTACTCAATTTGCTGTATTCAGTCATTTTTGGAGGGCATTGTCACACTTCAAAAACTACAGGATAATGTTAAATGTTTAAAAGCACAAACTCTTCCAATTGTCCTTGTGCTAATGCAGAAATAATCATGATAAAATATTGTAAGCCAAAATTTTGTGGGTTTTTTTCTTACTAAAATCAGATATAAAATACAACCTAATTAAGTCATGTAAAATTGAAGCATCAATGAGAAACCTGTAAAAGCTCCCTTGAAGAGTTGTCACTGTCTCAGTGAAGCTCTCCTTAACAAAGGCTGTTCAAAGCTCACAAATCTTTCCTCTTCTCAGTAGTCCAAAAACCCAAATTGAATTAAAAGGCTCACATTGAATTAAGAGGTCCTAAGTTTCACCAAAGCAAATATGACTTAAACTGCACACTAGATCTGATATTTATCAAAGTTTTAGAAAAAAAAAGGTTTTATACTTAGAGAACTGATAAATTCGAGTGAAGAATAGCTGTTCATAGAACATCTATGGTCAATATTTTAATCTATTAGTAATATGCTTTCTTAGAATTTGGCATAGTGGATTATGATACGTTTGTGATGTGACCTAAGGATATACCCCCTCACACTTTATACTCTAAGTGCTATCACTCACATAGTTCTATAGTTCTGGGAGACCTTCCCACTTTTCAAACATATTCAGTGCTGATTCTACCACTGTGCAGTGAAGACCTTGGAGGCATCAGGGACAGCCATGAGGATGTTCAGAGATGTAAGGGTGCCAGTAATGGACTCACACAAGCTTTGTAATAGCTGGGTTAGAGAAAGTAGGTCAGTAATGCATTTCACAATAATCCAGTTTTCTTGAATAAACTTGATTTTTCTGAATTTCACCTTTGACAACATTTTGCTTTTTCTTTCCCTCCTTCGGTTATCTATTTTTTGTTGATTGTAGGACGAAGAAATTGTATCTACCCTTCTAACCAGTTTTAAATTTAAAGTATCCTAAATTTTGAATCTACCATCTTGCTCTGTAGCTTCTTTCAGGTGCATTTTTCTCTTCTCCTACCTTGGTGGTGACCTCCTCATTGGGTGTCCCTGACATTTTGCACTAAGAAAAGAGAGTGTTCAAGATCATTACACTGGAAGATGCAGGAGCCCCAGCATCTCCAAACCCCCATAGCAAGCTAGCTATCTATACAACCAGTCTCTATTGAACCCAAATAGGCTGAGGACTTTTCTGGTCAGTATTATATATCAGTAAACCTGGACTCATTAAATTTGTAATCTAGTGGATTAGACAATGCAAAAATGATTTTTAGTGTGATGAATAAATGAAAGTTTCAAAGGGGCAGTGCAAGTATTCTAGTGCATTAAAAAAAAAACTATGGAAGACAGTTTGAGCATGGTTTTGGAGATAGCATCTTAATTATGTGAAAGGAATGCTAGGCTATTATCTAGACTCAGAATAATCTATTATGTATACATTAGTTTAAAGGTGTATTATGTTTATGTCTAAAATATAGACATTTTAAATGAGTTGTTCCATTAAAGTTGGCTGATACAAAATTAACTTCTTTGCTTTTATTCTTTCTCTTTTGTGATATATTTTATTCTTCATTTAATAAAAAAATCTTTTCTTGGTTCGTAATATTGTTTCTTACTTATATCTAAAGCAAGTGTAATTAAGACTATAAAATACTATAAATATATAATTGTTTTTGCTGTTATTTTTCCCTTAAATAAAATATATTACATAATACTGTAATCAGTAACAGAATTAGTATGTATTTCTAATTTATTGAAATCTGACTGAAATAAAATATTCACTGACACAAATCACTGTTTCCATCCCTTTGAAAACTAGGGTTTCAATTTTCCTCAGGCAAGTAATACACAATACAAAACATTCCCCTCCCATTCTTGCCCTTAAATGTTTAAGCATTATTTATGCACATAATTATTCATTAATTCTACATGCAGTTATTGAGTGCCTGCTAAAAATTGTTGATAAATTCTCTATATGTTGACCTTATACAAAATCATGCAAAAGAATGCTTCCAGATTGTCAAATGCAGTGATGCAGCAAGAAGTAATGGATATTCGCTGTTTAAATGATTCTTGTCATGCTGTTTTAATATTGCTCTAAGCTGTTTTTTGAGCATTTTAATTTATTGTATTCGTTACTTATTACAATTGTATCCTGAGGCTAGCTAGTGAAGGATGCTATTTTGAAAGTCTAAGAAATAAATAAATAGAAGTTGAATTGCTAACATACTGGTTTTGTTTCCAGATCTCTTGGAAATAGAAAGTTATGAGAGATCTAAAGAAACATTATTATGAGGAAGCATTTTATTCAACATTCCATGGATAACACTTTTAATGTGCCAGACTAGTGTTAAAGAAACCCAGTACAACATTCCCAAGGCTATTTGCTATCTCAAATCTACTGCACACTCTGGAGAGAAAACAAGAGTGTTAAGTACTGTTATTTTTCAGGTCTTTTTAATGTTTAAATTACCTAAGCAAAAAAATATACTAGAATAGGAATGTTCAGTCATTTTCCACTATTTTTAATAAAGAATTTATTCTGGCTTTTTAGGCAGGGCTATTTTGAGACTCAGTTATTGTCACTTACACTGATTACAAATAATTCCTATTGACAATTAAAGAATAAATATGACTTGTATGTTTTATCTTTGAGTGGTTGGTCAATGAAATCCTAGAGACAATAGAATGTTCTTTAAAATTCTCCAAGTTTCCTAATTATCTAAAAGTTGAAATGAGTATATTAAGCATCATAATTCCATATGAAAACAGTTCATTTATATATATATATTTTTTTTTTTTTTTCTGCAAAGAGAAGCTGGGAAAATGTATATAGACACCACGAGTTGATACAAAGATTAGAATAAGTAAATCCATGGAGATATCAGTTGGTTCTTACTGTGATGTCTTTGTTTGAGAGATAAGATAAAGAGATAAACAAAAAACAAATACTGATTCTACCACTTATGATATTTAGTCCTTTATACCAAATTACTTGGAAGACTATATGTCTGTTACTAAAGATAAGCCCAGTTTATTTTTTGGTAAAATTCTTAGCACCCTTTTTCATTCGTAGAGAAATTCTCCTGTTTAGGAAAATATTATAAAGGTCATCATATTCATAATAAAGAATAGACATTTAGCATGAGTTGTTACTACAGTACTATTTCCATGAAGAAAAAAAGGAATGACATATTTATTTTATAAATAAATATAATCAGAAATAAATGATATAGCAAACAATGGGATGAATTATAAATATGTTTCAGTTTGTTTACTATCCAACCAAGTAGAAATGCAGCTCATTAAAACAAAATTCTATAAGAATTTTATTTAAATTTGACACTTCTGGGAAATAAGCTCTTGATTCTAATCATCAGGTGAGATAAAATGATGCAAAATATTTATGTGTAATAAGGTTCCATGAAAGAAAAGGAATCTTCGGTCATTTGTTCATTAATGAAAATTAATATTATTTAAAAGTTTATACATAAATAGACATTTTAGGATATATTTCGTTCTTGAATTTGGATTTACACTCTCTTTTGCCTGTAAATTAATGTTTAAACTTAAGGAATTGTGTAGATTCTTACTTGAATGGGTGTTTTGCAGACTATTGGACAGGCTCTGAAAATTTATAGGCTCTAAGAAAGTCATACAGACCTAATAATGGAGGAGAAATTTTGAGAAATTTTTGATCACATAAACCTAACAGAATTTTTGAAAATGTTCTGATGATGTCAGATATTGTGTGATAGTTTTATTTGTGATATAAGTTTTAACCATACTCTTTTACAGAGAGTTGATATCCCACTGTCAATCATTCTGAGAGAGTTTAATGCAGGGACAAGACATGATGACTTGAAAAAGTTTTAGAGTGGAGTTAAAGGAAAAAAAATCCTAAATTTTTGGCTTACTTGAAGTTTTGTTTCTATTTTAAAATTGCAGAATAAATGGAGCTTGATATTTGATGCTAGCATTCCTTATGGTGAAAATAGATAAGCTTGTCCTGCCACATGGCAGCAGGTCAGAGTCAGGGTAGAACAGAATTGTGGCTGAACTGTACAGTACTCTGAGAAAGGTTGTAGGCTTCATTAGTTGTAAGATACTCTCTATTTTACTATACTGAGATCATTTAATAGGTAGTTTTAAATTTTGTAGTCAAAATTGTAGAATCTGAAATTAGGGTAAAAGGCTAATTCCATAAGCCAAACAGAATAGAAGAGTGTTAGTGATTTAATGACTTAAAAAAAAAAAAAAACTAGAAAAATCTTTTAACAATGCTAATCGGCAAAAGAGTATGAGATAATTTATCCTAATAATACATGGGAAAGTTACCTGATACACTCTAAAAAATAATATGGGGATGTTTGGCAAGAGTTAATCTAGAAATCAGGACAAAGTTCATTCATAATATTGTGACTTGGGCATTAAAAATTCAACATGGTTGGGGGACACCTGGGTGGCTCAGTGGTTGAGCATCTGCCTTCAGCTCAGGGCATGATCCTGGAGTCCCAGGATCAAGTCCCACATCAGGCTCCCTGCATGGAGCCTGCTTGTCCCTCTGCCTGTGTCTCTGCCTCTCTCCATCTCTCATGAATAAATAAATAAAATCTTTAAAAAAAATTCAACATGGTTGGGGAGCCTGGGTGGCTCAGTCAGTTAAGTGTGTGATTCTTGATTTCTGCTCAGATCATGATCTCCAGGTCATGAGAAAGCCTCACGTCAGGCTACATGTTCTGCGTGAGATTCTCTCTCTCCCTCTTCCCCCTCCCTGCTTGTGCACAATCTCTCGAATGAATGAATGAATGAATAAACAAACAAACAAATAAATAAATAAATCTTTAGAAAATATTCAAGCCAAGTCCCCACTTGGCTTTCAGGCAAGCTTGGAGTCATAGGGATTGCATTTAATATCCTCTGTAAAACAACTAAAAAATTGCAAAAAATACAATAAGTATGTTTCAGTATATTGAACATCAGGCCAAAGGAGTTTTTCTGAGACAGGAAAAGAATGGGTTGAACCCTGTACATGCCACAGTATACTGTTTGAAGAATGTCAACATTATGAATGAAGGAAGAAGAACCCAGTGAGAGCCCATTCAGAAAATGCAAAAATAGGAGTCTGGTTGAACCAAGACAGCTGAGGTATGCAGGGCAAAATCCCAGCAAGGAAAAAAGGTGCACAAAAAGAAAATCCTACCAATTTGCAGAGAGCACATGCAAATGAGGAAACTCTCCAAGGCCAGGAAAAAATAAAACACTACAAGGATGGGAAGGGAACATGCCCTGCATAACCGGGATTTTTTTTTTTTTTTTGATATTGGCAAACAGATTTTAAAATTTATATGTAAAATCAGGAAGAGAAGGGAACTTTATGAACATGATAAAGGGAATTTACTGAAAACCTATAGCTAACATCCTACTCAATGGTGAAAGGCTGAAAGCTTATCTCTAAAATCTGGAGCAAGACAAGGATGCCTGCTTTTACAACTGCTATTCAACATTGTAGTGAAAGTTACAGCTACATTGGTTAGCCATAAATAAATAAACAAACAAACATTCAGATTAGGAAGGAAGTAGTAAAACTATATCAATTTGTACATGGCATGATCCTAGATATAGAATATTCCAAAGAATCCACAAGAAAGCTCCTAGAACTAATAAACAATTTTAGAAAATTAGCAGGGTACAAATTCAACACACAAAAATAAGTTTTTTTCTAAACACATAAAAATGAACAATTATAAAAGGAAATACAGATGTAGTTCCCTTTGTAATAGCATCTAGAAGAATAAAATACTTAGGAATAAATTTAACCAAATTGATGCAAAACTTGTATTCTGGAAACTACAAAACATAAAAATGCATAAGCTAGAAACTAAAGGAAACCTAAAAGAATAGAAAACCTAAATAAATGGGAAAACATCTTACTTCATGGACAGGAAAATTGAACATTGTTGGAATGTCAGTATTACCCAAAGTAATCGACTTATTCAATGAATTCCCTTTCAAAATTTCAACAGCTTTTTCATTTTTTTTTTCAGAAATGAAAATCCTATCCTCAAATTCATATGCAATGCTAAGGGGCCCAACTAGACAAAACAATCCTGAAAAAAAAAAAAAAAGAACAAAACCAGAGGGCATATTCTTTTCAGAATTCAAAATTTACCACAAGCTACAGTCATCAAAACAATGTGGTGCTGGCATAAGGATGAACATATAGAACAATGGAATAGAATTCAGAGTCAGAAATAAAGCCATACATATATGACTAATTGATTTTTTACCAAAGTACCAGATCCATTCAGGAGGAGGAAGATAGTCTTTTCAACAAATAGTGTTGGAAAAACTGAACATTCACATGCAAAAATTAAGCTGGACTCTTACATTGTACCATCTACAAAAAATAACTCAAAATGGATCAAAGATCTAAACTTAAAGCTAAATTTGTAAAACTCAGCAGAAAGCATAGCAGAAAGCTTTAGTGACATTGGATTTGGCAATAACTTTTTGGTTATGACACCAAAAGCATGGGCAACAACAATGAAAAAGATAAATTAGACTTCACAACATTTTAAAACTTTTGTGCATCAAAGGACACTATCAACAGAGTGAAAAGGCAGCCCAGAGAATGCAAAAATATTTGCAGATCACATATCTGACCTGGGTTTCATATTCAGAATATATTTGTTTGATGTTCCTGGAACACATCAGCAAAATTCCAAACAATCCAATTTCAAAATGGGCAAGGGACTTGAATAGACCTTTCTCCAAAGAAGATATGGAAATGACTCACAAGCACATGAAAAAAATGCTCAACCTCATTAGCCATTAGGAGAATGCAAATCAAAACCACAATGAGATAATGCTTCATGCCCACTGGGATGATAACAACAGCAGCAACAGAACAGAACAAGTGCTGACACAGAAGTGAAGAAATTGGAACCCACAAACATTGGGCAAAATGGTGCAGCCATTGTGGAGACCAATTTGGTGGTTCCTCAAAAAGCTAAACGGAGAACTACCCTGTGACCCATATGTGCCCAGAATAAATTAAGGCTAGGATTCAATCAATTACTGTGCACGAGCCTCCATTGTAGCAATACTCACAACAGCCAAAAGGTGGAAGCCACCCAATGATAGATTAATGGATCAAAGAATGTGTCATACACATAAGTATGATATTAATCAGCCCTAAAAAGAATGAAGCAAAGCATATATGAATACTGAAAGCATTTTGTAAATGAAATAAGCCAGATGCAGATGGACAAATACTATATAATTCAGAGCACTTTTTGTACTGTGTTGGGACATTTGGCTTAATCATCTGCCTTCCTTGAAGACAAAGAGCATGTCTATTTGTTCACTGCTCAGTGCTCAGCATTTGATAATAAGCATTTAGTGTGTTTTCGGGGCAGAGCCTGAGGGCACCACTGTTTTACTTCCTAAAGGTAGTGCTGTGGCTATAGATTTTACTCCAGGATTCTGGATTCTTTCTTCATCATTTCAAGGGATCCACGCTGAGATTTTCCTGAAGGGCAAGTTCCTGGTGATGGTATCTAGATGCCTGAGTGACATCCTCCCAGCTCTGACTGAAGGATCCTTCCTTTCCTCTGCCTACCATTTCCACCGAGGCAGGCAGGGACTTACAGCCTCTCAGATCTAGGTCAAAGTCCCCTTTGCTAGGCCAAGCGCTCAGAAGATACTCAGGGGATTGGGCCTTCCAGAGATGGGCATTTAACAGAGATGAGAATAATTGTTATGGACTGAATTCTGTCCCCACCTTCCCACAGTTTACATGTTGAAGCTCTAACCCCCAGTGTGACTACATTTGGAGAGAGGGCCTTCACTATGAAGTGAATGAATAAACAAATTGTATTATATTCGTACACTTGTTTGAGAACCTATTCTGAATTGTGTTGAGTATATACATAGTAGTTGGAATTGTGAAGTCATTTTGTAATTCTACATTTAACTTTTTGAGGATCTATCAAACTGCTAGAGGAGCTGTTTCCACTAGCAGTGCAGAAGGATTCTAATATCTCTACATCCCAGCCAATACTACTTCTCATTCTCCCTCTCTTTTACCTTTTCTCTTCCTCCTCCTCTTCTCTCTCCTCTTCCTCCTCCTCCTCCTCATTATTATCTTTAGCCGTCCTACTGGGTATGAATTTGTAACTTGTTATTCTTATTTGCAATTTCTTAGAGACTAATGATGTCAAGCATTTTTTTCATATGCTTCTTAACCATTTGTATGTTCTTTGGAGAAATGTCTATTTAGATCCTTTGCTCATCTTTAGTTGAAATATTTGTCTTTTAATTATTGGTAAGATTTCTTTATATATTATGGATACAAGTTACTTACCAGATATATGATTTGCAAATATTTTTTTCCCATTTTGTAAACTTGCCTTTCACTTTCTCAATAGTGCGCTTTGAAGCAATGTAGTTTTCAATTTTGATAAAGTGCAAATTATCTATTTTTCTTTTGTTATCCATGCTTTTTGGTGTCTTATCTATCAGAGGTAATGCATAAGTAGCCTATTTTTCTTCCTATCTTTCTTCTTTTTTAAAAAAAAAGTTTATTTATTCATGAGAGACAGAGAGAGAGAGAGAGAGAGAGAAAGAAAGAGAGGGAGAGAGAGAGAGAGAGAGAGAGAGAGAGAGAAGCAGAAGGAGCAGGCTCCCTGCAGAGAGCCCAATGCAGGATCATACCAAGCCGAAGGCAGACGCTCAACTGCTGAGCCATCCAGGTGTCCCCCTATCTTGCCTCTTTTAGAGTTTTAGCTTTTGTGTTTAGGTTTTTGATCCATTTTGAAGGAATTTTTATATACGGTGTGAACTAAAAGTCTAAGATCCAGTTTAACCCTTTCATACGTGGCTACCTAATTGTTCCATCACCATTTGTTGGAAAGAACTTATCCCTTTTGAATTATTATGGCTTCCTTCTCAAAAATTAGTTGACCATAGACATGGATTTTTTTCTGGAATCTCAGTTCTGTTCCATTGATCTATATGTTTATTATTATGCCACTACCACACTGTCTTGATTAGTATAGTTTTGCAGTAAATATTGAAACCAAAAAGTATGAGTCTTCCAACATTGTTCTTTTACAAGATTGCTTTTGCTATTCTGATTACATTCTAATTGCATATAGATTTTAGGATCAGCTTGTCAATTTCTATAAAGAAGCCAGCTAGGATTCTAATAGGGTTTCCATTGAGTGTAATATTTTACCACTTCAAGTAGAATGTAGAATACTTAACATATTTTAGGTTCCTTTACCCTCTCTTTTATGATATAGCTGTAGTAAATACTACCCCTACCTCTGTGTATATTGAGAGCCACTTTAGACGATTTCCAATTTTTCCTTTTATCTATAAAAGTGACTTAAATTATTTGAGACTAGTCCATTTACCTATCTACTCCCCTTTCCATTGTTTTTTCTTCATTCTGATGTTCTAAATTATCTCCCATTACAATTTTCTTTCTCTCTGAATAATTTCCTTTAGCTATTCTTTTAGAAAAGTTGGTAAATTCTCCTAGTTTCACCTCATTTGAGAATGTCGTTATTTCATGATCATTCATGAAGAATATTTTTGCCAAAAGCTGAATTCCAAGTTGACCACTATTTTTTTCAGCACTTGTAAATACTACACCACTTTTCTCTGGTCTCCATGGTGTCTAATGAAAAATCTGAATGATTCCAAAATTTTTTCTTTGTCTTTAATTTTCATAAATTCAAAAAAATCTCATAAATGTGATTATGATGCATCTGGATGTGGATTTCTCCTGTTTAGAATTCACTCACTTTCTGGAATCTATAGGTTTATATCATTTACCAAATATGGAAAGCTTTCAGTCATTGTTTCTTCAAATTTTTTTTTCAGAACTGCACTTTCTTTTATTGTTCTAGTACTCAGGTAACATGATGTTAGATCTTTTATTATTGTCCCAGAGGTCCCTAACATTCTGTTCAACTTCTTAGATCTATTTTTTCTCTTATTCAGATGGAGTACTTTTGATTGATCTGTGTTCAAGTTTATTGATTCTTTTCTCTGTCATCTTGATTCAGCTATTAAATTCATCTGGTGAGGGTTCTTTTTTGGTTATTGTATTTTTCAGTTTTGAAATTCCCATTTGGTTCTTCCTTGTATGTTCTATTTCCTTGCTGATTCTTTGTTTTGTTGTTTGCTTTGTGTTTGTAATCGCTTATTAGAGCAATTTTACTATAGCTGCTTTAAATCCTGATTTGGTTATTATAGCATTTGCATTTATTTAGTGTTGGAGTCTGTTATTTGTCTTTTCCCATTTGAGTTGATATTTTCCTGGTTCTTGATATAAAGAGTAATTTTGAATTGCATCCTGGAGATTTTAAATGTTATAAGAATCTCTTTCCCTTGGGATGCCTGGGTGGCTCAGCGGTTGAGCATCTGCCTCCGGCTCAGGGCCTGATCCCCGACCAGGGATCAAGTCCCGCATCAGGCTCCCCGTGAGGAGTCTGCTTCTCCCTCTGCCTATGTCTCTGCCTCTCTCTCTCTCTGTGTGTGTGTCTCTTATAAATAAATAAAATCTTAAAAAAAAAAAAAAAGAATCTCTTTCCCATTTGTCTTAAGTTTTGTTGTTTTGTTTTTTTAGATTTTGTTTATTTATTCATGAGAGACACAGACAGAAAGAGAGGCAGAGACACAGGCAGAGGGAGAAGCAGGCTCCACCAGGGAGCCCGTGGGACTGGATCCCGGGTCTCCAGGATCAGGCCCTGGGCTGAAGGCGGCCCTAAACCACTGAGCCACTCGGGCTGCCCTCTCTTTCCCATTTAAATATTATATTTTATCAGGCAGTCAACTTACTTAAATGTAAAACACACATCTTGGTCACTTTTGTGGGTTGCGGTTCAAATATCAGTTTAGTTTCCTAAGCCTTTGCAGTGCTATTCTAGTATGTCCTGTTCATATGCTACCTACACTGACACCTAGAAAGTAATCCATAGTAGAGTTCAGTTATCAAACCTGTGCTATGCTATTTCTGGTTGTATTCACACATGGGGATGCTCAAGATTTCTTCCCAAAATTCCATACAGACATTTGGAAAATCCATTTTTGAAATCCCTTTCTCTCTTCATGGTCCTCTCTCTACTGTTGGGTTTAGAGGGAAAGGGGTACCTCCACATCATTATTCAGGGCAAGGATGGTAAGCCAGGCTCTGCCCACAGACTCCAAAGATGCAGTGTCCCATGGGGAAAGGGAGTGGTGCCGCTTTGTTATTGCAGAGATAGGGTGGTGGGCAGGGCTCTGCCTATAGTCTCTGGTGGTTTAGTGTCTGATGAGAGGGGAGATGACATGGCATTTTTCATACTGTTCACCTGAAATTGGACAAGTACAGTCAAAATGTTTTGGTCTCCCTGGGCCTGGGCTGCTCTTTTCCCCTTTTTTTTGGCTAGTGAAGGCAAGGTTTTCATGGGACTTTCTTTGTGCTTGTTGATATTTCCTGATTGCAAGCCCCTCTGAGCAGCTAGGCTGGCATATATAAAGTATAAAAAAAAAAAAGGGCGACCCAGAGAATCAATGCTGGGTCAGTCCTCAGGCCCTACAGTCCCTAGCTGTACAGGCTTCTCCCCTACCCTCATCTTTTTATCATATCCCAGGAACTATCAATGTTCTCAAGATAAATTAAAATAATTTTTAAAATAATTTAATTACTTAAAATTTAAAATTACTCTTTAATAATTATAAAAATAATGCATTGATGAATTACATCACCAAATTGTTAACAAACATCGATCTCTAAAATTTTAGAATATGGAAAATTCTTTCTATATATTTTTATATATTTTTTGCTTCATTTTAATCTTTAATATGGCCCAATAACATACATATATTTGAGAAAAAGAAATATTAAAAATAAATACATCTTTAAAAATAGGAAACAAGTGACCAAGTCAGATAAAGGCTAGGGAGTTCTAAGACAATTATTTATGCATATATATAAAATTTTTACTTCTCAGGCCAAAAAAGGAACATGCCTTGGTTTTATTTTTTATTTTTATTTTTTAAAAAGATTTTAAAAAATTATTCATTTATTCATGAGTGACAGAGAGAGAGAGAGGCAGAGACACAGGCAGAGGGAGAAGCAGGCTCCATGCAGGGAGGCCCATGTGGGACTCGAGTCCCGGACTCCAGGATCACGCCCTGGGTGGAAGGCAGGCGCTAAACCACTGAGCCACCCAGGGAGCCCCCATGCCTTGGTTTTAATTTTTTTATTTGGAGCATATGAATTTTATTATACTCTTAAAATCTGATTATTAAGCCTTAATTTGCAAAAGATACAGTGTTTGCATTTAGTAATTAATGCAGCAAATGTAGCAATTTGACTAAGATAAACATAACCAAATGGAACATTCAGCCAATATGCATGCACATATAGATAGAATATGTTTGTGTGTTATAATGCAGTTCAACAAACATTTATTGAATCTGCCTTATTTCATTTTGATGTAAATGTAGAAAACAAATATTTATATTCTATGCAAATAACAATGAAACACATTTCTGCCCCCAAAATTTATAGAGGAGATCTTTGAGGAAAAAGTAAAATAGCTGAATGTAGATTGATCAGACCACAAAGGATGAGATTTCCATTTCTTGGAACTTCCATTAAGAAAGGTTTACTCTTTATCAGAGATTTTCAATATCAAAAAATATTGAAAGTGTACATCTTAATATTAAACAATACAGATTAGTAATAATGTCTGTACTGCTTTCCATTAATGCAGGCATCCTCACCATTTAAATAAAGAAGGTGCTCAGTATTTCCAAGTGTCTATCACAGGATGGAAATTTGAATAGTTACTATGAACTCCTTCCTAAAATAATTTGTCCTGGAGTCCTAATGACAAGATTCAAGGGGAACTCAGCCTGACATCCTTATCTTCTCCTGGTATTAGTGGGTATAATTTTTAATTGTCTGACTTACTTTCTCACCAAAATCATTGACTAGTTTTATGGTTTCTGCCAGAGAAGCAACACAAAATTTATTCTATATGATGATTTCTTTTTCCTCTTCTGTAGGACTCAGGATATACTAGCAATTAATTATGTTACTATTAATGATATTTAACATTAATAAATATTTATATTTCAATGCACTGATGCCATCAGGTCCATTACTCTTGGGTCTGCTGCTGTATAGAGCCTTCCTAGACACTTTATTCCTGGTACACACACTTTCGTTGAATGAAGTTTCCTTGAACCTTGCTATTCAAAATGTGAACTAATGGTCAGCAGCATTGCCATCTTTGGTGAACTTGTTAGAAATATAAGTTGTTAGGCCCTACTCTAGATTAAGTAAATTAGAATTTACTGCATAATAATGTGAAAGCACCAATAACCATTCCCTACACCTTCCCTCCAAACACTCCTATAAAAATATATGTATAAAGATACTCCTTGAACTGAAGTAGGATCTATGGTTACTGCAGCAAATCAAATAAGATTATTTTGAATATCTTATGTTTTATGGGAATAAATGGAACAATAAAATCTAGTATAAAAAATGTAGGAAAAAAAAATGCAGGATGCTCCTGACCCACTCTCACTAATCCAGTGACTGACTATGTGTGAGTAGAATTAGAATGAGAATCAATTTGTTTATATCTCAGAAGCTGAAGACTATTAGAGCTATATGAACAGTTATGAGACAGTTTTGGTGTAGCATCTAGTGTAACTGAGAAATTGAATGTCAGGCCTCCAACCTGTGGAAGAGAGATGTGACTAGTTAATCTTTAGCTTTCGGTCAAATAGTATATTAAAATTCTTTCTGTTCTGGGTAAGGGAGTTCAAACCAAAAATGAAAGAAAATTAGCTCATATAACAGGATATTCTGGTTATATGCATTGTTAATCTGTTACATTTGTTTTCACTTTTAAAAACTAAAACAACTACCACATACGTGCACACACATACATTTTCTAAAAGGCTATAATAAGCAGCACTATTGTGACTAGGTAATAATAATACATTATGTTTTTATTACTCCTCATAATAAAAAAATTGTTAATAAAATAGCTTACTAATAGCCTATTAATGAGACAAACTATAATATTTTATTAAAATTATCTACTTTGGTTGCCTAAGAGTGTTATGAATAGGTTACAAAATTTCAGTGTGCAGGAATCAGACCAGATTTTTAATAAATATCCCTTACTTATTATGAATGCAATTTTAAAAAGTCATCATTGAAACATGTGGCTAATTTTGTGTGTACTTGGTAGAGTTAAAAAGAATATAGGAATATCTAATTACTTAATCCGTTAAGCAAATTTTGGAGTTGCTGTTATCTAGTTGGACAACAGCTAGTATAGTTGTATAGTATAGTTGTCTAGCTATAAGCCTTAGTGTATCTTATAAATGCCCCCAGGTTATATTTGTGAGTCACTCCAGGTAAGATTGCTTTAGGAACATACTCAAGTTTATCTTTTATTCCTCAAGTATTCAGTAATACAAAGTGCTGTCCTAAGAACTTTCATTTATATCACCTTGTTAGATTTCAGAAGCATCACTATTTACTACTTTAATAAAGGTTTTGCTAGACAACTCTCAATGTATAAGGGCCTATCTTCAAACTTGCTTTTTATATCCCTTATTGATTTATTTTTATCTACAATACATTGTGATAGTTTTGCCCAGAGTTGAGGTATGTTTTGAAGTATTGGTTTTGAATATAAGTAATATAAAAAAAGTCTAAAGTAGAATATTATTTATATTGTATATTTGACTCTTATATACATGGGCTAGGAACTTATGAGGGCTTTACATATATAATTATTATCATTATTTATGTATTTATTTTAGAGAAAGAGAGAGAGAGAGCATGAGCAGGAGGAGGGGCAGAGGGAGAGGGAGAAAATCCCACAACGACTCCGTACTGAGCACTGAGCCCAATGCCAGACTCAATTTCATGAGTCTCCCCACCCCACACCTCCACTGAGATCATGATCTGAATCAAAACCAAGAGTTGGTTGTTCAACCAGCTGGGCCACCCAGGCGCCCCATTACATATATTATTGTGGACAATCCTCACAACCAATCTAAGACATAGACTGTAGTGTTATACCTATTCTACAGACTAAAAAGGATGGCTAAGTCACTTGTTCAAGGTTATAAAACTTGTAAAGGGTGGATCTGGGACTTGAGCCTAGCTAGTGCAGCTCCAAAGTCCATGTTCCTAAGGACTCTGCAGTACTACTTCCCATTGTGGCTGGAGGAGACACCTAGGACTGATGGGGATGATAGGGTCTAAATGCAGGGCTAAGACTCTTTCTGCATGATTTCATGTGCTAAGACTGTAATCAAGAGATGAAACTAAAATTTCAAACATGCAGCCTACCATAGAGTAACTTCATGGACTACCTCCAACAAAATTCCTTCAAGAGCATCCTCAGTCAATATATGCATCCTCAGCATATATGATGATGAATTCATAAAATGTTTGTATCTGCAGGTTTTAATAATTATATGAGAGGCGACATTCAAAAAAGATCATTGTGTTTTTCTCTCTGCCTTCTCCTTTCTCTCTCTATTTCTAGATCTCTATCACTGTCTCTCCCTGTCTTTCTGCCTTTGTCTGACTCTCAGGATAACTACTTTTGGAGAAGTCCTTCTCAACTACACTTCTCTGCTGGTGCTGCTCACAGGAGTTGACACAAGAATCAGGATCCACAAGGAATCCTTCTCAGTGTTATAAATATAGCAAGAAACTCTTTCCTCTAGAATTGATGAGAACTGAGAGGGCAAGATTACGACCTATTAGCAGCCATTGTTTTTGTCACATGGAGAAAACACGTTGATAGAAAAACAAAAGAAATTTGAGATAGAGGAAGAGAAAGTAACTTGATGAAACTTGATTACATCTTTTTAGTTCCTAGACCTACAGGGAGCCAGTTTTGCCCTGGACTTCCCAATTGTTTGAACCAGGAAATTCCCTTTATATGTAAGCAAGTTTGATTGGATTCCAGTCATGCACATCTTGAGGATGCTAGGAAATTAAACTCAACATGAGGTCTGAGTCAAATTTATAGACCATGAGTCCACAAAATTTCTAACATGTAATCCCCTGAAATCAAACAGATTCATTTACTTTTTAAGTAAGTAACAAGCAGGGACCTGTGATTTAAAAACTGGACAACAAATCCCATGGACTACCAGTTTCCAAAAAGTATGGGTAAGCAGAGCAGTGCAGGTCCCTGGAAAAAAATTCTTCCCTGTACTTCTTGCAAGGATGACAATTTTTTCTCAGTTACAGGAACCGGGTACAGTCTAATTAGCTAGGAAGACAAAAGTAAGAAGTCCTTTGTATCCCTGCCCAATACTGTGGTTTTTTTGTTTTTTTGTTTTTTTTTTTACCTTCTTCCCTTTATCCAATGTAGAAACTAACTGCAAAATTTTCACTATTCACTTTACTATTGTGTTTTACACATGTAGGAATGGCTAAATTTTTCATCATAGTCCAGGTTCAGGGTCATGACCCTAAGCATATTTCCCAGAAATGAATTTAGGTTTGAATGGAAAAATTTTCATGAGTTGGGTTATTTCCTTGTGAGAAGGAAGAACATTTCAATTTTACTTGGAATCATTGTGTTAAGTTTGGCAGGAGCATTCTTAAAAGTGTATATAACGAAACAGGATATATAGGATTTGAGCAGCCAAGGCATGAAATGGACTTCCTTTGAGGAATTGTCCCACTTGAATTGCACTTGGTCCTCCTGGAACTTAAATCATGGTCTATGCACAGTTAATAAATATCAGTACACTCCTTTGGGTTGACTTAAGGTGGGGCATATCATCTTGTAACAAAATTTCGGCAATTAACATTTCCACAAAAAGATGTGCTGCCCAAATTTTCATATATTGTGTATACTTATCACAGTGCCTCATGTAAAAAGCTTTCAATAAAACACCTGTTGAGTGACTGGCAGATCCATCATGAGTGAGTTCTAGATGTATTTTAATAAGTGTTAGCATTATAGCTATTTGTTCATTTCTTCAACATCTATAGAATCTTATTTAGCACTGGAGGTGTGGGATACAAAGAGATGAATAACATACTGTGTCTGTCTTTAAGGATAGCTGGACATCTGGGAAGACAGTAAGATATTTTAAAACATATTGCAATATGCACCATGGAATAGAGTATGATAATAGCATGATGTTTCAGAAACATCTGTTGCCACAAACTTAGTGGTTTAAAACAATGCGAATGTATTCCCTTACATTCTGAAGGTCAGAAATCTAAAATCAAGGTGTTGTCAGTAATGCTTTCCTTCTGGAGGCTTTTGGGGAAAATCCATTTTCTTGCCTTTTTCAGCTTCTAGAACCTTAGCTCACAGCCCCTTCCTTCCATCACTCTAATCTTGCTGCCATTGTCACATCTCTTGCTGCTAATTCTGATCCTCCTGCCTTCCTATCAAAAAGATTCTTGTATGTTAGTAAATTGAACACCAATAAAAAATAAATTAAAAAAAAAAAGATTCTTGTGATCACATTTGATTTACCTGGAAAATCCAAGATTATCTCTCCATCTCGAGATCTTTAACATAATCACTTCTGCAAAGTCCCTTATACCAGGTAAAGGAGAATATTCACATGAACTGAGGGACTGGGAGGTAGATATGCTTGGGGACCATTATTCAGCCTGCCGGAGCACCTAACTGAATTTTAATCTAAATACAGCTAGTAATAAGCTGTGTGATCTGGAGTATGACATGCTATATTTCTGGGTCTCAATTTCTTCAGCTTAGAATATGGTCTAAGTGCCAGGAGAATATGTCTCCTGGCATATTCAGCTCTCACGCTTTATGTATTACAAACATAGCAGCATGGCTGGAAGCATATGATGTTGAAGATGCTCCCAAACCCAAAATCTGGGTTCTGGAACACTCTTCCTATGAGTTAGGGCTCCTCGCGCTTGGAAGCAATTTCTGGGTTTCTACCATGCCACAGCAATACATATTTCCTCTCATATATCTAAACAATTCTTCCCTTAAAAAGAAAGTGAATAGAAATATAACCTCTATTTTTTTATATTAGCTCATTAGGAATGAAATGATCTTAACAAGGTGTCACTGCTCCATTAGTTAATAAGACAAAAGCTCTAAGACTCATCCTCTTAGCTCCATACATGGTCTCTATGCTTTTCTAGGAACCAATCTTGATTATGAGTAGGAGAAATGACTCCTTCCTCAGATATGTTTCAGACAAGATTTTCCATCAGGGTAGGTTTTTTATCCATCTAACTGCACACATACTGTGATGTCTTCTCCTGGCACATAATATGTGAAGCTTTGAGTTAGCTACTTTAAAAGGTACCTGTGGTAGAAGGGATGGAGCTCACTCCAAATCCTGTTCTCACACTTACCAGCTGCGTGACCTTGCCCAAGACACATAACTTCTCTGGATATCAGTTTTCTCATTCATAAAATGAAGAGACTAAAATAGAGTAATTAACTGAGGAGGTTCCTAGCCTCTAAAATTCAAGGACTCCATTTCTTACCCTTTTAGGTTACCTACTGTGCCAGCTTAATTGACTGTCTAGTCATAGAGAATCCACTTTTATCCTCTAAATTCATCACCCTTTTCAGTTTCATTCAGAAGTCCCTATCATTATTTCTTGAATAGCAAACTGCTTTCACTCAGTCAAATTCAAATGTGGAAGAACAGGGCTATATCCTTTGACCTTAAGGAGCAAATACTAGATCCTAGATCTTAATCTGAAATCCCACATCCTTTTTTTTTTTTTTTAAGCATATAGGTAAGAAACCTTATATGGTAGTTATAATACCAATGATCAGTACCTTTGTGTCAGGAATATCAATAGATAAGCGGGAAAAAAATCTCTCTTCTCCTTGAAGCAGTATGTTTCACTAATCTTATATAGACATAGTACCACAAGGCATGTGTTTAATTGCCACTGCATTTCTAGGACTTAGTACTAAGTATCTGGGTCAAACAGGAAATTGGTGAATGTTGGATAAAATAGATATCAATGGATTTGCCAGGGCAAGAGCTAAGAAAAGCCAGGGACTTCTGCTGCAAAATTATCTAACTTTTATGAGAACTAGATACATACATTTAGAACTATCAAAGTGTTGAAAATTATTCTACTCTAAATCCCTCCCTTTGCATAAGAGGAAACTGAAGCAGAAGTAAATAGAAAGCTGACAAGAGGACACAGTAATAGTTAACCGAAAACTTGAATTAAAATCCAGATCTCTGGATACCCACTTGTGTCTTTTGCTTGGATTCATTATTCCAATGTCTTGCCTTTCTCAGAAATTAAATGGCATGGTATTTACACAGGAAGCCTCAGCCTGGTGGTTTAAGTCTCCTGTGCTCTTTTCTCCTCTTATTTGCTCCCCCTTATCTGCCTTCTCTCTTTCTTATCTAAGAGTCTCACTCTCCTTATCAGAGGATTGGGGCACTGTTACTTGACATGTAATTTACATCTACTGAAAGCCTAGAGTTACACTGTATCAACCCTTCCTCCCCATCTTACAGATAAGAACTACCAATCAGGATAAGGCTTTAGTTCTTAGCTTGTACTATTAAAGTTTGCATCTGATTACTAACTTCAAATATGTTATTACATTTGCATACTTGCTGCTACAGATAAAATGCTTTGGTGAGGTATCTCTGGGCATCACTAAGTCTGGTTTGAGACCTGAATTAAAAATCTTTTGCTTCTCTCCTAGATTCAAAATACTGCCTAAGTTTAACAATTTATTATGGAATTTTGCTTTTTGTATTCGTAGAATAGCAAGAAATAAAATGCTTTCTCCTCATCAAAGTAGTCTCTTTTTTAATGGAGCTTTCTTTCTCCCTCAATTTTATGATAATGATTTTATTTGTATTAATTAGTCTAAAAGAAAACAGTAACTCCAGAAGTAAATATTATGTAATACTAGAAGGGTTACAGGGTTTCTTTTCCTTCAGTGCCCACAGTTCTTGGTCATGCCACTTCAAAAAATGAAGAGATAGACCAGATGAAGAGCGGTGGGCAGCGAAGTAAATTTTATTGAGCAATAGTAAACCAGAGTTTATTGAGGGATAGATAGTATAAAGCTCCCCAAGAGCGAGGGGCCGAGAGGGTTGCTGTTTTGGCGGTTCAGTCTAGGGGTTGGTTTTATGGGCTTGTTGGCTGGCTGTTTTTTTTTTTTTTTTTTTTTTTTTGGCTGGCTGTTTTAATCTGATTAACCCTCCTGCACCTGTCACCCAGTCAGGTTTTTGTCATCTACCAATCACGTGAGAAAGGGTGGAGGGCTCCTTCCAGGGTGGTGTGAAATCCTAAGGGTAGTTTCCTCGTAGAACCCTTTGACCCTGCCTGCCTTTCTTCCGACTATCCTTCATTCAAACCTTGCAGTCCTATAGAATCGAAACATAGCAGACATTGTGAAACTACTCACTCATGTATGTAAATATAATAATCTGCAAATTGTTATAATTTTCTACTTTGTTCTGATTGGAAAGTTATGCTTGTCATCTAGAAAGAGCTAGTTGTTCTGTTCACTTTATTGTGAGAATATATTTAGAGACTAACTGATGAGGTCTAAAAGTTAGTTGTCTGTCTCACCGGACACTGTAGTTGTAGAGCTGGCTTCATGGACATGCAACCTATATGATCAGACAGCATCTGCATACAGAAGGAACACAGTGCTTGGTTTAATGCTCTGCCATCACCATCTTGAAATTCTTCATAATTTTTGAACAGGATATCCTAGACTTTCATTTTACAGTGGGATCCACAAATTATATAACTAGTCCAGCTTGATTGTGAGATACACGAAGGAAAATCCACTAAATATTGGTATATAAAAAAAGCTTGCAGTCTTTTTGGATTTTGGTTAGTGTTCTGCAAAGGTGACCACGATCCTTTTTGCAAAACAAAGATACACAGTAAAGTCCTTGAAAATATAAGTAATTCATGACTCCCTGGGAAACAAATCTCTTCAGTGAGGGGTCCCAAATTTTAAAACCTAGTGTATGGGGGAGGGAGGAGGGAAAGAGGGGGATTTATAAGCAAGAAATATGTAAAGCTGTCAAATAGGAACATTTAGAGACTATTCTTAGAGGGATTTTCTTGAGTAAATAGGAAATGGAACTTCTAATATAATGCATAGTTTTAACTTTCTAAAGTTATATTAGTACTATTCAATATAAAGATAATTTGGTTAAACCAATCTAATGAGAAACATTCAAACAAAAAATTTTAAAATCTAGACTTTTTATAAGTCTACAGATTAAATAAAAAATAACTAAATAAATATTTAGAATTTCACCACCTAATCTTTGCCTCCATCTTTATCTACCTACTCTACATGGCAAAAAAATAAGTTTTCATTTTTACTCCTGATAAAAACAGTCATGAGCTGTTGTGAGCCCTAAGAATCAGAACTTGCTATAAAAGACAAGCTGTGGCCAAGTAACAGGAGTAGCATGATCCCAGAAACTTGACCTACCTTGGCCTTGGCTTTAAAATAATGCATGACACAGTTTTGGTTTTATTTTTAAGTAGACACCTTTGGGAGCATCTTCCCAGCTCACATAATCCTTTAACCTTCCCACACCTATCCGCAGTGGCAAATTGTACCCCACCTAATAGCCCTAAGTGATTGGTCCAGAACAGGGCCTATGACCCAAGATGGGTAAATGAAAGTCCCTTTTCCTGCAATCTGTAATTGGTAGTGGGGAACATGAAGAGAAAGACAAATGGATAGAGGAAGACTTTCTTTGGATGGATCCATAAACTTAATAGCTGTCCTAGACTTTTTCTATCTACAACATTTACAGGAGGAAAGCAACAGATGCTCTTAATAGAGTAGAAAGAAGCAGACAGGCTGGAGGGGTAGGGAAAATGAAGACTGTTTAGTTTTTAGGCTGATTTCAATGTCTTCTGGAGACAGGTGTCATCCCAATCCTTACACATATTTCCTTGACTCCAAGAAGCCATAATTTATTAGGCAAATAATTCATTTTCTAAATGAAAAAGGATGATAAAAAGGAATGTCATCTTTACAACATATATGATATCAGGAGAGTTAAAATGTCATTCTGAATTGGGAGAGATACTTGAATATCTCTGATACTTTAATTTCCTTGCGTTGGTATCTATTACTTGAAATGAAAGGACTCCTGAAGTATATCACTTCATAATTCCTTCTCTCCCTCTGAATGTCAACAGACTCTTCTCCTTGCAATATGTAGTGGCAGAGTTAGGGCAAGGCTAAGTATAACACCTAAATTAATATAGAAGCTCCATTTAGAGAGATTCAAAAGTGTCATCGGGTTTGTTGGTTTTCTTAGCTATCACTAGTTCATATATATCTGTTGTCTTCTGTCATTCTGATCTGAGTATTCTATCTGAATAGGAGGAGATTATGTGACCAAGCCCACTAACTCTGGGCCAAGTTATCTAGATTTGCATTAGGGTCAGCTTTTTTTTTTTTTTTAAACAGGTTTTGTTTGTTTGTTTGTTTTGTTTTGTTGTTGTTTTTTTATTTATTCACTAGAGACACAGAGAGAAGCAGAGACATAGGCAGAGGGAGAAGTAGGCTCCCAGCAGGGAGCTTGATGTGGGACCTGATCCCAGGATTCTGGGATCACGATCTGGGCCAAAGGCAGATGCTCAACCGTTGAGCCACCCAGGTGCCCCTTAGGTAAACTTCTTACCTGTAGTGGAACCCTGAACAAATACTTAAATCTCTGTGTGCCTCAGTTTCCTCATTTGTTAAAGGAGGATAATTGTACCTAGTTGGAAAGATTTATAGAAACATGTTAGTATTTATAAAGCTTCTTTCTTTTTTTTGTAAAGATTTTATTTATTTATTTAAGAGAGAGAACATGATGCAGAAGGGGTAAAGGGACAAGGAGACTACTTGCTGAGCAGGGAGCTCTACACAGGGCTCATCCCAGCACCCCAAGATCATGACCTGAGCTGAAGTCAGTTGCTTAACCTACTGAACTACCAGGTGCCCCTATAAAGCTTCTTTTGAAAAAAAATTTAGCACATAATAATGTTACATAAGCTTTTGCTAAATTAGTTAAAATAAAATTGCAAAATCCAGTAATTTTTTAAATGGACTTTGAGAATGGGCCAGGATATTAATGCAAAAAAACAGATCATAGTACATATAAAAAATTTATGATAAAAGGAAAGGCATCACAATCTAATAGGGAAGGAATAAGTTCTGAGATATTCTTTTTTTTTTTAAGATTTTTATTTTATTATTTATTCATGAGAGACACACAGAAAGAGAGAGAGAGAGAGAGAGAGGCAGAGACACAGGCAGAGGGAGGAGCAGGCTCCATGCAGGGAGCCTGATGTGTGACTCGATCCGGGTCTCCAGAATCACACCCTGGGCTGAAGGCGGCACTAAATTGCTGGGCCACCCAGGGATCCCCAATTCTGAGGTATTCTGTACATTTTTTTAGGCACGTAAGTTATCTATGGACAAAATGCAACTTACACTACAATAAATTACACTAAAGAATTAAATGCAAATTAAGAAGCATGGAAAAATACAAAGGCAAATATTTAACAGATTTCTGGATGGAAGTGTACTGACTATGCAATAAAAAATAATAATGATAAGCAAAGGAAGTAAAAATGATAGAAAATAAAATATTCTTTTAACTTTCTGTGAATATAATTCTTTACAATTTCCAGAAATGAAAATATCATGCTATGAAAATAGCTCTCACAATTAGGAGAGCTTATAAGTTAATATCCATAATGTTACAATAATTCTTGCAAACCAAGGTATGAATCCACATGTTAGAAAAATATGAAACAGATTGTATTAATCAGAAATTTTTGGTTGCATATCACAGAAACGAGACACAATCTAGATGAGCCAAATGGAAAAAATATATATATTTATTGGCTCTTGTTATCAGAAAAACCTATGTGGTACGTCCTGATTAAAGCAGATTTAGATCCCGGGACACGAACACAGTTCCACTGGCTTCTGCTTGGCTTCTCACTCAGCCATGCTTTTCAACATGGCAGTTTGATGTCCGCCAGATGGGCATAGGCTGGCCCATGCACTAATGTCTTTAGAGTTCAGTAACAGACGTTGGGAGACCATTCCTCTATCGTGGAGATTCTGGTTGCATCTACTTGGAACACGTGGTTACTGATGAGGAGACATCACTTGGAAGTGGGAATAGGCAGGGCCAACTGGATGACAACCACAGATGCAGGGAGGGCTTCTCTCCACAGAAAAGTAAGCTGCACAGGTGAAAACTACTTGTCCATTATGGTATAATCTGCCAATAAACTACAAATGGCTAATAAACATGGAAACAAATCAGATTTGTTATAAAATAAAGAGGTAAGCTTTATTTAGCAATAATGAACCATGTTAAAAATTTTCACCTTGAAAAGCTTATCTTACATATGCCTCAGAGGCATGAATGGAAGGTATTAAAGTTTGTACAAATGTGTGGAATACTGATTTTCAAAATGTTAATGAGTGTTTAAAATGCTTATAATCTATAACCCATGCCTAAAAATCTCTTCGGGGAATGTAACTGGAGAGTAAAAACATTATGGACAGAGGTCTTCATTATATTTTTAGCTATAAGAGGAAAAAATGAAAAAAAATCTGTGAAATTCATCAATAGAAAAAGATAAAAGGAACTATGTTATATGTATACAAACAGATATGATGCAGCCATTCAATTTTTTATTTGAGGAATTTTTACAGATTTTATTTATTTATTTGAGAGAGAGAGAGCAAGACAGAATGTGCAAGCCTGGGGGAGGAACAGAGGGACAGAGACAAGCAGATTCTGTACAGAGCACGGAGCTCAACACGGGGCTCGACCTCAGGATCTTGAGATCATGATCTGAGCTGAAATCAAGAGTCAGATGCTTAACCAACTGAGCTATCTAGGTATCTCATATTTGAGGAATTTTTAATATTGTAGGATTATATAATTAAAACACTTATATCTTATTTTCTCTGGATTATACTATCATTATTTATTGTTTTATTCCTTTTTCCCATTTTGACCAAATTTACTTTTTTAAATAAAATGTTGTAATAGTAGAAAATAAGTTTTTTTTCTTTTATTTTACGAACTTCATTTGCTACCAGTACGAACCCTAAGTGCTCAAAACATTCTGTCTGAAAACAAAGCACATTTATATCATGATATATAATCACTAGATATCATGCTAGCTTTGCTAGTTTACATTTAAGGTTGCTAGGTCTGAATCTTTTCAGAAATGTTTTATATAATTATCAAGCATAGTTGCCATTAAATACTTAGCTACATAAAGTATAAAGGAAGAACAGAGATAGCCTGATTCTGCATTCCATGCAACATGGTGCAAGGATTTAGAAAAATATTGGAGAAAAAACGGTATACTTTCAAATTCTGTTTTCTTAATCTTATAAGAATAAAATTAGTTCTCAGTTGGCATTTTTCTTTACAGTGTAATTTTGTCACATGCAAATGTGCCATTAAGGACTATAACAGACATTTACTAATGAAATACATATGGCTAATAAATATCTGAAAAGAGGCATTCAAATTCAAACAAAATAAAGGCACATTAAAGTAACAATGACACAACTTTGTTTAATTTTCACATGGTGAGGATATTGTTCTAGTAGTGGGTTTTACCAGACTATAATATTTTTCTCAATGCTGGCCATGCCAATTTTTCTCCAATTGCAGGCAGGAAGTGTAAATTAATAAAAAATAACAACCTTGGGTTCATAAGGCCCTCTGAGTTCAGATGGGCCCAATGCTTTTGAATAAATAGTCGTGAAAAACGTAACAGGTTTCACCTGAGAAAATAATAGAACTAGGTAATGTTGCATAGTATGTGCTTAAAACAGCTGCAGGCATTGCTATTCTAATGGTGGACAGGCTCCTTTTAAAAATAACAACTATAAACAACAATAAAAGATTCAAAAGAGGGTACACTAGGTCATATTAGTAAGGGAAACAGAACATTTCCAGATCACTATTAGGCATCATATAGGACATACGGGACTAAAGCCAACTGAAGTCCCTAAGGCCTGTTCTGGTAACCGGCTTGTGCGTGCGTACCTGCGTGCGTCTGTGTGTGTGTGTGTGTGTTTGTGTGTGTGTTTCCTGTATCAGTGCAGAGGCAATGTTTTTTTAACCAAACAATTTCATTTAGGAAAAGCAATACAGTGAAACAGCACACCGTTCTAGAACATGAAGTTGAAGGGTCCCTTAATAGGTAGATTCAGTAACTTGTCTTGGCCCCAAAACAATCACTTCAGGGTTTGGGGTGTGTAGTTTGAACATGCTGAACATATTGTATCTGCCCTCATGCTTTGGCATCCACAGGATAATTATAATTTATGGGTGCATCTCAGGAGGCTTTTTGCTTAGTCTTTGTTCATTTGTAGCAAGAAAATGTCCTCTTGATGCTTACTGGGCTATTTCTTTTTACCTGTCAAACAGGTAGCCCGGGTGGCTCAGTGGTTTAG
Source organism: Canis lupus familiaris (assembly GCF_011100685.1). NCBI lineage: Eukaryota > Metazoa > Chordata > Mammalia > Carnivora > Canidae > Canis > Canis lupus. The sequence continues at coordinate 78,907,057 of NC_049222.1, read as the reverse complement.
TGCCTGCCTTAGGCCCAGGCTGTGACCCTGGAGACCTGGGATCGAGTCCCATGTCAGGCTCCCTACATGGAGCCTGCGTCTCCCTCTGCCTCTCTCTGTGTTTCTCATGGGTAAATAATTAAAAAATAAAAATCATTTACCTGCTAAATGATTTTATGTGAAATAATCATCCATGCAATTGTTCAAATAATAAATAATCTATAAATGCATAAGGAACTTCCCTGTAGGAAGCTAGAGATAGGGCAATCACTCATCCCAATATTTTTGTTCTTCAATGAATTTTGTCAGCATCTGTTTTATTTTTTTTTTTTATTTTTTTTTTTAAAGACAAATCCCAGTTCTTACCCTCATAATGACAAACTGTATTTTTTTTTATTTTTTATAATTTTTATTTATTTATTATAGTCACAGAGAGAGAGAGAGAGAGAGAGGCAGAGACACAGGCAGAGGGAGAAGCAGGCTCCATGCACTGGGAGCCCGACGTGGGATTCGATCCCGGGTCTCCAGGATCGCGCCCTAGGCCGAAGGCAGGCGCCAAACCGCTGCGCCACCTAGGGATCCCAGCATCTGTTTTAAAGGCTGATTTCATCTCTCCACAAGGCTGTCTCTGATAAAGGGGTACTTAGCAAAAGGAAATCCTCACAGTCTGCCTGTTTCTTCATTAAAAATATGCTCTTTCTTTTCATATTTGGTTGCAGGCAAACAGTCAGAAACTTCCATATGATCAGAAGCAAAATGATTCTGCTCTCGTGAAGAATGCTCCCACCCCACCAAGATATGATTTCTAATTCAGCAGTCAGTACCGATTTGGGCTTCGTGGAAAATACTGCTGTTTATTCTCTAATGTAAATGGCTTAAAAAAAAAACAATATATTCATAGATGATAGTGTTAAAGATTGTAATAGAAGATATTAGTTTGGCTCAGGACTTTTTCGGGGTTGTTATCACCCTAAACTTTTTAAGAGTGCACCATCTAGGAGACAAAGCAGCCCTCCCACGTGCTCTTCTGGATCTTGTAATGACCTCACAGGTGGCATTAACACTCTCCTTTCTCAGAAAGAACCTACCACGTTCTCTGTACCCCATCCTGACAGTGCTTGCAAAGCTTTTTGCAGTCTTCCAAGGTACTTAAAATCCTAGCAAAGGCGTTTTGCCCAAGTGGTTCCCCGAAGGTACACTGTCAGCCAGGAACATCTAGCATTCCCAGTGCTGTTCAGGCAGGATAGTCTGGCTTTGCAGTTCCCATCCCCTGGAACTCTTTGTGGCCAGAGGAGTTTTCTTGCCAGATTATAAAAGAGGCTCTATCTTCTCTCCCTGGACTTCTGGCCTCTTCCCATCAGTTATGGTTTCCTGACCACACAGCTTAGGTCTTGAACTTTAAATCTTGATTTAAATATCTAATGAGGCTTTCCTTGTCTCAACATGTGGGTTCAGGTCCCCTCTACCAGACAGATTCACTCTCCAAGTTCTAATCCCCACGTGTGCTGTGAGCCAGTGATTGGGAATGAAAAGGCAGGAGCAAACATATAGGAATTCTTGCAAATTTCAGAATGAATACTAGTGCCTGTCCTACTAGGGAGTATGATCAGTTGAGAAAGTTTTTTAAGAAATATTTTTATCTCAAGGTAAATTTTAGATAGAATCCCTGTACCTAGAGTAGGTAAAAGCAGGAGTGAGGTTTCCTAGCAAGGGGTGCCTAGAGTTCTGTTGAAAACCCCTGCAGTAAGAAAATAATAGAACTGTGAACGGATTTGACTGCCCGCTGACCCATCTGGCCTTGGTCAAGGGTCACAAACTCAAATGTCTACAGGGAACAAGAACTTGATATAAAGAAATGAAACCCTGTATAAAATGTGTACCCAACCTCTAGGGGCAGCCTCTAATGCCATTCATCAATTGTAGCCACTGTGAAAAATTTGGGAGCATAGGGGTAGATGTAAGAGTGGCCATACGTGCTGATTTTTTTCAGCAACAAGCAGAAAATGCAGATTTTTTTCATGTGAAATATCCTGATTTTTAAATGTTGACAAATAATTAGTTAAACATAGAAAACTCATCAGAACTTAAGGAAAACTTCTCAAAGCCAAATGCTAGATCTCTAGGACATCAATTTGCAATTCTTGTAGATTACTACAATTTAAACGCAAATCAAAAGCATCACACCTCAGAAACAGCATCTTATCCTCACATATTCATCACAACCCTGAGAATGTGCCCACTTCTTACCAGTGTCATGTAGCTACCACCACCCTCTAATCATAAGATCTCACCTGACTTCATGCAGTGCCTTCTAGCTGTCCTGAGTCCTGCGCCACTCTTGTTCTCCCAGATCCATTCTCCACAGAGCAGACAGATCTTTGCCAAAATATAAATAACATCTCGTCACTCCTTTCCCGAAATCTCTCCAGTGAATAACCATCACAATTAGACCAGAATCCAAATACCTTAATGTGACAAGCATTATTCCATGAAGCAACCCAAGTCACCTCTTTGAAATTACCTCCTGGCACATTCTAGTCCTTGAAAACACCTTGCTCCTCGTGCATTTGTTATTTTCCTTCACCTGTTCCTTCTTTGTGGATTGCATATCCTCAACTGTGGCTTACTTCCTTATTGTATTCAAGTCTCTACCTTCTTAGTGGGATCCTCTCTGATCTCCTTATCTAAAATAAGAGATCCTCCCATTTTCCACTCCCTTACCAGCTTTTTCTTCTTGCTTTGACTTATCACTACTGATACTATTTTATTGGCATCTGTTTATTTACTATCTCTCTCCCTCAACAGATTATAAACACTAAGAGGACAGAAACTTAATCTATTAGTCACTCTTCTTTTTAAAAGCTTTTACTTAGGGACACCTGGGGGCTCCATCTGTTAAGCATCTACTTTCAGCTCAGATCATGATCCCAGGGTACTGGGATTGAGTCCTGCATCATGCTCCCTGTTCAGCATGAAGTCTGCTTCTCCCTCTACCCCTCCGTTTTGCTTGTGTTCTCTCTCTCTCTCAAATAAATAAAGTCTTAAAAATAAAGTTTTTATTTAAATTCCAGTTAACATACAATGTAATATTATTTTAGGGTGTACAACATAGTGGTTCAACACATCTATACAACACTAGGGGCTCATCACAAGTGAACTCCTTAACCCCCATTACCTATATCACCCATTTCCCCATCCCTCTCCTCTCTGATAATCATCAGTTTGTTCTCTACAGTTAAGAGTATGTTTCTTGGTTTGCCTCCCTCTCTTTTTTTTCCCCCTTTGCTCCTTTGTTTTATTTCTGTCCATAATATCTAGAAGATTGCTTGTCATATAGCAAGTGCTCAATAGTTATTTGTAGCAAAAAATAAATGATGAGTGTGTCACCACTGTTACCATAGCCCAGTGACACTACCTTAACTCAAATCTTTACTGTTTATGGTCTGGATTGCTCACTCATCTTTCACTGCACTCATCCTATACATGCTCCCTGACCACACTTCCTATAGCACTAGCCAACCGTGTTCATTCCACATTTGGAATAGTCATCGCCAATTCCCCCACATCCTTTAAGAAATTCTTCCTGTGTATAATATCTCTGTGCAATTTTGGTGAACATCTGTTGGAGCACTTGTCACATAGTTCCAAATGACCCTGTTTCTTGTCTGTCTCCTTCACTAGACAATAAACCTCTAAAGGTCTTATCTAATAAATATAATGGTTTACATTCCTGTAGCCCTTCAAAATTTATGGAAGTGCTCATATGTGCATTGTTCAGTTTATAAAGATGCTATTAAAATGCCTTTTCACAAGAGAAAATTGAGACTCTGAGAAACTACATGACTTCTCTAAATCACACAATTTGAATAAAACATAACTTTAAGCCAGTTCTTCAAATTTCAAGGTTATTTTGCCCACTCCAGGATAACAAAACTACATTCCACACAAGGAAATGTCTATGTTTAGCATTCAAGGACCTTAACAATTTGAATTTAAGCCACTTCACCAAAACTACTACCACTATCTCCCTTTAAATACTCCAAAATGTAGTCATTAAATTTGAGAAACTCATTATTCATACAGATCTCTCACTTTCTCTTTGTCTTTTCCCCCTCTTCTTCCCCCCATAACTGCAATACTTCCCCTTTTTTTCACATCTTAATCCTGACTTTTATTCCAAGCTCAGCTAGAAGACCATCACCCTCAAGATAATTTTTCTGATATAGTAACCAGTATCTACTTTGAACTAATACATATTATCTAAAAATTTCTTATGGAAATAATAAATTCCAAAATTCTATATGCTATTAAGGTAAGTGCAAACTTATCTTATGGTTCTATGTCTATAAAAGATATTGCTTATAACTGGATATCAAATTTATTTAGGCAGTGTTGAGTTAAATTCATCTTTAGTTTCTCTGCAGGCCATCTGTCTGAGTATGTTAAGATTAAGCTCAGCTGTATACACGAGAAAACTGAAAGAAGTGGTTTACACCCAAAGGTGGATGTTAAAGGATAGAGAGAGGGTGTCACAGGGGTTAGGAAACCAGATCCCTTAAGCTGCTGCTGCATGATCCATACCACAAGGATCCCATGCTTGAGATGGCCTGATAGCTCAAGATGCTTCTGAATTTCTAACCATGGCCTTCATGTTCCAAAAAGGAAGAAGAGAAAGATCGGAGGCACACCACAGCATCCACGACAAGATGGATATATCAAACATAGAAGAATGTAACAAGGTTGACGCTCAATATGTGGAAAAAGATTTATCAGACAAATACTATTGTGGTTGTGTTTACATCAGACAAAATAGATCTGAGAGCAAAAAGTACTAGAAATACAGAGGATTACCACATAAAAATATAACTTTAAATACTCTAGGAAGATATGAAAATTTTTAGTTTAATATTCCTAATAATAGAATCTCTCTCTCTCTCTCCTCTCTCTCTCTCCATATATATATATATAGTTATATAGTTATATAGTTATATAATTTTATATATATATATATATATATAATTACTTGATATAAAAGAATTACTAGAGAGTATACCAATCCAAAATCATAATGGGAGATTTTAATTTTACTTTCTCAGTAACTGATATACTGGAAATGACTAATAAAATCATTGAAAATTTGAGACTGCAATGTGATTATGTTAAAAAGCAATACAAGAGATAGGAAAACTCCATTTGCTTAGATATTACCAAAATATAGCTGAATAACCGATGGATCAAAGAATAAATCATAATGTAAATAACAGAATATTTAGAAGTCAATGAGAATAAAAATACTACATATTTATATATATGAGATGCAACTAAAACATTATTGTTAGATAAATGCAGACCCTTACATGCCTTTACAAGAAAAGTGGAAAGACTAAAAATTAGGTGTTCAATTAGGTTAAGATGACTCATTTTATTTTTTATTTTTTTTAATTTTTATTTATTTATGATAGTCACACAGAGAGAGAGAGAGAGAGAGGCAGAGACACAGGCAGAGGGAGAAGCAGGCTCCGTGCCGGGAGCCCGACGTGGGATTCGATCCTGGGTCTCCAGGATCACGCCCTGGGCCAAAGGCAGGCGCCAAACCGCTGCGCCACCCAGGGATCCCGATGCCTCTTTTTAAAAGTGTTAATGAATAATAAGAGAATAAATCCAAATTAATTAAAAGGATGGAGAAAACAACACATAAAAGCAAAAATCAATGAATTAGAAAATAAGATACAATAGACAAGAACAATAAAGCCAAATATCAGTTGTCTTAAGCTTAATATAACAGAAAAACCCATGGTGAAATAAATTAAGAAAAAGATAAGAAAAAGGTAACAGAACAAAAAGAGAACAGAAGTATAAATATTACAAGGTTTAAAAATAATCAGAAAATATTAAAAACAAACTATAAATTTGAAAACTTCAATGAGATAAATAAGTTCCTATAAAAACATAACTTACCATAATGAAATGGAAAAGTAGAAACCAGATTACTTACTCCTGTATCCATTAACAAAAATCCAGCACTGGTTGTTTTCTTACTAAGGAATCTTTTCTTTCTATGAAGAATCTCTTGTGTAGGAGTTTTACTGGCAAATTCACTCAAATATTTATTATTTTATTTTTAAAGCATTTATTTTTTTAGTAATCTCTACATGCAACATAGGGCTTGAACTGACAACCCCGAGATCAAGAGTTTCACATTTTACCAACTTAGCCAGTCAGGTGTCCTCAACCAAATATTTAAAGAACTGCCACTGCGCAAACTGAATAATTCTGCTCTTATACAATGTCTTTCAAAGAAGAAGGAAAAAAATGGAACAATCTACGATTCATTTTATGAGGCTAGTATAACACTGATACCATAACTTGATAACAAGAGTGTGAGAAAGGAAAATTATACTCCTGAATTAAGTCGCTTACATTATATGAATTGGGAACATAAGATTGATGTAGTGCATCCAGCAACATATAAATATGTTAATCCATTGTGACTAACTTGGATTTATCCCAGCTTTGGGAGGCTTGTTTAACATTAGCAAATTAATTAATGCAAATTATCATATTAATGAATGTAAAAGATATGGGAAAAACAAGTGATAAAATTTGACGTTCTTTCTTGATAAAACCTCTAGCCAGCTAAAAATAGAGGCTGTAGCAGATGCCTGTGTTGCTCTGCTACACATGGTTTCTGGCTATTTGATTTCAGGGCAATATGTACTTTTTATCTCACCTCAAGCATTTGGCTGGGCATTTCTCTGCTGTGCTGCTTCAGGGCTTTCCCTTAGTCTTTGCACAGATCGCCCAGAAAATACAAGCAGTTGATGTATGGAGCCAATATGCAACCAAATGGCTTTGAAAGTGTCTAGAAAAAATGTATAAATGGCGAAAAATAATTAAAGAATATAAATGGTGAAAAATAATTAAAGAATAATTAAAAATATAAAATTAATAGATTGACCATTATATAACATTCTCAGAGGAAGGCTTACCTTTGGAAGAACTTAAAATTTCAAACATATCCCCTTTTTGCTCAATAGACACATTGAGCATCTCCTCTGTGATGAGATAAGTTGAACAAGACACAATCTGTAACATCATGTTGCTCAAAGTCGTGCAAAAGAGCTGCACTGGTAAACCAGTGAAAACATGTTATATGAAATACTAAAATAGAGACTGAGGTAAAGTGCTTTGGGAACACAGAGAAAAAAGTGTCTAATGTTACCAGGAGGAGTCAGGGACACTACTTTACAGGAGAATCTTGAATAGTGATTGGAAAGCTATATAGAATTCACAGCAGGCAGGGGGGTGGAATCTGCATTCCACATGTTGCCCTGAAATCAAATAGCCAGAAACCATGTGTATAGCAGAGCAACACAGGCATCTGCTATAGTCTCTATTTTTAGCTGGTTAGAGGTTTTATCAAGAAAGAACCTCAAATTTTATCACTTGTCTTTCCCATATCTTTTACATTCATTAATATGATAATTTGCATTAATTAATTTGCTAATATTAAACAAACCTCCCAATGCTGGGAAGAAGAAACAAAGATCCAGAGATTAAAAAAACATGCTCTAGGAAGAACTCAGCCAACAGGGAACAGAATGGGAGAACACAAAGACAGGAAGTTAGGCCATCAATAACCAGTATCCTATAGGCTCTGAGGGCTTTTGATGTGTTTAAGATAAGACAGTTGACATATTCAGCTGTTAAAGATGATTAAGACCATTTAGTTGTTACAAACAAACTTGAACACTTGATGAAGCAGGAAGTCTCTGTTCCCAAGGGTTAAGAAAACTGCAAAATGTGGTGGAAGGTAGGAAGCTTTTATAGGATTAAAATTAAGGAGGGGCCCCTGGGTGGCTCAGTGGTTGAGCATCTGCCTTTGGCTCAGGTCCTGATCCTGGGGTCCTGGGATTGAGCCCCACAACAGGCTCCCCACGGGGAGCCTGCTTCTTCCTCTGCCTAGGTCTTTGCCTCTCTTTCTGTGTCTTTCATAAACAAACAAACAATCTTTAAAAAAATTTTAAAAAGGACAAATTCCAATACATTCTTCTCCTTGGAGAGAATGTGGATCCGATATTTGTCCTTGAACTGAGTAGATTACAGCAGAAGGGGAAATAGCCAACCAGCAATAACCACATTTTTCTTCTCTTAGTGTCTAAGAAAGCACAAATAAATACATAAAAACTTAAAACCTAGATTTGTTTGTTTGTTTTAACCTACATCAGTATTGCTCAGTAGACCTAACCTGAGTTAAACATTGATTAATAGATTCTAAATTCCTCATCAAGTAACATGCACACTTTTCAATAATTTAATTTTTTTTAAACTCAAGATTAGATATTAGAAAATGAAAACAAACAAAACCTAAAAGCAAAACAAAACAAAAACCTCTAAAAACAAAAGGTAATAAGTTTCATTAGACCTTTAATAATGAAGCTACTTACCTCAAAACACATTGTCTTTTCCTATTGCTGAGATGGGAAAGTTGGGGTGAACCAATGAAGCTACATGCGGATTATGTGGTTTTAGCAGACAGGAGCATTTTAAGAACAGCAAACAAGCATGAAAGACAACTCTCTACAAGCTGTGGGACATTTACTAGGTTTTGAAAGATGACATGAACTCTATAATTATGCAGTCTACATTTCTACATTTCGATGGTGATGGCTGACTAGTCTCCCCACCCATCGCATCTGATAGCATTCTGTGTCACCTATTTCTTTTCTGAATGTTTAAGCCCGGTATTTATTCTTCTTCCATCAATATTACCTTTACTGTCAGAGTGAAATTCTGCATTAGCGATTTGGAAATGTGTTTTCCCAACCACAAATATTTTGCTCGAAAAATGTTATCTTAAAAATTATGAAGTATCTTCTCCTTCTGTCTTCTCCACTTTTTAATATCTGGCACACAAAAACTAAAATGAATCCTGGGGAACAGCAACAGATATTGTCAAAGGAGAAAGAAATGAAAAGCTTACCAATTATTAAATCCTCTTAGGTTAGACCAAAGGCCAGCAAACTTCTTCTGTAAACGACCAGATAGTAAAAACTAGGCTATGTGGGAGAGAAATACAGTTTTCACCTCAACTATTCAACTTTGTTATTGTAGCATAAAAACAGCTATAGACATAGGTAAATGAATGAGAACAGTTGTGTTTGGATCAATCTTTCTTTTCCAACACTGAAATTTGAATTGCATATAATTTTTTTATGTCACAAAATATTATTCTAATCTTCCTTTTTTGAGATTTTTCTCAACAATTAAAAATTATAATGCCAAATCTTAGTTCATGGGTTGTACCAAAGCAGACTGTAGGCCAGAACTGGCCCGTGGGCCACAGTTTGTCAACTCTTAGACTGGACACATAAGATGGTATTAATCTTAGTACATAAGAAAAGAGTACCAAAGGCCTAACATTTTAAATTTCCTTCATGATACAACTTATATTGTATCAGAAGCTTCCCTTCTAAAAGATGAAAGAAATCATTTGTCTAAGCTTTGAGGTTAAAATTTTAGGAAATTGCCATAATGATAAGGTACCTTGGTGATCTGGATATGGGTTATGAGATATCTGTCCTTATTGTCATCTATGTTGGCATCTCCTGAAAAGCTGATTCTGTTTGGTCCATGGTTATTGATCAAAATAGGAAACTGCTGAGTATTCTTTGTTTCTAATAATGAGGCTTCTTCCTTCTTTTATGTTTTATGCTCATGTTATTTTTGCTTCTGCATTATGCTCAAGCATGGAGCACTCCATGAGCTGCAGAGCTTCCTACTTAGACCTGCCATGTAACCATATTGCTCTAGGAGCTCCCTGGAGTTCTATATGAGAAATAGGGCACGTATTTTCTCTTCTGGAGTTTTCACTGACCAATAATCTCCACTGAGTCCACCTGGGGAGCAGAGCACAGGACACTCCTTTCGCAGAGGCTCACCCATATCTATGCAGCCATTGCCATGAGCACAGAGTATGGTAGCTGTGGCCTGAATAGGGTTATGTTAGGGGAAGGAAGGATCAAGGGGTAAAAAGAAATAAGGGCATTGTGATGAATAGTTTAACAATGTCTTTCTACTGAAACAATTTTATGCATCATAGTTCATGATGTATTAAATATGTATTGTAGGGCACCTGGGTGACTTAGTGAAGAGTCCAACTCTTGATTTCAGGTCATGATCTTGGGGTTGTGAGATCCACACTGAGTGTGAGGCCTGCTTAAGAGTCTCTCTCTCCCCCATCCCTCTTGCTCACTCTCTCTCTATAAATAAATAAATAAATAAATAAATAAATAAATAAATAAATAAGTTTTGTAACACTTTGATGTGCTAAAATTATTCTAGATGCTGAAAATACATGCTGAGCATCTTAAAAATGATTCCTTCCCTCAGGAGCATCTGGGTGGCTGAGTCAGTTAAGCATCTGACTCTTAATTTCAGCCCAGGGCCTGATCTCAGGGTTGTGAGATCAAGCCCTGCGTTGGAGTCCATATTGGGCATGAAGCCTGCTTAGGATTCTCTCTCTCTGCCCCTCCCCCAACTTTCTCTCTCTTTTGAAAACAAAACAAAACAAAACAAAACAATTCCTTTCCTCTTGAAGCTGACGGTGCAATGGAAGACAGATAGTAAGTACTCAGTCTTAAAATAAATAATTACAAATGGTGATCAGTCACATGGGCCAGCTCGTACTTTTGACTGTTGGAAACATTTATGCAAATGAATCAGACAAGATGGCACTAATTAATTTGAATACATATGTTAATTTTGGGGGTAAACTGTGCTGGAACTTCTCTCTCTCTCTTTCTCTCTCTCACACACACACACACACACACACACACACACACACAGACAGCTATTTAACTCATTTATCTGTCCTCCCTCACACACATACACATCAGGACTTAGAGAAACAAAGACAAGATCAACTAGTCATAAATAGATGCAAAATGTCTCCAACCTTTTGATTCTGAAATTTAGCATAAAGGTATTACAAACTAAAGAAAAAAGCACAAATTTCTTTAAAGTAGTGAAGCTTTCCTGTATAAGCACATTTATAATTGTATTCTGTTTTATGTGCAAGTGTAGATATAAGACTCCTGGAAACTTTCTAAACAACTAGGGTTGAGAGTACTGCAGACATTTCACAGGGATTATTTGTTTTAGAATGCAATGACATTTTACAGCTTTCGAAATCTATGAAGTACTGAATTGAATCAGAAATTCTGCAAATCAACTGCCTTATCCGGACTGTTTTGAAGTCTTCTTGGTTTCCTGCTGGGCTAGGACTACATTTCAACACAGAAAAAGCTTAATTGTATTGGATTTATTTCTAGTAGGAAGTGTATTTCAGTTCACAGTTTCAGTGTGTAGGACAGAAATATTTATTAGCTAAGTTTAAAATATTATGGGAGTAAAACAATTATTTTGAGACCCTCTGAGAAGTTGGAAGGTATGAAGTTTACTTTGGATAAACTCTAGAAATGTCTTCATTTTCTCTAAAACTAGTTTTTCTTCTCTTAGTCTATATGTGCATTTTAATGGTAACTATTGATTTTCTGGCTAAAAAGACAGATTAAAGGTAAATGGAAAGTAATGGATGGAGTTTCTCTAAAATTTTTTTAATAATGCCAAGAGTATCTATGACTGTGGTATTAGTATTCATAGTCGCTCAGTGGAAGAGAGTAAAATCAATTTGATATCCTTCCTGAAATCTCATTTAAATTAATTATTTTCACTCTGCAGAGCATGCATTTTTAATTGAACTGCATCAAATTTCACTTGAAAGCTAAAATCTTTGACCTATTTCTAAATAATCTACCTTGACTTAATCCAACATCTGTTATCTTCCTCCCAAGATTCCCTCCTCTGTCTTCACATTTCACCAACACCAGAATTTAGCTCAGTCTGAGAAATCCCAGACCACATCTGTGTCATCACTCTGAGAGGAATGGAAGGTCCCAGAACCTAGGTCAGCCATGAAATAAAATGTGCATCTTGGTAGAAAATTAAGGATGCACTTTGGGAATAGTAATTCATTGTCAAGAACACTTTTTCTCTCATCCAGGTATCAACACTCATGACACCTCATGTTTCTTACACCCTCTTCCTTTAACACTGTGGTCTAATGGATGGTTTCAGTCATCATCACTTTGACTCTGGTCATTCCTTGTGTACTGTGGGGACTTGCCAAGGATCAAAGAAGAGGGAGATGATGGTGTTTATGATGGGATGCTTAAAAATATATCTAATGGTATTAGATGTGCAATTAACTGTAAATAATTTTCACAATAACAAATCAAGCCAAAAGATGATGACTCACACCATGTCCACAATCTTTGCTTCTCCACATAAGTTCATGAGATTTCCCTTTGTGTTTCTTTTCCATTTAAAAATGCAACATTATATATACTCTTTAGAGGCTTGGAGGCTTGAGTTATCAGAGAAAGGATAAAACCAACAAAAGAACTGATTATACCATGAGAACACTCATCCATAGAACTGCATTGCAAAAGTCCTTAGTCATTCAAACTTTATTTCTGAAATAAAAAAGTGAGTACTATATCTATGAAAGTCTTTGCTGTAGATAGGGAAACATAAATGGAGAAAACACAAAGATAACTGAAATTTAAATTTTGGTAGTGGGAATATGATTTATTCAGCTATTTAACTCATTTATCTGTCCTCCCTCGCGGCTAACTCTCCCCACCTCCACAAATTCAAAACAGAATTTCACATTTCAAGAAAGTGAAGAAAATAGATTATTTTTTCTTAATGTTTCTTAAATTGGCATAAACTTTAGATACATCAAACTTTTGATAAAATATTACTTTTTTATATCGTATATGTACTTTACATAATACAACAAATATTTTTGCATAATATGTGAATACACTCATTACTATCTTGCTAAATAATTTCTTGGTATGGCTGGGAGCAGGCAGTGTGAGTTTTGGCAAAGTCTGTAATGCCCATTAGCTATATCTGATCTTGGGAAATAATGCACATGGGCCTCAATTTTGTCATCTGAAAATCAGAAAATATAAATGGATTATTTCCAGAGATCCTTCTAGTTCTAAAAGCCTTATTTTGAAATATATTTTTGATCTTTTAACTGTTCATGCAAATTTGCATATGGTTTTATATTGGACCATTAGTTCACTGGATGTTGAATTCTTATTCAGAAAAACAAAGCTCATTTATCACCATTTCCTCAGGGAGCCTCTGATCTATCTACTCTTTGGTTACTTGCTAAACAGTATAATTGTCACTTGCACATTTGGGTAAAGTAGTTGGGTAATCTATGAGAGGAGGTTCTAAGGTTATTTAATCGAAGACATAAGATCCAGGCAGACAGACAGGCTGGGGTTGGTGTGCAAAGAACCCAAAGAACAAAGGAAGGCCAAAGAACATGGAGATCGCTTAGTTAACTCATGAAGAACAATAAAGGATTTAGGTAAGTTTAATTGTCTTCAGTCAGTGGAAGAATAAATTCTAACGTCAGGACAGGACAGGACACAAAATGCAGAATTAAAGAACACAGAGATCCCAGTAAGGACCAAGATTCCTAATAGGCTAGTTACAATGCCATAATAATAATAGCAGTTGGCAGGCTTTTTCCGTGGAGTCAGATACAAAATATTTCAGGACATATAGTCTTAATTATAACTATTCAACTCGGCAGCTGTAGCATAAAGGCAGTCATAGACTATGTCTAAATGAATGGGCAAAGCTTTGTTTCAACAAAACTTCATTTATGGACACTGAAATTTGAATTTCATATACATTTCACAAGTTAGGAAATATTCTTCTTTTGATCTATTCAACCACTTAAAAAGGCAAAATCTAGGGCAGCCGGGGTGGCTCAGCATTTAGCGCTGCCTTCAGCCCAGGGCATGATCCTGGAGACCAGGGATGAGTCCCATGTCGGGCTTCCTGCATAAAGCCCGTTTCTCCCTCTGTGTCTCTGCCTTTCTCTTTCTCTCTCTTTGTGTCTCTCCTGAATAAACAAATAAAATCTTTATAAAATCTTTAAAAAAATAAAAAAGGCAAAATCTATTCTTAATTGTTGGATCATTCTTCATACCAATCAGAATAGCTAATATCAAAAAGACAAGGAAGGGCAAATGTTTGCAAGGATGTAGATAAGATAACCCTTGTGCCCTGTTGATAGGAATGCCAAATGGTGCAACCACTGTGGAAAACAGTATGGAGGTTCCTCAAAAACTAAAAATTGAACTACCATATAATCGAGTAGTTCCACTTCTGGGTATTTACCCAAAGAAAACAAAAACACCACTTGGAAAAGATATATGAACCCTGCTTATTACAGCGTTATTTACAATAGCCAACATATGGAAGAAACCTAAGTGTCCTTTGATAGATGAGTAGATAAAGAAGATGTGGTCTATACACACACAATGGAATATTACTTGGCTTATAAAGAATGAAATCTGGCCATTTGCAACAGCATGGATGGATCTAGACAATATTATGTTAAGTGAAATAAGTCAGTCAGAGAAAGACAAATACCATATGATTTCACTCATATGTAGAATCTAAAAAACAAAATAAATAAACAACAGCAACAACAACAACTACCCAGACTCATTAATATAGAAAACAAACTAATGGTTGCCAGAGGGGATAGACAAAATAGGTAAAGGGGATTAAGAGGTATAAACTCCCAGTTATAAAATAAATAAGTCACAGGGATGAAAGTACAGCATAGGGAATTTTATATAGTCAATAATATTGTAATAGCTTTGTATGGTGACAGATGGTGACTACACTTATCGTGGTAAGCATTTTGTAATGCATATACATGTCAAATCACTATGTTGTATATACCTGAAACTATTATAATATGATATGTCAACTATGCTTCAATTAAAAAAAAAAACAGCAGGCTAGAGTTGACATGCAGGCTATTGTTTGCCAACTGCTGAAAATAATGTAATAGCCAAGTCGGGGAAAACCTGGGTGGCTCAGTCAGTTAAGCATCTGCCTTTGGCTCAGGTCATGATACCCGGGCTCTGGGATCTAGCCCTGTATCAGGCTCCCTGCTCAGCGGGGAGCCAGCTTCTCCCTCTCTCGCTCCCCCTGCTCTCTCTCTCTGCCTCTGTCAAAATAAATAAAATCTTTTAAAAAGAAGACAAAACATAGACTTTTGAAAAATGAATGAGTCTTAATATGTTAGTTTTAGTAAATTACTATCAGCAAAAAGTTTTATATTCCGAATTTTGTCTTATTGCCTTCAGTCATATGCCAGAATTCAAGCCAGCCCAGCAAAGTTTTTCTAAAGCTTAATTTAAGAAATAAGGAAAGCAGCTTTATTTGGGGGGGGGGGGGGAGGTGAGGGTAGGAAGGGCAGAGGGAGTGAGAAAGAGAGAATCTTAAGCAGACTCCATGACCAGCATGGAGCCCCACAGTGGATCCCACGATCCCGAGATCAGGACCTGAGCCAAAATCAAGAGGTGGATGCTCAGCAGTCTCAGCCACCCTGGTGCCCCAAGGAAGGCAGCTTTAATTAGCACTTGCATTGTTTGTGGAAAATGCTTCATCTATATTTATTGGAACATATTCCATTTTCTTAAAGTAAAACTTTCTCCTGCGATGGTATTTGCATTCTTCATTAGCTTGATAATCTCATGTACTATTACGATTTCTATACACTGTTTCAGTCATACTCATCAACAGTATTTCATGTATTATTAGAATTATTTTGAGGTAATATTTACATTTTATATATAAATAAATAATCAAGTAAATAACATATCTAATATTTTATACCTACACTGTCAAATTGAAAGCCTGGTGTTTTGTTTTTTTAATCACCTTCTCACATTGACTGAGATACCATTTCTTTTCTTTCCTTTTTTTTTTTTTTTTTTTTTCCATTTCTTTTCTTGAGTAAAGCTCAGGAAAACTTTGTTCATATTCATATTGACCCAGATTCTGAATTGGTAGTGAGAGCTACTCTTGTATTCTTTTGTAATTTTTGTTTTGAAGAAATGTTTTTGCAGTATTTATGTGCATTGGCATGATTTAAAAATCATACAAAAAAGAGAAATTAACATTCAAAAGAGAGATAGATACAGTTATTTTAAGGACATAATGATGTACAGAAATCAATTATGTATGTTTCCAAGGTCAACCCATGATCATATCCCTAATTAATCCAATCATAATATTTTGAAGGATCTTAATACACTTAATAAAAACTAATAATTCATCCGCCTATTTATTTAATCAATCAGTAAGTACTTATTAAGCATCTACATATGCCAAGCAATATGCTCTCCTTGGAAATGTAACATGGAGAAAGACAGATCCCCTCTGTCCCCAGCCTCATGGAGAAAACAGATATTTATGAAATAAATTCTCAAATATTTTCAATGCATGCTGTGAAGAAAAGATAAAGGTGCCATGAGTTCGTTAAATGGTATCCATTCTAGGATGAGGAGTAAGGCTCTTGAGGTGAGAATGTTTTTTAAAAGATTTTATTTATGTATTCACGAAAGGCGCATACAGAGAGAGGCAGAGACACAGGTAGAGGGAGAAGCAGGCTTCCTGTAAGGAGCCCAATGTGGGACTCCATCCCAGATCCTGGGATCACACCCTAAGCCAAAGGCAGATTCTCAAACCTCTGAGCCACCCCAGCATCCCTTGAGGTGAGATGTAACAAGACAAAGTTAGTGAACAAGAAGCAGAACTCTGGGTTTCTCTAACCTGGGTTTGGAGAGAACATAGTACGTTCAAGCACCTGAATGCTGGTGTGCTTGCAAAGACAAGATATATACTGGCCAGAATTCAGGTTATGGTGGTAGACAGAGGAAGATCATGGGGATGTATGGGGCACATTGAAGATTTTGGCCTTTATTTCTAGGAGTCACAGAAGAGTTTTAAGCAAGGGAATGAAGTGATCTGATTTTTATGTTAATCATATGGAGAGTGGGATGGAATGCAAGTAAAAGTAAACTGAGGAATCCAGGGAAAAGGCCAATGACCCCTGTGAGTGCTGATAATATTTTAAACAGAGGGCTGCTGAAGAGACAAACAAGTAAACAGATTCAAGAAATATGTTTAAAGCAAATAAATTTGGGTAGTTGATGGCATTCTTTGGACCTGAATGTGAATAATACCTCAAAAGGCCTTTCTTGATTATTCTGTCCTATAATTATTTTCTATTATAATATATCCTTCTTTCATAATAAATTTTGTAAGAATTGAATTATTTATTTTTTTATTGACATTTTCATTCACTTCTGTATGAAGCTCTATGGTGGATGTTCTATGAAAGATGGAACTGTGTACTTTTGTTCCCCACTATATTTCTATCAGAGCACTGTGTTTGATACAAAACAGACAATATATATTTGTGAGCTAATGCATAGATGAGCTGAGGTTTATGAACAACTACATTGAAACATTAGGGTTTGCAATGATGTTTGAAGGAATAATGGATGGAGTCACTACTTATTTGATGGTTTGGGGACATGCATCACCTTTTGCTGTGAAATGCAGGTACAGTTACCATAAATGTATTTTTTACATTTTTGTAATTGAATTAAATTTTTAGATTTCAAAATGGAGATTCTCATGCAGTTTTACGAAATAATACAGAAATCTCATATACATTTTGTCCAGTTTCCCCCATTGGTTATATTCGGCAAAACTACAGTAGTATAATATCATGACTAGGACATTGGAATCAATACAGTCAAGATACAGAACGTTTTCTACCCCACATGGATCTTCATGTAACCTCTTTATATTCCTGACTACTTCTCCCCCTTCCCCTAATTCTTTTTTTTCTTTAAGATTTATTTATTTATTTTTAGAGAGAGACAGAGGGCACACGTGCATGGTTGAGGGAGCAGAGGGAGAGGAAGAGAAATCCAAGCTGACTCCAACACAGGACTCAATCTCACAACCCTGAGATCACCACCTGAGCAGAAACCAAGAGTCAGTGCTCAACTGACTCCACCACCCAGCCACCCCGCAGCAGCCCTGCTTCTCTTTCTAATTCTTAAGCCCTGCCAACCACTAATTTGTTCTCCATTTCACTCTTAAGAACGGATATAAGTGGAATCAGACAATATGTAACCGTTGGAGACTGGCTTTTTTGTACTTAGCATAATATCCTTGAGATGCAGCCCAGTTTTGTATATCAACAGTTTATTTCATTTTATTACTAATTAACATACCATAGGAGAGATGAACATAATTTATTTATCCATATTTATCCATTCAAAGACATCTCGGTTGTTTTCAGCTTTTGACTATTATGAATAAAGCTTCTATAAACATTCAGGTACATATTTTCATGTGACTATATCTTCATTTCTCTAGGATAAATAGGCCTAAAAGTGCAATTGCTGGCTCATATGTTAGTTATATATTTAGTTTTTTAAAGAAAATGCCCAGTTGTTTTCAGAGTGGCTATCCTATCTACAGTCTTACCAGGAATACATGAGTAACCTAGTTTCTATCCATCCTCATCAGAATTTGGTTTTGTTACTTTTAAAAAATATCGTTTTAACCATCCTATATGTAATGATATGTCCTGGTGGTTTTAACTTGCATGTTTTTAATAACTAATTAAATTGAACATTCTTTCATGTGCTTAGTTGCTATCTGTACATTTTTCTTCTGTGAAATGCCTATTCATGTCTTTTGCCCATTTGCTAAATGGATTATGAGTTTTTTTTTATGGTTGAATTTTAAGTTCTTTAAGTTTTTTAGATACAAGCTTTTGTGAGACACATGGTATATAAATATTTTCTCCCAGTCAGTATTTGTCTTTTTTTTTCCTTTGGCACAGCAAAATTTTTAATTTTGATGAAGTTCAGCTTATCAATTTTTCCTTTTATGGATCATGTTCTTGATCTCAAGTCTAAAGACGGTTTGCCTAGCTCTACCTCCTAAAGTCCTTCTATTTTACGCTAAAAGTTTTTATATTTTCCATACAGATTCATGACCCATTTTGAGTTAATTTTTGAATAAAGTGTGACATTTAGGTTATTTTATTTTACCTTATTTATTTCCTTATGAGTGTCCAGTTATTTCAGCATCATTTGCAGAAAGGCTATCTTTTCTTCGTTGAATTTTGTTTTTTGCATCTTTGTCAAAAAATCAATTAAATATATATATGTGGGTCTCTGGCAATGGGGGGTGGAAATTGTGTCAATACTGCCATCTGGAGTCAAATTCCATGTTCTCTCCATGACTTCCGTTGACACCTGTGTGTGAGGGTGTCCTTGTTACTGATGAGTGGGGCTGGGAGTTCTGGTTTCCAATTAGTGTTCTACTGATATGACCCTGGCTAGAAGGGGTAAAGGTGTTTTATTACTGCTTCCCACATGGCCTCCATAGACAAACACCATAGAGGATGGCCATGTTACAACTGGGTGGTGCTGAATGTCCTGACTCTCCTCAGGCTTCCTCTAAAACCATACCAGCAGGAGTAGGGAGAAAGTACCTCCTTACTGTTGGATTGGGGAGGAAGTCAAGGCTCCCCTCAGAGTTTCCACTGACACTGTAAGGGTTGGAGGGACTTTATTACCACCTGACAGGGATGAAAGTCTTGGCTCCCTACATGATCTTCTGTGATACTACCCAGCAGTGCAAGAGCTGGGGCTAGTGGTGCCTCATTACAGTGCCATGAATGCAGAAGTCTAGACTCCTTGTAAGGCTTCATTGACATGGGTAGGGTGGGATGACATTTTAGCTGGTGTTTGACTCTAGCAGAGCAGTTACTATTAAAAGTTTTCTGTCTTGGTAGGCTATTCTTTTCACGGTACTTTGAATAAAAAGAGTAAGTTTTCATTGGGGCTTCTCTTTGTTTACACTTGTTGGATTTTCTGGATTGTCAGATTTTTCAACAACAAGTCTAGGTTATAGTAGGATTAAAAAAAAAAAAACTTGGGAAGTCAGCACTGTGTCCCAGAACTGGTCTGCCTTCTTCTCTTTACCTTTCAGAGCCATTTTATGTTTTTATGATTTTCACTGAATCCTATTTAAGAGCTCATAGAATCGTTATATTTGAAAAAGAAAAATTCTAGAAACTAGAAAGATATAAAAAGTTCACAGCATAGCCAAAACTTAACATCAGAATAAATGAGAAAAGTATTAAAAATAATTATAGGGCAATTTTATTTGTAAACACAGATATTAAATGCTAAACAAATTGGTAACAAATAAACAATTTACAAGGAAAATGAACTTTATAAAAATAATGTTTTATCCTGGAATGTTTATGGTACAATATATAATTATCTATTAATATATCTTACTACATTAAAGACCAAATAGAAAAATATGAATGATCTTATCAAAATAATCAGAATAAGAATTTGATAAAATGTAATGCCTATTCATGACAATTTTTATCCAAGTTGGAGTAGAAAAGGATTTCCTTAATTTATATCAATATAAAGATTAGTTAATCACCAAGTTTCTAAGGTGTATGTTTTACTCAGTGGTAAAATAAAATGTCATAATCATTTAATTTAAAACTAGGACCATGGGGCACCTGGATGGCTCAGTGGTTGAGCATCCACCGTTAGCTCAGATTGGGATCCTGGGGTCCTGGGATCGAGTCCCACATTGGGCTCCCCACAGGGATCCTGCTTCTCCCTCTGCCTATGTCTCTGTCTCTCTCTGTGGGTCTCTCATGAATAAATAAATAAAATAAAATCTTAAAAAAATAAATAAAATAACTAAAACTAGGATCATGACACAGATAACTAATATTCCTATTTCTATGTAATGTTGCATGTAAATCTTGCCAAACTTAAGAAAAGGAAAAAGTATACACACATAAATCTTTAAAAAATAAACATAATTTTTATTATTTACATGTGATCAAATACTCAAATACATTCCAAAAGAAACTACAGGAAAGTATTAAAGCTAAAAACAGCAAACTTCCTGGATAAAAATAAAATAAGCAAAAATCAATATTGTTTATGTAAACCAGTAACAAAAATTTAGATAGATTAATAGATTAATTAATTTAGATAGATTAATTAATTTAGATAGATTAATTAAGATTAATTAAGGAAACATGTATGTTTCCAAAAATGCAAGTACCCAGGAATAAAATTAACAAAAATATGGAAGACCTTTACAGAATAATGTTAAATAAAAATACATAAGACAAAAATTAATAAATGAATAAACATAATAAATAGTAAGTTGTTGGGTATATCATTCTTATGGATTCAGTGCTTTAAATATTTTAATTCACCTCATTTTATTCAGTTCAGGGCAAACAAGAATTCATCACAGCTGATTTTATTTTTTAGTGACATTTCATAAACTGGTCCCCAAGTTGATATATACAAACAAGGGAACAAGAAATTTGTAATAAGTAAGTAAGTAATTTTGAAGATGAGCAATATGGGTTGGGGTCTTCCCTTTCAGATATTAAGGCCTTATACAGTATATTAGTAAGCAGACCAATGATTAACATACAAATTCTAGAACCATATGCAGTGCTGTGGAAGGAATTAGAAATTGCTGGGGGAGAAAATGCATTATTCAATAAATGGTGCTAGGAAAATTGGCTGCTCATATGGAGGAAAAATATCTATATTTCTAATTCCCACCATTCACAGATGGTTAAACTACTAACTAGGAAAATTAAAACACTTAAAATAGTAGCATAAAATATAAGAGAATAAATGTATGACCTTAGGGTAGAGAAAAATATTTTAAATAAGGCACAAAATATATAAAGGAAAAAGAATTAATATAATTATGTTAAAATGTTATCAACTGTTGTTAGGAGTCCCACTGCTGGTAAGATATCACAAGAAGCTCTGTGGACCTGTTTCCCAGAGAAATTGGTGAAAGAAGAAACCTAACTATCGAAAGTCTTTAAAATGGCCCTATAAGCATATAGAAAATAATGAAACTTATTTTCAGGACAATCTAAACTCAGTAAGAATTGCAAGATTCTGGTATTTCATCCAAGATCTATGGCTTCCCTTCCTCCTTTCAGCTCAGCAGGACAGAAATTCCATTCCAGATTGGTATCTGTATAACTATAGATATAGTTAGAGATGGCTTAGAGATGCATGTGAATATTAATATGAATATCAGTGTGGATAGTTACGGAGAAAAGTAGAAAAGCATGCATGGGAAGGATACACTTAACTTCAGAATACTGATTACTTTGGGGAAGGAATACAAAGATGTACCAGAAATGCTATTTAAAAAGACCTGGGGGTGCTTGGGTGGTCCAGTCAGTTAAGCAACTCTTGGTTTCGGCTCAGGTTGTGATCTCAGGGTCCTCAGAGGGAGCCCTTTGTTGAGCTTGAGATTCTCTCTGCCTCTCCCTCTGCTCCTCTTACTTGTGCTCTCTCTCTCTCTCTCTCTCAAATAAATAAATACATCTTTTTTTAAAAAAGGCCCACAAAATATCAACAGTTTAAAAAAGCTGAGTCTCTGTGTGGATATAATGAGTAATTTTTTTAATTACTCCATTTTTATAGGTTAATAACTATTTCATAATGGAAAAGGGAAAATATGTCTAAAGAAAGCAAAAATCTAATTATAAGTGATCAAAGAGGAAGATTTGTCATAGCACATAATCACATGAAATCTTGGGTTGCATTATTATAAATATAGATGAAGGGAAATATCTCTACAGAGATTTTCATCACAAAATAATCTGTGGTATCATCTTTGGTTATGAATTCTATATTTTAAAATATATCCCAAAACTCTAAAGTTTATATAAACTCAAAGGACCAGTGAGTGATATGGAAACCATGTCTAATAATAGCTGAGGAAAATACAAATATTGAATTTGGGTAAAAAGCCTATTTGGGGACGGTTTGAAGAATATTTGAAGAATCGTCATGTAGATGATGATGTTTTAAGTTCTTTTAAGTCTCTAAAATTTTTAATTAGAAAAAATGGAAGGAAGTATGGGAACAAGAGATTTATGTTGAGAGTGAAAGATTAAGAATTGTACACCTAATAGAATGGTCTGCTTTACAAAGAATATTTACTTTCCATCACCATATTAGCTGCAGGAGCTGATGACCTGTTTGCAAAGAGTTCTTAGAGTCTGTTGGAGTCTGAAACAGCCCCAATGGCATCTAAGTTTTTTCCTAGCTGAAGTCTCTATGATATATTGACTGGCACTGAATCACCCCCATTAAATAGAAGTGAAAAATAAATGTTATTTATTAACTTCTTTTTGAAAGCAGAGAATCTGGACAGTCTACTTGCCTTCTTGAGACACTTTCTTAATACCATTTTTGAGTGTTCCACCAGAAATAGGGGACATCTTTCACTAGTGGAGGTTCTCAGGCTCCAAACAACCCTGGACACCCATTGATAACAGCACAATCAGGTGCCATATGGAAAGCTCAGGTCCTGGGCTGTCTGGTTCAATCTGGGATGCATGGCAACCCTACTAGGACTCCAAAGTTATTGATTTAGCACAAACTTGCAACTCAAAGATTTATAGATTATATAGATTGCAACAAAGGCCACTTCTCTGTTCCAGCTGCTGAAACCAACAGCCCTCTTTGCTCAGAAGCTCAGGTGGATGCTCAGTCACTGATGCTCTCTTTGCAGCGGGTGACTTCTGCCGTCACATTCTCCAGTGGGTGGTTAGGAAAAGATTTGCAAAATGTTCTTTGCTTCACCGCCATTTTAAAAACAATTACAGTGGGGGTGCCTGGAATAGAGTTTTCCAGGACACCATTTCACAGATCGTTGCTCCAGTCCCACTTACTGGTACAAGAACATTGTTCTTGTTTTCCATCTCTTGTTTTCCTCACTGTGGGAATCCAGCTTTCGTGCCAAATATGGACGGTTCTTACTCTGAGCATCAGGGATACCCAGAATGTTCCCATTTACTGTGGTTACTGGCTTCCACTAGATGGGAAACCACACTTGAATTAAGATCATTATGCTGAATATCTTCTTCCTTTTTCACCCCTTCCCTTTTTTTAATATGAACCAGGGAGAAAGAGACTCAGAAGGCAAAGAATTGTAGCATGCTTTTCAGAGTCAATAGCTCTTCACCATACTTCTGCATTTCTATGGAGCAGCAAAGTAACTTCCACAAAACTTTTGGGACTGTCTCCTGTCCAATAAGGTAGCTGCTAGCTACCATGTGGTTGGCTCTTGAGCACTTGAAATGTGACTAATGCAACTGAAGAACTGAATTTCTAACTGAAGGGAGACATGCTGTAAGTGTAAAGTACATAGTGGATCTCGAGGACTTAGTTAGGAAAAAATGTAATTTTCCTGATTAATACATTTGCCTTAATTCCATGTTGACATTTTGAATGTATTTGGATAACAAAATGTATTATTAAAATTATCTCAAAGGTAATTTCTTTTTACTTTTTAAAATGTGGCTACTAGATTAAAGTTACTAATAGATGACTCATATTTTTGTTTAAATAGTGCTGGTCTATAAATTAACTCTCTCTCTCTTAGGCCCTCTAACCTAGATCCCGGTGTCAAAGAAAAGTTTGTTGAGGAGACATACCTGAGCTGATGATTGAAGGATTGGTATGGGTTAGTCAAATAAAGTGCTAGGAGTGAAAAGGTGGGAGTTCGTGATACAGGTATGTTCTAGAAAAAAAGGGGATAATCTTTGTGAAGGACTGGAAGTGAAAACATAGGTTGTATAAGAAACTAACAGGAAGGTGAGGATGGGTGGGTAATTGTGGTTATCTAATGGAAAATAAATATAAAAATACTTGAGAAGCAGATCAGCAGTGTTTAAGATATTTGATGTTTGTGTTGGCATATGACTCATATTTCGGCAGTGAAAGACTTGATTAAAAGCAATTTAACAATGTCTACCAAATCTAAAACATGCATTTGACTCATGCAGTTCACTTTTAGAAATCTGTGGTTTAAAAGAACCAACCTTGGGAGAAGTCTTAGCTGTGGATAAATGTGCAAAAGTCCTGTGGCAGAAGCCAGTGGAGCAATGCCTGTGGGGATAGTACAGGTCTGTGATAGGAAAAATGGTGTGAGAGGAGGTCAGACAGATGTGCAAGTACCTGACCAGGTGGCATTGTTGGCTGTGCTGAGGAGCTTGCATTTTATTCCCAGTGGAATAGCGATCTTTTTTTTTTTTTAATTTAAGATTGTATTTATTTATTTATTCATGAGAGACACAGAAAGAGAGGCAGAGACATAGGCAGAGGGAGAAGCAGGCTCCCTGCGAGGTGCCCGATGTGGGACTTGATCCCAGGACCCTGGAATCACAACCTAAGCCAAAGGCAGATGCTCAACCATTGAGCCACCCAGGTGTCCCTGGAATAGCAATCCTAATTCATCATTTCAAGCAGAGCAGAGACCATTCAGGTTTTTATTTTTTTTTTAAAGATTGCTCTGGATACATGTAGAGAATAAATTAGGGGTGGGATAGGAGGAGACAAGTGTAGATAATTCTTGAAGCAATTTTGTGAAAAGCTGATTTATAAAGAGCAGAGCTTGTTCTGTTGTATCAGAGCTCCACTCAAAGTAGCCCACAGGAAAAATGGGGTTTTTGAAAGGTAAAGAAGATTCTCACAGAATGTCTAAAGAGGGATTGGAAGTATCAGGAGTCAAGGTAGCCTCTCTTTACATTGCACTCTTGGTCTACGGAACCACATTGACTCTTGTCCCTTATTCTATTTTGTATCTGCTTCATCATCCTCTCTCTCTCTCTCTCTCTCTCTCTCTCTCTTTCTCTTTCAGTCTTTCCATTCTTAAATTGGTAATAACAATATTTACCTTGCAGGGAAGTTGAGAGAATTCTGACAGTGGTATGTAGTATAGGTTACAGTGGGGAAGATATGGTGATAGAAAAACCTATAATTAGAGTATTTCAATAGAGCTGGTTAGCATTTCTCTGACCTAGAATAGTGGGAATACACAAGGACAGAAGTGGAAAAATCCTACAGATTACAATGGTGAATTTTCTACAATTTGGTAATGGATTGATAATAGGAGTTAGGGGAATGGAAAGATGGGAATGCTCAAAGAGACAGGAGATAGATGTCCTAAGTATGTAGGAGAATGAAGAAGCCAATTACAACAGAAACAAAGTCCAGAAGAGAAGTTTATTTGAGATGCTAGAGGTAGACAAGTGATGAACAATTTTTGGACGTGTTGACAAGGGTGTTGGAGAGACAATTGGATGGCAGTAAGTCACTCCTCAGAAACTTGGAGTTTGTGGTGGTTCTAAACTTAAGAGCATCATTATGTTATTTTTGGGCAAGTGAGCAGCTGGGTGTTTGTATAGTAGCATGATGCTTTATTTGAATTTGGCAATTTGGGGAAGTAATGTGGTTGACAGAAATAACAGAAGGTGGTTCCGCTCAATCATCCTCCTTTTGATGTCATTAATCTCTTAAGTCAAAAAGCAAGGTTCAGATCAGGAAGTCATCTATAAAATATGAGAGTTGAAATCATGAGCATACTTTTAGATTATTAAAGATGAAAGTAGCAAGTGACAAGTCTCCTTAACAGGAGCTTGGGAAGCTCAAAGCTTCCATCTATGAATATTTTCTTCAATAAAATTTTTCCCTTGCCTAGCTGCTTGCCAAACAAAACAATTAACTGGAGTATTCAGTTTAGCCAAGTAAGTCTGTCTGCCTTCCTTCCTTCTCTCCCTCCCTCCCTCCCTCGCCCCTTCCTTCTTCCTTCCTTCCTTCCTTCCTTCCTTCCTTCCTTCCTTCCTTCCTTCCTTCCTTCCTTCCTTCCTTCCTTCCTCCCTTCCTTCCTTCCTTCCCTCCAAGTTTTAAAAGAATAGTTTTGGTCTTCTTTACCCTGATTAGTTTCCAATAGCAGCAAGAATTAATAACATAATCCACTCTGATCTAGTTCCTGTTAAATCCATCATGGAAAGATCATGTAGAATAGGAAACAGGTACAACTGTTGGATTTCCTTGAACTTCATTAACTGTTCATTCCTAAAGGAAAACAAAAGCTTATTTCTCCATAAGGAGAATATGCTGAATTGGATTCTATTTTGTGCCCATAATATTTTTTCTTTTATTCAAACTCCTTTGTCTATACTGCATGTAAATAAATAAGATAATAAATTTTCAATGCCAAATTCCACATTGTGGTTTACCAAAGCATGTCTTCCTCCTTTCTTCTTCCTCCTCAACCCACTCCTTCTCCACCTCATCTCTTAGCTTAACCAAACTCCAAGGTATTCCTTTGTGCTGACCCCAAAATGTTCAGGATCGATATAGTTACATACAGTTTAGCTAATTTTGAAAATGAAACTCTTTTCCAACTTTTGCATAACAAGGCAACTGAAAAATGTGGAGACCAAACAAAAAGATAATATCACCAATTTTCTCTTACTGCTGATCATGTTTAACAGGCCACCACCCTCTATTGGTAGTCTATAATCTTTAAATTTTTCTTGTCATATACTTTTTTCCTATTTTCCTGCATGACTAACCTTTAAGTCTTCATACTATGCTAGCCTTCACACTATTGTAAGCATCTTTATAATTCCAATGCATCTTCTAAAATTTTTGCTTTAGAAATTGGTTTTGTGTGCTAGTTATATTTTATGTTAATATAATGTTCTGATGATAGAAAATAAGGACTCTTTCTTAATAGCTTGATGGCCCTAACCATCAACCATATTTCAAAGTTATTTCTTTAGTCTTTAACTTTACTTCTATTCCAGTAGGCATTCCTAAACATGATACAATGCTGTACAGTTGTTATGAAAATATTTATCACTTCCCTATTTTTGTGTATTCTTCATATTGTGGTAGCTCAGTTTAAGTTATTTATCTTTTTAAAAATATCTACATTGGTAGCCTACAATCTTGAAGTGTTTTCATATTATTTTTTTCTATTTTCCTACAATGAATAAAAATCACAAATTAAGATTCACTTAAGAAATGACTCATCCAGTGATTGCAATAGGCAAATGTTGCTTTTATTCTGAAACTACCAATACTGGAAATTTGTCGATTTTTGACTAGAACATTCTGACTTCCCAAGCCACATCACAGAGATGTCAGGGGATGCAGAACAATGCCATCTGTCAGTCCCTGGAGACATCTTCAAATAGGGTCACTGCAGGCCTAAGAGTTCTTGGCTGTAATGATGGGAAATTCATGAAAACATATTTCTTCATTTAGCTCCCATGTTTTCAAGCTCAGGAAGCTTCAAAGGAAATGTAAGAAAGCATGAAACCATGCAAACTGAAATGATGAAAAATTCTGATGAAATTTCTGCACACTGAAATCAGCAAGTTATCACATGGATGAAAAAGTTTTCTAATATGAGCACTACCATCATTTTGTTTCTCTCTCTCCACCATTTCTGCTGCCTTCAGTTGACAGCCTTACATTGCTCCGGAGAAGCTCAAGGGCCTGGAGACTGTTAGGAATTATGGTGATGTTTCTGAGAGAGTCACACACAAAAATATTACCAGAAGGATAAGTAAAGCACCACTTTATTAATATCAGGGCCAGAATTCAAAGACTCTTATGTAAGACTATTTGGCAAAAGTTAGTTTATAGCAGAGACTTTGAACTTAAGGCCCAATTATGGCTTCATTTTCATCCTTTCAGACCACCATACTTTCCACTCCTCAAATCTAAATCCTAAGGAAAGAGTCAGGTTTCAGAGCAAGGTCTGGTGCAGACTATGATTCAGTTTTAGTAGAGGAGAGCTGGGACAAGGAAGGAACTGATGTACTAGACCCACAGGATCTGTGTACTATAGGACATGGAAATCAGAAATCACATAAGACAGGATGGAACTTAGATTTAGGTTCTTTGAGACACTTCACCATACCCACCATATTTGTGGCCCAAATACTCTCTGGCACGTAAAATGAACAACTTCTTTCCAGGGTGGGTGACAAAACTAGGAAAAGAGGAGAGCATATGAGTAACTAGCTAAAAAGGGGTAAAAAAAATGTTCATTCTTCAACTTATACCACTTTATATCTATACTTTAAGGAGTAGTAAGGAATGTGTTGAGGCTATTAATCTCCAGAACTCCATCTAGCTAGCTAGCTAGCAAGATGCCAAATGCACTCTGACAAGTAAAATATCTCAATATGAAGTATTTTAAGTTTCAATTTTCTTTTGAAGGAAGATTTCTAAGGGATCATTACAACCAAAAAGCATTAATTACTTATAAACTGGTTGCAAAAATGCTTCTAATTCCCCACTCCTTCTACAACCACATTCTCTGAAATATTACTTATAAACAAGTCTCATCAAGGGATGAAATCTACTGCCCCACTACTTACCTCCAGATTGGCCACGTGACATACTTGAGCCAATAGGATACCAGTTCCAAGCCTAGGTCTCTATAGGCCTTTCACATTTCCACTCACTCTCTTGAAATTTTGCCACCCCTGTGTGAACAAACTCAGACTAGCCTGCTGGAATATGAAGGATCAACCAGAGAAGAGCTGAGTCATTCCAGGTGAAGCCGTATTAGACCACTCAGCCCACCACCAACTCACAGTAGACCAGCCATCCATGAGCAAGGCCTGCTGAGATGATCTGTGCCAGCCCCAGATCCAAAGGATAATTGAGAGGATCCATGGACTTGAGAACAAATAATAAATATTCACCATTTTATGTCATTGATTGTGTAGGTATTAGTTCGGCGGCATCATTATGGCAACTGACAATTTATACATCTTCAGGATTCAGGTTGGATGTTAGCTACTCCAGGAGACTGATCCTAAACCCACAGCCTGGGTTAAATCCTCCTCCCCTGGGTTTCCAAAAACACTCTGGGCATGACCCTATCTTAACTCTTAAAAGTATATAGCAAGTAGAATCGGGATCTTCACTTTATCTCTTCCTTGTCTTCAGCCCATTCAACTCCACTTCCACAATTCTTTCTGGAATTAGCTCATTCAAGAATCTGTAATTATTAATTAACAAGTCACTGATTCAAGGGACAGTAGCAGGTTTTTATCTCACTTGACCAGTTTGCACACTTAGGAACAACTGAATACTCTTCTTGAAACATCTTTTTATGGGACACATATGCAATTATAACTTGGCTTTAATTTCTGCACATTTTTAGTAATCTCCCTTTTTCCCATTAAAATGTAAAGTCAATGAGAGCGGAGACCTTTTCTCCTTTTTCTGGCCCAGAGTAGGCATCAATAAATACCTGAAGGCATGAATGCACATATCACTTACCATCACTACTATAATGATCACATTCATGCATTGATCTTAGCTCTAGAGTGTAAGCCTCCAGATTTCAAGGGAAATGAGCTATTTTGTACCTAGAGTGTCTAGCTAAGGGCCTGGCTTTTTACTGATAATAACAGCTAAAATTTATCGAGTGCTATTTTAAGTACATGTAAAGTATATCTTTACATATACTATTTTATTTAATCCTCAAAATAACCTTTGGTATATAAAATCTTCCTGCATCTTACAGGTAAGAAAAATGAGGCACTAGAAACTTCATAAATATGCATTAAATTGAACCATGTGCTCTAGAGGCAGACATTCAGAAAAACGAATAGCTACTCATATGTGGCTGGAGTTTTCTCAGGGAGGTGACAAATCCCATCTCTGTCCAACTCTAGGCATATACTGGGCTAATTATGTAGTCTCTTCATGGGACTAGTTCAGGTGAATAGAAGACCTTTTTGTATTCTCGATTCCTCTAGTGGTCTCACCAGAGTGCCTGTCTGTCCTGTGCTTCCTCATCAGATTTGTCAAAGTAAAACTCCTTTGCACAGCCAGCCCACTGTTCTGATGGAGTTCTTCTGTTCTGTTCACTTCAAGGTCTATTCATCTTTGTACCCCAAGCAATGCCTGGCACACTCAAATATTCATAGATTAATGAACAAATCACCCCTCGATTTCCTAGAAAAAGACCTTCTTCACTATCAAAAAGAAAGAAGTAATTCTTCCTCTCTAGGATTCATGTCTTTTGCTCTTTGCTCCATGTAAACAACCACCCAAACAATACAATGAATGTGAAATTCGTATTGCTTTTTCATAGTTACAAGGTTGGTGTGCCCGTTAGACTTTAAACTCCTCAGAACAGGGGGTTAAATACAGTTGACAAACTTCAAACCATAGACTGGACTTCAAAATGAGCAAATAGAAGTTTATTGATTACTTCTTTCACCTAGATGATGATGATGAAGAAATGATAGTTTAGTAAATTATCCTGCTCAGGAATTACCACAAGATAGAAGAGAGACACTATCAAATGTGATATCAGAAATTATGGAGTTGGCAACAGACCAAGATTTTTTGGAACTAATCCTTACTTTTACAGAATATGCCAGTTTTAGAAAGTCTCTTGATCGATATGAGTTTTTCTCCCCCCTCCATTCTCTGTCTACTGATTTAATATCAGAGTCCATTTAAAATTCCCTCCATCATGTTCAGATCAGGAAGGAAATTGCATACCTCAGGAACCAATTAAAGCTAACTTAGCTCCTTCTGACCATCCCTCAGCAGCTGTTCCCAGAGAAAGCTGGAGAGAGCTCAAAGAAAAGCTGCCTTGGAACACACTCACCTGGAACTCATGGACTCCATCCGAGTGTGCGCTGCCAGGGGCCCTGGCGATTCTCTCTGAATTGTGATTTCATTTCACTTGAGTGGGGCATTCTGTAGCGGGTGCTAAGGGGAATTTAGAGCATAGATTAGACATGCTTTTTACCCTCAGGAATCTCACAATTTAATGGAGGAAATAAGATAAACACACAGTCAATTAAGAGAAAGTAGATACATATGTACACATAAAAATATTGATTTAAGTTTGGGAAAGAGGAGGAGATAGAGGCAAAGGATTTAGATGTTAATCAGGAAAGTCTTGCAGACTTTGCAGCCTTCACATGCCTGCGTCTAAGTGGAAGGAAAGCGCTCTGTGTGCCAAAAGAAAGGGGACAGCTGTTCCAAGGAGAGATTTTTTTTTTCCTTCCCCCCAAAAAGTGGCCAGGAGAAGTAACTGCTCACAGACTGTGAATCATGTCCACATGACTGACCACCTGGGTCACTGAATGATGCCATGAAGATATTTCCACTTGGCCTTCTAGTAACCTGGGATTAGCCAATTTTGAATACACTATATTTTCTGTCCCTAGCTCTTTATCTCAGGTGAGGTAATGCCAAATAGTTTATCTCTTTCATTAAAGACATAATACTGATATGTTTGACAAAAATGCTTATATTGCCCATCGTGGAGGAGGAATATGTAATTTCATATAGGGGGGATCAAACTGGATATTTGGTCTCCTACAGCCTATATTTCTCTGGAATTTATGGCCAGCACTGTGCTTATTTTTTGGCTTAGGATGGTATGCATAGAAAATAGCAGCCTCGGCTTGTAGAAATGCTGCAGAGCCCCTAGGGAATCTCAGAGATGATCACCCGGGGGCCCACACAGTCCTCTGCCACATTCCTACACTTCTCACATCCTGTTGGAATAACATTATCCCACTGAACAAACAAAATAAAGCAAAATAATTGGTGTTTTTGGACATCTGATGAATGGCTTTTTTCCCCCTTTTTTTCAGTTTTACCAGTTTCCAACTTTTATGGAGTTAACATTCTCTCCCTCCCTCTCTCTCGCTGTCTCTCCAGCCCCCCTCTCTTTCACTTTTTTCAATCTGATCAAAGATTGTTTTTTCCTCCTCGCTTGGTGGGGGAATCTGGGGGAGAAGAGACAGATGGTATCGTTTGCAAAAGGAAAGCTGAGAAGTCACACATATATCTTTCAGCTTTGTGGCAAAGCTGATGCCAAGATTCTTGCTTGAAGTGTGTAGTGCAATGGAGGCACTGAGGAGGACCAGAAAGGGTGAGGCCAGCAGAGGAGGGCAGTAGAAGAAATTGCCATGGGCTGATCCAACGGCAGAACATGGGAGCGATTACATTTTGGCAGCTCTTTTATTTTTCCCTTATGGAGTTTTAGACCTGTCCTGTACACTGAGATAGCTTTCATCTGGTGAAAACTTGTGCCGTGTTTAAACTTCCTTCAGATCTGTGGTGTTGGAGAGGGAAAAAAAAAAAAAAAAAACAGCACAGCCCAGAACACACTGAAATGATGTCGGGGGTGGGAGAGGGGGCAGTAATTGTGCCCAGATAATGTTGTCATACTTTGTAAAGCCTTTAATTCTGGAATTTATTTATTAATGATGCATGGGTTATTACCCACCATCTGTCTTGCGTTAGCAGTGGGCTGTTTCAGATTATGGTAATGTGTTTCTGATTGGAGTTGTGTTGAAAGCCAGAACAAGGCAGCTCATGTGCAGTCCTCTTTGAGGCCTGCTGTTTTCAATTCCTCTTCACAGAAAGGGCTTTTATTTGATTTGTTATGGGGATTTTTTCTTCTGTTGCCAAAACAGCTGCAAGCCTGGAAGGGAATAAGACACAGGGCCACATCAAACTTGTTAGCTTGTAAAAAAAAAAAAAAAAAAAACCCGGAATGTTCCAGGAACCAAAAGGAAAAAAAAAAAAAAAAAAGGGATGTGAGAAAGTAGATGGACAGGATGGGAAGTGAAAAGAGAAAGTTTTAGTGGCCTTTTTGATTGGCTTTCCTGTCAAGAGTATACCAACATATTTTGCTATTTTAGGCATTATAGGTCAGATAGCTATGTACTTAATTTATTATGCTTATTCGCACCAAACAGAATGGCTTTCTTCTGAATAGCTTCAGCAGTCTTTATGCTGGGGCAAGGAATAAATAAAAGTCCCCAATGAGCTAGCCACCCTCCTCCAGTCATCAAAGGGAACACCTAATAAATAAGCCTGATTTAAAAAAAAAAAAAAATGTATTGGAACAGATTCAAATTTGTTCATGAATGGAAAAAAAAAAAAAAAGAGGAAATAGGTAACAGGCAAGCATCCCTTGCCTGATGTGAACAATCTTCCTGATATGAATTCTTTGTCCCTGTTTCTCCCTCACAGGGCTCTGGGTTCCGCAAACTGTTTCTAGACCACACTGCTGTCCAGCAGCAATGTTGAAAGAAATGCTCTGTCTTTCCTGTCCAATATGGTAGCCACAAGCTACATATGGCTATTGAGCACTTGACATGTGGTTAGAGTGACTGAGGAACTTAATTTTTAATTTTATTTAATTTTAATTAATTTGCATTTAAATAGCTACATGTGGCTAATGGATACCATATTTGAGAATACAGTTCCAGGATTAACTAAATAAGTGTAGAGGCTGTCTTTTTCCTGCTAATACCAAATAAAAGGCACTGGATGCCAGCTATGGTTATGGCCAACTTCTAACCTAAAGAATTGGTTTGAAAGATTCTTCCCTAATGTATTATTCAAGGTTAGTAGCATTAAGGCTTCTTCCCAAAAGGTTGCTGGCAAGTTTTTCCTTAAATGAAGTGCATGAATGCTTCCATCTATTGAAATACAGGTTTACAGGAAAGCTTAATGTTTGTATGATAAACAAATAACCTTGAAGAACTATAACCAAAGCTCTCAAATAATAACAAATCTACTAATGCTAAGGATATTCAAAAATTGTTTTAGCTTTGTTGGCAACAATTGTCTCCATTCATATTAAACACAGACTTATTATTTCAGGAACACATGATATGTTTACAAACAAACCCCAAACCATGTGAAATTGACTTTGTACACACGAAGACCACACTGTCTAGATATTTTAGAAATTATGGGATATTTGTTAAAACTTATGTTTGGGGATTTGTTGTTGTCAATCTACTTTTCCACAGCTTTTTTCCATTGTTGGAGAAAAGGCTGTAGAGATGGAGAAAAGGCTGTAGAGAGAGATGAGATAAAGAAACAGCAGGAACAAAATACGTGCTTACCATTCCCCGATGGCCTTCATCACCTGGACACACATTTAGACTCCATTTCTCAGCCACTTTGCAGTTGTATGGCACCATGGGCACAGTTCATGCAACTGAGATTTAGTGGAATGGTGGTGGAAATATTGTAGGCCATGTCCAGACCCAACACTCATGTACTTTCTGCATAATTCTACTTTTGTCAGATACAGAAGATAAGAAATGACCTGGGGCTCTAGAGGATGCTGGCTACATGAAATGAATCTAGATCCCTGAATGACAGAGTAGAGAAGAACCACATCTCCCAACTAAGACTGGTTAGATTTAGGCTGTGATTGAAGGAAAGGAACAAATCTTTGTAGTCCTTATGGTGACAGAGATTTGAAAGATGTGTTTTGTAAATTAAGACACTGATATGAACTGACATCTTGGAGAAGGAACAGTCAGGACAAACAGTCCATTCCATAGTGTGATTTTGTTAATTGTTCTGTCTCTTAACCTTGCTGTCAAATCCTTTTTTTTTTTTTTTTTGTAATAGTTTACCCAGAGTTGTTCATATTCAGGGAGAAAAACATACATTTTCCAAGCAAATAAGATGCTAAGTATGAAATACAAGATCAATTTATTTAATATCTCTTTTTTAAAATGAAGGACTGCCATGCCGATTATAATATTAACTAAAACATTCTTTCCATGAAGTAAAGTCGAAGGGACTAGGCCAAATATATGCCTAAGTAGAATAGGCTCTCTGAAGCATCATCTGCATTGCCATAAAAAAAGGATCATGGTTTTATTTCTGAGGCTTTGAGATGTTTTTGGGTTCCTCCTACCATCCTTCCTTTTGGATACTTTCACTCTTGGCAGTTCTGCCCCTTACAACTTCCTGCCTGCCTGGATGCTCTTTCTCAGCTTATCCCATTCAGATGGATGACTCAGCCGGATGGCCTGCTTGGCTTCCTATTTTGGATTTTCCATAATATCCTGTTTAACTTCTACATACTGAGCATGTGGGCCCGTCCTATCTTGTCCTTCACTGACTTGAACTCTCCCTGGTATATCACATTCTCAGTTCAAACTATAACTTCTGCTCATCTGAAGTGAAGATAGGGCTTCAAACTAAATCATAATCAGAAAGTTACTGAGAAGGTGTTAGGAATGTTTATACCCTCCCCACAATGTGATGATATTTGGAGATGGGAACTTTGGGCATTAGATGAATTTCATGATGAGTCTTATATGAAGACTCATCAGAGAGTTTTCTCTTTCTCTTCACCCATGCACAAAGAAGTCAGGTGAACACTCGGTAAGATGGCAGCCACTATGAGCCAAAAGCAGAGACCTCAGAGTGAAACCAACCTTGCTGGTCCCAACTTCTGGACTTCCCAACCTCCAGTCTGAGAGAAATAAATGTCTGTTATTGAAGCCCCCCAGTCGATGGTATTTTGCTGTGGCAGCCTGAGTGGCCTCATTCAGCAGATGATTAAAGTGAGGAAAGATTGTTATTTTATCATCCTGGTGATGGTTTATAAGGTAAATTGGACCACATGCCAAAAAGGATGTGGAGATTCTATTGGCTGTTACAGACCATTATATATTATTATATAACCATTATATAACACTATGGAAACATTAAATGTCAAGTTAGGATTTGCCTGTTTTCTAGAAATGGTGTTGACTATGCTCCTTCTTATTAATGTTATTTAACTTTTTACAAATTTTGATGCACCTCATTAAATTTCACCTTATATAATAAAATCTTATCTCATTCAGTTATATCACTAAGATAAAGTATTGATTAGGACTAAAAACATATCAAGTTGTTTTGTTTCTAAGGTATCATGTGTAGACCTATTATCACATCCATATATTAAGAAAGCCTGTGATATATATTAATATATATTTTATTTTAGAGGATTCCTTGTAAGTCATAAAATGGATCTCAAGCTTATCTAAGCTGCAAAAGCCACCTTCTAGAGTCAAAACATTAGGCAATGTACCTGTATAAACTAGCTGGGTAAGTCAAGGATACCCAAGAACAATTCTCCAAACCCAGTTAGAAACACTGCATTATATTAACCAATGAGATTCTGGAAAAACTTAGAGAGGGACCATTTGTTATACTGATATGCAATGGTACCAAAATGTGTTATGATCACGAAAGAGCAGTTTGTTGGAATAAAAACTAAATTTAAAGATCAAACATTTAAAGTCTGGAAAGACTAACTAGTTAAAATTTTTAAACCTTATATCTGTGTATCGAATGATAATGCCCACTGAACAGATGGAGGCAGGAAACTTTAGGTCTGTGCCCACATCTATGGAAAAGCAATATAAAGCAGGAGGCCAGCACTCAAGCTATCTTTTAAAGGATATTGGCATATCAGTAGCTTGAATCATATATTATGTTTCCAATTTAGTGACATTTTTACATTTACAGAATAAATTACTGAAAAGCACCTTGTATTACTTTGATAATCAAATTATTATGGAATACATATTTAGACAACATTTTATCATTTTAAAGTTCCTTTTTTTAATATTATCAAAATGCTAAAAAGCCTGCAAAATCCCACAATTAACTAAATATAGAAAGAAGACAGAAATAAACTTCATGAATTTTAAGTTTAAAAAAATGTCAAAATATAAACCCCAAAGTAAATGTTCCCATAAGGATAGTTTTATCGGCACTGGAATCATTTGCTTTATTTATTCAAATGATGAATATAGAACTGAAGGCAGGAACAAACTGAGGCCAATTAATGTTTCTTAGCCTCAATATGTACAGAAAAAGTATGAAGTACTAGCATTTCCAAGTAGTGTTTAGTTATGCTGGTCTTCGGACTGTTTGTCCTTTTCTCACCCTTGCCTTTCCATTTCAGAGAGATGCTGATTCCTGTAGGCTGTTTATGATGGGTCCCACTAATGCTGGATTCTTCCACCTGGATCCAGCCAGTGGGTGACCCAGGGAGGACTGGAAAGCATGAGCACAGAAGGAGCCACTCATTTTTCCCTCAGGTCCTTTGCCTCTAGCAGCCTCTGGATGTAGCTGAGTCCTCCGTATTCTCTCTCTCTCTCTCTCTCTCTCTCTCTCTCTCTCATGTGACAAAACCTGCCATGATTCTGTATTCTCCTGGAAATTTTGAACCTCAGGCATCCCCTAGTTAACTCAGCTCTTGGCTTTATGCCTCCATCAGGGAGCAGGATCAGCTTCCTCTTTGTTTAATCACTAGGCTTTCTCAATGTCCCCTATACAGCTTTCCAGCTCTTCCATGGCTTACAGAGATGACATTCTCTTTGTTTTAAATTCTTATAGAGACTGGTTGGAACTTAACTGGTGCATTACCTGTATTTCCTGTAAGATGTAGAAGTTTACTACTGCTTGTTAGCTCCCCTACAGAGACAAATAAAAAGACATACGGTGGATGTGAAAGGAAGCACAATAAAACAAGTATTTCTGTAAGGCTCAAGAACTGTCTCTCATTTCAGTAAATTGACTCCCTAGATTATATGCAGGTGATATTTATTATTTCTTAGTATACTACAATTTACTAGAAAATAGGTAGGTCTGCCTTTACCTTACTCCAAGGCAGTTCAAAACTCTAAGAACTTAAAGGGACTTTATTATAATATTCTGTACCCCTAACCACTTTGTGTTGGTTAGACAGTTTAAGCTCTTGCCTGGCATAAGTTATGAGGGTAAGTGATCTCTATAAAATAGCATTTTCCCTTTTTAACTACCAAAGGCTGAAAATAAGGCTCAGGGAGTCACTTTGTTCCTAAATTACAACCCAAACAAGTTAAGCCAAAGGCGGGAAAACACAATAAATTAGTGGACTATTATCAGGCCTTTGATGTAGTACAGCAGATGAGGAAGATTTTGTAATACTTTAGCATTTTTAACTTTACATAAAATCTTAGGTGGTGACATTATGGAATCATCAAAATAAAAATTAACCAAACATGAATGGACGTCTATGTATAATCTTCTACTGTGAATGCTCTGATAAAGCCTAAGCGTGTATGTTTCATCCATTAACCTCTAATATTGTTAGCTTCAGCATCCTCTTTGGTATTTACATCAAGAAAAGTCTCAAGCATGTTTATCCTGCTTTTTACTGTTAGTTAGCCACTTGTTTGTTTAATGCCTACAATACTATTATCATATATATTTTTTCTAAGCAGTACAAATTATTTTTGTTAAGTAGAACTCTAATAATTTCCATGATTAAAACAATTTCCTGCCTGAAAGTATTCCATAATGGCTGCTAATAAGATGAAACATAAAACATCATCAACAGTAGAGCAAGAGGAACTCTTGTTTGTTACTGGCAGGAATACAAAATAGTAGTTACTTTGGAAGACAGTTTGGCAGTTTCTTACAAACCTAAACACACTCTTACCATTTGATCCAGTAATTTAGTTCCTTGGTATTTTTCCAAATGAGTTGAAAATTTGTGTATACCCCCAAACTTGCACATGGATATTTATAGCTGCTTTGTTCATAACACCAAGACTGGTAAGCAACCAAAATTTCTTTTAGTAGGTGAATGGATAAATAAATTGTGGTGCTTACAGACAATGGAATGTTATCTAGGACTAAAAAGAAGAAATGAACCATCAAGTCATAAAAAGACATAGAAGAAACTTAAATGCATATTACTAAGTGAAAAAAGCCAATCTGAAAAGGCTACATACTGTATTGTTCCAAATATATGACATTTTGGAAAAGGAGAAATGAACTATGGAGACAGTAAGAAGACCAGTGGTTGACAGGGGTTTGGGGGAAGGAAGGGATGAATAGATGCAGCACAGAGTATTTTTAGGGCAGTGAAAATACTTCATATGATACCATAATAATGGGTACATGTTCTATCATACATTAGTACAAACCTATAGAATATACAACACCAAGAGTCAATGCTAATATAAGCAAAGGAGCTGGGGTAATGCTGTGTCAATGTCTGCTCACAATTAAAACAAAGATGCCACCTGGGACAAGACTAATTTGACTACCTTATATATTCATCTAAAACCCACCAGTTTCTCTTACATGACAGTCACTATTGTCCACACTGGGTCATTCAGTCAAGAATGAAAACATCTTTACTTCTGGTTTGTCCAAATTTATTTAGTAGCCTCTTCCAGCAACCTATATAATATTCATGGTTGTGATGATTTGTAAGTAGCCTGACCCAGAAGGTTTATACCTGTAATGATTTATAATAACTGAGGCCTGGATTTGTATCAGACAAGCAGAGGTGCTAGCCTGTGATCAAACACAGCCTATAATCCCAAATCCACAGCTCAAAGGACTTTTCATCCTGTTCTTTACCATATAAGCTTTCTGTTGTGTTCAGGGTTAAGACTGAATGAAGCCTTGACTAAAATCAAAATGGCATCTCACACATAGCAGGTATTAAATCTTTTTTGGATTGATGACTTGCATCTCCATTTTCCATTTTCCTTCTCTTAAAATTTTCCTGTACTGCTTTCATGTTTTTCTCATGTATGACTTTTGCTGCTGTGTGTTACACAGAATAATTATCTGTTAGTATTTCTTAACAAACCAATATCCTCTTTCAGTAAATATAAATACCAAGTGCTCTTCTTGAATTCTTGAAAGTTCAAAATAAATTAAAATTTTGTAATCACAAAATCAATAAACCCAATAGAATTGTGAAGGATAACATTTTTTTTCATGTTAATTTGAAAGATACAAATTCATTTATTGTTATTTAAGAAATAAATCAACTTTTCGCCTTTGTTCTCGTGATAGCTACATAAACACTGAGTTTGCTTGTATGTTATAAGAATTCCTTACTTAGGCTACATATAACATAGAGCATGCTAGCCTTGTTAACCAAACATGCTTTCTCTATTTTAAAGCCAGAAATACGGTAAAACTGCACATGTTATATAACAACATATCACATATTTTACAGATCACAGAATATGTTAATATGGTGAATACTCTTTCTTTCAATTTTCCTTGATACTTCTCCCGACCACACCATGGGGGAGAGGGCGCCCCCAACACATACATGCGCGCGCGCACACACACACACACACACACACACACACACAAATTCTGCTATGGCCCATCCGGGTCGTGTCCAATCTCTTCAGCAAATTGTGAACTTGGCTTAGAGGTGTACTGACTAATTGACAATCATGTGCTGAAATCTGTCCAAAAGTACCATCTTAATTATGAAGATTTCATATACTTCATTTCCAATAATTGCTCCAATTTCCTACACATGAAGATAAAGATTTAGTAGTGAGAATCATCGGAAATTTATTTTCTGATTTAATTAGAAAGAAAAATGTGTAACCTCTGGCTTGTATTTGTTTTCTTCCTTTTTTCCAGAATTTTTAATTAGTTCTTTTAAAAAACTGAGGCTTTAAAAGAGACATTTTGGCTTCAAATGACTTTAAAATTAATACAAAGATTTTGAAGGATGGCACTTTTTAAATTATTTGTGCAGTTGTAAACAAAGCATTTAAGTCTGGTACAATCAGAATTGAGTCTATCATAGAGTTTATTTTTTATATGTCATGTTGACCAAATATAAGTTTTAAAATTATGAATTTTGGATGCATTCTTCACTTGGAAGAGATTCAAGAACTGGTCTAGTATAAACTTAAATGGGAAAAGAAGTGCTACAAAAATACAGATAAATCAGTCACTTTTTTTCTTTCTCTTTTTTTTTTTTTACAAAGTCTCAAGATGGAGAAATTGGGAAAAAATCTGCTTAACATACTGCTGGCTTGATGGTGGTACTATCTTGAGGGAGAAAAAGATAATGAGAAGAAACCAGATGAAAGGAGTTCACAGAAATGTTGGTTCATCTCATGAACTCGTCTCCAAGAAGGAGTGAAGATCCAGATCCTTTTGAGAAGGGAGTTAAATCTCTAGCACAAGGTGGTCAGTTAACTGAGAATGAAGAAATCACCCATAATCGTAGTAAGTCAGGAAATCAGCTCAAGGAAAGTAGCAACTAACAGCACAAGAACAGATTCCAGAGAAATCCAGAAGCTACAGTTCTCTTCCCCGCAGCCAGGCACGTGGGTGACTGCTCATTTATGCAAGGGAGAGTGTTGTTGTCTTAGAACCTATCCCTACTTTTTTCATTTTATTCTTTCTTCTAATTGAAAAGAATTTGCTAAGTGTAAAGTACATTCAAAGAATACTTTTTTGTTGTTCATTCAACACATTTTAATTGAGCATCTTATTAGGTGCTCAGCCCTGTTCTAGTAGATGGTTCATTGGTGAACCACTCAGGAAAACAATCTTGTTAACACAGAATATTGCAGTTTGAGAGATAGTAAATGAACATATAATTCTTCATGTATGTATAAATATATATGTATATATTTAATATATTTATATTATATATGTATATCATATTATTATATATTATATTATATGTATATATTTTATATATGTATATTATATATGTACATTATATATGCATATTATATATATTATATATGTGTTTATACATATATATTTATAAAACATAGAGATATAATTCACATATTTGTGCATTTGTGTGCCTGTAAGTGCCAAGGAGGATAATACAGCATGGTAGAGCAGATCTGGAGTATTGGAGGGGGAGATTTGCCATTCACACAGAGAAATCAGGAAGGATCTCTCTGATAGTGCAGATAAAGAAAGAGGGGAGGAGTTATGTGCACACCCAGGGAAGAGAATGCCAGGCGGAGTGAACAGAAAATCTGAAGGCATCAATGCAAACATGGCTGCAGCTGTTGAGGCCAGGTGACCAGAGAAAGTTGACTGAAGGACAAAGAAAGAATATGGTGTCAGTGAGGTAGTGGGGTGGAGTCTGTGTAAAGTCTTGGACTTGGCCATTAGAGAAATTTAGCACAGGAGAGACAGGCTCAGAGTGAGATTTTGAGGAATTGCTCCAGCTGCTGTTTTGGGGATCCACGGAAGGGGTGGTGGGGGTAGGGAAAGCAATCAGGAGGCCCGTTAAAAGGCGTTCTGCTGGGCAGCCCAGGTGGTTTAGCGGTTTAGCGCCGCCTTCAGCCCAGGGCTTGATCCTGGAGACCGGGGATCGAGTCTTGCGTTGGGCTCACTGCATGGAGCCTGCTTCTCTCTCTGTCTCTAATAAGTAAAAAAAAAAAAAAATTTAAAAAAGGCATTCTGCTCACCCTCCAGGGTTTGTATATTCATCTTTACAAAAATTGAAAACGCACTTGAAAACGCACCCTCAAGAAAGAAAGAAAACGCACCCTCTGATGTTGCCAAATGGCCGATGGAGATAGGAAAATCACACAATCACATGGGCTCATCCAAAGTGGTATGATGGGGTTTTAGAGAGAAAAAAATATTCAAGGAACATGGGTGAACCACTG
Source organism: Canis lupus familiaris (assembly GCF_011100685.1). Taxonomy (NCBI): domain Eukaryota; kingdom Metazoa; phylum Chordata; class Mammalia; order Carnivora; family Canidae; genus Canis; species Canis lupus. The sequence continues at coordinate 78,863,922 of NC_049222.1, read as the reverse complement.
GAGCTGAAAAGTTCAAAGGTCGTTCAAGTTTGTATTTCACATCTCTAGCCTTTCAAGTAGATCAAAGATGCTTGTCTTTGTGTGACTGATTCGTGGGGCTGCCAGATGACCACATATGGTGGGGCGGCCTCTATTTTATGAGCCTGCCCTACCTGCTGTTCTCCTCGGGGGTTCTGACTTCCTATTTACCCTGCCTGTCTTATCCTGGCTGCTTAGTGCAGCATGGGGGGAGAAGGGAAACTTTGAATTGGGGTTTTCAGGGGATGCTGCAAATTTTTGGTGAACAAATTATAAGAAAAACAGTGTCCTTTAACTCCATTCACCAGAGATTACAGGAAATTTCACACACAAAAAAAATGTTTCCCAGAAAATCACTTGGGGGTCTCCAGAAACCCTGGATTTGAAATGCCTTGATCTGATGCCCAGCCAAGCACCCCTATTAGTCTTGGCCCATGGAAATCTCAATCTTACTTTCTAGCATGGCAGATTAGACACATTTTCTATGTGTGAAATTTGGAAGGATCAGGGAAAAAATAAGGAAAGGACTACAGGGTAGAGAGGAAGAGTTGAAAAAAGTTAGGGAACAGAGAGCTGCTATGATATCATTCATATATAAAGTTTGAGTTGCAGAGCACTGTTTATTTACAAAACGAGTTCATAGACAACTTTACCTCCCCAGACAAACTTTGTATCAGTAGAAATAAAGAAATACTAGAAAAAGTGTCTTTGATTTTCTTCCACCACTTTATTTCTTAACTAAAATTATACATTTATTTAGTCTTTGAAGGTTTTTTTTATTGTGTGTTTTCTGTGTCTACTGTAACATTACATGTCAACTCAACTCAAAAAAATCATGTAATCATGGGCTTGAATATTTAAGAAATTAGTGAATGATTGATTCTCTTAAGTCATATTTTATAAAATTTTTGACTTATTATTGATGTGATATTTATCGTCGAAATACTATTATTCTAATGCTTTCTGTGGTATCTCAAGGTTTTTTTTTTTTTTTTTTTTTTTTGAGAGAGAGAGTGAGCCCATGTGGGTGGGACAGGGGGCAGAGTTAGATAGAGAGAGAACCTTAAGCAGACTCCACACCCAGCACAGAGCCCAAATCAGGGCTCAATCTCACAAACCTGAGATCTTGACCTGAGCCGAAATCAAGAGTCAGATGCTAAACTGACTGAGTCACCTAGGCGTCCCTGGTATCACCAGTCTTAAGCATTAAGTCTAGGCTTTTCACCTTAAGGCAGATCAGCCTACTAAATACCCACTGTCTATAATGTGTTGCTGCAAACAGTTCAAAAATGTAACTCTGAGCACTTTTTGCTTCTCCTTCTTGTACTTTGATTTAATTTCTTAAGCATTCCTGAAATTTTACTCTTTGTTTCATTTCATGATACTTCTACAAAGGAAAGTTCACTCCCTAAGTCACTTAGGATCATGGAGATCATTGGACTCATTTCATGCTACTGTCAGCCTTCCACCATTCCCAGTTATGGCTTCCTTACTTAAAACCTAAGGAAAGCCCAGTGACTCTCCACACCACCTCACAAAAGCAGCTGTGAGGAAGAAGCACATGCAGGCATCTGCAATATCAACTAAGTCCAGTGAAAACAGGGTGTGCTAAAGAGCAGCAAAGAACACATACATGTACATGTCTCAAGAATACCGCAACAGTTTCTTGGCTTCTCACCATTAGAAGTGTTCGTGCTAAATAGACACTAAGAAGTAAAAGGCAAGGACATAAAGAATAAGCTTCAGGATATCAAGCAAAAGAAATTAAAAACAAAGAGATCAAAGCAATTAGAAAAGGATAGAGATAGGAGAGTCAAATTTCTTAATGAAATAGGAAAGCAAAAAAAAAAAAAAAAAAAAAAAGAAAGAAAGAAATAGGAAAGCATGCTGAGGGGCACCTGGATGGCTCAGTCAGTTAAGCATCTGCCTTCATCTTAGATCATGATCTCAAGGTCCTGGGATCGAGCCCTAAGTCAGAGTCAGGCTCCTGCTCAGTGGGGAACCTGCTTCTCCTTCTGCCCCTATCCCTGCATGTACTCTGTCTCTCTCTTTTTCTTATACTCTCTCTCTCTCAAATAACCAAAATCTTTAAAAAATGAAAGTATGCTAAGATATACCAGAGAGATGTGAACACTGAGTCTCAGAAAATGTCTGGTACAGAATGGTCAACACTAAATCTAAATGAAGTTATCAGATGTCAGGGACAGTAATAACTCTTCTGGACATTAAATAAAATTTTTTAAAAGGGGCTGAAGGGGAGAGGGGGACAATTTTAAAATTTGGGGTGGTTTTAGTCTTCTCCATGGCAGTATTTAGTGATGGAATATTGTTCTTAAAAAATCTGTAAAGTTTTGCAAGAAAAGTAGTGTGACCCAGTAGTCTTCAACTGCAGTAAATTCTTCTTCTAGTATAAAGGCAAGAGACATATCAAGATTCAAGAAATATAGTATTTATGAATGTTTCATTAAAAATTTTTATTCCCTGGGGTGATTGGGTGGCTCAGTTGGTTAAGCGTCCAAATCATAATTTCAGTTTGGGTCTTGATCTCAGGGTTGTGTGTTCAAATCCCCAGCTGGGCTCCATGCTGAGCCTGGAGCCTATTTAAAAAAAAAAAAAAAAAAATCAGGGACGCCTGGGTGGCTCAGCAGTTTAGGCCTGCTTCGGCTCAGAGGTGATCCTGGAGTACCAGGATCGAGTCCCATGTCGGGCCCCTGCATGGAGCCTGCTTCTCCCTCTGCCTGTGTCTCTGCCTCTCTCCTCTCTCTGTGTCTCTCATGAATGAATAAATAAAAGCTTTAAAAAAAATCACAAAATCGAAAAATTAAGAGATAAATCAAAATAAAGAGCTGAGAAATAATTAAGTCCTAGTAGGAAAGAGCTAAGGGCAAATACCAGCTATACTTACAAAGAAAATACAATACTATACATCGGGATCCCTGGGTGGCGCAGCGGTTTAGCGCCTGCCTTTGGCCCAGGGCGCGATCCTCGAGACCTGAGATCGAATCCCACATCGGGCTCCTGGTGCATGGAGCCAGCTTCTCCCTCTGCCTATGTCTCTGCCTCTCTCTCTCTGACTATCATAAAACAAACAAAAAACTATACTATACATCTTAAAATGTTGGGAAATGCCAACTTCCCTAGCAGCAATTGGGAAGTGCTAAGTGTGATGAGAGGAGGTTGGGAGAATGTTAATTGCTCTATCTCATCTTCATTAAAAATGAAGATTTTGGGGGTGCCTGGCTGGCTCAGTGAATAGAGCATGAAACTCTTGATATGCGGGTCATAAATTGGAGCCCCACATTGCGTATAAAGATTACTTAGGAAAAAGAAAAAAATGACGATTTTTGGTATAGAGATATGCATCAAAATTGATTTCCTGAAAACAGGAATAAAACTTCTTTTCTAGGCTTCGTGCTACATGACACCAAACCCAAAATGACCATTTAGTAGATCATAAACTTCACTGAATTCTAAAAAGTTAATGTCTAGTTTTAATTTTTTTTTTTATTTATTTATGATAGTCACAGAGAGAGAGAGAGAGAGGCAGAGACACAGGCAGAGGGAGAAGCAGGCCCCATGCACCGGGAGCCCGACGTGGGATTCGATCCCGGGTCTCCAGGATCGCGCCCTGGGCCAAAGGCAGGCACCAAACCACTGCGCCACCCAGGGATCCCTAATGTCTAGTTTTAATGTCAGCTTTTATTGAACTGTGATAAAAAGACTCACAGTAACAAAAACTATGTACGAAAGAAGAAACTCAACAATCTTGCTATTTCACAATGTTGTTAAATCACTACTGACTCATAGAGGAAACCTAAAACTTCACATTGCAGAATATCTAGAGATGAGAAGCAATGAAAACATGCCAGAGTTATGAGTTACAATTAATGTAGTGCATAGAGAAAAATTTATATAACTATGGGTGCACAAGAAAGAATCAAAATAAATTAAACCAAATTAAGAAGTTAATTTGGACAACCAAATGCAACTTAGGAATGGACATAAAATAATTTAATAAAAATGAAGGAAAATCAATGCATTTGAAGATGGAGAAAAGTAGAACTAATAAATAAATTCAGGGGATCCCTGGGTGGCGCAGCGGTTTGGCGCCTGCCTTTGGCCCAGGGCGCGATCCGGGAGACCCGGGATCGAATCCCACGTCGGGCTCCCGGTGCATGGGGCCTGCTTCTCCCTCTGCCTATGTCTCTGCCTCTCTCTCTCTCTCTGTCTCTGTGTGTGTGACTATCATAAATAAATAAAAAATTCAAAAAATAAATAAATAAATAAATTCAGGATCTTGAACATGTTGACTACCTTGATGTATGTTACAGTTTCTTTCATATGAAAAATGATGACAAACATGTTGTCTCCCAAAATTCCATTCAAAACTACATTTCTTTGAAGCCATATCATCTAGTTTGGTTCCTTATTTCCAATAATAGGACACTTAATTTCATGTGCTTGTGCTGCAAAGTCCCACCCCAGTGCCCATTTCTAAATATCCAAATTAATTGCTACTCCTCACACCAATCCTTAACCAACTCTAGTCTGCTTTTCTTCCCTTCTGAAAAGTCAAGTCTATTTAAATATAGCTTACACATAGGAAACTATATCATTTTAGTAAATACATGCAGTCGTATAAATAACACTATGGAACCATCACCATCATCGAGCTATAGAGCATTTCCATCATTACAGAAAATTCTCTCATGACCTCAAAGGGCATGAGACTCCAAATTCTTAGTCCATGGCAACCATTTTGATCTGATTTCTGTCCCTGCAATTTTGTCTTCTCCAGAATGTCAAAATAGAATTGTACATTATGCAGCCTTTTTTGGCCTGTTTTCTTTTACCTAGCATAAAGCTTTTGGGATTCATTCGTGTTGCATATTTCAGTAATTTATTCCTCTTTATTACTGAGGAGCAATTAATGGGCATCCGGGTGTTTCTGGTTTGGGGATATTATAAACAAAGCTGCTATAAACATTTGTGTATTTGTGTATACATTTTGTGGACATATGTTTTTATTTCTTTCGGGTAAACATCTAGAAGTGGGACTGCTGAGTTGTATAGGAAATGTATGTTTAAATTCATATAAAATTGCCAAATGTTTTCCAAAGCATCTACCATTTTGCATCCTCCCCAGAAATGCATGAGTTTTAACAGCTCCACATTCACACCAGCATGTGGGCTTGCCTTTATTTTTTCCCACTCAAATAGGTGTATAGCGGTGTTTCACTAAAGTTTTCAATTTGCATTTTCCCAGTGACTTAAGATGTTAAACATGTTTTTTACTTACTTATTTGCCATCAATATCTCTTCCATGGTGAAATATCTGTTCAAATCTTTTACCTGTTTTATTATATTGAGTTTCTTATTACTGAGTTGTAAGAATCCTTTATATATTCCAATAGAAATTATCAGATATGTGTTAGCAAATATTTTCTCATAATCTGTGGACTGTTTTCCCCTCCTCAGGGCAGAACTTACAAAGTTTGTGAATTAAAATTTCTCAATTTTTTCATTCATGTTTATGATATGTGTATTCCACTTAAGAAATCTTTGCCTTGCAGTTTATTTCAGTTCCATAATCTAAGGAATACATTAAAGTACACTTTTTGCATTTGGATGTCTCATTTTTATAGCAGAACTTAATGAAAAAGTTAATTCTTTTTTTTACCTTTTCTATATTTAATTATTTTGACAAATTTATAAAAATTAATTCACTATATATGTGTGTGTAGTTTTCCTTCTGGACTACTTATATCACTGATATAAATATTTATCTTCTACAAATGCCACAATTGCCTTGATGACTATGAGTAATGAGTCATCACTGACTAAGTCACCCAAAATTGTTCTTTTGCTAGACCTTTGTTTCATATGAATTTGGAAAAAGGTTATCAATTTCTACGGAAAAACCTGATAGGTTGGTTGGGATTGCATTGAATCTGTCGATCAATTAAGGAAGAATTGGCATGTTAACAATATTGGGTCTTCTAGTCATCATGGTATATCATCCAGTTTTTTAGATCTTCTTTAAATTTTTCATCAATGTTTTATAGTTTTGCACACACATATAAATTAGTATATCTGTTCATATGTATTTCATGTTTTGGTGCTATTGTATATGTAATGTCAATTTAATGTCATTTTAAATGTCAATCAAATATCAATTTCCAATTGTTCATTTCTGCCATATAGAAATACACTTGAATTATGAATGTTGCACTTGTACCCTAGGCAACATTGCTAAACATTCCTCTTAATTCTAACAGTTGTTTGTAGATTTGGAGAGATTTTTCTCTGTAGACAGTTTTATAATCTGTGAAAAACAATAGTTTTCTTTATTTCTTCCCAGTATGATGATGGCATCTGTTTCTTTTTCCCACCTAACTGTACAGGTTAAGATCTCCTGTGTAATGTGGAATAGAGGTGTTGAGAATAGATATCCTTAACTACTTCTCAGTTTTACAGTGAAAACCAAAAATATTTCACCATTAAGTATGATGCTAGTGGTTATTTTTTTTAATTTTTAAAATTTTTTGGAAGCCCTTTACCAGTTAAGGAAATTCCCTTCTATTTCTAGTTTGCAGGAATGAATGATTGATTCTGTTATATACTTTTATGATATGTGCTAGGATTCTCCAGAGAAACAGAACTAATTGGGAGGTTGTATGAACCCACTTATTGGGTGGAGTCCTAGCTATCATCAGCATATCTTTTACCTATAAAGATGACTTAGTTTAAGGAATTGGCTCACATGATTGCAGAGGCTGACAAGTCCAAAATCTGCACTATAGACCAGCAGTTTGGAGACCTAGAGAAGAGTTGATATTACAGCTCACCTCTAAAGGCAGTGTACTGGAGGAATTCCTTCTTCCTTGTGTGTACATGTGTTTGAGGAATGTCAGTCTTTTTTCTTTTTACTCCTTCAACCGACTGGATGAGACCCACTTGCATTATGGAATGCAATCTGCTTTACTCAGAGACTGTTGATGTAAATGTTAATCTCATCTAAAAACCTTCACAAACATGGGATAGTGTTGACCAAGTATCTGAGTACCATGACCCAGCTAAGTTGACACATAAGATTAATCATCACTCTGCATGTCCTGAGATGATCACATGTGATCTTTTTTTTTCTGCTATTTTAGTCCCTGTATGATGAATTTGAGTGATTTTCAAATGTTGAACCATTGTGTCCTTCTTGCTATAAACTATATTTGGTCATGATGTATTTGGTCATTTTTTTTTTACATTGCTGGATTTGATTTGTTAATATTTTCAAAGACTTTGTATCTGTATTCCCATTAGTTTCCTACTGCTACAACAAATTACTACAAAGCTAGTGGCTTAACACAATGGAAAATTACTACCTGCCATCTGGAGTTCAGAAGTTCAGAAATGGTCTTAGCAGGCTAATATCAAAGTGTTGGCAGGACTGCATTTTTTCTGGAGTCTGTTTCTTTGCCGGTTCCAGCTTCTGTTCTTGCATGTTTTACATCTTCGTAACTGAATCCTTTCACATATTGATATTACTTATTATTAAGCTACTTTTTGATCATTCTAACACATGGGACATCAAGTCGCATTCTGTTGATTACCTTAACACTTGAAAATACGTTGTTTTTCCTTGCTATTTTCTGCATCTTACAGTTTTTAAAAATTGAAATATGTAAATTATATATAGAAGAAAAAATGCTGACATAAACAATTTTTATTATTTTTTATTTTTTTTAGGTATTTACAATCATTATTTGTTCCATCTTTTTTCAGCATTTATAATTTTAACTTTTTGCATGTCATCCAATGTACATAATATATTAGTATAATACATATGTAATGATTAAAATAATTTATGAACAAATCTATATTAGAATTACATGCATGAGTATATATATATTTTTTAATTCTTTTTTTCTAAGGATTTTATTTATTTTTTTATTTTTTTATTTTTATAAATTTATTTCTTATTGGTGTTCAATTTGCCAACATATAGAATAACACCCAGTGCTCATCCCGTCAAGTGCCCACCTCAGTGCCCGTCACCCAGTCACCCCCACCCCCCACCCACCTCCCCTTCCACCACCCCTAGTTTGTTTCCCAGAGTTAGGAGTCTTTCATGTTCTGCCCAAATGAATGAGACCATATAATCGTAAACAATTTTTAAATCTGGAAATGGCTATGTCTTTTTTTCTGCCAGGTTGTTAATGTGAAGGTCTTGAGTCGATCTAGTTAGTAGTTGAGCTAGGTGAGCAAGGCAAGCAAAGTGTAGATTTTTTGTTGCTGCCATGACTCCCAGTATACCACAAGTTTAAACTCCTTCAGTGGTTGCCTCACGTTATATACTTAATGTGGGTCTGTTATTGCCACAGAGTTTTGCTATGTTCCTTCTTTACCCTCATTTTTAGAAGCTTTTGCACAATTGTACAACAGAAGAGTCTCTTTCTATGCTCCTATGCTAAGCTCAGCATGCTTTTTCTATAAAATAGTAAATAATTTAGCCTTTCATGCTACATAGGATCTCTGTCTCATATTCTTCTTTTGTTTTTATTTTACAGCCCTTTAAAACAATGGACACCGTTCTTAGCTCATAAGCTTTACAAAAACAGTCCCCTGGGTAGAATACACTAACCCACACTTGGCCTTTAAAAATTCATTAATATTTTAGCTGATCTCATCTTAACCACCTCTTCCCTTTCTGTTCTTCCAAAGGTATAACTAGTTGACAGTTCCCATCTCTCTCAAAATAGCATGTCCCCTTTTGGAATTCAGTTTCCTTCACTGTGTTATGACCTCAGGTCTCAGGTTCAGGAAAAGTGACAATTCCTAAGATCACCTGGCTCTATCTTATCATTAAGGCAGGAGTGACTTACTCCTGTGGCTTTTTCCTCTTAAGCAGAAGCGCTCATGTGGCTTCCTTCTCATGGGAGGAATGACTCAATAAATATTTAGTGATGGATGCATAATTTAAGAACTCACAGAATTTAAGTTGTATTCCTTTAGAATACTCTATTTCATATTTTAAAAATTATTTGTTGTATATGGATCTTATGCACACAGAGTACGGACTTTTGAGTATCCATCATCCCACACTTCCAGAGATAATAATAATTAACTAAAATCAAGTAGTAACAAATGTCAATTGTATTGTTTTATGACTAAGCAGTTTTTGGGAGAAATATGCCCCAGATAATTTAAGGGAGTTACAAATGTTTTATTCTTTTTTTATACAAGCTGGGTTGAGGGGTGCCTGGGTGGCTCAGCAGTTGAGCATCTACCTTCAGCTCAGGGCATGATCTCCCGCTGCCGGATCAAGTCCCACCCACATCAGGCTCCTTGAGGGGATCCTGCTTCTCCCCTGGCCTATGTCTTTGCCTCTCTCTCTGTGTCTCTCATGAATTAAAAAAAAAAAAAAAAAATATATATATATATATATATATATATATATATATATATATATATACAAGCTGAATCGAATAGGAATGTTGTTGAATAATCCAGTATCTTAGTTAATAATAATTATATATTATTATTACTCATTCCCTCTGCAAACATTTGCTTATTTTCTATTATATACACTGCTAAATATTCTGAGGCAGGGGTTGAAAAACTGCAGTCAGGGAGACAGATCTGATCTACAATTTGTTTTTGTACAACTCAGAAGCTAAGAATGATTTTTACATTTTTGAATACTTATAAAGAAATGAAGTTATGAGACAGAGACCATGTTGGCTCCCAAACCCTAAAATGTTTACGCTCAGGGCCTTTATAGAAAGCATTTGCTGTCCTTTGTGTCTAAAGGATACAAATTTGGATAATATTTTGTCCTTGTCCTCAGAAGCCCCTTTCACTCTGGTAAAACAAATGAGCCATATAAATAAGTAAAGTGAGAATTAGAAAGTAAAGTGAAAAATACCAAATATCATTCTATAAAGAAATAGAGGAGGGAACAGTTACTTTCAGACAGTGGTGATGAGGGAACCTCTTTGGTGGAGAAGCATTTTAATAGAACAGTAAAATATGGGCAGAATTAATATATCCAGGGAACTAAATACACCAAATAAGCTATGGAAGCACAGGGTTAAGAAACAAGAAAATTGCCTTTTAACTTATTAACTGGAAAAAATCATGTGATCCATTTATTTTTCTATTCCCAGTCATTAACTGCCTCAATAAGATTCATTTTCAAATGAGATTTATTTTAATGTTTTTAGACTTTGACTTGATTAAAAAAAAAAAAAAAACCAAAATCTCTGAAACCTGTATTTCTTCTCAGGGCACCTATCACGGTAGCTTTAAGGGGCACCTGTTGGCTCAGTTAAGCCTCAGACTCTTGGTTTCAGCTCAGGTCATGATTTCATGGGTCCTTGGATGAAGCCCTGTCTTGCTTGGCACTCATCGGGGAGTCTGCTGGAAGGAAGATTCTCTCCTCTGGCCCTCCCCCTACTCGCTCACACTCTTTCCAAAATAAATAAATAAATATATTTTTTAAGATAGCTTTAACCTGGGATCCCTGGGTGGCGCAGCGGTTTAGCGCCTGCCTTTCGCCCAGGGCAAGATCCTGCAGACCCGGGATCGAATCCCACGTCGGGCTTCCGGTGCATGGAGCCTGCTTCTCCCTCTGCCTGTGTCTCTGCCTCTCTCTCTCTCTCTCTCTCTGTGTGTGTGTGTGACTATCATAAAAAAAAAAAAAAAAAAAGATAGCTTTAACCTTTAGGAATTCTCCATAAATTGTACTGCTGATGTTGAAACTGAACGATACTTCTTAAATTGGGAGCTGCAGGTACCCTCCTGTTACACTCATGGGTAGACAACCCACAGACCAGGTATGGCATCTATACCTAAAACATTTAATTGTATTACAAAATTCGAGCAAAGGCTCTTTTGGTTTTGTTGTCGTGTTGTTAATAATGTCTTTGAGAGTTTTGTGGAGTACATACACCAGAATCAGCAGAAGACTGTATGCCATGTCAGCTAATCTTTTGCTTTTTTATGAAAGCCCGAAGAACAGAATGTTTCAGTGGGCAAGGACTAAATAGGTAATCTAGTATTTTTATGATAATTAGAAACTCAGCATGCCATTGACATCACAAACTCGAATGATGCTGTGGCAAAAGCAGACTTTGCTACTGTCACTGGCCCTCGAGGCTAATTCTTATCTATCCAAATAACATGCAACATGGAAATTTGAAGAGTTTTCATTGGCAGCCCATTTAGGCTTTCCTTTTATTTGATAGACTAGTATGATAGCCTACAAACCACTGTTTTGCTTTTTTGCTTTTGATTATACACACTCACACCGTCATTAGGTCTTCTTGCCACAACCACATTTAGTCAAATGCTTTATGTAACTAGGATGGATTTCAGGAGTTTAAAGCTCCTCCTGTGTATTTGCCTTTTTTATTCACCTCTATTTCTTAGTTGTTAAAGACCTCATTCTCTATTTTCAGGATGCTTATAAATTACCAGACCTGCTAAAAAAAAGGGGTGCTGAAGATGAATCTACAAGGACAGATTGATCTATTTGATGGTTTCAGAGTGGGTAAGCTGCACACTGCTGGAAGACTCATTAATGATATGCTAACTGCTATGGATGAGAAGTGCACACCCCAGAGTTGAAAATAGTGACTTTTTCTAAGAGCTACAGATGGTCTACAGGAATTGGCTAACCACATCCATGACTTCCTGGAACTGAATATTGGTGAGTTTTTCCTAATGCTAACTCTAAATCTTTCCACATGGTTCTCCATGGGCTCCCCTTTTCACACCTTTGACATTTTGTTCTTCCCTTCAGCCCAATCAGCCCCACATCATATGACCTTCTGAGGTAGAGAGTCTTCTTGGATCTTTCACTTGTCCTCATTTCACTGACATGGATTGAACCCTTGCTGCCTTAAGGTCTCCCCTCTTGATCTCGAACCTTGTTCTGGGTGTCAAAAAAGTGAACACTAAGAGGTATTCTAAATGACACTATTAAAAACAGACAAATAGGGCTCATGGGTGGCTCAGCCCATTGGGCATCTACTTTCAGCTCAGGTCATGATCCTGGCGTCCCGAGATTGAGCTCTACGTTTATATCTGGCCTCTTACTTAGCGGGGAGCCTGCTTCTCCCTCTCCCTCTGCCCCTTCCCCTCTAGTGCTCTCTCTCACTCTTGCTCGCTCTCTCAAATAAATAAATAAAGTCTTAAAAAAAACCAAGCCCCCAAACCCTTGCTTCTCCTGGAAGCAGTATGGAATGCCTCTCACTGGGAAAGTCACAAACAAACAAGTGGGAAGTAAATATTAGGAAGTTAAATATTTCAGTCTGATCCAAATAGGTTTACACAAACACAAATTTAGCTATAATTTCCACAACAGCGAGTGTCACAAAATAACGAAAAATGTTCATCTCTATTATTAGAGTGTCTTTCTTGGTTTATCTTCTAACGGTAGTGATTTTTATATTTTGAGATGAGTATATAGATTATTGGCTTAAACAGAAATTTCTAATCAAAAGCCTCGAAACCTGTGAATTTATACAAGATTTTTAAAAATAAAAAAGTGTGAAGGTATTAAGATTTGTCTCAGAAGAGATGCTTTTCCAGAGATTCACAATAAGTATGACATTTAAGAAAATCATAACACTACCCTTTAAGTGGTAAGCATCAGCAAAATAAAAAAAAATTTTTTTGATGTTTATTTAAAATACGAGTTTTTACAGTGGAAGAATAATAAACCTAAAGCCTGGGAAACTTTTTGCTAAAAATCTTTCAGACAAAATGGTCTGTTATTTTCACTTTTGTGGCATCATTTAAACTCTATTTAGTGCAAATTTGAAGAATAATCAAGAGAAATTTTTCCAAATTAAAAAAAAAAAACAAAAAAACAAGACTTTGCTGGGAGCAATTCAATAAAAATACAAATAGGCAAATAAAATATCTTTCAAAGTTAACTTCAAGGTCATTTTCAAAAATACTTTAAAAGTTGAAGCTCATGTAACTGGAGAATATTTGATAGAGCCCATGCTGTAGGCTTGACTAAATCTATTTTGGATCAAAAAGAGGCAGCCAAGCTTCAAAAAAGGTGCCCATATCAAACTTGAGGAGTGGTAACCTGTACCAAGGACATTACTCATTGTGAATGACCCAGCAACCCACTGCATCATTTACCAGGAATACTCACCTCAAACAATAGGCCTCCTGATTTCCTCTGTGTGCTCAATGGGGTGGTAAAAATGGAAACTTTTACTTAAGAAAAAAAAAAAAGGTCTAGTGGTTTGAATATCTTTTTTCTAAAAAAAAAAAAACAAAAAAAAAAAACAATAGGAAGTGACTTTGAAAACTTACTACATGCATGAACTCTAGGTTAATCTGGAAAACCACAAACCCAGATGTGCAGTGAGGGGACCACAGTTTTAACTCAGTCTTCAGTGATTATTTTTCTCACTGAGAGGGGAAATGAAGATATCCAGCAAAGGGTCAACCTTGGATGTGATGAATTAATTCTTTTTTGTCCTCAGTGTTAAAGGATGTTTAACAGAACTGCTTTATCTAGAAGAAACTTTTTTTATTTTTTATTTATTTATTTATTTATTTATTTTAAGATTTTATTTATTTATTTATGATAGTCACACACAGAGAGAGAGAGAGAGAGAAAGAGGCAGAGGCACAGGCAGAGGGAGAAGCAGGCTCCATGCACCGAGAGCCCGACCTGGGATTCGACCCAGGGTCTCCCGGATCGCGCCCGGGGCCAAAGGCAGGCGCCAAACCGCTGTGCCACCCAGGGATCCCTAGAAGAAACTCTTTTTAAAGCTAAGTAATATCAATCAATAATTGCAAGAAGAAACTCCAAAGGTTATCACTGTGTATGACAAAGTGACAAGACCACGATCACTGCAACTAAGAGAATATTGAGAGCTGAAATAAGAGAATTGCTATGGGGATGATGAAAGTTTTGAGTTTGACTTCAATTAAAAGTAATGATGTTTACAACGTCTTTGTTAAAGACAAGAATAGCATCATCATTCACCATTCTTCACTGTAAAGAGTTATTTGATGAGGAAATGCCAGAGACTGTAAAAGTGAATGCCCAGTGGAGCACAGAGCTTTCAGTCCTGTCATATGTCTCAAATGTACACACAACCCATAAGATCTCCAACAATGGTACTGTGTACATACACTATCTTGTACTGTCTTGAATGTCTTGAACATTATGGGCATGTTTATTTAATTGTTCTTACAATATAACTTACACATCAGTAAAAAAAATGGGGTTGTGATCTTGGTATATATATATATACACATTTTTTTACTGCGATATCAAGGGATATTTCTGGGTCACGGAGCCTTCCTCAATTCAGTCTGTTTTGTATTTAAAAATCAAAAACTTGAGATCCCTGGGTGGCTCGGCAGTTTAGTGCCTGCCTTCTGCCCAGGGCCTGATCCTGGAGTCCCGGGATCGAGTCCCATGTCGGGCTCCCTGCATGGAGCCTGCTACTCCCTCTGCCTGTTTCTCTGCCTCTCTCTCTCTCTCTCTCTCTCTATTTCTCTCTCATGAATAAATAAATAAAATCTTAAAAAAAATCACAAACTCACTGTAATAGTATCTTATGCATCAACCAAGAAATATAGAAAACAATTTCTCTAAGTGTAAGCATTGGCACTTAAACATGTAAATAATTTATACTAACGCAGCACAAATATATTACTGCGTAGAATGCAAAATTTAAAAGAATCATTAAGATAAAATATGAGAGCTATTATCTTCAGTGAGTCATCCAAAACATCCAGGATATAGTTCGCTCTTCTTTTAGGTCTACTTCACTGAAAATCTTTTCTCAAGAAAGGATTTGGCATTATTTCACTGTCTGCGAAATGTGTGTTTTCCAGGTATTTCCACTAAGCCAGCCACAGGAGTGACCAGTGGTCTCTCAGTCAGGCTCCCTTGTGAACAGTGGCTTTGAAATAAGATGTTGATGTTTAGAAAAAAATCAATATTAGTTTTCAATGAATGTTGGAAGTCAAAAGTTAATGAATAAAAGAACAACACTGAGGGTGTAACCCCGCTTTGCTTACAGCATAAATATTGGATACTCTTTTGGGGAGAGAATCAGTTCAGTGACTACTAAATGAATGAGTTTGGCCAAGTTACTTAACCTGTCTGTAAAACGATTCCCTCATATATCCTATGAGAATAATGTACTTACCCCTTGGGGTTGCTTTTTTTTGAGACTGTGAATGCCGCCGAAAGAGGGAGTTAGCTCATCTCGGAGGTCATCCAAATCCAAACTGGGGTGAGTTTGAGGAATTTGAGGCTCACTGGGCAAGCTGAAAACAGTAAACCAGAAATGAGCTCCAAGGAGGCTGGGGAGCCCCTGGACGGAAAAGGGAACAAAACATGCAGCAGCCGCAAATGAACATGACATTAGTAATTGTCAGAAAAAGGGGCCTGCAGAGGTGACACAGTCTGTGGAATTCAGAATCAGCGGAAGCAGGGGCTAGCACCAATGGCTGAGTTTTACATTTTTAAAGACCCTACTTCCAAATAAAGTCACATTCTGACGTACTGGGGGTTAGGGCTTCAACACATGAATTGGTGCGGGGGCACCCAATTCAGCCGGTAACAAACAAATGGCTTAACCAGTGATGGCAATGGTTAGTCACCAAAGACGTCTCATGATATAATATGTTATCCCTGCCAAGGTCCATATCCAATGTTTTCAAAAAGTTCTCAAACCACATCCTTCAAAACCTAATCACTTGTTTACTAGATTTTAAATTAAAACAGTTATACCTATATATCAGAGTTTCTTAACATGGTGAGAACAAAAGTATTTTTTTTTCTTATAGTGAGTAGGTATATATTTGCAACCACATAAAGAAACTTGACATTTCAGTTCTCAGAGCAAACACATCATTTTGGTCCAGTTTCAAAACCACTGAAAATTTCTTATGGGTTCCCATGTCTCCTTTGAAGAGTGTAGGTTGAAAGCCCCTGTTTTAGTTATTAACCTTCTTAAAAGAAAATCTCTGGTGAGATTATTTTCTATTGTCTTTCAACTTTGTGGTTCTCTGATAGCACTTTAAAGCTGGCCTTTAGAAAATAGGTGGCTCACTCAAGGCTCACAAATGGTGTGGTGGACACATGTGGACACTCAGGGGCCTCGTCTTCTTTTTTAGAAAAAACACTCTATTCTTTGGTGGAGAATTCTTTTTCACTGAGTGCACACAGGTCAGTGGAATTATGAATGAAGGTGCTCCGGTTGCTCTCCTGACGAGGTGGGCACTTTAGCAAAGCCAAGCTAGCTGAACATTCTCTCTCTGCAACTTACATTTTAGCCAAAATAAGAAATTCTGATAACATTAGAATTCATTTGCTCAGTCGTTGCGGCTACCAAGAACCCAGGTGCTTGTTCTCAAGCTTGGTTTTTCATACTTTCATTCAGTTCTGGGGGCACTCCCATGACCTAATGGCCAAGTTCCTTCTGTTATGTAAGATATCCAGTGTTAGTTTCTGTTACCTGCAAGAGAGAAAAAAAAAATCATGATAATACCAACCACATTAATAAGATTTCCAGACAAGTAACATCTCTATATAGCTCTCCTACTGCTTCTTTCAGGAAACCTCACCCCCTTATGCCATCTGAGAATGGAAAAATCTTTGCAAAGCTAAGGAACTCCTCAGGGTGAGGCATTAGGAGGCATGGAGGAGACTGAATTGTATATGGCTACTTTATCCTACAGCTGAGAATCAACTAAGCATTTATTTTTTTTAAAGATTTAATTTTTTAAATTTATTCATGAGAGACAGAGAGAGGGACAGACAGACACAGGCAGATGGAGAAGCAGGCTCCATGCAGGGAGCCTGATGTGGGACTCGATCCCAGGTCACCAGGACCACACCCTGGGCTGAAGGCAGCGCTAAACCACTGAGCCACCCAGGCTGCCCTCAACTAAGCATTTAGAACTGCAGTCCTCAAGTATGACTGGCTACACAGCCAACTCATTTTGGAGGAGAACCTAATTTATTCATCTTTGTATGTGCCTGTGTCTCTAATCTATTTTGAGTCATTTGGTGCTTCCTAAGCACAGCCTTGGGGAACTGTGAGAAAAAAGCAAAGTCTCAGCCCCTACTTCCAGACCTATTCTGTCAGAAACTCAGGGGCTGGGACCAGCAGTTGGTGTTTTACCAGCCCCCTTGGTGATTCTGATGCTCACTGAGGTTTAACTACCTCTGGGCTAGGTAAAGGGCTCAAACTTGAATGGGATTCTGTACCTCAGTAATAGACTTGACATTTCTGTCCTAGAGAATCTAAGAAATCCTTAAAGGCATCACTCTAAAGGTCTTGTCGCAGCTGGGCCACAGAGCTCCTCCTCCCTCTACCCCAAGCCTTTCTTTGACGGTTGCTTCAAGAAGAAAGAAGAATGGTCATTAGAGAAAAGCAAGAGGTCTGAAAATAGAGCAGCACGGTCATTTAGGCGAAGCCTGCAACCCCATTTCCGACTATTCGATTGTTTTATTTGCCCCAGAGGCACTACTTCTCACACATTTGGCTCCTCTCTTTAAAAAGGAACCCCAACTAATCATTTTCTTGTGCTTCAATGCACTACTCTCCCAAGTATTCTTTTAAATTGAGTGAAAATTAAACCTAATGCACACGGTTCCATAATAACATTTCTTTTAATGAGACCCATGTTCTAATGCAAAGGAGTGCCCTACTAAATTAAAAGTAGAGAAATATATAAAACACATAATCTAGCACATGAAACCAAAAACCTAATTTATTCATTCATTTCACTAGACAATGTGATGAAGCATAACAGGAACATGATAAAATGAAGCTGCGTTCCTGCCTCCTTCTCTGGTTTTCCTTTCCGACTTGGAAAAGGTCAGCGTGAGAAAAACTTGTCCTTAACATCTACTTCCCAGTAAAGCAAAACCAGTGAAAGCAAATATTTTACATGTCCTACTAATCTGAAAATCTAATTGTAAATTTAAACACACACACACACACACAACCTCTTCATTAGATGTAATCTTTTTAACTTCAAATATCTTCAACTTTAAAAAAAAATTATTTTTAGCAAGGCTGGGATGAATTCCAAGTAATTCAAAATCGCTATCAGAATAGTACTTTAGTTATAGGTTAAAAAACCAAGCACATAATCTGCAGTGTTTTATGAGGTTATTAATTTGAATTATGGAATTCTAATTGCCTAGGAGCTTGCCCATAAACCACTGCTCTCCTCTGGCAAGATGGAAAAGAACACAAAGTATTCCCACCAGGAAGCTTGGAAGCTTGTCAGAACCTACAAATGTTTCTCAAACTTCATGGTTTCTTTCAAGGCTTTGGATATTTTGCAAATCCTCTGATCAAAAAGTAACCATGACCTCAGAGGGTTGTGTGTGTGTGTGTGTGTGTGTGCACGTGCGTGCATGCACATGTGTGTGCATATGCGTGTGTGTGTGTGTTTAGATTTTTCTCAGCATGCTTTATGCACATTGAGATACTGACAGTTCAAGAGGCCAGAATTATGTCAACTCTTCCAATAGCTGAGGTATGCTTGTATTATAATGATAACTAACTGGACATTATTTAATGTGTGTGTGTGGGGGGGGTTACATGTACATGCTGTGTTTACTTGTATGCATGTGAACACACGCATGTATACAAGCATTTACCCTGCATGTGTACAATTAAGTACTACTGTGTTTCCACTTTTTATTTCAGCCTACAAAAATGCAAATTGGTTCAAACTTACTTGCTGGTATATGGTACACTGAGGTCACAAATACTGTTTTGAGATAGATTTTTCTATGAAAGGCACCCAGCTCGATAATTTATTTTCACCCTTTTTCATTTTTTAGAAAGTGTCTATTTTCTCAGATTTTCATGACCCAGATATAAAGCTCTTCACTCCACTCATCACATCATTCAGTTGCCCTACATGCAGTTTGGACTGTGTACTGGGAATAAGAATAATTTTAAACTTGTTTCCATAAAACTACATGAGGTCCAATGTCAAACCACACAAAATAAATATCAACTAGTGGGGTAACATTATAAAAGTAGTAGTGATCATTTTTAACTGCGTGTATGGGCAGAAGAAACTTGGCCATAGCTAAAGCAAAAAAAAAAAAAAAAAAAAAAAAAAAAAAGAAAAAGGAAAAAGAAAGAAAACAACTTGAAATGAAACAATTTTATAAACTTCTTAGGCAAACACTCTTACTTTCTGCACTGTGTATCCAGAGTCTGTTTCCTGCTGGAATCTTGAAGTAGATTTCAAAAACTAATTAACAAATCCATACAGTACTCCCTGGGTAATTAACAAGAAAATTGCAGAGGGATCTCAGTAGTTTATGGGATTTTAAGTATGGGTACTTGGAGTGGAGGATCAGTCAGGCCAACAATGTATTGAAAAGAAAGGTATCTTTATTCAGGCCTCTGTGCAAGTCCACGGCCCCTCTAGACCAACCACAATCTACCAGACGGTGAGACCAATCATTCAGTCACAGTGTTGCTTAATTGGCTTGATTTGGTTTTGGTGTTGAAGTAGTTTTCTTCCAATGAGTAGGTGGCTCAGTGAGAATCCCAAAAGAAAACAGCTTCTAAAAGAGCTTTTGGTACTTAGAGGGTTAGGAAAAATGACAAGAAGAAGCATTTTCCTGGAGTAAATATTATTCCTTGGAACAAATCAAGGTATTGAGTCTAATGATAACAACAAAAAAAAAAAGTTAAGAAAAATTCTGTACAGCAGCAACTGGGATAACTTCTGAGAAATTACTTCTAGTGACATTAAAACAGTAAATATTCAATCTGATTTATGGCTGTTTTTCCTTTTGACTGAAAATGTCCAATGTATGTGGCTTGAATACATGTTCTTGTCTCAAATATTTTACCACACACATTTCCACCTACTGTGAAGGCAAACACATTTTGACTAATATTATTGCTTGTGAAAATTTTCCCTATGACTTGAAATCCTAACTCTGTGTTTCTTTTAAACATTCACATTTATAAATGGGCAATTGTTAAACCCACTTGCTATTTCTCTTAGAGTTACCATAATAAGGGTGATACAGTAAGTAATCTAACCTTTCAGATACTATGAATTTTCCATTTTGTATTTGAGAACAGCACTTAGGAAGAAAAGAATCCTTGAGAGTGGGAAATTTTAAGAATGATTCTTAGATGCCAAGGCCTCTCATTAACATTTCTCCAGTGAGGGTGTTTCAAGTTGTTTGAAGTTGTGTTTTGTACAAAGAAGCAACTCAGGTAAAACTTGTCTGCTCTTATATTTTAAGACCATTGGCAAAATGCATGTTCATTTAACTGCACTTAGGGACTCACCAAACAGAATTAAAAAAAAAAAAACAACAGTCTATTCTTCTGGTGTTACAGATGCAGTTTGGCCAGAGCACTTCCTTACAAGTGAGTAGGACACCATTCTCAAAAGTCTTATTTGTATGTGGTGTTTAGGACCACTTTATGTGGAATGTGAAGTGTTTTATGAATAAGTCCCACTCCAGATGTAGGAGTGGATCCCAGAGGGTGTGAGCCAATCTCTGTCTCTGGCTCAGGCTCAGAGCCAATGCTAAACTGTACTTCATCCAAGTATAACCTCAGAAGGCTTTGCAGACCCCAGTGGTCCCAAATTACCTAGCAAGGTGTTGTAAAGTGCCCGGATGAGAGTCTGTGGCCAATGGTCACACAGGTCACACAGCCCAATGCTCCTAGATGCTCCAGTAGGAGCCTGGGACCAGCTCTGGAAGCATTCTGATGAGACACTGCCCCACACATCAGGAAAGCATGGGCTCTGGCAGAGTTCAAATTATGGCTGTGCCGTTATTGACTGTACTGCTCTAGGAGTACAGCTAAATTTTTCTGAGCATCATGCAGATTCTGAGTAAAATGCTTGTGCTGGTTAATATGCTGTGTCGCTCAGCTCCAGTTCACCCTCTGTACTCTGCTTTGAATGGCTGGAGCTGGGGCTTTGCCAACTACATTTCATCATTGCCAGCTGGCTTCTTGTTAGGTCATCCAAAAGAAGGGGAAGGGGAGGGGAAAGACCTTCCTTCTTCCCTTTTCTTTGCAGTTCTGAAGGACTCTAACCCCTGGCGGTGACAGTTGGCTCCAGTTTTCAGCTCCTATTGGCACGGACAGAACAAGGCTCATGGTCCTTCAGAGGTATCAGCCTCTGACAGGAAGTCCAAATCCCAGCTCCTCAGCAGCCATCACTTGGGCTTCTATACCCTGATGCTCTTAACCTCTTCATCTCCCCAACTGTGGGATGGCAGCTGCTTCTTAAATTATATTCATCTTCCCCTTTCTCTCATTTAGTTAACCAACACCTGTATATCTACTGCCTACATTAAGTTCTCTTTCTCTCTGTTGAGATACCTGGGGTGGTTTCAGGTCCTCTGAGTGGCCCGTGACTAATACAGTGTGAGGTAAATGTTTAAAATGTTTATGTGGATTACTTGAGATACTGGATGTCAAACGTGCATTACACAGCATGGTATGGTGGAGATTAAATAAATGGCTCCTCTCTCCATTTGTAAAAGCTGTCTCCTTGGCAAAACTCCTCCTGTCCCCACTACAGTAAGCTCTTATAAGTTGGCTTTAGGTATAGAATTTTTTGAGAAAAGAACTCTGGCTTTCTCACTCTCTGCAAGTCTCTATAAAGAACAGAATTATAGAAGACATTTATGATCATGAGGCCCTTGGCCCCTTTTTTTTGAGTATTTGTGAAATTGCACAGCTAAAGTCATCTTTGCATATTCAAATAGAAAACCTTGTCTCAGAAAACATTGTTATTGGCCACAATGGTAGTACCCTGATGTGCCATCAGAAGTTCATGTACTTCTTCTTCTTCATAATCAATTTTCAATAATCATTGATAAGATCTTCTCATCAGTGAGCCCTGATTGTCTGTAATACCAAGGTCAAGGTCAAGATTATTCACTAATCTCCTCCTAATCTACTCTTGTATTATTCAGAAGTTATCATTACCTCATATCATTATTCATGTCAAATCAATTTTTATTTCACTCTTGCTCCTGCCCTTCCCACTCTCTGAAATGCTTTCCCTCTTCTCTACATTTTATTCAAATCCATCAAGACTCATCTGAGACAACCTTCTTCCAGCCCACCGAGGTATCGCCCATAAATTCCTGTTATACCTATTGTAGTTTCTTGTTAAAAAAGCAATTGATTATTCTAACTAGAAATCTTATCAGATCATTTAAATTTAAAAAAAAAAAACCCTTATGGCATGGACCATTATTTTTTAATCAGGACTCAGATAAATATGAAGGCTTGAAATAAACATTTGCCAGCTGATTGGCCAACCTTTAATATTTTTATGATGAAGTGTGTCATTAGGCTTCCATTTTTTCCAAGGGCAAGGCTGAAATAAAAAAATAAGTATACATATAATACATTTCTGGAAATTTATCAGTGCAGATTATTACAATAAAAGTTTTAGAATTTTCCTAATTACACACTCAGTAGATAACTATTTTTTAAAACAATAACCAGAACCAATACTTTCCTTTTCTATGCCCTGGACTGACAATTCCCCCTGCATAGATGCAGTATAAAATATTTGCAATCTAACCACAATCTTAATGAACTGAAATTTTGACTGGAAGAATTGAAGTGCTTGATCTTGTACTGTTTTATTCATGAAATGGATAGTGTAATGCAACTAGGCACAATTCCTTATACTCTTGCACAGAAACTAAATTTGTGAAATGAAGAGTCAATCTCTTTGGTTTTCAATTCTCAGTCATTATGATGATAGACTGAGCGGATGACATAAGTTCATGCCTCTGAACAGCTCGGGAACCCAGAGATGGTTACTCACTCTGAAACATGTGCAGATAAGAATGACTACAGGAACCACCTGCACCTGAAATGGACCAACTCTGGCTAGTTAAAAAGCCCTAATTGTGCCATAACTAATTCTCTAATTTAATAAATTACATAACATTTTTATTTGTTCTATGCCAATTATCCTCTAAGTATATGAACAACTTGAAAGCATAAGATGGATAGAGAAGTAAGTGAAAACATTAAGTCTGCATTCAGCTTGACTTTGAGAACATGTGGAAAGCCCCGACTACCGTAAAGACTTCTAACTTCCTGGTTTCTACCACTATAGTATACACATATTGTTCTTTACTTCTGATCCACAGGTAGGTTATAAAATCAGAGAGTTATGATGATGGGAACCTAAAAGCCAAGTATTTTTTATGAACCAGAGGGAGAGGGTAATATAAGATTCATGAATATTCTCTATTCATTTGAAACATCTTTTATTATGATGATGATGATGATCATTATTATTATTTACAGTGCACTTGGAAATACAGTACTGTGCTTATGATCAAGTTTTTTAGTGGGGCACGTCAGTGGCTTAGTTGGTTAGGCATCCGACTCTTGATTTCAGCTCAGGTCATAATCTCAGGGTCATGAACTCAGGGTCGTGGGATTGAACCCAACATTGGGCTCCGTGCTCAGCATGGAGTCTGCTTGTATGTCTCCCTCTGCTCCTTCCCCTGCTTGCTCTCTTGCACTCTTTCTCTAAAATATTTTTTTAAAAACATCTTAAAAAGGAAAGATCAAGTTTCTTAGTTATTGTTTATATCTCTTCTCCATAACAAGGGTACAACATTTTCAAAGAAAATATTTACCCTCCCATAATGATGATGAGTCCAGTAAGTAAAAACATGTATGTGCAAACCAACAAATGAACCAGACAAACAAATACTTGCTATAATTTTCATTTGCACAAAGTATCTTAAAGAGTGCCTCTAAAGTCAACAACATTTAATGGTACATATGCAGAATGAACTTTCTAAGCTGAATCTTTATATATATATATATATATATATATATATATATATATATATATATACACACATAGTGATAGAAAGTCTGGTCTATTGTCAGAGACACTTCATTGATCAGCTTTGATTTTTTTAAAAGCTAGAGAATATAAGCTTGTAAAATTATATGTGGTTTGGGAACATAACTGTCTTCAGAGCAGTAAGTCACATTTGTAGGAAACACTGAGTTGAAATTTCAAAATATTTGCATGCTGTTAGAAATTCATAACTTTCTAAATTTAAGTTAGTTTCAAAACTTGGCTTGTATGAATCTCCTAATTCTCTGAAAATTAAAAAAAATGTAAAGCTACTAAGTTTTAGAGTTCTTTTTTCTCTTGGAATTAACTGATAGACTATAATTCACTTTCAACTACAGATGATTTTACCTGCTCCTGGGATGTAAATCAAATACTAAAGATTCTGATATACCCTGATTCATGTGTATTAGTTTTCTATTGCTGCTGTAACTAATCACCACAAACTTAATGGCTTAGAAATATGCAAATTTACTATCTTACAGTTCTGGAGGTCAGAAGTTAAAAAATGATTCTTATGAGATAAGATCAAGGTACCGAAGGCTGCACTCCTTCTGGAGGCTCTAGTGTATGGTCCATTTCCTTGACTTTTCCAGCTTTTGAGGTTGCCCACATTCTTGGCCTCCTGGCTCCCCTCCTCCATCTTCAAAAAAGCAACAGCAAATTGAGTCCTTCTCATACCACATCAATTCAAACTTTCTTCTGCAATCGCATTTCCCTCTGAGTCTTCTGAGGTCTTCTTCCATTTTTAATTACCTTTGTGACTACACTGGGCCTTCCTGGATAATCCAAGATAATCTCTTCATTTCAATGTCCTTAGCAAAATTACATCTACAAAATCCCATTTCCACGTATGGTAACATGTTGGTAGGTTCCAGGGATTATACTTTGCTCTCTACTTTTTGGAAACATTCTTGGAGATACTCATTGAATCAGCGTCTGATAGGACAGTCTTCCAATGAGGATAGTTAATATTTTCCTAGCATTTTTAAAGCCACCTTTAAAACCAATAACCAAGTTAACAGGAGAATGAAACTTCAATTATTCGTGATTGTTTTACATGAGATATATTCTATAACCACTTAACCCACTGCCATCAAACTACTTTCTTAGTTTTGCTGATAATGAAGCAGAAGAAAAATATGAAAATCATCTAATGCATTTGTTATTTCCAAATTGTGTTTTTATTCTCCTCATAAGATGCCTCTTCTAGCCCCTAGAAAAGAATAAATAGGCAGTACTTATTAAATGATCGAATCACATATTAATCACATATTCATAAGCACAGAGACCCCCTAGAGTGATCTGGCTTACTGTAACTTTTCTTATGAACACTTAAGATAAAAGTATCTGTATACATTATTCACTTATACTCAATTTTTTATAATTTCTTCCAGAAAACACAAATTAAAACATAATTATCTTCTTTTTCAAAACCCCATTCTTCCCCCTAATGAGACAGCACCATAAGGTCCACATGGAAAGACGAATCTTCCAGAACATGTGTTCAATATTGCTAACACATACTACCACTAAGTCTCAGGCCATCTAATGATACAGAAGATTTTAGCACAATGCACAACACAGCACATTTACCTCTCCAACATCAGTGCTAATTGGAGCAAAGCAGAGGGAAACAAGATCCCAGACTGTGGTGGACTCAAGAAACTCTGGGTTTCTGCTCAAGGTCAGAGAAGGACTCTTTGCTGGCAGAAATGCTTCAGAAATACACACACACACACACACACACACACACACACACCCTCTCAACTCTTCAGACTTAAATGTTCCATTTCAATTAGGAAAAAAATATACATACATTTATTCATACTTATACATACATTTTTCTGATGCCTAGGAGATAGTCAGTAGGTATAACGTACGGCTTACGCCTTTATTCAAAAAAGATCTGTCAGAACTAAATGATTCTGTGGCCTCAGAAAACTCTGGGATGCTCTGCCCAGCCATTCACAATAAAAAAAATCAATTAAGTTCTATAAGGAAACCACAAGGAACTTTAGAGCAAGTGTCATGTGGTGGGCACCATGCTAAGCAAAACCAATGGACAGACACTGTTCCAGGAGTACAGAGAGAGCCATGTACTTCTTCAGACAATAGACATATTCTTTTACAAAAAATATAAATCAAATACTTTAACTATGCAAGACCTCCTTTCTGCCAAGCATTTCCAGCAGCAAATTCAACACGAGAAGTTATTGCATCTTTAAAGAAACTTTCTCCAATTAGTTAAACTTATTATGTTGAATAGTAGTACATTTTTTCATATGCCCAATTTAAATCAGCAATTCAAAATAAATTTTTTAATATTATCAGAATAACCTATAATCTATCAAAAGTAATATATACTACTACTATAACCTATTAAAATATAACTACCAACTTAACTAATACAGCCTATCAAAATAAACATAGAGAAAATTTTAAAAACTTTCTCATCTTGGGCATGGTAGGCAGAATAATGGCTCCCCAAATAAGTCCACATGCTAGTTCCTGGTACCTGTGAATATGATACTTTTTGCCAATGTGGTTGAGATAGGGAGATGATCTGGGTGGGCCCAGTATGATCATGAGACAGTCAGAGAAGATATGACCATTTCAGCAAATGCTAGAGTGATTACTGGCTCTTTGGTTTTCCAGGGGCCTGAGCCAAGGAATGTGGGCAGCCTCTAGGAGCTGGAAAAGGCAAGGAAATAAATGAACATTTCCCTAAAGACTTCAGGAAGTACTGCCAATACCCTAGTTTTAGCTCCATAAGCCATTTCAGATTTCTGAACTTTAGACCTGTAAGATAATACAGAACTGTTGTTTTAAGTCACTAAGATTGTATTGACTTGTTTTAGCAGTAAAAGAAGCTAGCACAATGGGAAGATTGACCTTTTGGTATATTCTGATATAGTTTTAAAACATCTGCTTTGCTATCATGCCACAATATGTCTACCCCTCTATTTCTTAATTTAATAAGCTATCGCATTTTTCGTACATGAAACGAAGAAGAAGAAGAAGAAGAAGAAGAAGAAGAAGAAGAAGAAGAAGAAGAAGAAGAAGAAGAAGAAGAGAAGAGGAGGAGGAGGAGGAGGAGGAGGACATCATTGTGGCATGCTCACAGGAACTGTGAGGGTAATTCATTTGGAAACACCACTCCTTTCCTGTTAGTAATGACATGAGTCAGGCCACAGCCAAAGCTTGTGTCATTCCTCAAGGAGTTACTGTTTCAGTCCTTAGGATCCAGTATTCCACAGGATCTCAGTAGTCTTAATTTAGCTCTATAATTAATCTGCTAAATTTCAGTGGGAACCGTAACAAACTCCCTGAATTTCACTGCAAAGACATGACAGCTGCACATGGTTGGAAACTCTCACATAACTACACCTGCATTAGTCTCACCAAATAAACCTGGTATGTGTGATAGCGTTGCATGAAACATCGCAATTACTAAAATTTAATTATGCTTGTCAGAACAAAATGAGTATCTACATTCAATGATAAAGGATAGTTAACTGAAGCAAAAACTTTAATGCATCTTCTGTTTCAGTAATAATTTGTAAGGGCCCATAGACATTTGTGCTGTAAGTAAGCATATACATTGAAGTATGTGTATGTATATAAATGTGGGCATATGAAGATACACTGTAGTGACATATAGGACTCTAGACTGTAATGATTTGGGAAGATGCCTCTGTCCAACTAATACCTCCTTTACAGTTTCATATTTCCTCTTTGAAGAATGATAGCTTCTACTGAAATTATTTTTCCTGAATCTTTCCCTCCTGTCATACTATAAATGCCCAAAGACAAGGATTGTGTCCTATTTATCTTATTTGTCATGGTACTACATTTCATGATGACTAGTAGGTAGTCAATAAGTGTCGGATGAGGTCATAGAACTTCCATACTGTAGGTGCCTACTCAGTAAATCAAGAAGCTGCTAAGGTCAGAAAATTATTTAACTTTGCTAGTGAATCCAGAAAAAGTCTCAGCCCCATATCTCATCTGTCCATCATTTGCAAGAGTATCCAGGGGGACAAATTCTTCACACTTTTGTAAACAACTTTTGTCTCTTTCTTTCCAGTTCAAGCAGTTTCTCTGTTGCTTATTTAAATTTATTTCTCCTAAATGAAGCAGACCCAAGCAGGAGTTATTATGTATGATTCTATAGACACATAATATAAATATACATAATATATGTACATATATAACATGTAACTGCACTCATCTGATCACACCCTAAGTTTAATTTCCAGCATCCAACCATTTGGTTTTCCACAATGTCCTTTTTGATGTATTTATTTACTGGCTTCTTCTACTTCTTAAGTTACATTTCTGTTTCCTTCAGCCGTCAACATATTCCTCATCTGTCCTGCGAGCCCCCTCGAGCCATTATAATCTCTAACAAAATAGTAAGATCATTATCCCCATTTTATTCTGCAAATAGAATCCGGCAAGACATGGTGGTAGCAGATTTTCTGTTTGTAGACTTCTGGCAGAGCCATGGCTCATGCTAGTGTCACGGCTCTAGGAGCACTACTCCACCTCGCAGCCATCACAGAGTGGCATATTATTTATTGCCACAATTTGAGGATGAGGACTAACTACTTTAAAGGGTAGGCAGCTCAGCTGTACCTGTGTCGCACCAAGGTGCCTCTCTGGCTAGTGAGTACTGCTTATAATTTGACACCAAAAACTAAGAATGGCTACACTTCTGCCCTTAGGTCTGACACAGTATCAAAGACCAAACTTGCTTTTTTGAGGTAAACAATCAGATAATTGAACAAAATACATGTACCAGTTGGTCTCAGGCATTGCACAACAGAATACAACTGTGGTCCCGGAGAGGGAGGAAACAAGACCAACCATCTCATCACCTCAGTTCCTGCTGGGCTGCTGTGGGCACAGGAAGACAGAGCCCAAGCACATCCTCAGAGTCTTAACGAGTTGAAGACTTAGGAACCGTGGGGAAAATGTGGAGGTTGTACAACAGAGTTCCCCAAAAGGAATGAAGTATGAACAGAAAAGCTCCAGAAATATGCTCAAGGTGCCCTTGAGTTTGTGTTGAGAACTAATCAGCACGTGTGTGGAGTTCAAGTCCATGAGGCCGAACAAAGGATAATTAATAACTTCCAAGATGAACAATTTCCAGAGTTCAGAGAGAGTAGAAAGATATTTGATCTGGCCACTGAGAGTCCCTAGTGATAGCCTACAGGGTTATGCCTTACTAGTAGAGCACAATTCTGCTTGTAGTGAAGCCTATTCTAGGCCAACCATAACAAAGCTTGAAAATACGCCTGAAGAAGATCAAATGGATCCACGAGTCACTTCAACTGCCTGCCAGATGGAAGTACAGTGCTCTTTAAAGAAAAACAACAATGATGCAGACGTTCATAATTCCAGCCAAAAAAAAAAAAATGGAAAGAGAAGAAAAAGGCTTAAACATGTGAAGAGGCAAGAAAATGATTGTGAGCCACAATCAGGAATAAATCAGACCATAGAAACAAAATCAGAAAAGAGAGAGATCATGAAACTAGGAAACAAGGATGTCATTAGAGTTCTTGTGATTACAATGAAAACTGTTTTTAAATGGAACAGAATCAAGTATTTAGTGATGAAAGCAAAATACAAGAGTTTCTATACCCTACTACACTTGGTGTAAGAAGGAATGGTATTTAAGAAGATATAGATGATATTTTCTGTAAAAGAAATATAGGAAAAACAATCTGGAAACTAATGAGACTGTCTACCTATGAGGGTGGAAGGGAATGGGATGGAAAGAATGGAGGAGATGGAAACATAATAAGGAGGGGTGACACTTAGCTGAGCATTTTGTGAGCTCAGTTAGAGTCATGATAATGTTTCACATATCCCTCCAATCAATACATAATTGAAATCTACCAGGATATGACGAATACCGAATGGAACACAAAAAATAGGAAATGGACCTAACTGGCTTACCAATGGTAAATATAACCACACTGAAGGACTGGGGAGTAGAAAAACGAACCAAAGCAACTTAAAACAAAACAAAAGACAACGACAACAAAACCCCAAACACAGTTTGACTATATCTGTAAGGCTAAAGACAAAAAGAACTATGCATGAATATTACACCCCAGTTTATAAATGGGTTTTTCATAAGGATATGGATTTGAAAATATGGAATTACTTTGTGTATATGCTAGGACTGAGCAAAAAGTAAATATATTGTGGACAATGAAAGCTAAATTTTCTACTATCAGAGAATGGCATTACAAATAAGGGAAAGGCTAGAATGCAT